>NC_089838.1:68483267-69683267 GCF_035609145.1 Eleutherodactylus coqui | reverse complement strand
GAAGATGGAACAATACCTCTGCAGCGCCACCTATTGGATGGCAGCATTCCTTCAATCAATGTACGACTCTTTAAACAAGTATTTAAAAGAATGATGGGGAATAGGAAACAATTATTGTTGTAAAGACTTGTTTAAAGAGTGGTACATTGATTTGAAGGAATACTGCCATCCAATAGGTGGCGCTGCAGAGGTATTGTTCCATCTTACTTATTTGCATGCATTTCCTTTCCTTGTAATAGGGGACACAATGACTGTTTCTGCATCGGTTTTGCATGTACTTTATTATGTACGTAATTTCGTGTGTATGTGTTCCATATACTGTAGCATGTATTCGGTATCTATGCTATTTGTTAAAGGGGTTGTCCCGAGAAAGCAAGTGGGGGTAAGCACTTCTGTATGGCCATATTAATGCACTTTGCAATATACATCGTGCATTAAATATGAGCCATACAGAAGTTATTCACTTACCTGCTCCATTGCTGGCGTCCCCGTCTCCATGGTGCCATCTAATTTCAGTAGACGCACTTGCGCAGAAGGGTCTTCTCCCTTCTCTTGGGTCTCGGCACGAGCGGCGTTCTGGCTCCGCCCCCTTCTACGCATCATCGCGTAGCTCCGCCCCGTCACGTGTGCCGATTCCAGCCAATCAGGAGGCTGGAATCGGCAATGGACCGCACAGAACACGGTGCACCATGGGAGAAGACCCGCGGTGCATCGTGGGTGAAGATCCCGGCGGCCATCTTGGTAAGGTAAGTAAGAAGTCGCCGCAGAGCGGGGATTCGGGTAAGTACTAAACTTTTTTTTTTTTTAACCCATCCCTTGTGTTTGTCTCGCGCCGAACGGGGGGCCTATTGAAAAAAAAAAAAGCTGTTTCGGCGCGGGACAACCCCTTTAAATCTCAATCACTTGCCTTATACTATAAATACAGTGGAATTTCTGTAGCGTTTAATGCTTGTGTGAAGGCAGTTTAACAGCTCATGATTTGAGGATATCCTATAGACCTGGGGTATCAAACTCATTTTCACACCAGCATTTTGGTTGCCTTCAAAGGGCTGTTTGTAATTTTAAGACTGTATTTTGGGGGAAGGAAAACAGACAGACCAAAGCAAGGTTTTAGTCCAAAATAATTGGGGCACAAGTCTCCCAACACAGACACTTGAATATAAACTGCTAGGTAGTCAGAGAAAACGAAAAATTATGGGAGTTATCAAAAGCCGGTGAAAGGTTTCCAAAAAAGTCCTTGGGGCAGAGTTGTTAATCATTGTGTTAAGGTGCAGTATACAACGTCCTCTCTGATAACTGATCTGTGCAGCATGCTCACAAGATATGGATAGCATATGGTAGTGAGGACCCGCCACCATGCACTAGCTGCCTCCAGGAGCTGCAGTAACAGCCACAGCACCCAGTCCGCACGCATCCAATGTCGGAATGTAAGACCATGATGGCAGCCACAATCCTGGTAACCAGCAGCAGACCAGAAATAAGTCCAAAGTGCATCAGAAGATCTTCCCAGCAGATCTCAGGACCCTTCCATCTAAAAGAGGCTTTTCTGTATCTGGACCACGTGGGCCACATAAAATGATATGGTGGGCCAGATTCGGCCTGAGGGTCTTGAGTTTGACATGTGTGCTATAGAGAAAACACCTATGGCAGTTTCCAAGAAACTTAGAATACTTACATCATCTGTGCAATACTAAGGGCTACTTTACACTGACGAGAGCAATATCAGGCTGGGATTCATGGCCCAATATCGCCCTTGCGATCCTTCTGAAAATCGCTGGGTGCGGGGCGTTTTCACATGGAAACAGCCTCACATCCCTGCAGGGGTTCCCTTCATCCACACCACGGCTATCATAACCATGGTAGGAGATCGCAATGTTCTCCCGCTGTTTTCAATGGGGATGGCAGGGGCAGCTACCACCAGCCCCATTGAAAACAATGGGCGATATCGCAAAAAAAAAAAGAACATGCTGCAATTTTTTTTTTCACGCAGCATTGCAGGAGTGAAAACTTTGCAAATGACAATTGAAAATCATTGGTTTTATAATCATGTATTTTCACTCACTCTCCCATTGCAAGAAAATCACACGATTTTCTCGCCAGTATGAAGGAGCCCTAAGGAAATCCTGAAAACATGACCTGTTGGGGGCAGTTGAGGAGTGCAGTTGAGAAACACAGCTATAGACCAATAAGTAAAGATAGTCATGTTATACCTTCATGCAATAAAAGACTGCAAAATGATTGCTGAAGAGCAATTATGTTTTTACTTCTTATGCATCTTTAAATATCTCATTTAGAGAACCGATTTCCCAAGTGTTTCCGATGAAGCAAATGTGGGATTGAAAAAAAAAGAGATAGGAGTTTATTGTTGTGGGACATTACAGAGATGGAAACAAATGAAATTCATCCAATGGCTAGTGATATGAGAGATGCAGGTTTACGTTTATGCCATCTTTGCATTTTCTAACTAGTATTATGTAACTTGTTTGTTTCCTCTCCTCGAAATAGCTGAGAGTGGCAAAGTTTCAAAGCAACTAACTTTAATGCAGCATCTTCCTTGGCTCCAAGGGTAATGGCACATTAGGTATTTGACAGCAATGGTACAACTGTCAAACTGTAAAGTAGGTTTTCCCGAGAACGTTCAGGAGGTGAGTGTAACCCTTGTACAGAACCCTGCTGCCGGCTCGGTCCCCAGTGAACGCAATCAGAGTTGATATACTGACAGCGGATGGAAATAGCCAAATGTCTTCACACTTCTGGTCTTTTTACTGTACTGCAATATTTAACCCCTCCTGTGGTTTCCTTTTTGATGAATTAGCCTATCACTATAATATTTATGGGGCTAGATATATATTTTTAGCTAAATCAGAGTATTTCTGTGCATAATATGTTGTATAAAAGATACAAACTCATAGTTATTTACTAATGACACGCATGGAACAATTTTTTGGAAGACTGAGCAGTAGGCTCATGTAAATTATAGTAAATGACCAGTGGACAGCTATTGTGTGCACCATATGACAATGCTGTTTGGTAACAAAAAATATTAGTGTGCTGGAGTTTTAGGACTTTGTGGCCCATCGATGCAAAGGGGGAGAGTGCGCAGATGCTTATGAGCCCGGACTAAGTGATGCCCACTCATTCTATTTATGGGTCATTCATGGCAAATCATCACAAAAATATGAATTTTTCAACCCATCCATCACAGATTTTCATGAAATTAATAGAGAGCATAAAGTAATTTACAGATTTAAAATGTTAGCCCTCATGGTGTTCATAGAGCACGACTGCTAGCATGAAAAAAATGTGACATTTATGCTTACCAGGTCAACAAACAAATTCCGAACTTTGCTTCTAATTATGGTAGAACTTTTATTCTAGGCTTGTTTTGAAACTTATGGAGCACGCGTTTCATTAATAAAATGTTTTACAATAAAATCTTCTATTCTTCATTTCAAGGTCACATGATGTAAACTTCGACCTTGAATAGCTAAAAAAAGTGTATATTCATTTTTTGGGGGGAGGAAGATATGTAGTACAGGTAAACGCAATCTTTCTTTGGTGCAAGCTTTAGTTTGGGATGGCTTTAGAAATAGGAGTAAAAAAATATATAAAAGTAGTATACATCACATTCGTTGAAATACCTGAACACTTGTTTAGGAGATTACTAGATTCTAGAATTAAATGTAATGCGGTACACATGACTGGTGCATCGTGGAGTGCATTGTAGTTGAGTTATAATATAGTGTTGAATGTCAAGTTAATAGTTGCTTCGTCTGTACATTTCAAAATGTTCTCATTCCATTTCTAAAACAATGTGTCAAAAATATACGTAAGATATGTTATTTCTTAGATTGGTGTGCAGCCCAATACAAAAACAGAAAAAAAAATTCTAACTTGGTACACCACAGGGTTGATTTGGGGATTCCAGCTGACTGGCTCTTTTTTGCCAAATCTCATGGTAAGAATTCAGGTGATGGACTTGGTGGAAGAGGTTAGCAGTTAGCGCAACTTAACAATGTATTCATACTGAATAAATTATGACTCTGAGACAGTTGTTTGACTGGGAAAAGACAATACCAAGAATATGAGCTTTGTACATGTGTGTCAAGAAATGATGGAGAATGAGAAAGTGCTACACAAACATGAAGAAGCCAGACGAGTACCTGGAACGCAAACATTTCATGCTTTCATAACTGGAACGAGGAATGGCTTAATAATTAAGAGGTTTTCTACGGAGACAACCAGTGAAGTGCAGCAAACAAATATTCCACATGAAACATTGTCTTTGGAAGAAATAAAAGAACTTGCATGTATAATGATGCTGGGTGGTTATGTTGTGTCAGGATGTGAATGCAACATTACCAGAGGTTTTGATGAGTTTTCTACCCATTGCTCCATCCCCATCATATAATTACCTTCATCAGTCAGACATATTGAATATTCAACATAAGTTCTCATTTGTTATTCAACAAGTTCTCACTAAGATTGATCCACGGGCAAACCTATGCTCCAAGGCTTCTTTCACACGAGCACTTTATCACGGCTATTTTGCTGCAATAAAACGCCGCCCGAAAATCGCGACCATCTGAAGCATTGAATTTCAATGCATTTGTTCAGATGGGTGATTTTTTTTAGTGCATAAAAGCGACCAGCGGGAAAAGATAGAGCATATGGTGGGCATTACGGTCGGCAGCTTTTAGGCACGCCTGGAAAAGATAAGACTTGCGGGAATACACCGGACGTTTCCATAGACTGCTATGAAAGCCTACGAGAGCCATCAGGAAATGGAAGGGGGAGGGTGTTTAGCAGTGGCTTGCATTGCAAAAGTTCCCCCTCCCTTTGCCAGCAGCTTCCATAGGCTGGGGCGGAGAGGGGGAGGGAGTTTAGAACAAAAGCTCTGCTAAGCTCCCGCACCCTGTCTTTGCCGGCATGGGGCGGAGAGGGGGAGGGAAGAGGGAGAGAGTTTAGGAGAGCTGCACTCTCTCTCTCCAGCCGACCATATTCCAGGCTCCGTATGTACACCGCACCTGGCCATCTGAATGCTCAACAAAACTGGAAATGTAGTAATAATAATAATAATCTTTACTTGTATAGCGCCAACATAGACAGGGGGAATACAGAAAGACAAAAGTACAAAAATTACAGAACCACGGTTACATAGTAATCAGTTGATGGAAACAATAGGGGTGAGGGTCCTGCTCTAACGAGCTTACATACTACAGGCAATGGGGTGATACAGAAGTTAAGGGGCTGGAGATGTGCACGGTATGGCGAGGTGAAATGTGAGGGATGCTATACACATAGGCAATGATCAGACATTCAGCTGTGTGATGGCAGAATCGGTATGACTGCAAGGGTAGTTAATGGTGGCAAGGATTGCAGTCAATAGCTCGGGGAGCATGTTATCAGGCAGCGTACAGAGGGGTTTGTTTAGGGAATGCGGTATGCCTCCCTGAAGATGTGCGTTTTTAGAGCACGCCTGAAGTTTTTTGAGTCCTGGATTGCCCGGGTATCCTTTGTTAGTGCGTTCCAGAGGACCGGTGCTGCTCTGGAGAAGTCTTGGAGGCGGGAATGAGAAGTTCGAATTAGAGGGGCGTGCAGTCTAGTTTCGTTAGCAGAGCGGAGAGCTGGGGCTGGGTGATGGATTGAGATAAGGGAGGGCTGCGCTGTGGAGGGTTTTGTGGGTGAAGGTAGCGAGTTTAAATTCTGTATTTAACGGGCAGCCAGTGCAGTGACCGGCACAGGGCAGAGGCGTCCGAGTAGCGGCTGGACAGGAAGATGAGCCTGGCTGCCGCATTCAGGATGGATTGGAGAAGGTAGATCTTCACAGTTATAGACTAAAATAATAATTCTTTAATTAGATCCTTTAAAAACATATATGGGCTACTTTCAACATACACAACATAAAGACCAAAGGGTATCACGGTATCCTTTCCATACAGAAAGTCTCTAGTTTCGGTCGTGAGACTATTCGGCCTCCAGGCAAGAGGGTAAAGCTGGATAGCCGTGTGGTAGTTACAGATAGTGCATATGGCCGCTGATAAGCTGTACATCATATATATAGAATATAAGTAATTTCCTAAACAAATGCTTAGGTATTTCAATGAATGTGATGTATACTACTTTCATATTTTTGCACTAACTGGCACCAATGAAGGATTGCATTTACCTGTATTCTCAAGACAAAATGTTAGATATTCAAGGTCACAGTTTACTTCATGCGACCTTGAAATGAAGAATGGAACATTTTTTTCTACAATAACTTATTATAAAACCTATGCTCCACTAACTTCAAAACAAGTCCAGTATGAAAGTTCTACCATAGTTATAACTGCACAATCAACATTAAGTTTAAAATTACTATCCAACCAGACACTTGTTCTAAAGCATGGCCAAGCAGATTGTGGCACAGAGTGTAGAGGTTGTACTGTTGGGGGTGCGTAAGTTCTGCAGTAATTAGAATATAGTTAATTATTAATGTTGGCCAGATGAATACATTTCTAGATCAATCATCCAAATAACAGAATTTAAAAAATTATAGGCATGATTTCAAATTAATCCTTACCCATCGGTCCTTTCCCTCCTAGCGCCTGCAATGGTTGTTGCCATATAGCATTGGTAGTGCATGCAGGGATTCAGCAGATGGTGTATTGCTATATCACGTCTCCAATGCTACTTGTGGAAAGCTACAAAGTGTGCAGGTTGGAATAAAAATAAACTGCAGATAAATTTAGAAAAATGATTTGAAGATTTTATTCCAGTCACTACCTGGGACTCATACAGTATATATTTTTTATGGATTTCTGCTTTAATCTGCACAAAAAAGGGAAACTATTCTACTGGTATTCAGCACTATGTAAAATACAGTCATACGGTTCAGTTCTATGTAAATCTATTTATTGCTCTAGTGAATTACTTTCTAGCTCTTCTGTTATTTTCATGTTTTCTTTGTAAGTTTTCTCCTACCTTATAGTTTTACTTCTTCTAATTTGTTTTGTCCTGCTGTCAGATCAAACTCGCTGCATTCTGCATAGATCTCAGTGGACAAAATAACTATTCTTATTGCAGGCTCTTATCTAGTTCCAAGTGTCTTCTCCTGGTTTATAGGATTATTTAGACAGGCCCTGACACAACCATTTATTGTTAACATTTTGCCAAGCTGAGTCATCGCCAATGACGAGAACGTTGCATTAATTTATTATTTTCTTCTGAACAGCATTCATTGCAGGAATATCATTTTAACACTCCACTGAAAGGCAGCAACACATTTTATCAAGCTGTATGCTACCACACAAATATATAGATACCGATAGGAAAAATTCCCTTTATTGCAGAACATAATTTATGTTGACGTGTATATCAAAACACATAAAAGAGCTGCAGATGCTATGAAGATCCTGAACGTCTGGAAATGAACCGTCATATCTGTAAAAAGTTACGTTAAGTGGCTACTTTTTTTGTCATCATTATGTAGCTCTCCCCATATATATATATATATATATACATATATATATATATATATATATATATACATATATATATATGTATATATATATATATATATATATATATATATATATATATATATATATGTATATGTGTGTGTGTGTGTGTGTATGTTGGATAGTATTTCCTTGGTTAGTAATTAATTTCTATCTGAAACTTCTGGCTTCTTTCTCCTCAGATGCTTATATGATCTCAATTCTGACCAGCTCATATTTCCTTAGGTTTATGTATTCAGTTTCTAGTCAGTTTCTCAGTCTGCATGATCCTGTTACATGGAGTGTACCACAGAAACTGCCTAGACACTGACACTCCTGTCATAGTAACTGATCATGGTCACACAGTTATAATAGAGGAGATCACAGCTCATCCTACTGACTGTATACTTATGGTCTATAGCTTATTAGGGTGAATATAGGAGGTAATATTAAATAAACTGCCTACCCCAGCAGACAGAAATGGTATATCCTGTAGCTAATGCTGCCCTGATGCATAATGGCATTGATGTGAATGCAAAAATCTTATTATCAAGATGATGCCTGATAATCATAAGACAGGAGGCTGCACTGCATGGAAGTGACTGCAATACACAGAGGATACCTCCAGAGTGCGACAGTCAGGTGAGGGGGGCAGAAAATGAAAACCTTGTTTTGCCAGAGTGGTCCTATACTATTAATTCAATATTTAATGCAATACTCTAGCTACTGCTTAATGCAACAAGGGTGTAAGTTTATGTCCTAGCTGCAGGGTACTTAATGCAACAGGACGTAAGTTTACATTCTGTGGATGGTGTGGGTTGAGAAGTGTGCCAGCACCATCCAGCAGGGGGAGCCGTCTGTTACTGATAGGCGGCCTCCAGCTGCAACAGCGGGGGTATATGAGGACAGCGACCCCTGCTGTTAACCCCCTACATGCCACGATCTATGTAGTTTGTGGCATGTAAAGGGTTCACAGAGGGAGAGTGTTTCCTCTGTGACATCATTGGACCCCCGTGATGTAATTACGGAGGGCCAACGGGTTGCCATGGCAACAGGATGCCAAATACTGGCATCCCGGCTTGCCATTGTCTATGATCGCTATTACAAGTGAAAAGGCACTGCAGAACAGAAGTACTGCAATGCCTAACTGTAGCGATCATAGCTGCTATGGTTCAGGTCCCTTTCAGGGATATAAAGAGTGTGAGAAAACAAAAAAACTAGTATAAAAAAAAACATTTTTTAAAAATAACATTAAAAAA
This sequence comes from Eleutherodactylus coqui, assembly GCF_035609145.1. NCBI lineage: Eukaryota > Metazoa > Chordata > Amphibia > Anura > Eleutherodactylidae > Eleutherodactylus > Eleutherodactylus coqui. The sequence continues at coordinate 69,674,527 of NC_089838.1, read as the reverse complement.
ACCTTGTTTGCTCATTTTTCCCTATTTGTATAAAAAAATTAAAAATGTAAGAAAAACCCCACATAGTTGGTATTAGAGATGAGCGAACGTACTCGTAATGAGTACTTACGCACCCGAGTACCGCCATTTTCGAGTACTTCAGTACTCGGGCGTAAAGATTCGGGGGGCGCCGGGGGGCGGGGAGAGGCGCGGCGGTGCGGGGGGTAGCAGCGGGGAACAGGGGGAGCCCTCTCTCTCTCCCTCTCCCCCCCACTCCCACCTCCACGTGCCGCCACGGCGCCCCCCGAATCTTTACGCGCGAGTACTGCTGTACTCGAAAATGGCGGTGCTCGGGTGCGTAAGTACTCGTAACGAGTACGTTCGCTCATCTCTAGTTGGTATCATTATTTCTGTAATGACCTGTACTATAATTTGATCAGACTAATTATCCTGTGCAGCAAAAACCATTTAAAAAAGCAAAATGCTTATTTTGTTCCTCCCAAAATGCGCAAAAAAGTGATCAAAAAAGCCATATGTACCCCAAAATGGTACAAACAAAAAACTACAGCTAATGATGCAAAAAACATCTCCGTCCATGAAAAGATAAAAAAGTTATGGTACCTTGAATGTAAAAATAATTATCATTTCCAAAAAAAAAAGGGGTTTTATTGTGCAAAAGTGGAAAAACCTAAAGAGATGATAATATTTTTGGTATCGTTGTAATCGCACTAACCCGCAGAAAAAATGCATTGTGTCATTTATGCTGTTTAATTGACGATAAAGATAAAAAACAATGGTGAAATATACTTTATATACACCCAAAAATGGTATCAATAAAACTATTGTTTACCAGCAAAATACAAGCCCTTATACCGCCATGTCGACGGAAAAATAAAAAGGTTATGGCTTTTGAAAAGTGGAGATGAAAATTCCCCAAAAATCCTTGTGTCCTCATGGTCAAAATAGCCTATGTCCTTAAGGGGTTAATACCCAGAGAGAAAGAGGCATCTCATTGTAAGGGCAGAACAAACTGAAAGGTCTGTCTGTGAAATCCATATGTTCAGACCATTTTTTTCAGAAGTAGGGAATGGGAAAAATGCTCAGAAGCCCAAGATATGAGTTACGATTTGCTCATATATACAGCGGAGGTTCTGTTTGTATCCTCTGTCGCAGATTCCGTTAAATTAGTGGGAAAATAGCGCAGCATGCAGCTCTACTTTTTATAGTAAAGTGTTGGACACTTTAGCGGAAACCTAGAAAACCCCATTATAGTCAATAGGGCTTGCAGTTGTGTCCAGCATGTACCAGATCTGGCACCATCCTTAAATCTCCTTGTTCTGCTCCTAAAATGAAGCAAATTAACTGAAAGTTGCAAACACCATTGTAAAGGATCACCTTATGGTATGCTCACACTCGAATAGGTGAAATCCGCTGCCTAAACGGACATGTTCCAGATTTAAAACCCGCACCGCAGGTCAGTTCAGACTGGATTTTTTCCTGCAGTGTGTATTTTTTTGAAATCTCATCCACAATGTCTGCACTGTAAAATACTACACATTGTCTACAGCCAATTCCTCACTAGGTGCTCTCTCTAAGGAGAAACCATTCTCTTCTAGACCCACATCAAAGGCCTCCCACCAAACCAAGCCAGCAAAACGACTGCACACTAATGAGGGGCAAATACCCCAAAACAGCTGTTTCTGTATGGTTGATCTTTTTCTTCGGGGAAGACTCCATCATTGGCCTATATTCCCAGTCATTGTTACAAGACTTGTTAAAAGGTCAGACATTGACTTGCAGTAATTCTGCCTTCTAATAGGTGGCTATGCATAGGCATTACTCCATCTTCTCATTTCCATAAATTTCCCAGAAGAGCACGATTGGCATTATAAGTCTCCTCACTCTCTCTAAGTAGAAACCATGCCCTTCTTGACCCACTTCAATGGCCTCTTGCCCAGCCAAGCTAGCAAACCTATGGCACACTGATGAGCAGCATATATCCTGAAACAACTGTCTGTATACGGTTCTCTTTTCCTTCTGGAGAAGACACTTTGGCTTTGACTTACATTCCCAGTCTATTATTAGAAGGCTTGTTATAAGGTCTGACATTGACTTGCAGGAACGCTGCCTTCCAATAGGTGGTGCTGTAGATACATTCCTCCATCCTCTATTTGTATAACAACCCCTGGGGCGTGGTTCACTTAGTGGAATCACCCTGTGGATTTGAATGCAGATTCCACACCCAGATCTGCTGGGAAATGCACACCATGTTAGGCTATAAAAATCCACACTGTACTTCATGCGACATAGAGTTTTTAGCAAGGGCATATTGAAATACATGTTGCGGAACAAAAGAAAAGACATCAGTTTTTGGCATGATTTCTGTGCAAAATCTACCTAGAAACTGCATTGGGTGGTTGCACGCAGATTAACCCCTTGACTAGGGCTAAATCTGCATATGGACTTCCATGCGAGAAATCTGAGGCTTAGCCATAGAGCTCTGCAACGGATTGAACTGTCAGAGACATGTCAGAAAAATGTGACTATGATATGAGTTCAGCAATTAAAGGATTTCCAATTGTGTTGGAATTTCTGCCTATAAAATAGAATATTTGACAGTTAGGTATCTCATGTAGTAACTCTGCCCTCCAGGGATCCAGGGAGTAAGTACTCTGCCATTATGGAGTCGGGAAGGAATTTCTCCCCCAAATGGGCTAATTGGCTTCTGCCTTATTGGTTTTTTTTTTGCCTTCCTCTGGATCAACAAGAGGGTGGGTTGAAACAGGCTGAAGTAGATGAACATTGTCTTCTTTCAGCCTAGCATACTGTGTTACTATGTTACACAGGCCGATTCTTGAATAGTCATTAGAAAATCCGTCCCTTTATACACTGTCTTACAGCAATTTAAGAGTATTATATTACGTGATAGACAGCTATAGAGTCAACTATATTGGCAGGATAAGCAGCAGATCTTACCACTGAAGCGTATGTAAGACTATTGTTTATCTACCATCTGGAGGCGAAATTACACAGTATTCTGGCACTGTATCAATGAAGCTAAAATATAATATTGTCCTATGGAGCTACTAACAGATATTGATCCTTTCCCTCAAATTTCTTGGTCTGTTTGCTATCCTGCGGCACAGAATATTCAGAAGATTGGTTAGTTCATGTTGCTTTTAAGTGGGTTTTTTGTCATCTGCAAAGCCACGGGCTGAAAAATCAGCAATTAACGAAGCAATGTAAGTCGAAGAAATAAAAGAGGAGCAGCTATAAAACAAAGCAAGTTATCCACTGAGTTCATTCTTTCTGTCACATGTAAGCAGTAACTTTACTGAAATCAGATACGTCTGTAAAGAAATTCAGTGTTGGTGTTTAATCCTGAACTGTGCTGTTTCTCAACTAAATAGAGCATGCTCAAGTTTTTTTTTCCACTTTTAGCTGTTTTTAGATGGCTCTATACATGGCGCGGTGGTCAGGGTTGGTACTGCAGGCTGAATCGTGTTGAAGTGAATGGAATTCAGCTTGCAATACCAACTTGGACCACTGCAACATGTACAGAGCTGTCTGAAAACAGCCAGGAGTGGAACAACACCCTTTAAACATGAGATCCGCTCCACATCAAGACAATATCTGAATATCATTGACACATTAATCAAGAATATATATCTTTTTGTTTGCTCACTAATTTGTCCAGCTCCCCAGGTCTAGGTATTTATCTGGTAACCCATTTTTTCTGATATGCAATAATTCAGAAGCCCATCTAGATCCTTACTTTGCCATTCCAACACACACTCAGACACCCATCAACAGCAAAAATCTCAACATTAAGATGATGCCTGATAAGCATCAGACAGGAGACTGCACTACATGGAAGTGACTACAATATACACAGGAGACCTGCATAGTGTGACAATCAGGTAAGGGTGGCAGAAAAGGAAAAAAGTGAGCCTTTAATATTACTGTCTACATGCTTAATTCAATACTCTAGCTACAGCACATAATGTCTTTACTAATACCCAGAGAGAAAGGGGCGTATCATTGTCAGGGCAGTAAAAACTGAAGGGTCTGCTTGTATAATACATATGTTCAAACCATTTGTTTCACAAGCAGGGAATGGGAAAAATGCTCAGACATACAAGATACGAGTTACGGTTTGTTTACGTCTGCAGTGGTTCTGTTTGTATCCTCTGTCACAGATTTCATTAAATTAGTGGAAAAATAGTGCAGCATGCAGCTCTATTTTGTATGTTAAGTGTCGGACACTATAGCGTAAACCCCCCAAAACTCCTATTGTAGTCAATGGGGTCTGCAAATTGTTATTATGTGATCAGAGGCAGAGGATGTAACTCACTCACTCACGGACACAGAGCCCAGGTGACTGATCACATGATGGTGATATCACCACAAGTCCTGCAAGCACATGGCTGCTGTCAGGCTCTGCATGTTTTATGTTTGAGGACCTTTGATGATGTCACTATTATGTGATCAGGGGCAGAGCATGTAACTCACACAGTCACTCACTCACGGACAGGTGGTCGTTAATATTTTGATTGATCCAGAAAAAAACAAAACAAGTTTAAGATAGTTGGCAATTATCTCATATTAAGGAGAAAAAAAATCTTCAATGTCAAACATTGAAAAGAATCCCTGGATCAATTCCCTTCCTCCTTTAATGTAGTACATACAATTTATATCTTATCTTTCTATGGGGCACCCAGATCCCAGATCCCCTTCATGATAATGGCGAATCCTTTTTTCTTTTAGGTGGACATTATGCCTACTAAAATAGATCTCTGTGCCGTCCGTTCATATATTTATACATTGTAATTCGATCGTGATTAAAGTGTACCTACTAGTGATGAGCGAGCATACTTGCTAAGGGCAGTTGCTTGAGCGAGCATTGCCCTTAGCGAGTACCTGCCCGCTCAAGACAAAAGGTTCGGGTGCCGGCGTGGGTGAGTGGTGAGTAGCGGCAGTCAGCAGGGGGGAGAGAGAGATCTCCCCTCCGTTCCCTCCCCGCTCTCCCCCGCAGCTCCCTGCCCGCCGCTGGCACCTGAATCCTTTGTCTCGCTCGAGCAATTGCCCTTAGCAAGTATGCTTGCTCATCACTAGTACCTACATTTTCTGATAACTTTTCATGATAAGCTGCCATGTGTACAGGACAAATAACCTTTTTATGATATTATATGACTTATATCCATGCATCAAAATCACGAGGCCAGTGCACCATTTCTGTGAATTTAACCACCTGCCAGCAAAATTACACTTTTTATTTAGAGAAGACATTGTGGTTGCAGTTCTAAACTCACTGCAGTCTGGCAGATTGAGGTCTAGTCTCCGGCTTTTCAATGGCAATTATTTTTGTAGAGGTGTCACATGCTTTGTTACTGTTCCATAACGTTACAATTGAACTCAATTTTATGTTTACACAGAATTTTGTTTTTAAGAGTGAAATCCCTTAAAAAGAGTCTGCTGATTGCAAATTGTATAGTTGAGTACGGAAAGGATTTTGCTTTGGCTTTCAATTATATTTTTTCTCCTTTGCAAGTGTAAGCGAGCTGCTGTCAAGCCAGGAAAAGTATAAGTTTAACAAAGTATCGTCATATAAGTATTTTATTTCTGCATCTGGACCCTACAGATACATTCTTGTTTACATCTGTAATAATAATTATAAATGTTCTCAACATTATTGTACAAAATCCAAAGTCAAACTCTATAAATATTTCTGCTAAAGGGCAAACTTGCCTACATCTTGCGGAGCTTATTTTAAGTGATAGACAAGACAGATTGAGTCATTTGTCAGTGAAATTAAACTTGTAGAATACCTAGAGTGTGTCTGTCACTGCAAGCAATTAACATTTTACTGGGAGAAGTCGTACGCCGTTTCTAAGGAGATGAGACATATAGGAAGACTGCAGAATTACTCTTCGAGATATTTTCAGCTCCATGTTGCTGCTCGCTGACTGCTTCTAGAAATAGTCATTATTTCATAAGGAGCTGCAATTTCACGAAACTAATTAATTGTTTCAGTGTGGAGTAAATTGAATAAGCGAACATTCAATAATGTATAAATTTGCTTAATTTTATTATCTAGTTATTATATTAGTAATATCCCATTCAAAAACATATCATTTGCCTAGCTTGCATTACTGTTGTACTTGGATTTACCTTTCAGTCTGAAATTCTAGATAAATATTAACAAGTTATTTGCTCACAATAGTTTTAAATTGTATTACCATAGAACTTTATCATTCAATGCGATGGCTGTGATTGGTTCATTGAGTGCTGCAGTGATTGGCTGAGCCACGGCGCTCGAGAACCAACCAGAGCCAGCGTTTCCTGGAGGAGGGATTTTTTGAACCCCCTGACCAAGAAGTGCTGGCTGAAGACTACAGACAACTGTATGTGAGCTTCAGGAGGAGAAGTGCGGCAGACCAGAAAGCACATGTTAGGTAATGTATTGTTGTATTTGTTTTTTTTTTTATGTGGCCAGGGATTATTTTCGGAGTAGGGCTTATATTTCAAGCCCCCCTCCCTTCGAAAATCCCAGCAAAAAAGGAACTACAAAGTCTTGTGACATCGCCATGTGCGTACATGTCATTACTTCTTCTGTGCTGTAGATGGTCCGCAGGGCTCACTGTTGGACATGTGCAGAATAGATTAGTTTTTTGTTTTTTTTAAATGTCTGCTTTTCCTGCATAATCGTCTACATTCCGTGACATTGTGGAAAAGTGCGGGTCAGGCAGCTTACATTGACTTCAATGGAAGCCGTCCACGCTAAATTCGCTCAAAAATAAGGCATACTGTGATTTTGTCCTCTGCAAGCAAAAAAAAAATCGCATTTAATTTCTGCTCCTGTGCAGGAAAAAGTGCTTTTTCATATTTGCTGCGTAATCCGGAAGCAGACGCATGCTTCAGATTCTGCAATGTACATCCGGTCATGTGCATTCATATGAATGTTAGTTCAACATGTACCACCTACTGTACCTAAAGGATCATATTCCTGAATGACAGTGGTCTTTTTCAACATGTTATTGCTTCCTCTCAGACTACAAAAACTGATGAGGAATGCTTTGAGGAACATGACAAAGATTTTAGGGTGTTAAAAGTGTTGAATTCAAGGTATTGGTTTCCAGATTCCACAGATATCAATCTGAATGATTATTTTCCAGGGTTAGGGAGGCATGAGAAAACAAATACGTGCATGGAAGACCCTGCTCATAACTTACAGGACTTAAAGGATCCTGTGCTAACGTCTACTACACACTGATGAGTGGCAAACACCCGTATGGTTTTCTGACTTGGTTTCCTATCCCTATTGTTTTACAGACTTGTTAAGAGTCATACATTGATTTGAAGGAATGCTGCCATCCAATAGGTGGCAGTGCAGAGGTATTGTTCCATCTTCCTTATTTCCATAAATTACCAGAGGAGCATGCATGACATTATAAGTCTCCTCACTCACCTATCAGGTGTCTTTTCACACCCCTTCTGGATGCTCTCCTTGGGGAGAAACAATGCTCCCCCCTGACCCACTCACCCCCTAGGTGTCTCCACACACTTTTTGGGTGCTCTCCTTAAAGAGAGATGACATCCTTATTGACCCACACTAGATACCACAGGACACCTTCAATGGTCTTGTGGAGTCCAAGCCTCGATAAGGCTGTTTTGGCAGCACAAAGGGGATCCATACAATATTTGGCTGGTGGTTTTAATGGCATGACTGATAGTATATACCGTGTAAACAGTTCATGTTATTATTGGAATCTCTTTCTAACATTGAATGTAATAAAGGAACAGATTTTTTTATAAGCAATGTACAAGAGATATTGAGAATGTCAGGAGTAAATTTCGATAGGGTAAAATACCAGTTCTCATAGCTGTGATAAAATGTAAACAATTTTCCTACATTTGATACAGGCTTCTTGCCAGGAAATCATATCCTTCCTGCAGGGCTGAAGGCATCTTAATGTGAAAGTAAGAGCTAACTGCATTATTAGTTGGCATGTCCCTTCTTCTTGCAAGTGTTGATTTAATCCCTGGTAGCTACTGCGTTTGGAGGAAGCTAAAACATTAGCTCTGCTTTGGAGATCACTTGGTGCTAATATAATCACGGTGTTGATTACAAAAACTCATAAATGCATCAAATACAAGACATGAAGGTTCTTTTCTCTAATTGTATTACAATGTAATTATTTCTTTCAAAAGTAACTTGAATAAAAACTTTGCTTACAGAGGACCTTGGGAATGATACATAGATTATTTACTACAGACCCTGCTGATGCACTAAATGACTCTTCATTATGGTTATCTTGTGCATGGGCTTCCATTATAATGTTCTACAAATTATGTTTTCTACCATTTGGTACAACCCATGGATTCATTTTTCAACTTGTATCCATTTTTTTAAACTTTTTTAAAATATTCTATAGCAGGGTTGCCCACTGAGTGTGGCCCCAGAGAAGGCAAATGTATATAGCACAACAACTCCCCCCTCCCCCTAATTGAGGGATTCCTCTATCTTCACCTCTATTAGGGCAGTTTCACAATGGCTTATTTGCGCGTGCAAAAGCGAAAATAAGAATAAACCCATTGAAAGCAATGGGCTCCATTGTCTGCACATTGCATACGCAAATATGACCGTGTGAAACTGCTATTATTGGGACACTGGGGTATCTTTCTCATCACAAAGGCTGTGTGGGCAGCCAGAGCTATCTCCAGCCCACTCTGCCTCCATTCACTGAGCGATGATTGCACCTGTGTGAGAGCACAGACATCATTATCATGCGAAATAAGAGGGCCTGGTGTGGGGGCAGAGTGTTAAGGCAGCAGGATACAGTCACAAGCTCTCACTCACAACCTGAAGGTTGCAGGTTCAATCAGCCTTCCATCTTTCCGAGGTCGGTAAAATGAGTACCCAGGTTGCTGGGGAAGGGGGGGGGGGGGGGGGGGGATTACCTGAACGCGCTGCGGAATAAGTTAGCGCTATACAAATAACAAGTCCCTTCCCCTTCCCTTCCTTAGGGCTCCTTTAGGCAAATTTGATCACACAAATCAAAATGGAAAAAAATGCAGCATGCTCTACCTTTATGTGCTTTTGCGCAATAAAGGTGTGTGCAAATTCCCACGCAATACGCAAGGAGATGAGCAATTCCCAAGAAAAAAGATTGCATCTGGAATGCATTAGGTTAAATAGCCATTTAAATCAGGTGTGGTTGTGGTCCATGCGCAAAAAACATGTCCTGTGGGCGTAAAGAGTACAGTAAAATATGCCAATATGCACTCAAAAAAGTCTCATCTATAGTGCAGATACATTGCTGAGTCACGCGCAATTGTGCATACATCTGAGTGAAGGAGACCTAAGTGAAGGGTTTTGTTGTATGCCTATGGTCTTTGTTTAATTTTAATGTATTTTGCCAAAAACAAGAAGAAATCTCTGAAGATATATGGAGTAATCACTAACTACAAATACTTGTGTAAAAAGTCATCCATGTGTGTAACGGATTTTGACCCATTTATAGCTGTGTGTGATATGTGGGCCTTTGGTTGAATCAAGGGCTGACTTTGATGCCTAAACAATATGTTGCATTGATCATTTTTCTTTATAACAAGTGTTTGGGCTATTGTATAGTATTTCCTAGCCTGTGCCAGAATTGAATCGTCAAAAAGTTGCCGTTTTGACACAAATGCCAAAATTGTGACTTTGAGAGGGTTCATCTTGGCTCCGCCCACTTTAAAAAAATCGGTGGGACCTGGCATTAGGGGCATGTCTATGTGTGGCATGTCAGATTTACTATAATTTACAGTGGAAACTGATGTAAGGCTCATTTCATCTGCATTAGGGCTTCAGTCCTCATTCCATTTCTGAGCTCCATTGTCGGAGCAGAAGAAACTGGAGAAACTGAGCCAGATTTAGCATCCAGCAGAGTCACTATGATTAATTTGGAGCATATTAAGACTGTATATCTAGGATTGCACTGCTGAGTTATTAGACAAGATTAGTAAATTTGCCCAATAACTTTTTGGGATCATGTGAAGTTTTACAAATTGTGTATTCTCCACAACGACTCTTTCAGTAACCCAGCAACAGGCTGAGTGATCAGGCAAAGGAAACAGATAGCTATATATCACTCTTATGAAAGCTGTTTAAAAGAAAACATGTCCGTGTTTCATTTAGCTTTCATTTCTTAGACTGCTGTGTTGTGATTGGTTGCTATGGGCAACAAAAGTTTATTACTAGACAGCTTTCAGAAGACTGTGGTGCTACTTTTCCGTGGCCCACCCTGTAGATCTGAGAGAGTGGTAGTTAGAATTGAACGGTCAACTGTTTCTATCAATCTTATAAATTTGAATAGAGCTTAAGCAATGCTCCATTCAGATACCTTCTTAAGGAATTAAGACCCCCATTCTCGATATCAGTGGAGGGTCCGAGGAATATGGCTCCCACCAATCATACATGTATTACCTATCCTGTGAATATGCTACATGGCATAACTGTCCTAAATAGTTGCTCATATGGTCTGTAAATGGTCTGTAAATTTGTTATTTCTCATTTATTGTATGGCAGAACACCAGTTAACCTTTTCCAACCCTGCCCCACCAATGTACTACACAACTGGCAGGTTGTTCCTGCAAACCACCATTCATTTACTGTGCAGAGTTAGATCAGGAGCAAAGCTTGCAATATCAGCTGTAACATACAATTGAAATATGGCTGCAATGCCCAAGATTGGAGATAATTCGAACCCCGTCTATTAGCCACACATTATATTCTGTGGTCAGTAATGACTACCTTCTCTATGGGATTAAACATAATGGCTCTCATCTCATAAGCACATTTCCCGAATGAAAGCCACCAGGTCTGCCCTATCTGTACGCCTATTTGGCCCTGACAAAGGCAGAGACTAATAGGATGCCTGGTGTGGGGGCGCAACCCTCTAAGCTACTAGAAGATAAAAGGTCCAATATGTGATAGTGAAGGCACTTCTTTTTTTTTATTATTTCACAAGATAAAAACCAGCAATTGAAAATTTTCCACATTCTTTTCGCTACACTCATGCCCACCCTGGTGGAGCCTTATCTGGTTGGCAGCACCTCCATCATTTGAAATACTCCATCATTGGAAACACTTTGTTCTCCAGAAATATTCCACCACCCTCATTGGGTCTTGCTCCACCCTTCTTTTTTAATCTCTTTTACTCATAATAGGTTGCCTGTCAGTGTTACAACACAGGCATAATACACTGCAATACAGTGTTGTAGTACTTTTGACTGTCCTGTTAATCAGAATAGTGTTTTAGATGTTTGGGGTACATTTTTCAGTGACAGCAATTTCTGCAATTAATCTGTGCTAATATACCTAATGGTTTCACTGCCAGTATGTACATAGTAAAATTTGCCCTAAAGGCAAAAAGAAACTATATGTTCAAAAGGATTTATGAGTTGCACTACTCTCTGCAGTAATGTAAGCGACTAGAGCGCAAGTTTGTTAATATGTTGAACCAGGGCCATGGTGAAAGTATCATGGGATGGAGTGAAAAAGTTCAGCTTGAGCCTTCCGTGCATAGCTATTCTGTGTGGCTACCGGCTCAGTTTAAAAAATGCATACACACATATATTTTATATATCAGACAGCATATCTTAAGGGAACTTTTATAAGAGGACAGGTGAATGATAGGAGTTGGCTCACTTTTGTAAGTTACAGGCTGCTAGCCATTCACTGCTCAAGTTGACCTGTACTACTCACACTGCAGTGAAGCAGTAAAGACAGTTAGGAGTTTAAGGGTTAATTAGTGTAAACATTTCATGACCACTGAGCTCTGCTGCAGATATAGCACATATATAAGGACTGTGAAGGGGGTGGGGAGGGGGGGGGGGGGCGCCGCATTACACACTGAGTGATTTCTGACAACTCGGGGACCATCTGAGGTTACAGGAAGAAGGCAGCACATTGTTAGTCATTTTCTAAGTTTATGTGCATCGTGGATAGGGAGGTGAAGTCTATGAAAATCAGTTTTTTATTGTTTATTACATTCACTCCAAGTCATAAGTTGCAAAAGAGTGAAAAGAAAAAACTACCATGCCTCTAGAGTTAAGCCCAGCAATGTTAGCTTATGGACCCGGTACAATTGTGACCCCTGAAACCCTTATTGCTATGCCACTGGGTTTAACAAGATTATCTGCGTCAAAAATTTACAATGAAACCGTGAAATGCTTTGGGCTCTGCTGAAATTACTTCACAAGGTAGCGCTAGTTCTGCATCCTTATGTGAATTCACATCAGTGAACCTCTGGTTGGGCGAGGATGCTCATCCATATCATAGGTAGATAAATGTGCCCGTATTATGTTTGTGTGAAAGTGGCCTGATTAAGCATCATTTACATAAAATCAGAAAGCACTTTTAAATAAAAGCAAATTCAAAACTTTAAAAACACAGTATTTTTTTCAGCTCTCCGAAACTATTAATTTAACAATTCCTGAATGTAGTGCCTGACAGAAATTACATATGTATTTATTCATTTATACAGCATTATATTTCTACGCCGAACCTGGATATTCTTAGACTAGCACAATTCTTGTCAAGACCTCTTGTTGTATAGTAAATTTAGATTTTGGAAAGAAAAATTGCTCTGTTACTGATGAAGATAGGAAGAATGCTCTCACAGAGGGGCTAATGTCATGCAATTTGAAACAAACCTTTGGGTTCTCATTTCATACAAATTGTATTCAATGTTATTCCTACAAGAATAAAGCAAAAAAGGTTTTCCGCATTTAAAATGATAGTTTTCTTCTAATGCAATGGAAAGAGTTGTTTGTGAGTTTGTCATCATAAATCAGTGTCCAGCGCCGGATCGGAGAGAGCGACTGCTCCCCGGGATGTATTGTTGTCCTGTAAAGAAAACTCAGTAACGAAGCACTGAAAAAGTTGAATAGCCAAAATATAGATATTTTATTCCCTTGGGCATTTGAAAGCAACAGACGGTTTTAATCCCACAGGCTCATACATTCGCGGAGGGTTGATAAAATGTGATGTCTGCTGCGGAATTGCTGGGTTGGAGGGAAATCATTTCTCTTCATGTCACTGGACACTTTATAGGTATTTTCACAGTGAACTGACACATTGCTAATACGTTTTTAGGTGTTGCTCGTGAATGAGATTCACCAGTACAGTCATGTCATAACTCTATTGAGTGATACAGTACATCAGCGGTCACAGTGTGCGCTCTTCAGCTTTTTTTTGATACTTTTATTAGGTGCTTTATGGTTTGCACATTATTCAGTTACTGAATACATCTGGAGAATATTCGCTGTTTAGCATACAGCAGGGACTCCCTTAAGCTCTTTAAAATCCTTCAAAAATGTACTTCTACAAAATTGTTGGCATTAAAGAAGTGTTCCCCAATCATCTATTAACACAAGATTAAAGTTTAACCTTTATCACCTGTTTCTCTTTTCACTGTCTCATTTCTGTGATATATTTCGTGTGGCGGAGCTTTTTGGCAGAAAGGCAGTTTTAATAAACACTTGTCTTAATAGAATCTCAAGGATGAGGGAGTCTAACCATTGTAGCATGAGACTAAAGTGTCTGCAAAGAGCTGAACTTCAGAAGGACTATTTCACTATTCACTGAATTACATCCACTGTGTCCGACTCGGGTAATGCTCTCTTTCAGACGTGGCACATATGTTTCGGATTTGATGTACGGATTCCACATCACAAATCCATAGCAAATTAGAGTTTAACATGTGAGGATGTACTGGAGCAGATATGGAAAAACGGATGTTGAATTCTGTTGTGGAAATGCGGTAGATTTTACCATAATTCATAGGATAATCCACATATAACATATGCAAATTGGAATTGCCGTAGATGTGTTCTGGAAACATTCTGCCATGTCTGACCTTACCCTATTGGGTCGAGAAATAGCGTAATGGACAGCAGCTTAAACAAGAGCTATGGAAACATCTTAAAATATTGGGAATGTCTTTGTATGTTTTTGCCCTTCTTGGTTCTATTTTAAATAACAATGTGGAAACCTGAAGCTGGCTGGAAATCAGCGGTGGCGAAGGTTTTCACAAAAGGCATTGGAGTTAAGTTTAATGAATTAGATGGGCATTTGGAATAATGGCAATAAGTGGAAATGTTAGGGAAATTTGGGAAATGTATTCCAATCCCTTTGAGGAATTATGATTTTTCTATCTGCTTATGTTCCATTAAAAGCAATGCCAATGGACGTTTGCATGTTAATAAGAAACATCATGTTATACATACACAATAAAATAAGTTACTCTGATGGATACTGTTGGGACTCCTTCTGTTAATTGGATGATTCAAGGTGTCATTTAATAGATTTGGCAACTTGACATACAATTGACATTGAGTGGAGTGCAGCTTACAGACTATTCATACATATAGTGTATACCTGTCCTAACCCTGGGTCATATAACATGAGATTAAATCTTTCAGTCATGCCCACGCCTTTCCTTTTTCTGAAGAAGACTGTATAATACATATTAAGTTTCTTCAATAGTTGCTGATGTTTTACTGTATGTCTTTGACACAATCTTTGCATCAGCCACATACAACAAAAAGTCAATGCTTTAACTTCAAGGTGAAAAATGTTTTTACATCTAAGCAATGTCTTGGCTCACAACACAGCCTTTCTATAGCTCTATTGTATCAGTATTTTTGTAGATGAGATGTTCAGAATTTTGCTTCTATCAGGGACGCCTCTAGTGCTCTACAAGTCTTCCGGCTATTTTGGAATACTCTACTTATTTCTCAATTTCCTGTGAAATAACCCCACCGAGTCTTCCTATCCAGTAACCATTGCCAAAGCTGTAGTCTCCTACTTACACAATATTTAAACAAATACTTTCTGGTAGAGCCAAACTGGTTAGATACATTACAGCCATACTGTCCACATCAGCAGCAAAGCTTACCTATTGAACCAAAGCTTCAACAACGTCACTTTAAAACTGATACAACCCAACATAAAGCCGAGCCTCATGAAATAACATCACATGAACTCCTTCTTTTATAAAACAAGTGTTGCTCTCTACCATCTGCTTAAAAGATCTCGGCTCCATCTGTCAATGTGTATAGACTTAAAACCATGCACCATATTTTGTGATATTACACTTATGTCTACTTTGGATTTGGTCTTGTTTTAATTGAACTCTTTTTGGAACAGAAATGCATTAAAAATATGAATGATTTCATATGAAATGCTTCTCTTCATTGATAACGAAAATTTACATAATAGAGCGTAAGTCTAATAACTTTCATTATTGCACAGCTAAGCTTTTCAAAAATGACATCCTCACAATGTCAAATCTAAAGAATGAAAGCATTTAGCAATATTTATCTTGGTATCAAAATCCCTTATTAGTTGTATGTCCAGTACCTTTTTATTCAATAGGTCTAAAGACTGACATCAGAACATCATTGATGGCCTCGTATCTCATGGCTTTTTATTGCTATTCAGACCGTGATGATACCGGGAATGAGGAGAAGGTAGTAATTGTCAGCAGTGCATGCCATGCCTGACTATTGAGCCTACATTGAAACTGTAGTGTTGTCCAGTTGTAAAGTAATTATGCCCTTAGGATAGGGCATCAATAGTAGATAGGTGGGACCCCTGCCGATCAGCTGTCTGCTGAGCCAGTGTGTTCATACACTGAGCTGATTTCTGCAGGAAGTAGACAGCTCCGTTCCCACTGTAGTGGCAAGCTTGGTATTATAGGCGAAGTTCCCAATCACTGCAATGGGGGCTTGGTCTGCAATACCAAGCCTGGACACTGCAGTGGGAAAGGAGCTGTCTAGCTTCTGCAGAAATCATCTCAGTGTATGAACACACTAGTCTAGCAAACAGCTGATCAGCAAGGATCCTTGGCAGTAGACCCTTTCTGATCTACTAATGATGGCCTACTATTGATTTACAACTGGACAACCTCTTTAAGCCCAGGAGACCTTTACTATTCTACCATTGAACGAATGTGTCCTTCTAAAGCCGACATAGAGTATCACAAGATGTTTCGTGTAAGATGTTAAACAACATGTAAAAAAGTATACATCCGATGGATGCCATCTTGTTAGATATCTGTCACCCGTAGGCTCCCATATTTAAAAAAAATGCATGCATTAACATACTTTTTTCTCCTGGATGGTACGTGATTCTATTACATTGGTATCATGACTGGTTGTATAACCTAATGAAATTCAAGCAAAGTTAAGTGCGACATATCTGTATTCACTGTGTGTTCTGGGGAAGCTCATAAAAGTGAATAGCTCAAAACTTCAGAGGTAGAAAACTAATAACTGGCACATTGTAAAAAGAAATATGACATATCTGAAAGGTTTGCAGGTACAGTACTTTGCTTAACTTCTGTCTTATAGTCTATTCCCATCAAACCTGCAGCCTGTTCAGTTCAACTCTACAGCTCCTTAAAAGTTTAGTTTCTCTACTGCATGATTCTGAGAAATGTAGTCTTACACCAACAAAATAAAGGGATTGTTCTTACCCCTTCTCAAAAATCAACCTTCTCCTGGTGATAAACTTATCACTGTGGGTCTAACCAATGAGGAAAGCTGTGTACGACTACACATTGTCTTACCGTACATGAACGAGGAAGATGCGGGCCCTGAATGGCGCAACTCTTAATAACTGACAATGGAGACAAGGCTAAAACCTGACTCCTCTTTATCGTCTACTCCGGCACATTACGCATTTTGGGGACTTGGCCCCTTCTTCAGATATGCTAGGTAAAGTATTAATCTATTCAAAAGGGTGAAAGGATCAAAGAAAGAAGAAAAAAATAAAATATAAGGTTAAAGTATATAAAAAGAATTGTCAATTATATCCATAAACATATAGTTGTAAAACACAGTATAAAATCCAAAGTCTTACCTGAATAATATAATACCTAATTAATTTATCAGTTTATAACTCATTTCATTGTCTGATAATTCATAGCCATGAATTACGATTATGAATAACCAAACAATGAAATGAGTTATAAACTGATAATGAATTATGTGTTCTATTATTCAGGTAAGACTTTGGATTTTATACCGTGTTTTACAACTATATGTTTACAGATACCGTTGACAATTCTTTTATATCTTTTCATCTTTTATCTCTTTTCTTTTTCTTTATCGTTTGACATTATTAGTGTTTTATCCAGCATATCTGCGGAGGGGGCCAAGTCCCAAAAATGCATCATGTGCTGATGATAAAGATAAAGGAGTCAGGTTTTGAATTCATCTTGTGTCCCGTGTTAATTATTAATGGTTGTGCCATTCACTACATTGCCACACTCTGTTGCAACACTGTGGCATTCCCTGGGCTGGCAGCATGTTAGGATTTCCCCCACAACTTTTATATACTTTATCACATCAACTGGATGCATAACCCTTTGAATTCGGTTCACTTCCTTTCAGGCATTCTTTGTTTTACTGTACATTGTTCCCATTGAATTGATACATAGAGCTTTTCATTACTGTATATGATGGTAAAAAGTACTTTGGAAAGTCTTTTCCCATGTTTCTCTATTCTGACTAATAGCAGGGGTTCTGAGTAGAGTACCCTCCATCGTGTAGGCTGTATACTCTAGAAGGACAATAGAGAAAGAGGCTGCCCTTTACATGGCCTAAATACTTGTGTGGTTTTTAAGAGTGTACAATAAATTTTAAGACTTCACTTTCTATGAGTGTTGGATTCCCCATCTTTAGTCCTTTCAAGGGCATTCCATCAAAAGCGGTCATGTAGAGATGTAAAAGTGCCAGCCTGGAAGGATGGGGCGCCACATCTGCAGTGCAGACCGATGACGACTTTAAGCGTGCTAAGCTAATTGCATAGTGCGGCAGCTGTCATTCACTTTGAATGATGGCTGCAGTACTCAAGTAAGATAACTGCGAGAAGGCTCGGCACAACTCATTAACTCAGTAGCGCACTAGTGCAGCATGCGTTAACGCTGCTACACTGGTACGTTTTTAGTAGAGTGTTTATTAGCGAACGGATGACTGCAGTTTTCAAAGAAAATACGTAAAGCGAAGTATTTACAAATGTAGTCAACTTTTTACATGGAAGATACGCTGATAACATATGCTGTAAGCCAAAGTAATAAATTATCACTATAACAAATTTGTACTTAGTCTACCTTATTAAATATTCCCTAATGCTAGAACCCATATGAAAGTGTTGTATAAGAGTGTGAATTTGTGTCACTCTTACAGCTTTGCATGCACCGTTAAATTTGGCTATGGCTCATTAAAGGAAGGTTGTGAAAGCAGCTTGCTGCCCTTGGAAAGGGCAGTCATGTAGAGCGTTGGACAATATCCAAAAGAGACTTCCAAAGATTGGCTAGTGTCATAAGGACATTTTGCTATAATAAAATATTTCCATATTAAGTATGACTTATGGCTAGCTTGCTCTTAAACTGGGAAGAAATGGACGTCAATTGTATCCCTCCTCATCTCTTAATCCAACCCAGTGGTGACTCATCTGTCCAATCAGTCAAAGATATGCATTTCAATTATTTAGTACTTGAAAACAGTGCATATAAGATGATTTAAATGGAATCTTTGTAATAGTAGCAGCTAGCTTTCTTGACCATAAGGGCAAAGTCAGAAAAAAAGAAAGCAGCCAGCGGAACACCGTCGATACCCACACAATGGAGAGGAAATGTAGAATAGGTTCCAGCTACTAAATGACCGTCAACCCACTGGCCTTCAGTGATGAATCCAGCAGCATTCAGTAACTCATATCCACTTCAGGAGATTTACAAACATCCAAAAGGTTTATTATCACTGCATAATACAAGATAGATATGCAACATTTCGACCTACACAGTCTTTGTCAAGTGCTGCACCTTTCTCTACTGCTGGATTCATAAGGGCAAAGTAAGGGTGACTACCCACTAGCGTTTTTTTTTCTGCAGGGGGTCTATGGGACTTGTAATGTTAAAATCGCGATTTACCGCTAAATCACGATTTTGCGCGATCGCGATTTTAGCTTTACAAGTCCCATAGACCCCTGCAGAAAAAAAAAACGCTGCAAATTTCGCTGTAAAAAAAACGCTAGTGGGTAGTCACCCTTAGATGGGCGATTTTTTTGTGCACGCTTATGCGCGCAAAAAAAAGCATGTCTGATGGAACCATTGGTTCCCTATGGTGTGTTCACATGTCCGTCTTTTACAGGCGCAAAATACTCGCACCTGCAAAAGATAGGACATCAGTGCCTTGGGAAGAACCGTGCTGCGCGTAAAGATTTCCTGCGGGGAGTCCCCTCATCACTGAACACACTGACAGCACTGTCATCATGTTCAGTGACAAGGGGACTCCTCGCAGGGATGAAGGAATTCCCTGCCACAGCTGTCACAGCTGTGACATCGATGGCTTTCCCATTACTTTCAATCAAGGCCGGCTCTTCAATGGGATGCAGGCAACCCCCTCCGTGATTTTCGTGGAAGGGCTTGAAATTTAAGCCCTTCCTGAAAATCATCCCTAGCTGCTTTAAAAAATAAAAAAATATATACATCACCTCTTCGCCGCTGTGCAGCTCCGGCATGTCTTCTCGCTCGCTTCCCCGGTACTCTTCTGAAGCTTCTTCTCCTGTTGGGAATGTAAAAATCCCTGCTTCCTGAAAGGGCTGTGTCTGATTGGCTGAGCGCACAGCCAATCACAGGCACCGCTCAGCCATTCATTGAATGACAGCTGAGCGCTGCCTGTGATTGGTCACAGCACTCAGCCAATCAGCGGCGGCACTCAGCCATTCATTGAATTCAATTTGTGCAAAAAAAAAAAAATACTTGTCTGACTGAGCCCTAAGAAACGGGAAATAAATAGCATTTATTATTACTCGATACCTTAATTTTGCAGACTTTAACATTTGTACACCTAGAAGTTAACTATTACGTTTGGTTCTTTAGTGTCACAAATCCATTTTCCCATTGTAGTAGAGTTCATTTGATTTACTCTACCTATTTGAGGCAAGCTGCTTGTGTATTCCTTGCGCACTTGTATATCTGTTCTGGCAATTCCAGCAATTGCGCTCAGTCTCATCTGTCAGTAGTTTTACTAATAACGGTTGGAACATGTGCCTCTTTCAGGTGCAGGGCAACAATGTACATATATGCTGGCCTAATCTGCATTTTTTTCAATGTACCAGGAGCAGAGTAATGATGTGTGCTTCTCTGGTATGGTAGTATCTGTGGATCTAAGTGGCCATTGCCATCTTTGTTTAGATACGCTGTGTAATTAAGACCTTTTATGATTTAAAGGGCTTTTCTCACATTCAGCTGTCTTGCTGTAGGAAATAGACAGCTCCATACATTGTGCAGTGGCCTGGGTTGGTACTGCGAGCTGTGTCCCATTTACTATAGTAGGACTCAGCCTGCAATACCAACTCAGGCCTCTATGCAATGTACAGAGCTATCTGCTTCCTGCTGCAACCCCTTTAAAGCTCTAGGTTTTGTTTTTTTCTCTTTACATGAGTTTTCTTTTGTCACTTGTTTTCTCCCTGTGCTCTTTTTTCCGAGGTTTATAGGAGTTTGTTTTTTCTCTTTTATACAAACTGCTATTGCCAGACCTGAGGTGTTTCCTTCAGGCTGAGCAGTCATGTCTCCCTTTTTGAAAGTGCTAATGAAAGATGAGAGGAAAAAAATAGAGAGAGGAGCAAATTTATATACCAATGCTTTGGTTTGAGAATTTTGTTTTGTTTTTCCCCTTATTCCATATATGGGAGTGAGATTGATTGATACTTGACGAGTCTGAGAGGGTGCAGCCAATCTACAAAACCTCATACTTTCCCAGGGGGATGTGCTAGTACATGAGTTAAATGTAGGAAAAACATGTGGTAGTAGACTCAATCCCTTTTGACTCAAAGAGGCACGAGACGTGTTTTTAAAGGGGTTGTCTCGCGAAAGCAAGTGGGGTTAAGTACTTCTGTATGGCCATATTAATGCACTTTGTAATATACATCGTGCATTAAATATGAGACATACTGAAGTTATTCACTTACCTGCTCCGTTGCTAGCGTCCCCCGTCGCCATGGCTCCGTCTAATTTCGGTGTCTTCTTGCTTTTTTAGACGCGCTTGCGCAGATGGGTCTTCTCCCTTCGGCTCGGCTCGGAAGCAGCGGCATTTTGGCTCCGCCCCCTTGTACGCGTCATCGCGTAGCTCCGCTCCCCGCCACATGTGCCGATTCCAGCCAATCAGGAGGCTGGAATCGGCACATGTGACGGGGCGGAGCTACGTGATGACGCGTACAAGGGGGCGGAGCCAAAATGCCGCTGCTTCCGAGCCGAGCCGAAGGGAGAAGACCCATCTGCGCAAGTGCGTCTAAAAAAAGCAAGAAGACACCGAAATTAGACGGAGCCATGGCGACGGGGACGCTAGCAACGGAGCAGGTAAGTGAATAACTTCTGTATGGCTCATATTTAATGCACGATGTATATTACAAAGTGCATTAATATGGCCATACAGAAGTACTTAACCCCACTTGCTTTCGCGAGACAACCCCTTTAAGCCCGACTTCTGTTTTTATTAAAAGTTAATTTAGCATATGGTAATAGACACGTTTCGAGGCCATTCTGCCCCTTCCTCGGTATTTTAGCTCCTCTGCAAAGAGAACACACCAATGCTGGTTGTGTGTTCCCAGCTTAAATACTGAGGAAGGGGCTCAATGGTACCAAAATGCATCTATTACTATATACATAGTATATATTACTATTAACTTTTATTATACACAGAGGAGTCAAGCTTAAAAACACGTCTCGTGCCTCTTTGAGTCAAAAGAGATTGCACCTACCACCAGGTTTTTTTCCTACATTTATCTCATGTCGCTTGTTGAAAGGGCTATTTACATCCTGGTCTTTCTGGAGGGTTATGTATATGTGTTTGCTTGCAGGGAAGTGCTGGTTCTATTGCTTACATTATTAAAAATCCCCAGTTTGAGGCTCGGCGAGTACCAGCAAGGGGTCTAGCTGGACATTTTTATTATGGCTTTGAACTATGTGGCTGTTTTTTTTTTTCTTCTAGAATCATGTCTAATGAGGATTCTAGTAGTGCCAGTCAGGGAAAATTCTATAAGGGGGATTCAAAAGCCATTGTATGTCTTGGAGAAATTGCAATATCTCTCTGCCAGATGGTTGTGAGGATCATCTCTGTAGTAAGCCTCTCAACCGTGAAATCTAGGTTGAGTATATATATATATATATTTATAAATAACCTATGTCATTATTCTCACTGCTCTTTTAAGAAGACTATCTGAGATTTGAATCTGCTCTAGCCTCCTCTACTATTTCACAGAAGATGGTATCCTGGGTAAAGGATTATATCCAGGCTTCCATAAGTCAGCTCCTGAGGACTTGCAGTATCAAGAATCCTCTCAAAGTCACAAATGAGGAGGAAGTTCAGCTTCCTGTCCTTCTGGGGCAGACATCATAGTTATTGATGAAGTGAGCTCTTCTTCTGACAAGGTCCGTTTTTCATTTAACAAGATTAAATAATCTAATTAAATTAGAGCAGTCCTCACCAATCAAGTTGCAGGAGTTTCTTATGAAGACTAAGAACAGATAAGTTCAAGGAGGCTATGGTAACAGAATGGAAGGTTCTGAATCCGCAGACTGCTTTTACTTGGAGATTTAAAACCCCCTGTCTTGTAGCAGATGATCAACTGGAAGACTGAGATCTTCCTCCCAAGGCGAATACAGCTATAGCCAAATTTTCTAAACATACAAAAGTTTTATCAGTGGATGGTGTAAACTTATTGGATCCCGTGGACTCCAAGACACGTTGTGCCTTGAGATGGAACTATATGGTTAGTGGTATGCAAACTAGAGTCTCCATCGCTGTAGTGGAAGTTGTCAAGGCTCTCAGAATCTGGCTTATCCATCTGCAGGATGATATCTGACGTGGATAATATCCTTTGTTTCAAATTTTTTTTATGCAATATGTGTAGGGAAACAGAGTTCCATCTGTATACAACAATGAGTGGAAATCCAGCATCAGATTTGGAATCAGAGTAAAATCAGCTCTAATTCCAAATATTTAGAAACATCCATATGCAGGAACAAGCCAGTCTTGTATATACATTTTGGCCTTATGCCTTCCTCATAGCCTTAGAATGTCCCTCCCACTCTTAGGGTTCAAGCACATTATTGCATTATGGCCAGGTACAACCTGCAAGATATACTGTATCATAAAATGTTGCCTATAGACATAAATAAAGCCCTACTGTATCACTGCATGCCTCCAATTTCATATGAAAGCATGCAGAGCTATGACCTGGAGCAATTATGGCTCTGTAGTCTGAAGCTACAGGGACTCGGTGGGTCAGATTTACTATTGAAATGCACCAGTATGCTGGTGCAAATTGCACAAAATGTATGATGTATTTAGGACAATTTTCCTAACTTTTTTCACCACATCTGTAAAAAGAGGGTGGCTTTGCATGTAGGGGCCATATTTTCAAGGAAAAATGGGCATGGCCTAATTGCAACATCAAGCACCAAAAATTATGCCAAAATTTTGATGTGAAAACTGGCTTAAACTAAACCTACTAATAGGTGATATATAGTTAGACAGAAGTGCCTAAAGATGCACCAGTTTTATCATCAACATTAACCGCTGTGATGAATCTGATGCATTTTAAGACTACCTGCCTAAGTTTCCATTAGTAACTCTATCTCAGTGTGCCTCGGTACATCCTCTGTACATGCAACTCTGCCATTAGTGTGAAGCATTTTGTATTATTTTTTTTGCAATTAATATACCTATGTACGGTATTCAGTATCCTAATTTGCTCAGTTCATGTCCAAATCTATATACCTGTGTCCTTATGGCATGTAATAAAACCATTAATAATAAGTCATCTTACTTTTTGGAAAGCTTGTCAAGTAATAATGGCTGTATCGTGTGTGCAAAGACCTAAATGACAGAATAATAGAATGCAACAAGTTGTTCTGCTGCACGTCAGGGTGTCATTTTCTTTCTACAATGGAAAAAATTGACCTTTTTTTCTAAAGAGCACTGATTATTATTCAAAGTAAAAAAGAAATGAGAAAATGAAGAGATTAATACATATTTTACATTCGACCTAGATACGCACATTGTCAAGAACTGCCAGCAGATGTGTGTTTGTGATTTGCTTTAGCTTAAATTTTGGGGGTATTTCATAATGTTCTGCTATTCCCAACAGATAAACTGTACTGTGACAGATATATTATTCATTGCAGTCGATTGCGGTGTGCTAAATGTACAAATGATGGAATGAATAAATGGAAGAAGTAATTATTGGCCCTTTCATCAAAATGCCGTCCATTTGTCTGAAGATTTATATTAGTAATAGTAGTACTTAGATTGTCATCTAACATCCAGCAGATATAAAACGTTGAGATGATACATTTTCTGTTTTAGTTAAAGGCTCATTCACACTGGGGTAAATGTATTGCGGTCCATGAATACACAGTGTTCAATTCTAGCATCTGGATGATTGGTCCTTAGCATGTTCAATAGTGTTTACGTACGAAGAAGACAGATATAATGAGTAGCTAGCTAGCTAGATATATCGATCAGTCTAACATTAAAACCACTGATAGGTGAAGTAAAGATATAGATACAGATGGGTAATCCCATGTATGAGTGTCTGCCGATGGCACTGAGCAAGAAATTGTTCATTTGTCAGATTTGCTTGGTTTTTAGCTAAACCTAAAAAAACAAGTGACTGTTGGCTGTGTGAACAGGAGTTACTCAATCTTTTTACAGCTGCCTGTTCAGTGTGAATGGAGTTGAGTGGTCTGGAACAATCCCCAGCCTCATCCAGCTCCATTCATAGAATGATTATTGATCCTCTTTCTTGAGTTTGACTCTTAAGGCCCATTTGCATGGAGCGATGATGACTCAAAAATCGCTCAAACGACAATTTGAGTGACAGTTTTGAGCGATCATCTTTGCATAACTTTTAAGTAGCTTTTTAGCTGCTTAAGAGTTATGAAGGCAGAGCAGGATACTGCCGTGATAGCTCGGAAAACAATGCAGCTATTATGCAAACAGCTGCATTGTTCTCAGTGCTTTCAGCTAGTGTCCCGCTGAGAACTGCCAGCGTGATACAGCTGAAAGAATGCTATCAGCACCGCCCGGTGAGAAAATCAGCATGCAGCGCTGATAACAGTCATCGCTAATTTCTAGCTGGCTGGAAATGAGCAATGAACGAACAGTGAATGATTGCCGCGCATTTAGACGCAATGATTATCGCTCAAAAGACTGCTTTTGAACGAATTTTGAGCGTTAATCATTGTGTCTAAAGGTCTCTTTACCCAGGACGACTGTCGGGCAAACGATGACCGACACTCGCCCCTGTGTCTCTTTGCTCCCGTGCTCCTGCAGAGGAGCTAGCAGAGCTGTCTCGCTCACGGAGCAGCCAGCAGGGGGACAGGGCAGTGCAGGAGATTTCTCTCCTCTCGCTCCCCCGCTCCCCTCCATTCAAATAACACAGTGTCCGTTCGCTACTGAACAGCCGCTGTTTAAACTGAATGATGAGCGATGAGCTTTATCACTCATCTTTTATGTTGCATAAAAGATGAGTGGTGAATAGAGATGAGCGAACGTACTCAGTAAGGCCGATTTCGCAATCGAGCACCGCGATTTTAGAGTACTTCACTACTCGGGTGAAAAGTACTCAGGGGCGCTGTGGGTGAGCGGGGGGTTGCAGAGGGGAGTGGGGGGGAAAGGGAGAGAGAGAGAGAGCTCCCACCTGTTCCGTGCTGCTACCCCCCGCTCCACCATGCCCCACCCCACAGCGCCCCGAGTACTTTTCACCGGAGTAGTGAAGTACTCGAAAATCGCAGTGCTCGATTGCGAAATCGGCCTTACCGAGTACGTTCGCTCATCTCTAGTGGTGAAGCTTATCGCTCAACGTTCAGTTTAAACAGTGGCTGTTCAGTAGCAAACGATGCTGTGTAATCTCAATGGAGAGGGGCGGTGGAGCGAGGGGAGAGAAATTTCCTGCACTGCCCCGTTCCCCTGCTGGCCGTTCCATGTACAAGCCAGCCCTGCTAGCTCCCGTGCAGGAGCATCTAGACACAGGGACCAGTGTCCGGCATCGTTTGCCCGATAGCTGTCCCCTGTAAAGGGATCTTAAATGGGCCTTTAACAAGATGTGATATCAAGCTGTGGTGGTTCATTTACACTTTGAATTACTTAATGAGATTTGTTGTGTTGGGATAAGAGAACAATAGCTTTTTACTGGGTTAAGATAAGATAACTTTATGCGCCATGCTTTCACAATCAAAGTAAAATTCATCCCATCTGTAGATACAGTAGATAGATAATATGTGATATATTAGGCAGCAAGTCAGTTCTTGAATTAGATGTGTTGGGAGCACGAAAAATGGAGATATGTTTGATCTGAGTGATCTTGACAACCACCAAATTGTGATTGCTAAGCATCTGGGTCAGAGCATCTCCAAAACAAAAGGTCTTGGCGAATTTTCCTAGCATACAGTTGTTAGTATCTACCAGAAGTGGTCCAAGTCAGGGCAACCAGTGGACTGACAAGGTTATGAGCACTCAAGAGTTATTGATGTGATGAACCTCAGCAGTATAGGTTAGCTCATCTGGACTAAGTCCACAGTGAGCTACTATAACCACAAATTGCTTAACAATTATAGTTGGCTATGACAGAAAGGTGTCAGAACACACCGATCATCACTGCCTGCTGTGTTTAGTACTAGCCAGACAACTGACCCTTGCCCACTGCCGAAAGTTCCTTTTAGAAAGGGCATGTGAGCTTCAGAAGTAGACAATGATGCAATGGAAGAAGGTGACCTTGTCTGATGAATCACATTTTCTTTTATGTCATGAGGAAGAGATAATATCAGGATGCACTATGGTAAGAAATTGTTACGTTCATCCTGGACTGCCAACAAAACCGGTTTTGGTATCTGAGCAGTCAGGACTGACGTGTAGGCTTGGCATAAAGGTGGCTAGATGCAGGAGCAAACAGACATGAGAGGTAGCAATCAGAGTGGGGTTCTCTGAACCCCTCAAACAGAACCCACCTTGCAGTGGCGCACCTGTCCCGAAAGGGACAGCCCCACTTCTTCCATGAAGAAGGGTCCAATGACAGAGAGGAACCAGAGTAAAAAAAATTGGGGACAGCGTACAGGAAACCAGGGACAAACAGAAACACAGAGGACAAACCAGGACACATGAGCCAGATCCCTAATAGGAGCACTAAGCAGGCTGACTAGATCAGGAATACACTGAAAACAACCAGCAACTTCCAGCCAGGAAGTGCTAGGTTATATAGGGAGTGGACAGAAACTGATTGGCTGACAGAGCTGTCTATCACCAGCCACTGCCTCAGCTACCAACTACAGGACTAATTAACCTGAACTAGCCAGGAGAGAAGATTTTAACCCTAGATAACCAGGATAGAACCCACAGTAGTGAAGGTATACTGGCAATGACGCCACAGAAATGAAGCCGGCGGAGCAGTGTGAAGCTCTTAGCATTGTTTTATTGCAAAACCTTGGGTCCTAACATTCTTGTGGATGTTACTTTGGCATGTGCCACCTACATAAACACTGCTTAAGACCAAGTACATCCCTTCATGTCAATAATATACCCTAATAACAGTGGCCTCTTT
Organism: Eleutherodactylus coqui; assembly: GCF_035609145.1. NCBI lineage: Eukaryota > Metazoa > Chordata > Amphibia > Anura > Eleutherodactylidae > Eleutherodactylus > Eleutherodactylus coqui. Next base: position 69,646,893 of record NC_089838.1, on the reverse strand, counting down.
CTGTAGGATAGTGCGCCCTGCAACACTGCAAGAACGGTTGAGAATGGTTTGAGAAACATGACAAGGTGTTGAAATGGACTTCAAATTTCTTGTGTTGTGGAGTCCAGACTTTGATGGGTCTGAGCGGTTTTGGTGGAATTAGGGGGACCCACACAATATTAGTTAAGTAATTTTAATGGCATGGCTGGTCTGTGGATAGACAGGCAACAGGCATGAACTGCAAAAGGGATATATTGTCCATTTTCCTATTAGTCTAATGATTGTTCAGAGTCCTCCGCTTAATAGATTTTAATTTGGACTCACTTAAGCTTGGCAAACTGAGTGTTTTGCCGAGGCTCCTTTATACGGCTTGAATGGAATCAAAGCAATTTCTGAAGAAATCATAGCTATAAACCACAGCTTTGTCCACACCCTCAAGCTTTTTGTGCTTATATAAAAAGCTCCATTTGGTACATTATCGCTGCATGATGTTCTGTTTGCAGGAATAAAAGCCCAGGCTTCTGACCATATGTATTAACATTTTTAACCCATAGAGAGCAGTCATTTCAAACATTAAATTGTTTAGCTGCAGAAATAGTTCTTTGTCCCTAGTTGAAAGGTAGTTACTAGAGATGAGCGAACGTACTCGTCTGAGCTTGATACTCGTTCGAGTATTAGCGTGTTTGAGATGCTCGTTACTCGAGACGAGTACCACGCGATGTTCGAGTTACTTTCACTTTCATCTCTGAGACGTTAGAGCGCTTTTCTGGCCAATAGAAAGACAGGGAAGGCATTACAACTTCCTCCTGCGACGTTCAAGCCCTATACCACCCCCCTGCAGTGAGTGGCTGGCGAGATCAGGAGTCACCCGAGTATATACATCGGCCCCTCCCGCGGCTCGCCACAGATGCATTCTGACAAAGATCAGGGACAGTGCTGCTGGTGCCGGAGCTGCTATAGGGAGAGCGTTAGGAGTTATTTTAGGCTTCAAGAACCCCAACGGTCCTTCTTAGGCCTTAGTCAGATGGGCGTTTTTAGCCACGATTTGCGCATGCGCATGCGTCCGGCGATTTTTTAAAACCATTGCTTTGCAATGGTATCGGACACATGAGCACTTTTTACGCGCTCGTCCGATAAATTATAGAACAAAAAATCGCAGATCGCACCTATCTGCGATCTGCGATTCCTGTTCTCTTCTGTATATGCGCTCAATGGGGCCGGCGGCAGCAGCGCCGACCCCATTGAGAACATATAGAAGATAAATCATTCTTCTCTGCCACAGCTGTAACAGCTGTGGCAGAGAAGAACAATGTTTGCCCATTGAATTCAATGGAGCGGCAATACAGCTTTCAATGGGCTGCCGGCGTGCGCGGGGTGAATTGTCGGAAAGGGGTTAAATATATAAGTCCTTCCCGGCAATTCATCCTAAAATGTGTTAAAATAAAAAAAAATTGTATACTCACCTTTCCGCTGCAGCCGGAGTCCAGCCGCGGCCGCTGTCAGTTCTCCTGAACTGCTTCTTGGCACTATTCAGCCGGCGGGGCTTTAAAATCCCCGCCTGCTGAATGATCTCCCTCTGATTGGTCACAGCCCTGACCAATCAGAGGCTGAAAACACTCATACACCCATTCATGAATTCATGAATGGGTGAGTGACTGCTGCCTCTCAGCGCTGAGCCAATCAGGGGCAGGTCTGACTCACATCCATTCATGAATTCATGAATGGGTGTGAGTGAGGCATGCCTCTGATTGGCTCAGCGCTGAGCCAATCAGGGGGCAGGTCTGACTCACACCCCCTTCACACCCACTGCAGGACGGCCGCGCGGAGCTCCGGCTGCCGGCAGAAGGTGAGTATACAATTTTTTTTTATTTTTACACATTTTAGGATGAATTGCAAGTAAGGGCTTATATATTTAAGCCCTTACCGACAATTCATCCCGGGCTCGCCCGCAGCGCATTGCTTTCAATGGAGACGGCTGTATTGCCGTCTCCATTGAATGCAATGCGCTGGACAGCTCCGGCCCGTTTCTAATGAAACGCGGCTAGGAGCAGATTTTCGGGCGATTTGCGGGCGACTTGCGCGCACCGGTCACGCGATTTGCGGATGCGCATCCGTCATGCAATCCGCAAATCGCGCGAAAAAACGCCCGTCTGACTAAGGCCTTAGGGCCACAACTAACCGTGTGCAGTAGTGTGGAGGCTGCTTTTTGCAGTGTTGCACATTTTTTTTTTTTTGTATATCGGCCGTGCAGAGCATTGCATCCTGCAGTAATTTTACATTGTCCAGGGCCAGTAGTGGTGAGGCAGGGACAGAAGACATATTTAGTGTATATAGGCAGTGGGCCTTTCCAAAAACATTTGGGAAAAAAAATCTATTTGGGCTGCCTGTGACCGTCCTCAGTATACTGGGTCTCTGCTGGGGGTAGTTGTCCTAATTCATACGCAGCCAGCTAAGTGTTACAGCAGGCTTGCGCAAAATTCTTTCCTGCCTCTGTGTTGCCTCTTACATCACCGCTGTATTCCTGTCCACAAGTGTACTGGGTCTCTGCTGGGGGTAGTTGTCCTAATTCATACGCAGCCAGCTAAGTGTTACAGCAGGCTTGCGCAAAATTCTTTCCTGCCTCTGTGTTGCACATCACCGCTGTATTCCTGTCCACAAGTGTACTGGGTCTCTGCTGGGGGTAGTTGTCCTAATTCATACGCAGCCAGCTAAGTGTTACAACAGGCTTGCGCAAAATTCTTTCCTGCCTCTGCTGTGCATCCGTAAGCGAAGTCAGCCTCCAACCACAGGCCAATAAGCGGCACATTTAATTACAGCGTTCTGTTTCTGCACTACTGGTAATACAGCATGCTGAGGGGTAGGGGTAGGCCTAGAGGACGTGGACGCGGGCGAGGACGCGGAGGCCCAAGTCAGGGTGTGGGCACAGGCCGAGCCAGTGCGGTGGCCAGGGGTAGAGGCAGGGCCAGACCGAATAATCCACCAACTGTTTCCCAAAGCGCCCCCTTGCGCCATGCCACCCTGCAGAGGCCAAGGTGCTCTAAGGTGTGGCAGTTTTTAACAGAAACGCCTGACGAACGACGAACAGTGGTGTGCAACCTTTCTCGTGCCAAGATCAGCTGGGGAGCCACCACCACCAGCATGCGCAGGCATATGATGGCCAAGCACCCCACAAGGTGGGACGAAGGCCATTCACCACCTCCGGTTTGCACCACTGCCTCTCCCCCTGTGCCCCAACCTGCCACTGAGATCCAACCCCCGTCTGAGGACACAGGCACGAGTGCCTACCGGCCTGCACCCACTCCCTCACCTCCGCTGTCCTCGGCCCCAGCCAGCAATGTCTCTCAGCGCAGCGTCCAGGCGTCGCTAGCGCAACTGTTTGAGCGCAAGCGCAAGTACGCCGCCACGCACCCGCACGCTCAAGCGTTAAACGTGCACATAGCCAAATTGATCAGCCTGGAGATGCTGCCGTATAGGGTTGTGGAAACGGAGGCTTTCAAAAGCATGATGGCGGCGGTGGCCCCGCGCTACTCGGTTCCCAGTCGCCACTACTTTTCCCGATGTGCCGTCCCAGCCCTGCACGACCACGTCTCCCGCAACATTGTACGCGCCCTCACCAACGCGGTTACTGCCAAGGTCCACTTAACAACGGACACGTGGACAAGCACAGGCAGGCAGGGCCACTATATCTCCCTGACGGCACATTGGGTGAATTTAGTGGAGGCTGGGACAGAGTCAGAGCCTGGGACCGCTCACGTCCTACCCACCCCCAGAATTGCGGGCCCCAGCTCGGCACTGGTATCTGCGGCGGTGTATGCTTCCTCCACTAAACCACCCTCCTCCTCCTCCTCCTCTTCTAATGCAACCTCTGTCTCGCAATCAAGATGTGTCAGCAGCAGCAGCATGTCGCCAGCAGTCGGTGTCGCGCGGCGTGACAGCACAGCGGTGGGCAAGCGTCAGCAGGCCGTGCTGAAACTACTCAGCTTAGGAGAGAAGAGGCACACGGCCCACAAACTGCTGCAGGGTCTGACAGAGCAGACCGACCGCTGGCTTTCGCCGCTGAGCCTCCAACCGGGCATGGTCATGTGTGACAACGGCCGTAACCTGGTGGCGGCTCTGCAGCTCGGCAGCCTCACGCACGTGCCATGCCTGGCCCATGTCTTTAATTTGATGGTTCAGCGCTTTCTGAAAAGCTACCCACACTTGTCATACCTGCTCGGAAAGGTGCGCCGGGTCAGCGCACATTTCCGCAATTCCAAGACGGACGCTGCCACCCTGCGGACCCTGCAACATCGGTTTAATCTGCCAGTGCACCGACTGCTGTGCGACGTGCCCACACGGTGGAACTCTACGCTCCACATGTTGGCCAGACTCTATGAGCAGCGTAGAGCTATAGTGGAATACCAACTCCAACATGGGCGGCGTAGTGGGAGTCAACCTCCTCAATTCTTTACAGAAGAGTGTGACTGGTTGGCAGCCATCTGCCAGGTCCTTGGAAACTTTGAGGAGTCTACCCAGATGGTGAGTGGGGATGCTGCAATCATTAGCATCACCATTCCTCTGCTATGCCTCTTGAGAAGTTCCCTGCAAAGCATAAAGGCAGATGCTTTGCGCTTGGAAACGGAGGCGGGGGAAGACAGTATGTCGCTGGATAGTCAGAGCACCCTCATGTCTATATCTCAGCGCGTTGAGGAGGAGGGGTAGGAGCATGAGGAGGAGGGGGAAGAGACAGCTTGGCCCACTGCTGAGGGTACCCATGCTGCTTGCCTATCATCCTTTCAGCGTGTATGGCCGGAGGAGGAGGAGGAGGAGGATCCTGAAAGTGATCTTCCTAGTGAGGACAGCCATGTGTTGCGTACAGGTACCCTGGCACACATGGCTGACTTCATGTTAGGATGCCTTTCTCGAGACCCTCACGTTACACGCATTCTGGCCACTACGGATTACTGGGTGTACACACTGCTCGACCCACGGTATAAGGAGAACTTTTCCACTCTCATACCCGAAGAGGAAAGGGGTTCAAGAGTGATGCTATACCACAGGACCCTGGCGGACAAAATGATGGTAACAATCCCATCCGACAGCGCTAGTGGCAGAAGGTGCAGTTACGAGGGCCAGGTAGCAGGGGAGGCGCAGAGATCAGGCAGCATGTACAGCGCAGGCAGGGGAACATTCTCCAAGGCCTTTGCCAGCTTTATGGCTCCCCAGCAAGACTGTGTCACCGCTCCCCAGTCAAGGCTGAGTTGGCGGGAGCACTGTAAAAGGATGGTGAGGGAGTACGTAGCCGATCGCACGACCGTCCTCCGTGACGCCTCTGCCCCCTACAACTACTGGGTGTCGAAGCTAGACACGTGGCCTGAACTCGCGCTGTATGCCCTGGAGGTGCTTGCTTGTCCTGCGGCTAGCGTCTTGTCAGAGAGGGTGTTTAGTGCGGCTGGGGGAATCATCACGGATAAGCGTACCCGCCTGTCAACCGACAGTGCCGACAGGCTTACACTCATCAAGATGAACAAAGCCTGGATTTCCCCAGACTTCTCTTCTCCATCAGCGGACAGCAGCGATACCTAAGCAATACGTAGGCTGCACCCGCGGATGGAAGCATCGTTCTCTATCACCATCAAAAACGGGGACCTTTTTGCTTCATCAATCTGTGTATTCTATTCATCCTCCTCCTCCTGCTCCTCCTCCTGAAACCTCACGTAATCACGCCCAACGGGCAATTTTTCTTAGGCCCACAAGGCTCAGTCATATAATTTTTCTAAACAATTTTTATACGTTTCAATGCTCATTAACGCGTTGAAACTTTCACCTGAACCAATTTTTATTTTAACTGGGCTGCCTCCAGGCCTAGTTACCAATTAAGCCACATTAACCAAAGCGATTAATGGGTTTCACCTGCCCTCTTGGTTGGGCATGGGCAATTTTTCTGAGGTACATTAGTACTGTTGGTACACCAATTTTTTGGGGCCCTTGCCTACAGTGTAATCCAATTAATTTTTTGCCCACCTGCATTAAAGCTGACGTTACATCAGCTGTGATGGGCAATGCAATGGGATATATTTATGTACCGCCGGTGGCTTCCTGGCACCCACCCATGCTGTGGGTCCACAGGGAGTTGTAACTGCATGTGTCCACTTCTAAAGAACCCCAGTCTGACTGGGGCATGCAGTGTGGGCCGAAGCCCACCTGCATTTAATTGGACTTTACCTCAGCTGTGATGGGCACTGCAATGGGATACATTTATGTACCGCCGGTGGGATCCAGGGAGCCACCCATGCTGTGGGTGCACACGGAACTCCCATTGCGGAGTTGTACCTGCCTGGGACTATTTATAAAAAACCGCGCTCTGACTGGGGCATGCAGACACCTTGACAGAATGAATAGTGTGTGGCACATAGGTTCCCCATTGCTATGGAGGTGGCACAGGATTGGATTTCTCATTGCTTCTGTACAGCATTGTGGGCTATCGCCCCGCCCCTTTTAAAGAGGGTCGCTGCCTAGCCGTGCCAACCCTCTGCAGTGTGTGCCTGCGGTTCCTCCTCATGGCAGACGCACTTATAAATAGACATGAGGGTGGTGTGGCATGAGTGCAGCTGAAGGCTGCGCAGGGACACTTTGGTGTGCGCTGTGGACACTGCGTCGTGCGGGGGGAGGGGGGGTTGGGCAGCATGTATCCCAGTAGAAGTGGCAGCGGAGTGTCATGCAGGCAGTGATTGTGCTTTGTTGGAGGTAGTGTGGTGCTTAGCTAAGGTATGCATTGCTAATGAGGGCTTTTCAGAAGTAAAAATTGTTGGGAGGGGGGGGGCCCACTCTTGCCGCTATTGTGGCTTAATAGTGGGACCTGGGAACTTGAGATGCAGCCCAACATGTAGCCCCTCGCCTGCCCTATCCGTTGCTGTGTCGTTCCCATCACTTTCTTGAATTGCCCAGATTTTCACAAATGAAAACCTTAGCGAGCATCGGCGATATACAAAAATGCTCGTGTCGCCCATTGACTTCAATGGGGTTCGTTACTCGAAACGAACCCTCGAGCATCGCGATAATTTCGTCCTGAGTAACGAGCACCCGAACATTTTGGTGCTCGCTCATCTCTAGTAGTTACATAAGTATAACTTTGCAAACAACTTTTGCATAATGTTTTTTTTCGACTCAGTATTCAGCATTTGCCAGGTAGTATTTTGTAGTATGTGAGCGAGTCTCTAAAGAACACTATAAAACATTTTTTTTCATTAACTTTGCATGCCTGACTATACTAACAGTAATGAAATGCTTTTTGTGAAATTAGAGTGAGGCCTCTTTCAGATGACCACCTGGTATTGTACAAAAATTGGTCTTTTAGGGGGGTTTACAGTATGCTGGTTAAAGTGTTCAGTGCAATCCACAAAAATATTTGGCAGCTTTACTAATCCTGTCTAATGCTACCTTTTCTAATGAGTCTTTTGTAATTCCGTATTTAGTCCCTATTTTGTAGACCGTAATACGAAGCTAATGTAATTCTATGTATGTATTCACTTGGCTGTATTTTTCACGGCTGTTTCTTAAAAACGCAGTATGACTTATTTATGTCCATTTTTGCCTCTTATTGGTATTCTTTTCTATTGTGCAAATGCTGATAAAATACTGATGATGTATGGTTGTAATGTCATCTGTAACATGTCCGTGTTATGGATCTGTGGGAGTTCAATCTTTGGCACAATGGCCAATAAGCTGTTTAACCCCTTCCCGCTCCATAACGTACCGGTACATCATGAAGCGGCAGGGTATGTATGAAGAGAGTTTGCGTGGCAACCTCTCTTCATACAGTGCGGGTGTCAGCTGTTTATAACAGCTGACACCCGCGGGCAATAGCCGCTATAGGCCGTTTGGCCGATTGTGGCTATTAACCATTTAAATGCCGCTAAGATCGGGGGAGCCGGGTAGGGGTCATGGCAGCCGGGGGCCTAATGAAAGGCCCCAGGGCTGTCTTACCAGACTGTCTATCAAGCCATCCCCGTGGGGTGGCTTGATAGACTACCTGTTAAATTGCAGTATGATGTATAGCATTACGTAATACTGCAGAAGCGATCAGAGAATCGCATGTTAAAGTCCCCCAGGGGATTTTAAAGTAAAGTTAAAAAAAATCAATCAAGTTTTTTTAATTGTAAAAAAAAAAAAAAGTTACAAAATTTAAAATCCCCCCTCCTTTTCCCATATCTATTATTAAAAAATCTAAATTATAAAATAAAAATATGTATTTGGTATCGCCGCGTCCGTAAAAGTCCGATCTATCAAGGTAGTGAATTATTTTTCCCGCATGGTGAATGTCGCCCGAAAAAAAAATAAAGAACGCCAGAAATGCACTTTTTCTAGTTACCCTGTCTCCCAGAAAAAAAAACACAATAAAAAGCGATCAAAAAGTCATATGTACTCCAAATTGATACTATTGGAAACATCAGGACATCCCGCAAAAAATGACCCCTTGCTCAACTACATCGACAGAAAAATAAAAAAGTTATTGCGCGCACAAAATGACCGCAGAAAATAATTGAAAAAAATTAAATGTCTTTGAAAAAAAAAGAGTAGCACAGTAAAAAAAAACCTACACAAGTTTGGTATCGTAGTAATCGTACCAACCCATAGAATAAAGTTATTATGTCACTTTTGTTGCCGTTTGTGCGCCGTAGAAACAAGACGCACTAAAAGATGGCGAAATATCGTTTTTTTTTACATTTTACTCCATTTAGAATTTTTAAAAGTTTTTCAGTACATTATATGGTACATTAAATAGCACCATTGAAAAAAACAACTCGTCACGCAAAAAACAGGCCCTCATACAGCAACGTCAATGAATAAATAAAGGAGTTACGATTTTTTTGAAGGGGGAGGAAAAAACGAAAATGGAAAAAGAAAAAGGGGCCTCGTCATTAAGGGGTTAAAGGGGCCACAGCACTCAGGCGAGTCTTCTTTAGCCTGTGATGTCATATTCATCAATCACAGGCTGTTTCCATAGCTCAATCTCATATTGATGACCTGTCGTAAGAATAGGTCATCAATATTTAAGTTCCAAATCATCTATTTTAAAACCAGTGCTCACTTGCTAAGTCCCTGCTACATGAACACCAATCCTCCCACTGTTCCCCACCAGTCTTTTCTGATGAAAGGCGGTGTGATAAATGAGCCATCTTTTCACGTGCTGCTGCCAGATGTTTTATTTAACTACTGGAAAACCGCTTGAATTCCTGGATCTTTGTGATCCAGGGACATTATAGTAAGGCAATTTGTGGGGCATTGTCTCCTAAAAAGGTGCCTTGTGTATGTCTGTAAAAATGTAGGGCTGTGCATGATTTATGGTTTGGTAGTCTAGAACAGTGTTTCTCAACTCTGGTCCTCCGGGACCCCAACAGGTCATATTTTTAGGATATCCTATAGTAAGAACACCCATGGCAATGTCTGAGGCACTGATGATAATTACATCACCTGTGCAATACTGAGGAAATCCTGAAAACATGACCTGTTTGGGGTCCCTGAGAACTGGAGTTGAGCAACACTGGTCTAGAAAAAAATTGAAGAGGAGGTTGACAAGCCTGCCTGTATCTGGCAAATGTTGCCCCGCAATTTACCCAATAACTTGTGTGTAGCATCTACAGGTATATTATTTGTTAAAAGAACCATTGTGGCGGACCATTAGTGTACCTATGCTTTTCGCATAGTGTGCCGTTCATTCACCTATCATTAGAATGGCTATCTACAAATATTGCGGAGCACTGTGGCTACTTGTGACTTTCGAGTTTACCCTACCACTGACTTATAGCGCACAGAGTTTTAGTATCACAACTGCTGAAGAACCATCATTTGAAGAACATTACAATACAGCATAGTATTGTACAGTATCCTTCTCAGATTCCAGAATGGCTCAATTCTTCTTCCCAGTCCTTAACACAACTTTCTTCTTCTCAGTCCCCAAAATGGCCTCCCTCTCCTCAGTCCCTATCATTGTTTCTCATCAGTGCTGGGTAAGACTACAACTTATCCAAAATTCTTTAGCCTTTGGAATCAATGTAGCAACTGAACAGGAACATACTGTTGGGTTGGGCAGTTTGGTCTGGCAGTGGAGGCGGCCCACAGATTTCCCCTTTGGCTTCAAGGCTCCAGCAGAGTTACAATCTGAAGCTGTTGTACTTGTCTGTGTGTTCATAACGTTTCAGCAGTAAGTAGTAAATGCATATTCTGCACCTTTGTTTACAGGCTGTATACTGCTGGTTAGACACATTCATTATCATACACAATTTACTACTGCTCCAGCTCACAAATGAGTTACGCTCTTTCAAGATTTCAATTGTCTGTGGGGGCAGAGAGCTGCATGTATAATCACACTTTCCAATAGCTATTACTCTACCATGAGATCCTTATTAGACTCTCTGTGATACGGCTGGATGAACTGTTTTAACCCCTTGCCACTGCAGTGGTTTTTTTTTTAATTCATTTATTTCATCCTAACTTTCCAAAAATCATAATTTTTTTATTTTTCCAGCAAGATAGCCACAAAAAGGCTATGCGGGATGAGTTGTAATGTTGTAATCGTACCATTTAACGTATCATATAGTTTTAAAATGTCTAAGTGGGGTAAAATGTAAGAAGTGAAATTTTGCTATTTTTGGGGTTTTGTTTTTATGGCATTCAAGGTGTGGTAAAAAGACGTATCTTTATATTGTAAGTCAGTATCATTATGGAAATACCTTATTTATATAGCTTTTTAATGTACTGCCCAAATACCTTTTTTATGTCTGCTGCCATTTTTTGACCTCAATAACTTTTTTTCTTCTTTTCCATTGGTGGCGCTGTGTGAGGGCTCAATTTTTGCCAGGGGACCCGTGGTTTTTATTGGTACAATGTTGGTGTACATAAGTCTTTTTGATCACCTTTTATTCCATTTTTTTGAAGATAGAGTGACCAACAAAGTATAAGTCTGGCATTACGTAGTTTTTTATGATAGTCTTCAACATGCAGGATATAAAAAAATGATACTTTGATGAATTGGACTTTTATGGACTGAAAGATACCAGTTTCTTATTTTTTTGACGTGTCAGCTAGGAAAGACAAGCTAGAGAGAGCATAGTATCCAAAGCTGTGATGTTGTATGTATGTTTCCATTATGTATTGTCTAATTTGTAAATATTTTATTTGTTTTAATTGTATTATTGGGAAACTGTTTACCAGAAAATCTTGGCAAGTATATTTGACATTTGTTAAATTAAGCTTTTTTTTGTATAGCATGGACGGCAGAAAAGTAGCCAGGCACCACACTTTTATGAAAGTTGTCTAAAAAGAAATCTGTTTTTGTTTCCCATTACAACCAGTCACAGTGCAGCTTTCATTTTGTATACTGCTAAAATGAAAGGTAAAATTAAACTTGCACTGCGATTGGTTGCCATGGGTAACAAAGACAGATTTATGAAAGTTGTCTGAAAGGAAGAGTGCCGGGCTACTTTTCTGTGGCCCACCCTGTAGAAAAAAGGTTCATTTAACAAATGTCAAATATGCTTGCCAACATTTTCTGGTAAAGAATTTCCCTGTAATACAATTTTTAAAAATGAAATATTTACAAATTAAATTAAACAATAATGAAAACACATGTAAATTCTGATAGCGTTGGATAAAATGCTTTGTCTAGCTAGTCTGAAAAAAAAACCTTCAGCTGAATCAGCTAATTTTTTTCCGGTGGAGGGACACATGCAAGTGGCACAGCGTAGTTCTTTATCCTGTACTGACTATATAATACTGAAGTATTTCAGTATATCATACTTTTACAGACATTCTATTGAGCCAACCATCACAGGCCTTTATAAGGCCTCAGACTGCCATGGTAACTCAATGGCATCCTCGGGTGTCAGAGGAAGCCCGCTTCCACTGTTAGACCGTTTAAATGCACAGAACTGACATCAGCATCTGAAGCAAGGCTGCAGAACATGTGACCCGGGGCCACATGCGGCCCACAATGCCATTCTGTCTAATCCCAATGATCTGGACATGGAAATTACACGTGAGCAGCTGCACATAGATATTTCTATGTCAGGGTAAAGAGGAGTGGCAAATAGCAGGAAAACAAGAAAAGACAAGTACTAAGGGTTCCCTGTGTGCCAATGTCTGAGTCCTTAAATATTGGAATAAAGTCTCTTGACCTGTTTGGGTCCAGAAATGGGTTTACTCTAGAAATGAGTATATGAGTTAGAGGAATCTTATATGCATGCAGCTCTCTCCATTGTAGTTTATAGGTCATCCATCATCTACAATGGAGAGATTCACATTCATTGTCCCCTTATCTCTGGAGTGCTGATAAGGGGGGAAGGTGACCCCTGTTCTACCAATAGGTGGGAGTCCTGGAAGTGGAAATTACTTTGATTTATTATGGCATACACTTCGGATATACCATAAACGTGTCGCATGGGAATACCCTTACAGTCCTTGGAAGTGGTTCAGTATGGTAATGCAGCCCTCACACCAGTTGTGCACCCCATATCTAAAGTTTTAACTGCCAGGATTGACGCTGTCAGCTGTCAAAGCCAGCATTCTCAATTTATATAGCAACCTTTTACAGTACAGTAACATTTTATGGGCACAGTATCAAATTCTTTGGAAAAATCTAAATTGAAGACAGCTAATAACTTTTTTTTTTCATAATGGTAACACACTGGATTAGAAATAAGAGATGAAAGCTGTATGCAGCTGGCCTAAAAATATCACTACTAAGCAGGGTACTAAACGTTCTCCTGTATCATAAGCAGAATTACTCTACGACCGATAATGCAATAAGGGATTCTTACATTGTAGCCAAGATGAACATCTGCACCCCCACCTCCCCTTTGTATGGTCATAAGTTCAAGCACATTTTTCTTTAGCACCAGATTTAATAAAATTACTTTCTTTAAGCAATTTTCCAAATTAAGGCCATTAGTTTGCTCTGATCCCTCTGTTTCTTATAACATTGGCTAGCGTATTGTCACGGTAAAGTGGAATGGATGTGTTAAATTAACTTTTCATACTTGATCAGTTGCAGTATTATTGAAGTATGATAAATGTTTTTTAATTTCTATGTGCCTTGTGGGCTTTCTATAATCTTGTTCACTAGAGAGACGGTAACCTAGCAGTTCTACTTAGACATATAGTTCCATTTCCTGACAGCTGCCATGATTGAGATGGTATTACACAGTTTGATTGATGCGTTATCATTGCAGCTATTCAATATGGTTTATGGCATAAAAAATAAAAACACCAACCCAGGCTCCCTTATAACCGTGGGATGATTTGCAAGCTGGCCATCCTGCGCCCACAACCGTCATATGGAATAATACACTTTGGTGACAAAGTTCCTCACTATCTCTTTAAATGAAGCTAATTATTTTGGACTCTGCTTTTGAGAACCCTGAAGGGGAAGCTTTGCGTAGCAGCTGAACACCTAAGGTGATGTTTAAGGTGTATTTTCTTTTTCCGTTTACTGCTGTGAAGTGGTGGAAAGAATACAGAAATAATCTCATCTGATGCCAGAGTTGACAGTCATTTCTGAACACCTGTGCCGATGAGCCCAGTGTATTAAGTAAGAAGAAATGTTCTCTGCCTGCTGCTCGGAAAGTGGAGGATGGAAACATTATTTGGCACAAGAGCCTTCTCTCAGTAGGAAACCAAAGATTGAAGGGCAGCCCATGGGGCCAACTAAATTTCTTATTTATAACTGATTATATTTTACATTTTTTTTTTCTTTTACGAAATGACTATTATGTCCCCATTTGAATCAGAACTATTTTTTCATGGTTATGTGAGACTGTTTTAAGTTCTGTTTATGCTCCCCTTCCCCATCAGTTTAAGATGAGCTCGGTTCATTTTGCAGAAATGACTGTAGATATGTGGATGAACAAAGCTCATTCTACTTCAAATGACTGTAGATCCAACGATTTCTGGGGATTTTCATCTCAACTTTTCAAAAACCATAATCTTTTTTATTTTTCCGTTGAGGGCTTGTTTTTTGCATGGCGAACTGTAGTTTTTATTGGTACAATTTTTTTTGGGTGGGGGGGTACATATAATTTATTGTAAAACTTTTAGTAATTTTTTTTGGATAGCAAGGAGAAAAAAACATCAATTTTGACTTTTCTTTTTACAGCGGTAATCATACATCCTAAATGATATGATAAATTTCTTGTGTTGGTTGGTATGATTATGGCACAACCAAAATGATTTCTTTTTTTACGTTTTTCCACTTTTGCACAATAAAAACCCTTTTATTTGGAAATTAATTTTTTCATTCATCATTGCATTCAAAGTCTCATAACTTTTTTTTTAGTTCTGTGCGGGCTTGTTTTTTTGTGTGATAAGCTGTAGTTTATATTGTTACCATGGGGTTAATATGGCTTTTTTGAACACATTTTCTGGGAGATGAAATAAGGAAAATAAGCACTTTGGTTCTGGTTTTTAGGGTATCTTTAAAAGCTTTTGCTGTGCAGAATAAATAGTGCGTTCAATTTATTGTACAGGTCATATGGATATCATGGTACCAAATATGTGGGTGTTTTTTTAAACAAAGGGGAAAGAGTGCAAAAAGTTTTTTTCCTGTTACTTCTTTGTGTTTTTTTTTACTTTTTTTGCATGCTATGATAATGCATTGCAGGTGAAGGTTGGGCAAGCAGCCAAGATAAGAGATTTGTGATTCTCCTATCTCTTCCTTATATTCCTGGGGAGGGGTGACATTTTCTTCATGTAATCACCCACCCCAGCAATCAGAGATCATATTTGCTCTCCAATTGTCACAAGTGGGGGGGGGGCTTTTTTTGCAGAAAAGGAGTGAAAAACAACTTGCTCATCTTTCTCTGCTCTGTTTAATCCTGCAGATGCAGCATCTAAATATTTTTACAAAAAATTTTTTAAAAAGTTTTCTTCTTCCCCAAAGCTTTAAATATTGAAAAAGTAAAAAGGACAAAAAAAGCACATAATTGGTATTGCAACATCCATCGCAACTCATGCTAAAAAAATTGTACATTATTTATACAGCACAGTAAATTCCAATTAAAAACCCATAAAAATGATGCTAAAATTACCGTTTTCTGTTAATCTTACTCCCCCCAAAAGCAAAAAATAAATCAAAAGGATGTGCATATATCTCAGAATGGTGCAAGTTATTCCACAATTAAACAAGCCAACATACAGCTTTGTGAATAGAAAAATAAAAATGCTCTGGTCTTGGAATGTATAATATGTATAATATAAATCTGGTGTTCCTTTTGTATAGACCTGTTGAATAGAGTTACCACAATATTTATACCACATGATGAATGCTTAAAAAATAAGTCCCAGAAAATGCTTTTTTCCATTGCCCCACAGCAACAAAATGTAATAAAATCTATGTAATACATTAAATGTACCGAAAATTAGTTCTTATAAAAACTAGAACTCTTCCCGCAAAGTACAAGGTCTCCTACAGTTACATTGATGAAAAACATAAAGTATGATGGACAGAATACAAAAGGCTAAATAATTTACTGGTTCTTAAGGCTAAAATTAGTTATGTCATTAAGGAGTTAAAAGTGCACTTAAGATGACTATGTTCTGCATCAAATATATTTACATAAATTCAAAATCCACAATTAAAATGTGACAATTTTGGTAAAGTTTTTTCAAATTTAATGTGACTGTTAGGGGTTAAAGAAATCCTGTCATACTCCAGCATCCTAGTAGACCTGCCAGTGACATCAGTCATCTAGATGTCTCCCCTGCCTAGGAAGTAGTCAAAAAATAAAGTGTTTTCATGCAGCACGCTCTAAGCTGTATATCCACTATTTGTTATAAGCATTACTGACTCCTAATGGGATAAGGTTAGATATTTAATATACATAGCATTTTTTCTTTGCACCCCATGTTTTTTTTTTTTTTTTTTTAAACCATAATTATGTTACTTGAAACCCCAAGTCAGAACTGAGCAACCACTCCATACACATATACATACAGTGTCATAGTGCCAACTGATAAACTGGCTGTAGTGGGTTTTTACGTATTTATGTACAATGTTATGATGACGTATTTGCCCTCACCCAATTTCTTCTATTTTTTGTTAACTTGTCCAATTTAAATGTTTCAGATCATTCAACTGATTTTAAAGATAAGCTAAAGACAACACGACTAAGCATAAAATGCATCTTTTAAATGATCACTCCATTTAAAAAGGTTTCTCAAAGCCTGTATCACACATAAGAAAAAGTAATTGCCCCTAAACCTAATAACTGGTTGTGCCATCCTTGGCAGTAACAACTGCAATCAAGCATTTACAATAACTTGAAATGAGTCTTTGACATCATTGTCGAGAAATATTAGAGCACTGAACTGTGCATAATTATTTTAATTTGGCCAGCATAAACTGCTCATTTAAGGTCTTGCCACAGTATCTCAATGGAATTCAAGTCAAGAATTTGACTTGACCCATTTCAAAACCTTAATTTTGTTACTTTTGAGCCATTCAGAGTTGTACTTGCTTGGGTACTTCAAAATGAATGATTTTGATTTATGTTAATGTAGGGACTGACAAGTAAGCGAGGACCCTTGACGTGGGTTGTAAGCTTGTGTTCTGGTCAAAATATTAACCAAAAACCTCGTATTTATTGGTATTTTTTAGTATGTGTCAGTAACATGCAGTACAGCTTTGAATGCTGGGGGAGCCCAGGGTGCCAGTGTCAGTGTGGTTCGCCTTTAGGGCAGCCCACTGGATTTAAATATGGCGTCATTAATAGGTTGTAAGCCTGCATGGTGCTCCATACATATCATATGGCCTGACACCCTGTATGTGCCTTTTTTATGCAAGAATAGTACTAAGTAGCCACGCCCTCAATATAAGGAAGGTGTGTGAGTGGTTGTTCTTCCGTATCTTGCAACTGTGCAATTGCTCCTCCATATAGCAGTTTGGCTGCCTGCATGTTGAGGAATGTGGTGTTTTTGCCTACCCTCTTATATTAGTACATTGGTAAGTATATAGTTGCTTTGAATGATTTTTTTGCTTGTGTGCTTCAAACCATTGTTCTAATGCATAGCCCAGCTGTGCTTAAGCTTTAGGCCTCCTGCACGTGGACATATTTGCATTGCAGAGTCCGCGGCGGGTGTCCGCCTCTGGACTCCGCAGCAAATACAGCTCATAGTATTCGATAGTAAAATGCCATTTCATCTCCACGAGCAGAAGAACATTGCACCATGCTGAGATTTTGTGCTGGTGACGCACAGCCAGCTTCAATGGAAGCCTTCCATCCCAGTGAGCACTGCGGAAGTATCGTGGGATATGCATAACCCCCCCCCCCCCCCCCCAGC
Organism: Eleutherodactylus coqui; assembly: GCF_035609145.1. Lineage (NCBI taxonomy): Eukaryota > Metazoa > Chordata > Amphibia > Anura > Eleutherodactylidae > Eleutherodactylus > Eleutherodactylus coqui. The sequence goes on along the minus strand of NC_089838.1, from coordinate 69,629,601 downwards.
GCCGGCGGCTACTGCGCATGCGCGACGGAGTACCATCCGGCACATCTGTAGCATGTGCAGAAGCCGCCGGACTGCTAAGCTGGGGTCACTGGACGGGCACTGGGTTGAACTCCACTGCGGGAATCCCTGATGCAGGGTCCGACCCACCCATGTGCCGGCGGCCTTAAGATGTGAACTGATGGGCAGGCATACTCCTTCAGAATTTCCTGATAACAGCGGAATTCATGGTTCCATCAATTATCATGTCTGGCTAACCGAGGATGGATATTAACACTAGGAGTTTGCCTCATAATGATTGATATTGCAGAAAACAAGGTTCAGTGTGTTTGATTTTAGCATGTCCAATCCTTCGTCCACCAATGTTTAGGCTTTGCTGAGATGGTAGGCAACTACTTATGCCTCTTGATGCATAACAATAAAATTACACACATGATGGGGATGTCAGATTTCAGAAAATGTGTAAGCTACCGAGCTGGTACATATACTTATTTTCTTCCTATTGTGGTATAATGTGAGGGTCTCTTAAATATTTAAGATGTCAACTGTTTAGTCCTTCATGTGTGAACTTCCTGCACAAACCATCGCAACAAGTGGTAAAAATGTTAATCATATTTAATTTTTATCCTATTTCTTCAGTATTCGCAGATTATTGGATATTCAATAAAAAATGCACTGACATTGGCTTTATACAAATAGCTTGAAAGCAGTAGATATTCCAGTAAATGCTAGTCATTTACGTATTCCAAAGGTGTCCTCTGCATGCCTGTCACAAAGGGTTATATTGAGTTATGGGTGACAGCTGGAACATAAATAAATCTTTAATGTATATTGACACCAACTGCAGCAAAAGTTGATTTATTCTAAATTCAGGATAGAATACCTATTAATTTCAGAGGGCACAGCTGAGAGGGACAAGGGCATAGGGTGCTTAGATATATAAATATATAACACAAGTGTTCATCACATAGTTGAATACATTAACGTTCAGTATTTCAATGAGCTCAGTAATCACTAGTATTAGGGAACAGTACACCAAATTAAAGTGGTATTCCCATCTTGGCTTTTCATTCGGCCGGTAACTAAAGAAACGGTCGAATACTTCAGCCCAGTGCTGTTTCCGTGCCTCTTATTAAAGTGACAGGGATCATAAACAGAGGGATTGGATTTTACCATCTGGGCCATGAAAAGCCAAGATGGCAATACCCATTTTTAATCTGAAATGTTTCGTTAGAGATTTTAGTTTTTACACATGTTTATCAAATGTTGTTATTGTCAGTATTGTTGGTGGAAACATGCTCTCTGTCCTGTATGCTACCATTATGTTTCCTGTGGGCTTGGGTAATCCATAGGGAAGGTGAAAGGCATTGCTTAGTCCCTTCCCTCCTTATGCAGAAGCTGCCTGTGTTGTACATACTTGGGTGTTACTTGAGGTTCCTGGGCTACAATGCAAATCTGTAAAAGTCCCTCCACCTACCATGGGCCATTAATAGTACTGGTTACATAGTTACATAGGTTGAAATAAAAGACAGACACTTTGTTGATCGGTACTTCTAGCTCATCATGTGATGCATGAGGATGATCAGATAATTCCAAGAAAAATTCACTTGCTGCTCTTCAAAGCCTCTTTATTGCAGCTCAATAGTTCTGCATTTTGTCCGTCAATAAATCTTTCAGGTAAAAAGAAAAACGTTTGGTACCATGTTAGCCAGTAGAGCAAAATGTGACTGTTCTCAGCAAGAGAAACCAAGTAATCTTGTAGATATGATACCTTTTAATGGCTAACAAAAAGACGTGATGTTATAGTGAGCTTTTGAACCAACTTAGGGTTCTTCCTCAGGCTTATTCATAGTATCATAGTATGTAAGGTCAAAAAAGACATATGTCCATCCAGTTGAGCCTATTAATCCCCAATGTTGATCCAGAGGAAGGCAAAAAAAAACCAATGAGGTGGAAGCCAATCTTTCCCATTTAAGGGGAAAAAAATCTTTCCTGACTCCAATCTGGCAATTGGAATAATCCCTGGATCAACAAACCTTTTGAAGGTAATGGAGTAGAAGCCTGAGGAATCTATTTCACTAAGCCTGAGGAAGAACCCTAAGTAGGTTTGAAAGCTTCATGTCTTTTTGTTAGCCATTAAAAGCTGTCATATCTACAAGATTACTTGGTTCCTCTTACTGAGAACAGTCTCAATTTAAATCTTTCAGGAAACGCGTTTCGGCCCATCTAGCCTTTTTCAACTGTTATTCAACAGGTGAAAAAGGCTGAATGAGCCAAAATGTGTCCTGAAAGATTTATTGACTGAAAGATGGTAGATCTGTTGCAGTGCAATACAGAGGCTTTAAAAAGAAGGGAGTATCGGGACTTATTCTTGCAATTATCTGAAAACAGACAAAGGTCCCATCAAGTTCAAACTTTTTGATCCACTATATATCTTAATTTGCTAAATAAATGTCTCAATACCGTTTGCTATCAGGTAAACATCTGGCTCTTTTTTATATGCTGTCATTGTTCCTGGCATTACTGGGACGTTCCATAGTTTCACTACTCAAATTGTAAAGAGCCCTTTCCTATATATATACCTAAACTGCCTTTCCTCCACACAGAATGAATGTGCCTTGTGTCTTTTGTACAGTCCTTGGGAAGGATAAATCCTGTGCCAGTTCTTTATATTGACTGCATTGCCTTGAAGGAATCTGTTCTCCAAGCTGAACAAGCCCTAGCTTTTGAGTATACAAATGGCCTCCCATCCCATTTAATAATCTAGTCACTGCCTTTGAACCTTCTGTAGTTTGTTTGCATCCTTTTTAGAATGTTGAGCTCAAAACTGAATGTTACACTTGAGATATGATTTTCCAAGGGACTTATAGAGGGTAAAATTACATTTGGATTAGTGATAATTGAACTTTTAAAAGTTTGGTTCTGCCAGTTCGCCAAAGTTTTGCAAAAACGTCAGCTGGGTCTGAATTAGTTTGAACTGTACCCAAAGTTCACCAGAAATTCTAAAGCTGATGTAAAGCACTGTGTTAAAGACTAGTGTTTAGCGAACAGAACCAGTAGAATCCTGTTTTGGCTAAAAGCTTGATTGGGGTTTGTGTGGAATCAAACTTTTAGCAAAGTTCAACCCAAAACAGGGTTCTTACTGGTTCATTATGCTCAACGTTAATTGAGATAATGGGTTTTATTCACAGGTGTTTTTGTAAGTGACAGAGGGGCATCTGGGACTCTTAAGACACTATGCCTGGATTGTGACTGCCGCCTCTACCTTCCTATAGCTATGCCTCTGATGACCTATTACATTCACTTTTACAGTGCTTTGTTTATTAAGTCTTTTATTAAAGAAGATTAAAGCAGCCTCTTGGCTAATTCTGAACAAGAGTCCTCCAGTTATAACTGGACATGATTCCCAAATGAGTTTTGCGGCGATGGTTAAGCTTTATAACGAGGAAGATGCCTTATTATCAGTGATTGGAAACAATTTATGGGACAATAGAAAATGCATTATTCAGATCATGTACATTTTATTAGAATGAATTACAGCAGCTCTATAATTACACTTGAATATTGTGCATCTTTTCACTGGATTGCCTATGTACAGAAGTCTGTTTACTATGAAGTAGCCTCTGGCAGTACGGAGTAGGTGTGCAGTGCACTTAATTTAAATGGAAAACTGCCGAGGACTCTTTAACTTCTATAGTTTTGAAGTTTGATGTTATTGTATGCATTTCTCAAATCTCAAAGGAACAATGCCATAGGAGCTTAGGAGTCTTTTCAATGTTGGCAGATTTGTTTCTGTTTGTCCTTGGATGCACTATCTACAATATTGATTTTAGTTTGTATACTGGAGAAATTTGCAGCTATTTAAAGGGAATGCGTCATCAGAAAGTTACCTAGTCTATATGTTCAATCTTTTTATTAAACATTTTTGCAAGAAACATATTAGAACAGATATAGAAAAATATTATAATATTCAAACCAAAGTACGGAGTCAATACCACTAAGTCATAATACGGACACAGTTCTGATCACTAGAAAAAGATAACAAAATTCCAAAGGGTTAAGAAGCCGGTCGTTTTTGAACATATTACCCAAAACAAAAAGGGGTCTTAGGCCCCGACATAACAAACACACAGATAGTATTGGAATAAGAAATACAGTGCAGTTAGTGAAAAAGACCAAAAAAAAAAGAAGGGACGAGGAAGGAAGATAGAGCGGGAGAAGGGGAGAGAAAAGAAAAAAAGAGGGGGAGGTGAGAAGTCCATGTGCATATGGGAGTAGATGCAGACATGCACCAAAGGCTATTACAAAGGGCAGAGAAATACCCTCTCCAAAGAGGTTCTGGAAGGATGCGGACTGCTGGAACAAGGTCCAGGGTTGCCGATGGGTCAAACATTTGCTCTGATCGGCTGAATCCTTCACCACTATCTCCTCTCATAATGTAGTTCACTTCCTGACTTCCTGCCCCCATTCCACAACTGACGGAGCCCTTGGACATCTCCAGTGCCTTGATATTATTATTCTAGCAGTCAGGAAATTACTAAAGAGATAATTTTTTAATGGAGGAGAGAGGTCCTTTAAAAATAATGGAAAGTAGTGTGATCTGTGGGGTTGCAGAAATGTTGTCACCTGTAATTATATTCTTATGTCTGTAAAACCATGTGCCAGAAAGGTTTAAGCCTAGGACAGTCCATCCATACGTGCAGCATCATACCTCTGTCATCATCACATTTCGAGCAGGTTCCAGTTACCATTGGGCAGAACCTGTGTAGCAAGGCAGTGCATCTGTACCACCGAGTGAGCAATTTGTAATCTTTTCCTGTGCTATACATGCCATAGGCAATTTATGAGACAGATGGAAAGCTTTATCATTCTCAGAGTCAACGATGGTAACCGGCCTCTCCCTCTTCCAGGACTTGACAAACAGGGGTCTCCCGAACTAACACTGAGTAACAAAGAGTTGTTTATCTGTGATAAACCTATCTCCCTGAAAGAGGCTCTCAAAATCTGTAGGTGTTGAAGCATAGGAGGAGTCCCGAGAGGAGGACTATATAAAGGACATATATTGACGGGATTCACATTAGGGCAGGTAGACATCAGCAGGGAAAAAGCCCTTTACACATCCTAACATCATCTTCTGCTTGCCACCCAAGAAGTAAACTTGCGTTTAACCCCGATGGGGATGCAGTAATATGAAAAAGTGACATCTGACACTTCCTGTTCCGTAGAGAATACTTCTGTAGAGAGTACTCAGCAGTCATCTCCTAATCATCATGGGCAGGATTATATTCAACGGTAACACGTATACAGATAACACAAGATCCACCATTCAGAATAGGTGATGATCCCAGCACATCTAGTCACCCTCCCTGCACAGGGCACAGAACATGCCTAGAACAGTCTCCCATAGAAGTCAATTGGTCAGCTCTTATCTGTTGTGTGGATGGCCCATGAGGCTCCTGTAAAGCCTAACTCTAAAAGCTGCTGTAAAGAATATCTTGACTGTAAAGGCACACTGCTTGCAACAGTAGTCATGTACAGACAATAGAATAAAAAAAATATACAATCAGAAAAAAAAAACAGATTACAAAAATGAAAAATGTCTTACTATTTGGCTCTAATTAGTAAAACAATATATAGGTGAAACATTTGCTTTAAGGGCATTGTAAGTGTATGAATGTACTTGAGTGACAAAGTTCTCTAAGGCTTAATGATCATTTGCCATTTAAAGTTGGCAATACATGCAACAATTATTGTTAAATGATCCAAATGATTTTAGAATTGATGTCACATGCATGATGATAGAAGGAATCAGTTCTGACCTATTGCAATCTACTTCATTCGGAACACTTATTGCTCATACTTCAAAATATTTCTTACTCATGAGTGGTGAATGCTATAGTGCTTTGATATTTCACATAATATGAATGCTATTTCTTCTCAGCTAGTTTTACAATTTAAAGAAAGGTTGGAATGATTCTCATGCTTGGGTAAATTTTTGAACATCTATGAACAGTTAAGAGATCAGGGCTAACATATCAAATAGTGACCCTTCGCCATCATAGACTGATAAATAAGCCAAAATTCACCCTTCAAATTTGCTTGGAATATAATGAGAAATTATTTTAGCATTTGCATGGTCATACCTTATCTTCCTTATACAGTTGGTTTGGAAATGAAGGGAACATTAGTACACATACGTGGGACCATCCTTTATTTGGGGACCATCAGTGAGGGTCCCAGTGGTCAAACCACCACTGATAAGTTAGTTATCCCCTCTCTTGTGGATAGGGATAACTTGATTTCACGGAACAACTCCTTTAATAGGTTTAGATCGATGGGATCCCCGTTCCCATGATTCGTGGGAGTCCCAGTGGTTAAGCTCCCGCCTTTTAGATAGTTATTCCTTGTGGATGGGGATAATTTTATTTCGTGACCCGGCCCCTTTAAATTTTGCAAAGCAAACAAGTAAAACGTGTATAAACAATAAAAAAGAAGAAAAAAACAACGTTTTTTTCTTCCATTACTTTTACTATTCCGACTCACTTTCATGACTTTGCTGTAAGGAGTACTGTAAAATACATGTAAAAGAAGAAGAAATATGTTGACCAGCATTTCCAATCTAGTTGTGAAGGATCTTCATAGCCAACATTATTTCAACAAATGCATTCATAAATTCTAAGATCAAGAATATGTTTTGCCACAGAATTCAGTTTGTTTGCAATATATTGGATGTCATCTTCTTCATTGCGCTTCATAATAACACATCTTAAGTCAGAAGCTAGTACACAAGGATCAGAACTGACTGGTGTGATGTGATGGATTACAACCGTGAAAGACAAAATGGTGGTGGATTGAGAAAAAAGACAGGAAATAATTCTCTGCTGCCAAGATACCTCAGGTTTTCTTTTGATTTGTTAGAGACATCTTTGTAAATCACTTTTCAATTGTCTATTCCCTATAACTGGCCTGGTTTTACAGGTACTTATCACATGTAAATTTGAAGAAGATGAATTTAAGCCTTTATTGCCGGTAGATGGAAATGCCACAGACCATAACCTGTAAAACCTTATAGCCGAAGGGCATGTATGTTATGTAAATAGGAACATACACAAAAAATAGACACTGTTGCAAAGTGTTACAAAATAAGCTGCTAGCTATTGTCTTCTACAACATTCCACCTTCTATAATATATACATGATCTGACCTGGCACTGGCTGCCTGTCGATGTTGGAAAATGCAATGTCAGACATGCTGTAAAGTGAGCTACATTAGTGAGGCCACATCTAGAAAAAATTTGGGCCAGACATAAATTTGTATTCTAAAACATGAACAACCACAGCATGTCTCGACTTGAAGTTCCATCATTTATTTTAAAAAAATACATTGAAATACTTTAATATACGGTAACTTGTAACTGGTGAGTGATCAATGAATGGAACAGATTGCCACGGGAGGTGGTGAGTTATCATTCAATGAAAGTGTTCCAACAGAGACTGGACAGAAATCTGTCTGGAATGATTTAGTGATCCTGCACTGAGCAGGGGGTTGGACCCGATGACCCTGGAGGGTCCTTCCAACTCTACCATTCTATGATTCTACGACTATAAAAAGACACAAAATAATAATAATATTATAGCAAAAATTATAATACTAAGAATTAAGTCCTTGGTGACCTGTAGTTAAAAGCATCCCACTGCTGGATTGGAGTGGTCCAATGAATTTTACACGTGTTAGCTACTCCGGTACTGTGTCAGTGACTGAGTGTGGCCTCTGATTGGTCACAGTGCTCAGCCAATCAGAGGCAGCTCTTTCAAGAGGCAGGGTTTTTAAATCCCCGGCCAGAAGAGAAGAAAAAGACGACTGTCGGGGACCTGCTGGAAGACGCGCCAGAGATGACAGCACTTTTCTACAGTATTTGGATTATTTGGGGGGTAGGGGGGGTCTTATATTTCAAGCCCCCAAAAAAATCCTCGCAACTGTGAGTCACCTGCCACTGCTGTCACAGCAGTGGCAGAGGATCGCGAGCATCTCCCATTGATTTCAATAGGGCTGGTGCTGCTGCCGCCAGCCCCATTGGAGACAATGGGGGAGATCGCAAAAAGAATGGATGTGCCATGATTTTGTTTCAATGCTTCCATCGCAAGCGTTAAAACATCGCACATGTGCATGGAGTCATTTGAATCCATTGGTTTCATATTTTTGTGATTTCTCTCAGCCTCATCGCCAGTGTGAAGGCACTCTAAAGGTACCTTGAGCCATCAGAGAGCTCAATGGATTAAGTACTGATTGGGATCGAGCAATTTGTAATAGTAAAACTTGCAAGTTGGAAAAGGCAAACCATCCAATTGTAAGTTGATATAAATACACACAATGCAACGTTAAAACCAAAGGTGTCCATAGCTTTTAATCACTATACAAATAAAAGGTTTTAAACTTTTGAATAAACTTCATGGTTTGATTCCTCAATACAGTAGTTAGCTGCCAGTGAATGAGAACACTATTTGTATACAGAGGCTAAAAAATCTGTACATGACTAGTGGAACTCTCAGGTAAGAAGTGGATACTATTGTTTCCAGTCTAGGCCATGCTCTGTAAGCTAAACAGACTGGACTTCAGATTGATACATTGTTGCAAAGCATTACAGAGATTTGAAGACTACTACGCTAATATGGGGAGAGTGACTGAGCATGTGCGCCCCCCCAGCACTCAGCCCATGGGTGGACGTGAACATTGCTGCACACGTTGACAACCAGGTGGCGCCACACTATGTAAGTAGATGTCAGAAATCTTCACTGAAATGATTTGTTTGTAAATACAAAACATTGTTAAAGCAAACTTGTCACCAGGGTTATGCTAACTGTACCATGGGCAGCATGAACCCAGGACGGGTATGCACACCGCGCCTGTGTAGGTTTTACCCTGAAACGCTGTGGTGTATCACAATATACATACTTTGAAGATGTTCAAATGGAGCTCTGAGTCACAGAGGTGGCGCTGTACCGAACTCTCCCCACCCGCATCATGTACAGCTTGACAGCTTCCTCCGTGTACACAAACAGTATCTTTAATACGAATCTGTTAAATGTTATTGCTTTATCTTCTATGGGAACATTTTACCCAATAGAAAATATTCCCAATGAGTGCACAAAAGGAGGCAAAAACTGCATCCATATTTTAATCACTCTCCATAGACTTCAATGGGTATGTTGTATCCATAAAACGGATGAAACTAGAGCATGCTTGATTATTAAGATGGATGCATATTTTATACCGCTTTGTTAAGAGATTCGTAGATTTTCATTAGCTGCTTATTACGGTGCGCAAAACACAAATGAAATACAGGTTTAAAATATGCTTATCTGAAAGTGGCCAAATAAGACACAGCTGACAGGTTAGTGAGACTATTTTGTTGAGCTATTCATAATGTCACTGTCACATAGGGATGTAAATGTAACTTTATAGAGCTTTCAGGATTACTTCCCAGTCTTCTAACAGTGAAATAAGACAGAAGATTACCACTGCAAATGCTGCGGCAGAGCTGCAGTACCAAATGCAGCCTATGTGCAAGCATGGCACTGTATCTGGATAAAGGAGGACCCTTTTCCTGTTACTGTGCAATCCTATCAATTATATATATATATATATATATATATATATATATATATATATATATATATATATACACATACACACACATATATATATATATATATATATATATATATATATATAATCACAGTATACACTGCACAGAAGAACATCTGGAAGTTAGCGGATTATGTATCAATAGATTTGAGTGACTTTGTATGTGTGTGCTTTTTTTTCCTGCTGTAGTGGAGAATAATAATCTTCTTATGAATTGTGCTGGATATCTCCCAAACCTTCAAATATAGTTTATGGTTGACTTCTCTAATGTAAGGTAGTTAAGTGCTGTACATAGGTTTAGTGCAGTTTCCCCGATTTATTCAATAACGCTGTAATGATCCAGTGCTGTAGTCCTCCCACATACTAGGTTGAGCCTGGATGAATGTTCTGATCATTTTCTTTTTTACTACACATATCCAAAATCCTATAGGATAATGATATGCCAAAGGGTTGTATATTTTATCATATACCGTATTCTCCGTGCAGAACTTATTTAAGTTATAGACAGGCATAGAATAGTCCTAAAGTAACTTGTTCTTCATTGTGGTTTATAGTTTCATTGTATACTTTATACTAGTTTAACTTAACCAACGTTTAGGGCTAAAGTTGTAATGTAGCTGTATGGCCAGTCTTATAGATTGTATGTAATCAGCTGAGAGGCTGCAGCACTCTACCTCAAACAGATGGAAGAGTAGTATAAGTGAGGGCATCCCAAGGGGATCGCCGGCTGCATTGTTGCTTTGTTTTCTAAAGAGGACACTTTAGTGTTTGAGGGTATATCCACACAGGACGGATTTACTGCAGTGGACAATCTGCAATAATTCTGCTGCACAATCTGCATGTGCTGCATGCAGATTTGCCACGGATTTTGCTGCGGGTTCATAGCGGATTTCACTTTGCTTATTTGAAAATTGAAATCCGCAGTAAAAATCTGCAGTATAAATTGCCATGCTGACGATTAACATCTGTAATGCAGCGTATACACTACATGCCAACGTACCCCGAAAGTGAGATCAGATTTGTAGTGCTTGTAAAGGCAGCATTTGGGGTCTTAGTATAATTCCATATTGACATTTAGAGTCCACCGCTGGGATGCTGTGAAAAATATGCATCAAATAGAATTGTAATGTCCAGGTTTGAAGCCTATTTTCAGATGCTGTGCTACAGTAATATCCAAATGACTATTCCAGAGATTAAAGGGCTACAGCCATTGTGAAAGTCAGTGTATCCTAGTAATCTCCTAAATTGTGCAAGGGCACAGTAAAATGTGGGGCAACTCGGCTGACATCTCTATTGTATATTTGTTCTTGTTTTGTATGGTATATGTTTGTGTGTGTGTGTGTGTGTGTGTGTGTGTGTATGTGTGTGTGTATATATATATATATATATATATATACACATATATATAATATAGTAGATCTATCTATACATATATATAGATAGATACACATACATATGAGTATATATGTATATATATATATATATATATATATATATATATATATATATATATATTATAGTTTTTTAATCTGACACTACTAAACCAGGATCCCCAGTTCTGTATTATTAGACAACCATAGATTAGAGGTTATATACATAGAAACACTTAAGAACATCTGCAGTAAAACATGTTGCTGCTTTTAGTGAGATATGTGTTGCCGCTGTCCTGTGTTCTACTTCTCTTTTTCCGACCTTCCACATTATTTGACAGTTTAGTTCTGAAACAAGTGCTGGATTATCAGGATCTCTGAACTCCAGATGCCAGATTGAGGGAGGTTTTACAGTAGTGATACAGTAATATGATATAATCTGCCACTAAAAGTTGTCAGTGGATAAAATGATTATCATTCCAAGAAAGTTCTAACATAAGACCCGTTCTTATCATATACTGGCTCCACTAGACGATTCTTATTATGCCAGAGCAGAAGCTGGTTTTATTAAATCACAGATCTAAATGAAGTCTATTAACTACTTGAGAATAAAATCCAGACTCTTTTGATCTTTCTCCTCATTGATGTCCATCATTTTATTTCTCTGCTCTGCTTGCACTTCCTTTGAGGAGAATGAACTGTGGTCAGAAGCTTATCTCATAACAGTGGTATTGATTTACAATAGACCATGATAGGAGACAAAGTCATAGAGCGCTAGAATGGGACGTGATCTTGATGCACTAACAGGGCACATTGCACTTACTGTGTAACTTATAGGACAGCTCTAGTCTGCTTATCTGCAGCAGTACATAGGGTCAGATATGGGGAAGCAGAAGAAGCTGTCCGCAAGTCTAAATCATTGCAATGTCTACAGTTCTATGCATCAGAGGCCCAGCTTTACTGGACACTTTAGTAAAAGGTATTGGCATTCCAGCCAAAAATATATAACGTTTACATACACAAGGATCACTGGACTAATACCCTTCACAAAGCCTGCATCATTTCAAAACCATTCACATACAATTCGGATTCTGTAATACTAAATGCCCCATAGTAGTTGCCATTTCCGAGAGGTCACCTTAAACAGCAGAAAGTATCAGACAATATGGCAACATTTTGTATTTGCATGCTCTTACGTCAATTCACATTTAATACCCTGTAATCTGTGTGTCGGTCATTATCCTTCTATCTACAGATGATAAATCACATTATCCAATAGTCTAAACAGTCATGCATACTTATGCAGCATAAAGAGTCAAGTAATGTAATGCTTGGGGGACAGATTAAAACTTTCAGCACGTAAGTAACGCCAATCAGGCAAAAAAAAAAAATCAATGAGTCTGTGCCATATAATATCCGAGATAAAAGTTTTTCAGCCCTGGAGACATTTAGTGCAGTCAACACCCATGTCATAGGAATCAGTCACTGCAACAGACAAGGGAAATGACAAGTTCTCCACTTGTAATGAGTTTGCACAAATGTGATTATACAAGTTGTGCTCTGTCTGTTTTCAATCACTGCTACATTGTCGGATTCTGTGGTTAAGTTACATGCTACAAAGAGCTGATCAAACTCTATTATCTCTACCTGACCTGAATGCTGGATGCTGCAGAGTTAGGAGTCCTGACTTAGTGGAGATGCTAGTGGTTGAATAGGTGGTCATATCCATCTTTTAATCTAGGCGCCATAACATGAAATAATTGATTTCATAGGAATGCGAAAGCTATTAATGCATTGAAAGAAACTTGTTTGGATCCACAGACAATAGTCATAATAATGATATCTCTTTTCATCAGATGCCGGATTTCAAATCCCATCATTTGCATTATAAATACCAAAAGAATAAAGCCCTGGAATATTAATCCAAATGCAAATAATGAGCTCCTGTAATAGGGGAACATAACATCGCTTTAATATTGTCATCAGGGAAGAAGAAATATCCTTACCTGTAAGATGCAGAATGATTACCTGCAGGGAATATAGATATTCCTCCTCTTGCAGAGCAGTCACAGATATGACTAACAGTAATGTGATTCTCAAAAAAAAAGAGGTTCAGAAAGTCCTTTAGCTGAAAGGAAATCAGTTTGTATGCAAGAAGTCTACTGCTTGTGCTCATGTAGGAATAAATAATAAAACCCAGAGCAAACTGAGCTGCATCCTCCATATGAAAGGGGAAGCCCTCTAGTGGCCATTGGTGGAATCAGCACATTAAATGCTAGCAGGACATAGGAGAGTGATAAAGTACAAATGTCATGCAACAGAGATGGGTGACCTGACAGAAGTATCCCATCTGCTGTTTTCTGTGCCTTCTAATAGTGTCAGTGAAGGTACTGCAGATGAGTAGAAGAATAGTAATATGCAGACTCACACAAGCGTGTTTGCGCGCATATTGGCGCACGCAAAATATAGGAGCGCAATATGCAAAGAATGAAACCCATTGATTTTAATGGGTGCATCCTCACTTAATAGCTTTGCCTGCACAAAAAAAAACCTTCAGCATGTTCTATTTTTATATACATTTTAGCACCAAAGTCCTTTATACACAATGCGCTGGAAAAAGAACACATCTGGAACTAATCAGCTTTTTAAATCAGGGCATTGGTGTGTCCCGCACCCATTTGAAATGGCCCTGCAAGCGAAAATAGTACTGTAGTATGCGCAAAAACGTACACAAAAGCTCATCATTAACAGCGCAAATGTGCACCCTAAGTTCTACAGTCAATCACCGTAAGGGCGCATTCACAAGAGGGAATTTGTGCAGCTAAGTTACAGTCGCAAAAAACCCCGCGACCTACTAGAACCAATGGTTTCCTATGGAAACATTCAGACCAAGAAATTTTAGGTGCACAAGAAAAATCACACCTAAAAAGATAGGACCTCAGCGACTGAAACTCAGCAACTGAAATTCCCTCCTGTGTGAATATATAGATCTTGATCTATTTTTTGTGCGCAAAACACGAGTGTCCGCAGACTCCTATGGGAGCTGGGAAAAAAGCGAGGGGGAGCAAGTTCTGCCATGCCACTAAACCCAGAAACACTCTGTCCCAGCAGCGATGAAGGGAAGCCCCACGACAGGGGACTCACTTTATTCCGGTAGCAGGGCTGGAGAGAGAGATGAAGGGACTTCCCAGCGCTTCCCTTCATCTCCCTGGGGATTCCCTTCTTCGTGTAGATGAGGGGACTATCTTCATCTCTCTGGGGATTCCCTTCATTGTTCATCTCCCCAGGTGTTCCCTTCATCACAGGGATCAGGGGACTACCTTCATCTCCTCATCTCCCTCCAAGGGTTACCTTCACTCGAGAGAGAGAGATGAAGTGACTCCCCGGGGAGAGGAAGGGAAGCCCTGAAGCTTCCCTTCATTTCTCTCTCTCTCTCTCTCCAACATCACATATTTTCAGTCCCTCCCTTTCAGCGCAGGAAGATGGCAGCTGAAGCTCGGGACTTCAGGGATGGAAAAACTGTGCGTTCAGACAATTTTCCACAGCTATAGTTGCAATTTTTTTGGACATAATAGCTGTGTGAATTCCACGCCCATGTGAGCGAGCGCTCAAGTTGTTTTGTAAGATGAAAGGCAATTCAATCAATTGCATTCTGGGCAAATAGGTTTTCTGACAAAATTGCCTAAGCACATAACAGCTGTGACCATAACCTAAAAATCATACAATCTGTCCTGCATTATCAGCTTCCAATTTGCGCATGAAAACTCACTGGAAAAATAGTTGCAAAATCACCTTCACTTGATGCAGAAATCTGTCTGGTATCTGGCAACTGTCAAAAAATGTGCAGTCTTGGTTTTAACCCAAAATCAAACAATTGTCTGGATTTTCACGATGAAAAGAGATGGAGGGTGAAAGCAATAGATCAATGGCAGGAACTGATTTATGGTCTCCTTATATGGGATACAGCCATGTGGAAGTTGAAGGTCAGGATAAAGCCTCAGCAATACAATTCCCTTTATTGTATCTTCAATAAATGTCAAAAGGGAATTCGACAAGATTATATGATCGCTGAGGGTCCAATGATCACTAGGAAAAGGGAGCTGAGCGCCTGTTACAGAGGAGTTTGAATGGAGCAGTTGTCACCCATGTGCATTGTGGCCCCATTCAAAATCTATGGGGCTGACAGAGAAGCCGTGGATTCTATCACTAGAACAGGGTCCCAAGCCCCCCAGTCCTCCTTACTGCATGACCACTGTGAGGAGGAATTGGAATGAAGCAGTGGTCAAGCATGCAATGGGCTGACAGAACAGTGGGGTGCATGGTCAACCGCCACCTCATTCAACCTCCTCCTCATGGTGCTTGTGCAGTAAGGAGGAATGGAGGGGCTTGATACTCTGTTTAAGTGATGGGGAAGGGGTCCTAGTTCTTGAACCTCCAGTGATCAGACATTTATGAATGTTCATTGTGGCACCCCCCTCCTTTAAATGGAATCTGTCACCGGGTTCATGCTGCCTGAAACAAGGGCATCATGAACCTGGGACAGGAATGCCTATTGCCTCTGTATATGATTCACTTTGAAACGCTGCGGTATTTCAGAAAAAAACACTTTGAAGTTTGACTTGGGAACAAAGCTCCAAGTCGTGGAGATTAGCCGTGCTGACTTAGCTTTATCCCTATACACAAAAGGAAAGAGAGCTGTGGATGGGGAAAACCCAGCACCGCCCACTTCCATGACTCGGAGCTCCTTTCCTGAGTCAAACTTCAAAGCAGGTTTTTGCCGAAACGCCTGCAGCATTTTTTTAAATAAAACATACGCGGGGCAATGGGCATCCCTGTTCCAGGCTCTTGCTGACTACCTGGCTGCTACCTGCTACACTTTGCTTTTGTTTTTAACACATTTTGCATAATTACATGTAATGCTGCCAAATGCATTAATACGGAATATATCCCTATGTAGTAAATATGCTCCATTTTTTACTACAATATTATATAGTAATAATAGCATAATAATACCAACATAATATCCCTATACATAATAATACCCTTCAATGTGCAAATATTACCACCTATGCAATGTATTTGTGCTACAAAGTATATAACACTCACAATTAATGGTGTCACAACCCTGTGGATAAAGCCTAAAACCCGAAATATGAAACATACGGTTAACGCTTGTTTCATGTGGCCACTGTTTTCAGGGTCCCTATTACACCGGGACCCATCAGTCCTAAGTAATTTAAGTTCTATGGTAATTTATGTTTAATTCAGTAGAACCGTGTGGAATCTGGGCATTGCAGACATAATACAGACCCTAAAACCCTAAACTATGTGTATTATGGCCATGCTGGTCTAAGCAGCAATGCAGGACAATTCTATATCTATCTATCTATCTATCTATCTATCTATCTATCTATCTATCTATCTATCTATCTATCTATCTATCTATCTATCTATCTATCTATCTATCTATCTATATTACAGCTTTGTTTTCACACAGACTTACAAATGCACTTTACGCTTATTTAACTCATTAATGTATTATGTATGGTTACCACTTAACTTTTTATGATGTGTTCCTCACACTTTATAGCCTTGCAGAAGCTAAAAGGCTAGATGTGTGAATCAGGGGAAGGCTGGCATGAGTTTTCGGTTAGCAGATTACATATGCAACGGCAGCTGCAAGTGACGGTGCGGGACGGGAATCGCAATGTTCTACTTCAGTTATTTCTGAAAATTACATTTGGAAAAATGATTTCTTTCAGTTGTGGGATCCAGGACTCTGAGAAACAGGGGTAAGGTTGTCAAAAACAGCTGGTAGGATGGCACAACCTCCAAGGATATCAAAGTAGAAGTCCTGAGAAATTCCAACTAACTTCTCATTTATTTTGTTAAAACCAGACGTTGGTCACAATTCCTCAGGCCTGCTGCTTCTACTATCCTGGAAGGTTGCACCACCCTACCAGTTGTTTTTGCCAATCTCCTCCGTGTCGTACCACGTCTGTCTACAGCATCTGGTAGGGCAGCACCTTTATACTTTCTGTCCTATAGCAAGCTATTCTTCCATCTTCTCAGTCCTACCACCATCATGTAGGCACTAGAGATGAGCGAGCATACTCGATAAGGCAAACTACTCGAGCGAGTAGTGCCTTATTCCAGTACCTGCCCGCTCGTCTCTAAAGATTTGGCTGCTGGCGCGGGTGACATGTGAGTTGCGACGGTGAGCAGGAGGGAGCGGGGGGGGGGGGGAGAGAGGGAGAGAAAGATCTCCCCTCCGTTCCTCCCCGCTCTACCCCGCCGCTCCCCGCCCCCTTCCGGCACCCGAATCTTTAGAAACAAGCGGTCAGGTACTCGAATCGGGCACTACTCGCTCGAGTAGTTTGCCTTATGCTCGCTCATCTCTAGTAGGCACATAATCATCATTTGGGGTTTGCTCCACCAATTTTTTCCAACAATCTCTTCTTACGAGAAACAGGGGGCCTGGAGGTAGAACTCATAGTACTCATTTATTCATAGTACTGGGATCTCAATATGGAGAAGAGAGGCCTTATGGGCCACCTAAAGCTCCTGGGCCCGGGTGCAACCGCACCCCCTATAGTTACACCAGTAGGTGCAATGTTAATCCAGCCCTGATATAGATAATAACTGTATATCTAACAGTTTAATATTGTCAGTCTGTAAGGCAATTGGGGAGTTCTACCAAGACCTTAAATGGGGAACATTGACTTCTACCACATTGTTTTTTTCTTTCCATCCTCTGGATGAACATGGTGGTGGTGGTGGTGGGGTCATAGGCTGAACTGGATGGACGTATGTTTTTCGGCCTTATATACTATGTTACATTCACTGACCCATCTACAAATATGAAGAAAGAAGGGTATTCTTTTTCTCATTTATAGATTCCAGTCTTAATACCAAATTGCATCATTATATAAAAAAGAGACAGAAAGTCATATTCATTTGTGTAATAGCTGATTTCAGTGCATTGCAGCATTCACTACATATATAACTACGCAGATGGATAACCTTATTTAGACCTCTGCATTACGTGACACGTAACATTTTGGAAGCAGACGAAGAGGCTACTGATTGGGGGACATTTTTCTTTTCTTTAAGCTGATAATTAAAATGATAGAATTCTAGGTTTATATTTTATCATCACAAGTTCCTTTCCTTCTTTGATCTATGGAATGTTTCGGTGCCAGGACATTACATCACCACTGTCTCCTTGTCCAAGCTAAGAGATGTGAGTCTCGTTACAGCCTATTACACCACATGCCCAGCTCCACTGTCTGCCTACAGCCAAAATCAATGCAAACCTTGCATGAGGCCCTATAGAATAAAAATGGATGAATAATAGGAACATGCTGTTCTCTTACTTTACACAAACTATACTGGTAGAGCCAGCGGTGACTCAGGATGCAAAGAAAATACTAGTCTGTAAATCATGTTTTTTTTTCTGGTTCTGGTACCATTATGGACTTGTTACCTGAATTTTTGAACAAATTCCACTTATGTCAAGAGATTTGCTACAGCCAGCAATTAATAGAAAGTGTCATTTAGGCAGGAATAGGCTCACTTCACATTGGCATCGGTAATCCATTCTGCATTTTTAAGACTAGTAACAGATCTGAGAAGAGAGAAAAAGGGTTTGATTTTCTCAAAGCTGATCTGGAAAGTTTCCATTCCTTCATTCTGTATTTTAGTGGAAAATGAAGAGCGCACGGACCAATGCTACTGAGCATGAGAGCACAATGATCCTCATGCCAATTGTCTACTGAAGGTGTTTCGCAGTAGAGTTTACTTTCAAGTATGTAACAAATGAAGCAGATAAATGAAGAACCTCTTGTTCCCAAAGATAATGTTACTGATTTCCTCTGGAACTTCTAAAGTCAGATCTGAAGGAAATTGTGGATTAAGCCTAAGTAAAATATTTGTTTGCTGCATCCTTTAGAACATGTGCAAAGTATACAGTCTGCTGTGATATATGGGATAAACTAGTAGTACACATAATGAACACTTGTATGGGGTTGTTTCCACTTGGTGATACTAAGTATTGTGAACTCATCCATACTAATATTATAAATGCCAAAGAAGCTCTGTCTGTCTGTTACCTTTTTTACGGCTAAACCGATTTTAATTAAATCTGGCAGGGAGGTCGCTTGCGTCTTGAGGAAGGACATAGGCTACGTTTTATCCCCAAAATGTATAGAGTTCTCTAGGGAGAGCGACAAGACAGATTTATTTGGTGATGCGCAGGCGCAGCTCCGCTCCACCACTGGCGCAGCACCGTGCAGCAAGGCGGAGGGGAGGTGCAGATCATAAGCTAGGCCTACACAAATGGGCAGACACGTGAGGGCAGATGTCATTGCCGCATGTATGCAAAATATTAAAGGGGTTGTCCCGCGGCAGCAAGTGGGTCTATACACTTCTGTATGGCCATAATAATGCACTTTGTAATATACATTGTGCATTAATTATGAGTCATACAGAAGTTATAAAAAGTTTTATACTTACCTGCTCCGTTGCTGGCGTCCTCGTCTCCATGGTGCCGACTAATTTTCGCCCTCCGATGGCCAAATTAGCCGCGCTTGCGCAGTCCAGGTCTTCTCCTGTTCTCTATGGGGCTCCGTGTAGCTCCGTGTAGCTCCGCCCCGTCACGTGCCGATTCCAGCCAATCAGGAGGCTGGAATCGGCAATGGACCGCACAGAAGAGCTGCGGTCCA
This sequence comes from Eleutherodactylus coqui, assembly GCF_035609145.1. NCBI lineage: Eukaryota > Metazoa > Chordata > Amphibia > Anura > Eleutherodactylidae > Eleutherodactylus > Eleutherodactylus coqui. The sequence continues at coordinate 69,609,866 of NC_089838.1, read as the reverse complement.
CGGAGGAAGAGGTTCCCGGCGGCCATCTTCACCGGTAAGTATAGAAGTCACCGGAGCGCGGGGATTAAGGTAAGCGCTCCGGTAAGCTTTCTTTAGGTCCCTGCATCGGGGTTGTCTCGCGCCGAACGGGGGGGGGGGGGGGGGGGTTTGAAAAAAAAAAAACCCGTTTCGGCGCGGGACAACCCCTTTAAGTGTGGCGGAGCGGAGGGAAAAGGGGTGCACATCGTCTGAACAAGGCCTAAGAGACATAAAACCCTGTATAACACACAGAGAGTGTTATACAGAGGTTTTAAGGCTCATAGACTGTGTAATACACCAGTTGTAGGAGTTTTGGTGAACTTCCAATTCAGTTCAAGCTAATTTGGAGCATACCAAACTTTTTGCAAAAGTTCGGTGAACCAGCTAAACCAAACTTTGAAAATGTTCACAAATCACTACTTATAGCAGTGCTGTTGGTCACGGGATATGCCTGCTCCATGTAGGTATATGTGGGAGGGGTTGTAGTCTGGAGCATGGTATTTCTAAACAACACAGTCTTTCTAAACATCTCAATTGTAGTTTATGAAACTTGTATAATGAATACTAGCCATAAATAAAACAAGTGACTTGTTCAAAACTGTATTGACATCAAGACATACCCTGTCCATATTGCATATCATCCGTTGAATGCTCTACCGTTATTTCAATATCTGCATACAATACTACATGCAGTGAATATATTTCAGAGGTTATTGGTGATGAAATACCTTCTTTAGGGCTCAGTCACATGGTTGTTTTAACACGCAAATCTTTGTGCGCAAAAGACATGCGTTCAATAATTCGCATGACCAAAGAGGGCGGCACGCATAAAAAATGCACTTAGACGCGTTTTTCCAAACAAAAAGTGCGCTGTGCCCTGTGACAGCTGCAGCAGGGGATTCTTTGGATGTGAAACCCCTGTATGCTGTCACATCCAGGGGTTTCACCTTTGATCGATGGAGCTGGCGGCAGCAGCGGCGGCCCCATTGACATACAGAGAACATTGTGATCCTCTGGTACAGCTGTGAAAGCTGTGCCAGAGGATTTCTTCAGCTCCACGGGGAGTCCCTTTGTCACTGAACACTATGACAGCACTGTCACAGTGTCCAGTGACAATGGGACTTCCCGCGGAGATGAAGAATTCCTCAGCCACAGCTCTCACAGCTGGGGCAGAGGACTGTAATGTTCTCCCATTGAATTCAATTGAGCTGGCGCTACAGCAGGCTCCATTGAAAGCAATGGGCTGCCGGCAAGCCCAGCAGTGATTTTCGGCGAAGGGCTTTACATATAAGCCCTTCCCTGAAAATCATCCCTAAAATCCCTGCTGAAAAGGCTGCCTCTGATTGGCTGAGCGCAGGGACCAATCACAGGCAGTTCTCAGCTGTCATTCAATAGCTGAAAGCTGCCTCTGATTGGTCACAGTGTTCAGCCAATCAGAGGCAGCCCTTTCAGCAGTGCATGAGGAGACCGGCTGGTTGCGCTTGAGCCCCGGTAAAAATGGCAACAGCACGCAAAATAAATTTACTATTTGGTTTCTGCTTCTACTGTATGTTGCAGCCATGGTTTAACATGCACTTCTATATTTCTATTGGGATATATTTCATTGGGTAGTGCTGACCTATTTTATTCATTTTTGTACAACTATTGTGAAGTTTTGGCTGCCTTCACTTGGTCGTGCACACCTGCCGCCCACTTATCTTCTGTCCCTCCTACTGGACCATATGAATGGTATCCTACCTTCCCTGATTTTATTTGTAGGCTTAGACCCAAGAGAGGAGTATTCTGAGAGGAACCCAACTTTTTCCAGGTTGAGATTATACCACCTAGTTTTAGCATTAGGACTAGAGTTGAGCGAACATACTCTGTCTAGCTTGATGCTAGTTCGAGTATTAGCTTACTGATGGTGCTCATTAATCAAACGAGCATCAAGCCGAGTTTGACCCTGCCCCAGTTTTTGGCTCCTCCCCACCGCAGCGCGCGTCAATGGCACATTTTTTGGCTGGCAGGCAGGCGGGGGGGAGACAGAGCGAGACAGACGCCCGGCGTCCCACGTACAAAGATGCTCGAGTCTCCCATTGTAGCTAATGGGGTTCGTTACTCGAGTAGAGCTCTCGAATTTTACGAAAAGCTCAACTCGAATAACGCGGACCCGAGCATTTGGGTGCTTGCTCATCTCTAGTTAGGACCCATCTGAAAGCTTGGTCACCTGGACATTGGTAGATGGGCCAATGTAATTTGATCATATTATATACCAAGAACCTTGCATTATTTAATGTGGTTAGAGTATTTATTATAGGTATGTATACCTCTGATAGTAAATATATTATGAGTGCTGTTGCTGTTTTTGGTTTCTGCTTCTACTGTATGTTGCAGCCATGGTTTAATGTGCACCTATATATTTCTATTGGGTAGTGCTGACCTATTTTATTCTTTTTTGGGGTGCAATACCAGGTTTATATATGGTATCACAAATGTTCTTGCTGGTTTGGGAGGTGGGCAGAGTTTAGCCCCATCCACTATCCTTAACATAGGGCCATGTCTTCTAGGCAGTGAGGCACTAGCTCAAAAACTAAACAGATCAGCAGTCGTCTGTATAGCTGTACAGAAACAGAGTTCAGATATGTGGAATGGATTTCTAGATGCAGAAATTCCTACAACAAATTGGTTGCTCTGATCAAGCAGGGGTTTTCCACAGATTATGGGTTTCCCTTATCTCTAAACAAATATTCTATAAATTTGTACTGTATAAAACGTCAAAGACTTTATAAAAAATAGGAAGATATATAAAATATGCCATTAAAATATCTGCTAAAGTATCTTAGTCTGCTCCCAAATGTCTGCCTCCAGAGCTTTGTACATCCCATTATAGGGTTAACTATGAAAAAGGAACCCAAGGTCTAGATACTTGCAGATGATTAAGCAAATTCTTTCTTAATAATACTCAGCATTACACTTATTTACTACTGATGGAAATAGTGCTTGAAAAACTGTTGATGCTTGCCATATTAAAACACATCCTGATAAAAATTCATTGCATACAAGCTGTTTACTCCATGTTTAATAAGCTGCAGTAAGTGGATTACAGGAATTAATTTTTCTGACCTTTATTGTGTACACTACACAGGCATTTTGGCTAGACAGCCTTAGCAATGTTGATTGCTTGTTCGGTATTTGCCGATATATGTGGGTCTGTGGTTCATCTGAAATGTTGAGGAAGTTTAGTACTAAATACTGGCCTTATTTTGTGAACATGACAATATGTTCAGATTAGTTTCTCCATAGGATTGTTTAGGGACACAGAATTTTTAAAGGGGGTTTCAAAGCTCATTAATGTCCACTTGGAGACAGCAGTATGGACTCCTTTGTAGGGGGTTCTTTACTGTAAGAGCAGTGAGACTGTGGAACTGTCTGCCTGAGGACCTGGTGATGGCAAAACTGATAGAGGAATTTAAGAGCTAGTATTCCCGGTGGCTTGGGATGGTGAATGGATTAGTAGACCATGTGGAGTGAGCTCTTATCTGAAGTTTTATCACTTAGGACACACATGTCATACATGAGGCTCGTGGGCCGAATCCGGCTGGCCACCTCATTTTGTGTGGTCCGCTGACTGTGCATCAAACCTAAGAAGAATTCCACTCATCCCGCCTGTAGGTCCAGTCCGGTGGCAGCAGTGCAGTCTGTGACCGCTGACCTCCCCCCCCCCCCCCAAGCATATGCATTCACCATCCTGAGCAGAGAGGTCAGTGGCCACAGATTCCGTTCTGGAGCTGCAGGCTGAGTGAGAATAAAGCCTGTAGGGATGCTGCACAGCCAAAGGCCAATAGAGGGGTTGCTATTACTATTGGGACTACTATGGGGGTCACTATTACCACTGGGACCAATAAAGGGGCCACTATTACTACTGGGACCACTATGGGGATCACTATTAGGGCTTGTTCACACGAGCACTAGCATATTTCAGTCGTGCAAATATGTTACATATTTGCGTGACCGAAAATCACTTACTCCAGTATTTTCCAGCTGCTCCGGCATGTTTGTATGTGCACAAATAAACTGCCTATGTAGTGTGCAAATATGTGGGCTGATGTGGAAATGAGTTTGACACCTCTGACATATTCTCATGAACAGCTCAGAAGGGGTTTCAAGCAAGTAGGACATGTTTTCTGATTAATGCCCCAAACACTCTAAACCTAACATAAGAGTGCTAACCACACTGTCCGCCAATTAGTAGTTCAGTCACAGTAGCCGGGATCAACATTTTCCTTGCTGCCTGCACAGGAACGGATGCAGTTATAACATGAGTATATACACTATTTTGAAGGCAGCAGGGGTAAACAGTGGTCCTTGCTTCCATCACTTAAACACAAATGAACATGGAAGATATACCTACTCTTCAGGGAGTCATTGAGGTCCCCCCTTTTTCTTTTAGAAATGCCTGGACTCTTTGGGAAAGTAGGCATGCATGTCTCATTAAACTATGGAAATTGCTGCCTGAGGAGGTGGTGATGACAAAATCAATAAAGGAGTTTAAGAGGGGACTAGATGTCTTCTTAGAGCACTGCGACATTACATGATGTAGACATTATATGCTTGAGGGAGTTCAAAGAAGGGCAACTAAATTAATAAATGGAATGAGAGGAGTGGAATACCCAGAGAGGCTATCCAAATTGGGATTATTTACCCTGGAAAAAAGACGGCTAAGGGGGCGATAAAATAACTATCTATAAATACATAAGGGGACAATACAAGGATCTCTCCCATGATCTGTTTATACCCAGCACTGCATTGGTAACAAGAGGGCATCCGCTACGTCTAGAAGAAAGCAGCTTTTATCAGCAACATAGAAGGGGGTTCTTTACTGTAAGAGCAGTGAGACTGTGGAACTCTCTATCTGAGGACATGGTGATGGCAAAATCAAAAGAGGAACTTAAGAGGGGGACTAGATGTCTTTCTAGAGCGCTACGATATTACAGGATATAGATATTAGGTGACCAGGGGGTTGATGATCTCAAATGTTGAATCAGGGCTTACTCTAGCTGCCATTATGAAGTCAGGAAGGAATTTTTTTCCTCGGAATGAGCTAAATCGCTGCTTGGGTTTTTTTTTTTGCCTTTCTCTGGACCAACAAGGTGGAGGAGGGGGGATTGAAACAGGCTGAACTAGATGGACATTGTCTTCATTCAGTCTAACCTACTAATTTACTATTAAATAGCCAGAAGGGTTGTTGGTCCTGGGATCTTCCGACTGCCGGACTTGGAGACTGGAAGGAACCTTCTCTGAAGAGTGTTGATCCAGGGAGTCTTCTGACTGCCATTATGGGGTCGGGAAGGATTTTTTTCCCCCTGGGTGGGGAAATTGGCTTCTGCCTCACTGTTTTTTTTGCCTTCATCTGGATCAACAAGGGGAGGTGGAAACAGGCTGAATGGATGGACATTTGTCTTTTTTTCAGCCTAGCGTACTATGTTACTACTATGTATACATGTAATTACAAATTACTATTCAGGCATTCAGACGGACTTGATTCTTATGCAAGAAAGTCAGGTTCACACAACTGCAGTGTTTCTGTACTTTTGCTATTGGTTTAACATTTAAGAAAAACTCAGCCTTTATTCTTCTTTAATCTAATCTTGCTTTTCTTAGAACTTTGTCTCCCAAGGTGTAGACACCATTTCTAAGGAATACTCATACAGACCTCATACTGTGCTTTAATAGGTCCAGCAAAGTGTTTGATCTTAACCATAAGGGGACTTCTATGTAATGTATTTGCGTAAGTGGTACTTGATGTAGAGAATGAGAGTCCTGTCCCGTTCTGTGCTTATGTACAGGCAAATACATGATTTCTTCTCCAATGTGTTTGCTTTAGTTTTTAACTCCTAATTTCATGCTCTACTGTAATGATTTGCCTTTAGGAGGATGACTTCATTTCTACAAGTATTTGGAGAAGTGAAATGAAGATAACGCAGCTAATATGAGAGCGTAATAGGGTTTGTGTGAAATAAATCTAGTAATAACGACAGAATTATCTGGGGAAATGAAGAGGATTATGTTTAGAAGGCTTCTTATTGTCGCTGTAAACATGTCCTCATGTACTGGATTCCCCGAGTAGGATGCTCAAGCTGCAGACGCCTTTCTGGTCACAATGGAGAAACTACCTGTTCTTTAATTGCTCAGGTTTAGACGGGACATATTTTGCTACTCTTCATTTCTAGTAAGAGGATATTGAACAGCTGCACCTCCTCTCGGTCCTCCTATAGTCTCGTGGTCTAGTAGTGATTTCTGTAGCACGACTGCATTACTGCAAAGGCTCTGCAGACTCAGCACTTGGACTTGCAGCTTCTCTAGTGCACTGCCAGTCCTTGGAGTCGGGCTCTAGGGTGGACTCACACAGGCATAAACACAAAAACGCATGCAATATCACACCTTTTTAGGCACTGAAGGTTGTACAATCGCGTGCGCATCTGTGCATTTCAATATTTTTTGCGCTACTGCGGTCACACCCATGCTGTGATTTAAGAGGCTATGCAACCTACTTGGTGTTTTCGATCCCGCGTGAAATTGTGCAGAGTATTGCGCAATTACAAGTGGAATTAGGCACCCATTTGCCTACCTCCACAGGCTGCTATGGTGTTTTTGGTGCGCAGATGTGTGCTAAAGTAGAGCATGGTGTGGTTTTTTTCGTCCGCGCAAAAGTCAGAATGAACTCAATGGGTTCTATTCTCTGTGCATTGTGCATGCAGATGTTTTGCGCATGGAAACATGGGCGTATTTGCACGCGCTTTTGCATGCACAAAGTTTGCACACATAATACATACAGAATAGAGCCCGATTTTTCACATGCTAATGCGAATGGAAAATGCCCGTGTGAGTCTTCCCTAAGGGAGGATTCATACAGGCGTATTTGCACACGTTCTTGCATGCGCAAAATTTGAACACACAATAAGCACAGAACAGAACCCATTGATTTCAACAGGTTGTTCACATTTGAGTTTTTGGCACACATAGAGAAAAAATACGGCATGCTCCATTGGGGTGTACAAATGCATGCGCAATACACTGCACAATTTCGCGGGGAAAAGAACATATCTGGAAGTCATTAGGCTAAATAGCCAATTAAATTGGTGTGTCCCATGTGCAAAGAACTAGGCACTGTGAGCGCAAAAAGTGCACCGATACACTGGCATGCGTGCAAAAAACATTGTTCATAGCACAAATACATTGCGCTGTGGCGTGCGCAATTACGTGCGTAAATCTGCCCTAATGGGGATGCTTAGTCCAATCATGGATTATATACTGATAATAGAATTGTGAGAAAATACAGTTGATTAACTTACAAGTACAAGCAGAGAACTCCCATACAATCTCCTGGTACATAGCGGCGGGCTCAACCCATAAGTAAATGAACCATGTTTGTTCCTGATCACTATTTCTTCCATTATCTGTACACAGTGATGGAGGAAGAACCCCCATCAACCTGCTCTCCTTTCTTTTTCTGCATACATGAAGTCAAGCTGAAGTTTCTTCCAGGCCAAATTGTAGCAAATGGCACTAGACCATCGCCTAGAATTACTGCCAGTCATAGAATGCTCACCCCTCATAAACAGCAAGCTTATCTTTATAGTTGTGAATGTATGTTTTTCACACAGCTAAGGGACATAGGAGCGCTCCTACTTTTTAGTTTTTGGGGAAAGTCAGTTTGGTATGGAATGCTTCACCCTAACTTTTCTAATTCTAGCTGACTAAGAACTTACATTAGCAGCAAATGGCTATGCCCGAGCTATGTTCACATCAGGCACATTTCACATATACAATGAAGATGCGTAAAGATTATAATCTGATGTAAAATGAAGAGCGTCTGTTTATCAGAATATTAAAAAGAGCCTGTCCTCATGTCAGCGCGGTCGGCTGCATAGCCATGCTGACTCCAGCGATATCTCTCTTTACCCTCTACTCCCTCCTGTTCTCTTGTAAAGGCTCTTCTTAAGGCCCCTTTACACGGAAAGATTATCATTCGCTAATCCTTTGGTTTAAATATTGGTCGTTCAGTCATTCTTAGTCACTTATATAGCGAATGTGAATGACTGAACAACTTCTGGTTCAAACGAGCCAACGTATCTGCTGTATATACAGGCTAACCAAGCAAACTGTATAAATGGACCCTTAATTTCATTTCCTGGATCTATCAATGTGTCAGGTAAGTGGTCCTTACCACTCACTATCTATAGGTGATGTCAGACTTAATGGACAGTGAAAGGTGTGAAGCGCCCACCTGACACCACATTCACAACAAAACTAAGAGGAGCCCATACAGGGGAACAGGAGGGAGAAGAGCGAAAAGAGAGATTTTCTTCGAGTCAGCAGGGCCACAACTGCAAAGCTAAGCTAAAGGAGGACATGACAGTGTACTGGCCCAGAGTTGGCGGGGTCCCTCCATGATCTTATATGTTTGTCTCGTGCCATTGTATTGTCAGTGTCTTACATGTAGTATGCATTTGTAATGTATATTGCACCTTTGTAGCACTGAATGAGTTAACGTCTGGGTTATGTCTGATAAATGTATCTTGTTGTATGTCATGTGACTATAATATATATGTGTTGGTAAGGATGCTGAGTGGAGGCAGTCTATTCTAGTCTTGTCTAAGTAAGTCTGAGAGAGTTAGTTCTGCATGTGACCCACACAGACGCAGCTCAGTCTGTGTGTGGAGAAACGGAAAAACCTGAACGATTCTCTTCAGCTTGGCCTGGGCCTACTCCACCCAGGATGTGCCAGTGTTAGCACTAAAGCATCGAGAGAGCGAGAGAAAAAGGGAAACAACTGAAGCGTGAGTGGTTGCCGGTAGAAAGTAGTGGAGAGACAAAATCGCCAGAAGCAGAATCACACAGATAACTAAGACTGTGGATTGTCTGGATTACCCCGAGAGAGCCTCTTTATCACACCACTTTCAAGAAGTGTACTTTGTTCTGAGCTACTGTTATCTGGTTGAAGTTAAGTAAACGGACATTACCGACCGTTTCCGGTTTTGTTCAGAAAGTTATCCCTGTGTGTAGACTATTTATTACACCTTCAGAATTCACCACAGAGGACGGAATGGTGGCGTTATGAGTGACAACGAACTTTCAGGTAACTGTTAGTTACCCATTCCCTGTGACCTCCCACAGCAGTAACTTGGAGGGTTCCCGACTTACCCCAAGGGGAGGAGATGGTAGAGCCCCATGACAGAAATCCTTATCTACCTCGCCATCTCCTCAGCTGTGGGCCCGCTCCTCGGATGCTGCAACAGGTCCTCCTTAAGGTAGTACATGTTGCAGTACTTGTTATTTCATCATATGATAAAGCATATGTTATATGCTAAGATTTTTAAGAGGATTTCGCCAAAACTTTTTCTTTCGGCTGTTTACAATGGGAGTCAGTGGGTGGCATACGCAGCCGTATGCGGTATGATTTAACTAAGTATGCTGGGCTACGAGTTCATACATAAAGTGAAAATGAAGCATGAACTCAGCTTAATGTATGGAATATCTGCGGACCTTTATAAAATATAATACCAGGAACTTTTTCTTGTATTCTCGAGCAGCTTTGGTTGCCAGGTTGATTGTCATCAAATTGGATTTGCCAGACAAAGGCACAACCTTCTTTCTAATGTGCTGGTTTGCATATATTTCATAGTCTGGATTGTAACAAAATTTCCATGGTGACACGGCACCTGGCAGAAATCACTAAGGGGACATGAAAATTTCACTAGGAACTGCAGTAATCAAGCTTTGACATTGAGCCTGTAACATCAAGTAATTATATCTCAGCATACACTTTTTAGTGTAGATAATCGTCCCTTTTCTTTCTGTTTGGTCTTCTTTGTGCATTATATTACACTAGCTTTTAGTATTAGAATTGCCTGTTTAACCAGTCCCCTTTTATATACTCCGTGACGTCATCACTCACCATTACACGCTGAAAATAAGTGCGCCATTAGGGCTTAAACAGACTAACGTGTTTGCGCACGTTTTTGCGTGTGCGAAATGCACGCCTGCAAAACGTGAGAACGCTAACCCATTAATTTCAATGAGTTCGTTCTCATAAGTGTCTTTCTTGCACGGAATTCGTGTGCGTGAGAAAAGATAGGTACTGCTCTATCTTTCTGCAGAAAGTTGTCGTAGAAGTCTATGGCAGGTTAAAAAATGTAACAACCCTTGTTCAAGCGTAGATATGCTCCGTTGCAGTGCGTGTATTTGCCCATATTTCTGCGAAAGCCCTTAATACAAAAAAATAAAAGAACTCAGCTGACTTGACTTGTGTACATTTACCCTGCAGTGTATCCATATTCTTAGCAATTGCCTTATTAGGCTGCTTCAGACGAGCATATGCGTAGATACACTCGCAATAATGTGATGTAATAGCGCTGCGAAGGAAGATCTATAGCGGGCGTATCCGCCCATTCCACGGACACACCTGCGCCGCGATTGAACCAACTGGGCAGCCTAATTAGTCCCTGAGATTATCGATTAACACCACTAAATCGCACAGTTCAGTGACTCCTATGGTGCCTTGGCTTTTTTCTAGCATTGACTAAAGGAATACTGGGTGTCTCCCGGAACTCAATGTACTCCTGTTGACTGCAGCTGTCATATCATTTTATGCCATGTTCTATCACATGCAATGCTACAGAGGAACACAGAGCTACTATCCCCTAGAATAGCTCCAAAATGGTGTGCCGTACTGATCATCATATGGCAACACACCTACGTGCAGGATATAAATTAAGCCGGTTATCCAGCCTTTAACAATTGCGGGTACCTCAGGATAGGCCATTATTATCTGATCGGTGGAGGTCAACCAATCAGGATCCCCATTGATGACCTGATTGAAGGTGCCTGTAGAAATCCTGCGTGTGCTGTAGCCTTTTTAATATTTATCTCAGCACAATCGTGTTAGTGCTCAGAATACAGTACTATCTATATCGGCCATTCTGAGTACTATACAAGCTCGTCCCATTGACTTCAATGCAATAAGCCTGTAGTACTCACAATGACCACCATAAATAATACAGTGACCTAAGCATTCATAGGATTTAGCTCAGATGCAAACACTGAAGAGGCTGTGGCACTAACAGAAGTACACCAGAGTCAACGGATCGGTGGTGATTCTGAGTGGCGGTTCCCCTCCCCTCCCGATTAGATATCGATGACCCTTAGGATAGGTTGGCAATTTTTAAAAACTGAATAAGAGCGGTTTCACATCTGTGTTGAAATCTCTGGTCAGAGGTACCGTTACAGATCTCGCACAAAATACAGCTTACGCATGCAGCACTTTTTCTTCCAGCTATAAGCCAGGCAGCTGGGCGGAAAGCGAACAGACCCAATTGTAGTCGGTGTCCATTAAGTGCTATTTGGTTGCGTCCCAAGACGAAGCCGTTCCGGCCATGGCGATTTCACCGTTCTTTCGAAACAGAACCGGAAAGCAGAACCTCCGTCACCGAGGTGAAACCAACCCTTTAATGTGGCTTCAACTTTGTTGAACAAACATTTTTAAACAGATACTATAATTTCAAAACAAATTAAAACGGCAACACAAATAAATCATCTTTTATGTTCTTGTTATTCATTTTGTTTCATAATACTCACAACGCACCAGTGCTCATTGCTTTGTCATCTAAAAGCCTCTATAGACGTGTTTTCAGCAACTCCGTACCTGTGCCTACGCCTGCTTCAAACTACATTCTAACTATCGGCAAGAGCAGCGCGCTCAATTTGTCTGTAATCCTTATTGTAATCTCATAATCCTTCTCTGCTCTTCAAAATTTACTAATATTTTTGTCTTTGTCGAAATTATTCATGTTATTGCTTAGACAATAAAAATTCTTTAGAGAACAGAAATGCTGATAAGTTCTCGAGAGTCTTCCGAATTACTTCTTTCATTAATCACAATACCCTGTGGTGCTTAGTCCATCTTTACGGGCTGCCAAAATGAAATCTATGGGAACAATTTGTGCCTGCAAGTATTAATATTTTACACTGTCTATTCTAATCCAGTCATTACAAAATAATCTCTATGTGACTTCAGGATTGATTACTGAATAGTAAATAAAAGGATCACTACAGAGGTGGAATTTAAAGGGAACCTGTCACCTATTTCATGATCCCCCTCTGAGGGTGTCATGCAATCAGTGACAGACGCTGATTTCAACTGTGTGTCAGTTATGTATGCATATAATGTACGGTGTGTTCACAGGTCGCTAACTCGCTGCGGATTTTGGTGCAGAATTTGGTGTAGTTTCACCCTTTCAATTGAATTCATATTTAACCCCTTCAGTGGCAGGTTTATTATTACCATATTATGGCAGGAAAATCTCCGGGGCTTGCTGCGCTGAGTATGCAGTAAAAACCTCTGAAGATTTCAGACGATAGCTTAGTGCTCTGCATATTTCAGCACTAGAGATGTCCACGGAAATCTTCCAAGGTTTAACTGCATGGTCAGTGCAGCAAGCCCAGAAGATTTTCCGGGCGTGCCACTAAAGGGGTTAATGGGTGAAATCTGCTGCAGATCTGCAATACAATCTGCAGCAAATTAAGAATGTGTGAATGCAGCTGTGATATGGTAAAACTTACATTGTGCTTTTGCAGTGAGCTGCAAGTGCTGAGAGCTATGAGTCTGGCATATTAATGAGAAGTGGGCTCACCCCTGTGCCGCTGACAAAGTTGACAATCAACGGAGGATGAGTAAGGGAGCCTGAATGCACTAAACTTTACACAAAATGTGGCATATTCATCCAGAACGCAGACAATTGAAATCAGTGTGCCTATCAGTACTGCATGTAGGAGGAAACAGGTTCCATTTAAAGCTTCTGAGCCCCAATGCAAAATCTGTAAGCCCCCTACATAACATGAGCGTACTGGTGTGTTCTTATGTGGCACCGGGTCTGTGAGGTCCCTTCGGATACCAGGGTCTGCCAGCTCTACTCAAGCCATGAGTGTACCAATGGATATCTGATAGATATGTACCAAGAACACCATTCCAAGCACACATGAGGAAATGTAAGGGTGCTTTGAGACGGAATGATTCAAAAAAATTGTTCAAACGAGCAAAAGTGATCGATAATCATTTGGCCTAAACACAAGCCAATGATTGAACAAGGAACAGAAATTGTTTGCTTTTTGCTTGTCGTTCATTTTATGCAGGCATAAAAATCATTGTTTGCTCGTTCACTTTAAATACCGATTGTTCAAAGGCTCTCATTCACTTATACAGCGAATGTGAATGATTGAATGATTCTCGTTCGAACGAGCCAACGATGCATCTGCCTGTAAGAGCGAACGAGCTAGCGATGACGTCACTCGCTCGTTCAAACAAGAATCAGCTCATCTAAAAGGACCCTAAATAAATAGCAATCAAATTTTTTTGCTCAGTTAATATCATAAAATTGCTAAGGTAGAGTTGTCATTTACTTATTTTCAATAATACTTACTGATTGGATAGTGTATAGATATATACAGGGGAGGTGAAAACACCACTCCCTGGCAGCATGCAGAACAGGCAAAATACAGATGGAGGAGCTGACCAGGTGCAAAGTACTGATGAACAGCCACTCACACCTACCGCACATTGGGGGTGGCTGCACACAGATATGGTTTCTTAAGGGTGCCAACCACACAGGTACATGTAGTACGCTTTGGAGGTTTGCAGGGTATTTGTGATGCCCCTAATTGATCTAGAGAGCTGCCCTGCACCTCGCAAGTGAACCAGAATAGTACAGACACCCTGGGATCCCCCAATATTCATAAACTAGACCACTTACTGCAAAAGTTACAAAAATACGAGGTATTAGTTGATATTTTGGCCAAAATACACAAGCACAACTTTTGCTGTTAAAAATTCTGGAACTCCGAGTGAAGATGGATCCAGCATAACCAGTGTGAACAAAGTTTTATACTTTTAGTATTTGCTGTAAATGCTATGCTTTTTTATGTCATGTACTACAGGCAAGCCACTAATTTCATTGCTAAACTAAGAAAATTAAAGCTTGAGTGATCTTTTTACCATATTTTTCAGAGTATAAAACGCAATTTGGGGCAAGGAAAAACATGACCAAAAAGTCTGTGTGTTTTATACTCCAAAGTCCGAGCCTCCTTGTATCATGTCCTTGTTCTCCTCCCTATCCGTGCTCCACTCCTTCTCTGTTGGTTCCTCTGTGGCTGCTCGGTCCTCTCACTGTATGGTGCTCAATCTTTCATAGTCGGACATTGGATAAGGTTGAGCATCATGAAGTGCTCTTCAAGGTCCCATCCATCTGCTGTGTAGGATATTACAGTGATAATCTGGATATGGGAGGCCTCTTAACATTCTCATTCCATTTTTGTTGTGGCTTTTAATTATTATTAATAATATTTTTTATATTTTTTGTTGTCTAAACCATGTGCATCTAATAGTCCGAAGAATATGGTAATGACTCTTTACACCGACACTATTTGTTGGCACAGTTTGTATGTATTAGGTCCTGTGAGACGAGTGTTTAGTTTCAATCATCCATAGAAGATTGTCCCAAATGATTGGAGATCAGGAAACAATCACTGAGGGACAGCAGTTGTTTTTTATGCACACTGTGTATTTTCTTTCTGTTTTTCGTCTGCATTTTGATTTCTATCCAATGTTCTTTATGGAAAACAACAATTGTTATTTTGACACAGTATGGATTCATTTCATTACAATTGTTGTCTTGCAGTTTTCGGTGACCCTCTCCTTTGCTTTATCAATAATACATTGTTTCATCGCTGCGTCTTCTAACATGCTATTGAAATGTATTCTAATTTTCTATCATTATTTGAAATATTTTCAGAGTCATTTTGTGGCATGTATGACTGCAATTCTTCATCAAATGGATGACCAGCATTATACTCACTACATTGGAATGTTTCAGTCAAGTTCAGACTTGGTGGTAAGTTCTACTTTATCTCTGGATAACTTAAGGACAATTGTTTTTTTAAAGCTAAGTGGTCACATTTTCCCTCATTGGCATATACTAACTATAGATACGGCAAAAGTAGACAAACTGAACCATAACTGTTATCTCATGTTCATACAAACATATCCCCATGTACAAAAATCCAATGCCCTATGCTAACTAGGCACAAATAGTCTAGTGGATGGCATGCTGCTTAGGAATTATCCAGACTTTCTCCCCTCCTCCTTCAATCCCACCCAATGCATTTGATTTCCATCTCCAGCTTCCCTTGGCTGGAGGCACTGACATCACATGTGATAATTCCTAAAACGCAGTGTATGCACCATGTCTGTACCGCATAATATTTCCAGCTTAACCCCTTGAGTGGCGGGTTTCCTACCACCCTGTCGTGCCCACAGGCAGGTTTTTTAAAATGGTCTAATCATTGAATTTCAACTAATTTTGCAGTTGCATCTCAAGAGCCATAACTTTTTCATTTTTCCATTGACATGACCGTATAAGGGCTTGTTTTTTGCGGGACAAGTTGTGATTTTTTAAACAGGGGGGAGGAAAAAAAGAAATGGGGAAAAAAGAAAAAAAGGGGCCATGTGATTAAGGGGTTAAATAATGCATTAACTTCCTTCTCTGGATCATTACGACGCTTGGATACCACATGTGTGATTGTATTTTTGATTTTTTTACAAAGTAAAGGGAGACAAGTGTTTTTATTATTTTTTTTAATAATTTTTTAACTTTTTTTTTTTGTCCCTTTAGGGGACTTCCACAGGGACCCATCAGGACCCCTGATCACATTCCGGGGGTCCGATGGTGACAGCCCTTTACATGCTGCAGTGACAGCCCTTTACATGCTGCAGTCACATAGACTGCAGCATGTAAAGAGTTAACACAGCAGAGATCGGAGGTTTTCTCTGATCTCTGCTGTAAGAGCTAGTACCTATCTGTCCTCTGATAGCTAACAACCAGCTCTCCCTGCCACAGAGACCATCGGCTTGCTTTTGACAAGCCGATGGTCTCTATGGCAACCTGTAAACAAAGCAGGAGATTGCCGACATATCGGCAATATCTTCTGCTGGTTTTTCAAAGCCCTTGCTTTGTTCTCTGTGGGTCTGTGCAGGCAGAGCACACTGTCACAGCTTGTGGCATTGTGCTCTGCAGCTCCCATAGTGATACATAGCCCGGAAATCTTCCGGGCTATGTTGCTATGAGCAGTGGAGCTCGTCCCGGAAATTTTCCGGGCGTGCCACTCAAGGGGTTAAGGGACACTGTGCATTTCACACACAGCTGTGCACACAGAGAAAACAGCAAACTCTGCTTTCTAATCCGATTTAGCACACATAACATGTAGGACAGGGTATAGCAGTACTGAGCAGTGTATATATGATTATTTTAGGATCTGTATCATTAAATCACTCATCGGTTGGCTGCTGTAGCTTCTGTGTGTCATCTCTACTTCTGCCTCTCTTCTCCTCTTCCTCCTCTCCATAGAATTTTGGGCATCATGAATCCCCTCCCCCCACTTACCTCTGTTATTAGAGATGATATTCACAGTAATACCAAGAAATAATGCCTCTTGGGAGGACTATAATTCTGTAGGAAAGCCAACAATTCAGAGGAAATCACAGAAAGAAAAGTCATCTATCTCATAATTCTATGTCACTAGAGATGGACATAATTTGACAGCAGGCAGTGGACAGCTAATTAGAAGGAAGGTAGACTCCTAGTAGGCACAACTTTAACATTTTTTTTTCAGTACAAAAATATCATTTTAGGTCAATAAAAATATTAGAATTTCTGCTAGTTATCACATAAGCACACAGTGTTTGAAAAGTCAGTGACTTTTGAGTACCATAAAGAGTGTGTTCATACATCACTGATTTGCTACTGGTTTTTCCACATATTTTGGTGCAGATCTGTCTGTAGCTAATTTCACCCTTTCAAATTGAGGGTGTGAGATCTGCTGCAGATCTGTACCAAAATCTGCAGCAAGTCAGCAGCATGTAAATGCACCCTAAGGCCTCGGTCACACGGGCGTTTTTCCCGCGCTTGCTGTCATTCAATTGCTGAGAGCTGCCTCTGATTGGTCCCTGCGCTCAGCCAATCAGAGGCAGCACTCACTCACCCATTCATGAATTCATGAATGGGTGAGTGAGCGCTGCCTCTGATTGGTGAGGGCTGTGACCAATCAGAGGCAGCCCATTCAGCAGGCGGGGATTTTAAATCCCTGAATACTACACAGAGCAGTTCAGGAGAACTGCCGGCCGGACGCGGCTGAACTCCGGCTGCAGGAAAAAGGTGAATATACATTTTTTTTTTATTTTTACACATTTTAGGATGATTTTCAGGGAAGGGCTTATATTTTTAAGCCCTTCCCGAAAATTCATCCCGCGCTCGCCGGCAGCCCATTGCTTTCAATGGAGCCGGCTGTATTGCCTGCTCCATTGAATTCAATGGGCGAACATCGTTCTTCTCTGCCACAGCTGTTACAGCTGTGGCAGAGGAGAATGATCTTTAGTATATGTTCTCAATAGATTACTATGATACCAAACTTGTATAGGTTTTTTTTTACTATTCTACTCTTTTTTTTTTTTCAAAGACATTTCATTTTTTTCAATTATTTTCTGCCGTCATTTTGTGTGCGCAATAACTTTTTAATTTTTCCGTCGACATAGTTCAGCAAGGGCTCATTTTTTGAGGGATGTTCTGTGGTTTCTTATAGTACCAATTTGGAGTACATACGACTTTTTTATCGCTTTTTATTACGTTTTTTCTGGGAGACAGGGTAACTAAAAAAGTGCATTTCTGGCGTTCTTTTTTTTTTTTTTTTTCGGACGACGTTCACTGTGCGGGAAAAATAATGCACTACTTTGATAGTTCGGACTTTTACGGACGTGGCGATACCAAATACATATTTTTAATTTATTATTTAGATTTTTTAATAATAGATATGGCAAAAGGGGGGTGATTTAAACTTTTGCAACTTTTTTTTTTTTCAATTAAAAAAACTTTATTGATTCTTTTTTTTACATTCCTTTGAAGTCCCCCTGGGGGATTTTAATATGCGATGCTTTGATCGATCCTGCAGTATGACGTAATGCTATAGCATTACGTCATACTGCTTTTTGACAGGCAGCCTATGAAGCCACCCCACGGGGATGGCTTCATAGGCAGTCTGTTAAGGCAGCCCTGGTGCCTTTCATTAGGCCCCCGGCTGGCATGACACCTGTACGGCTCCCCCGATCTCACCGCGGGGGGGCCGTGCGGGACCCCCGAACATCGTTTGGGGGATTTAAATGCCGCTGTCAGAATTGACAGCGGCATTTAAATGGTTAACAGCCGCGATCGGCCGCTCGCGGCTATTGCCCGCGGGTGTCAGCTGTTATAAACAGCTGACGCCCGCACTGTATGAAGAGAGGTTGCCATGCAACCTCTCTTCATACATACCCCGACGCTCCATGACGTACCAGTACGTCATTGGTCGTTAAGGGGTTAAAGGAGCAGGCCCACAGCCGAGGAGATGGCGGGGAAAATAAAGATTACTTCTGTCACGGTAGCTCTACCATCTCCTTCCCTGGGGGCAGCTCAGTACCCGTCCAAGTTACTGCTGGGAAAGGTCACAGGAGAATAGTAAACAAAAGTTATCCAAATGTCCGTTGTCACTCATGACGCCACTGTTCCATCCTCTGCGGTGAAGCTTGTCGGTATAAAATAACTTAGTCCACACACAGGGTAGCTTTTCTGAACAAAACCAGGAATAGTCGGTAATGTCTGTTTACTGAAACTTCCATAACAGTTCCATAATAAGCTGACACGAATATAGCAAGACAAGGTGGTGTGACAGGGAGGATACATGGGGCAATCTGGACAGTCCACAGTCGAGTTATCTGTGTGATCCTGCTCTCGGCGACTCTCTTCCTTTCTCTCCAACTGTCTACCGGTACACACTCATGCTTACAGTGCCAGAACATGCCATGTAACGATCCCCCTTCTCAACCAATACTTATTGGTAGCATCGGCACATTCCTGGTAGAATAATCCCAGGCCACGCAATAAGGAATCGCTCAGCTTCCTCCTTTCTTCATATCCCCACACAGACCGATTAGGTAGGGTCTTTGTGGGGGGCAGACTCTCACGGACTTCTGCTAGGCTGACTCCCTCTCTCTCTTGCCAAAATCCAGAAGAACCACCTTGCACTACACCTTGCAAACACAGATATATTTCACAGTCAAAGGACTTATAGCATGATACATTTTCCAGGCATAAACCATACATTAACCTATTCTGTGCTGCAGAGGTGCAATACACATCAAATGCATACACATTGAAGACCCTGACAATACGATTGCACAAGACAAACACATTCAAACTTATGGAGGGGCCCCTTTAACTCTGGGCCACTACATTCCCCTCTACCTAGAACAAGCTGACTCTGATGCCTCTTAAAACAGAGTGTATAATCTGGAGTGGGTCTTTCTCAGTGTTCTACTCCATTAGCACTTTTGAGAATGATCTGCACAGTCTTGGAATGTGCAAGGTTAAACCTGTAAGCACAAACTCCCTCTCCAGTTACTACTCAGAGATTACCCATCCCGGTGTACTCAGACTACCTAAGACGTCACATTCTCAGTAAAGCAGTAATATATGACAGCATGTACAAAAGTGGTATGGCCATACCTATTTGAGAAAAGTGTTGCTAGGCTGGATGGAATCCAGGATTCACTAGCATTTGCTATGGGGCCTTTACATAACTCTTCTTCCCAAAGACTAAAGACGGAAAAATACATTAAAAAAATGTTAAAAATTATAAGAAGTGTAATGACTAGAGATGAGCGAGCACCAAAATTCTCGGGTGCTCGTTACTCGAGTCGAACTTTCAGTGATGCTCGAGAGTTCGTTTCGAGTAATGAACCCCATTGAAGTCAATGGGCGATTCGAGCATTTTTGTATATGACTGGTGCTCCACTAAGGTTTTCATTTGTGAAAATCTTAGCAAATCACCAAAGTCATGTAAAAAACACAGAAATGGATAGGGCAGGCAAGGAGCAACATGCAGGGCTGCATTTCGGGTTCCGAGGTCTCACTATTAAGCCACAATAGTGGCAAGAGTGAGACACCCCCCCCCCCACTGTCAGCATAACGATCGTTCTCCTCTGCCACAGCTGTAACAGCTGTGGCAGAGAAGAACGATGTTAGCCCATTGAATTCAATGGAGCCGGCAATACAGCCAGCTCCAATGAAAGCAATGGGCTGCCGGCGAGCGCTGGATGAATTTTCGGGAAGGGCTTAAAAATATAAGCCCTTACCTGAAAAAGAAAGATTTTAGTGTAAAAAAAAATAAAAATGCAGGCATTCTCTTCAATGGAGCCACTGCTGCTGCCGGCGACTCCATTGAAGACAATGGTCCGCTGGCACAGCTGAATTCTTTTTCAGGGAAGGGCTTTACATATAAGCCATTCCCTGGAAATGAATTAAAAGTGATTTAAAAAACAAAAAAAATAGATACTCACCTCCCTTCAGCTGCCGGGGCACACTGTGGTGCTGAACTGCTGTCATTCAGCTGAGAGCTGCACTGAGCCAATCAGAGGCAACACTCATTCACCCATTCATGAATTCATGAATGGGTGTGAGTGAGATCTGCCTCTGATTGGCTCAGCGCTGAGCCAATCAGGGGCATGTCTGACTCACACCCCCTTCACACCCACTGCAGGCCAGCCGCGCTGAACTCCGTCTGCCGGGACAAGGTGAGTATATATATATTTTTTATTTTTACACATTTCTGGATGAATTGCAGGGAAGGGCTTACATATTTAAGCCCTTCCCAACAATTCATCCCGCGATCGCCGGCAGCCCATTGCTTTCAATGGAGCCGGCTGTATTGCCGGCTCCATTGAATTCAATGGTCAGTGCTCGTTTAATCGAGACGAGTACCGCGTGGTGCTCGTCTCGAGCACCCTAATACTCGAACGAGCATCAAGCTCTGACGAGTATGCTCGCTCATCTCTAGTAATGCCCATCACTCCTCCTGAGAAGCTTCATGAAGCGTGGTAGCTAGAAGTCAATACCCCCAACTGAGCTGACTATTGAAAACCATGCTAAAGAGGCTGCATCCCCTGAAACAGTTGAGATAACAGGCAGACACTGTTGCACTTAAGTTGATTGGTAGAGTAAGGCAGTCAAACCTTTTATCTCATGCAGACATTTATCACCCAACCAGATGGAGTCATTTAATTGCAAGCAAAACGTTTACTTTACATATGTCCTCCTGCACATTAGCTTTAAACAGTTTAAACGTTACTTTAAACATTTTAACATCAGATTATGCATTAAACTTTAGGCAGAATAAGCATTTGCATTTTTGAATGGTACAAATGGGAGATAAATGTCTTTTGAATACTTTTGGGCATAAGGGTGGCTTCACACGAGCATGTGTGTGTGCCGTACATAGGTGCACACAAAAGTAGCAGAGGATTTCTTCATCTCCGCGGGGAGTAAAGAATCCCCTGTCACAGCTGTGACAGCTGTGGCAGAGGATCGCAATGTTCTCCCATTGAAAGCAATGGGCTGCTGGCAAGCCCTGCAGGGATTCTCAGGGAAGTGCTTTAAATATAAGCCCTTCCCTGAAAATCATCCCTAGAATGTGTTAAAAATTTTAAAAAAGTTATACTCACCTCTCCTCAGCTGCCGGGGCTCGGGCGCGTCTACCCTGTCTTCTCTCTGCACTGCTCTGAAACTCTTACAGCAGGCGAGGATTTAAAATCTCCACCTGCTGAAAGGGCTGTATCTGATTGGCTGAGTGCTCAGCCAATCACAGGCAGCTCTCAGCCATTTATTGAATGACAGCTGAGTGCTGCCTGTGATTGGTCACAGCACTTAGCCAATCACAGGCAGTGCTTGGCCATTCATTGAATTCTATGCCCCCTGAGGGCAGCTTGGGTCCTGTCCAAGTTACAGGGTAGCAATGCAAACAAGTCCATGGATCTCATTAAATCTGCTTAGGCTGTACTATAGTTATGGTATGTTCAGCTATAGCAATCGTTAACATGACTGACACATTGTGAGAACTTAATTTACAGCATTATAGTACACTATAGTTGTTATTATAACACATTAAATATGTAGTTAACATTTGCTACATTGTTATGCCCTAGGATAAGGAATCAGTAACTTTTTAATATATGAATAGAACTATTAGAGACCCTATCACCACTTCTGATTTGTCTTTTCTAGTAAATACTTGAATTCCCCATTAAATTTGAATTCTGGGCATCGTTTATTTTGACTTTGCATTGTGCCGTTCCTCTGTTATTCCTCCTGAACATTTATGACTAAATTCAGACTGGGTGTTACCATTCCCCAGTCAGACAGTACTGTGACAGTCCTCCAATACGCCGTTGTCCATTTATTCATAAATTTCTAGTGGGAGTAATAGAGGATTGACACAAAAAAGAGACATAAGAAAAGAGGCTCCAGAACTGTTATTGCATGAAGAATAGCATTTATTAGACAGGTTAGAAGAGCTTACAGGTCTTCTTAGGCTGTAGGCATCAGAATCACAGCATTTTGTCACGGCAGGTATTTAGATTACTTTTTGTATTTCCATCTCTTCTAGGACTTCTTAATGGAGACATTTATAATGTTTAAATACCTTATTGGAAAGAATGTTTACCCTTCAGACTGGATGACCATGAGCATGGTACAGAACCGGTAAGGAAATCGCCAGCGTTTAGAAAATTGAAATTAAAATTCTCTGAACAGTTTGTGAGGAGATGAATGCCCTGATAACGCGCCAAGTGCAGCAATGCATTTCAGAGAGCGTCATGCAAGTTTGGTATTCTCATTTCAGTTCATGCAAATAGAGAAAGTGAGTAGGCCACCTAGAGGGAGGGTTTAGAAAAGGTATGTATTAAATAGAGCAGCCCATTGAATACAAAACCTACCATAGGCACATGTTATAGGAACAATTGTTATATGTGTAGTAACCCCTTCCCGCTCCAGGACGTACATTTACGACCTGGAGCGTCGGGATATGTATGCAGAGAAGTCTTGGGGGGACCTCTCTGCATACAGCGCAGGCATCAGCTGTTTACTACAGCTGACACCCGCGGTGAGATTGGGGGAGCCGTGCAGGTGTCATGGCAGCCAGGGGCCTTTTGAAAGGGGTGGCTTGATAGACTGCCTGTCAAATGGCAGTATGACGTAATGCTGTAGCATTACGTCATACTGCAGGAGCGATCAAAGCATCGCTGATTGTAGTCCCCCAGGGGGACTTTAAAGTAAAGTAAAAAAAAAATCAATAAAGTTTTATTAATTGTAAAAAAAAAAAGTTATAAAAGTTTAAATCACCCACCTTTATTAAAAAAATCTAAATCATAAAATAAAAATACATATTTAGTATTGCCGCATCCATAAAAGTCCGATCTATCAAAGTAGCACATTATTTTTCCCACACAGTGAACGCCATCCGAAAAAAAAATAAAGAACGCCAGAAATGCACTTTTTTAGTTACCCTGTCTTCCAGAAAAAACGCAATAAAAAGCGAACAAAAAGTTGTATGTATTCCGAATTGGTACTATCGGAAACTACAGGAAAACCCACAAAAAATGAGCCCTCACACAACTACGTCGACGGAAAAAAAAAGTTATTGCGGCAAGAGGATGACCGCAGAAAATAATTGAAAAAAATTAAATGTCTTTGAAAAAAAAAAAAGAGTAGTATAGTAAAAAAAAACTACACAAGTTTGGTATTGTAGCAATCGTACCGACCCATAGAATAAATTTGTCATGTCGTTTTTGTTACAGTTTGTGCGCCGTAGAAACAAGACGCACTGAAAGATGGCGGAATGTCGTTTTTTTTTTTTCATTTTACTCCACTTATAATTTTTTAAAAGTTTTTTAGTACATTATATGGTACAGTAAATGGCACCATTAAAAACTACAATTCATCCCGCAAAAAAAAAAAAGGCTTCATACAGCGACGTCGATGGATAAATAAAGGAGTTATGATTTTTTAAAGGGGAGAGCAAAAAAAGGAAAATGGGAAAAAAAAGGGCCGCGTCATTAAGGGGTTAAACAGTGTCATTGCTTCATAATATCTAAATGTAAAGAAATAATTGCTTTATGCTTTGTAAAGGAAGGTGTACCTTTTTAAGAGTTGTTTTAAAGTGAAACTATTGGTTCTTGGCCATTTAAAGAGGTTTTACGTGATCACAATAAATATTTTTTGTTGGTAGAGTGTGATTTTTTTCCCTCTTCTATTTTGCATCTCTCTGGTAGTTTGCTGCAATGTTTTGTTGTGGAGCCCAGATTGTGTAGCCTATGTCTCCATTGGGGCTCACAGTTTAAGTCCACCTGATGCTTTTGCAGTGTGGGAGGAAGCTGGAGTACTCAGGGGAAACCTGCACAAACACGGCAAAAACATTAAAAACTCCATGCAGCTGTTGTTGTTCATGGGATTTGAACCCAGGGCCCCAGTGCTGCAAGGCAACACTACTAACCAACCTCTTTAGTGATTGAATATTGCAGCTTCATTCTATTCATTGAAAATGTTTGTGGATATGAAATGACTAGATCAGCAGTTAATTGAGTTTTTGCTGTTTTAGTTACTATTGCGTGGAATAACATAAAACTTGAGGTGAGAGTGACTTCCATCATCACTGTCATGCTCAGCAGTTGATCTGGCGGAAATTGTAGCCGTGAGATGCTTAATTGCTCGACTACTGAATGGATTATCATCATTGTGTTGTCTTGTAGCTTGGCTTGCTTCCCATACATGGGTGCACATTGTAGTGAAGCGGATGAGAGATGAAAACAAATTCCCTGGCGTGTAAAGTACTGCTTCTGTGAGAATGCATTGTACTGTTTGTCACTGTTTGTCCTGTCAAAGTTTCTCCTTTAGTTAAATATCTTGTGACACTAGAAGTAAATCAAGTGCTCCTTGCCGGTGTGTACAGCGTGCTCTCAGGTGAAATTCATTCCAAGTGTTTTGTCTTATTTACTGTATACGAAATTCATATTATACAGTAGATTCAGCTGAATGGTGAATAACTGTAGAAGATCCAGCAGTGCCATATAGTCAGAGGGAACATATAATATCAGCACTACTAATTATCAATATACTGTACAGATGTGTCTACACTTTGATTTATCTCTAATTTAGTTAAAATTAATTCAACAACATGTTAAGCCCCATTTACATGCTAAGATGATCGCTCAAAATTCATTCAAAAGACAGGGAGAGTGACTGAGTGATCATTTTGCATAAACTGCTAATAGGCAATAGTGCCCATTAGGAGCTTATTAGCTTCATTTGCATGTAAATGAGCCTCCCTGGGCCGTATGCAGATAACAGCAGGTCATCTGTTATCTGCATACAGCCTTTTTGTTCTGGCATGGGACTGCAGCTGAATACAATGTTATCAGCGCACCAGTGGAGAATCACAGCGTGTAGTCCCTGCCATCAGCTCTCCGTCCATCTCAACGATGGATTTTAAACTCAACTAAAAATCATCGTTCGGACGAAAAGCAAACAATGGTAGCATTTACACGCAACGATTATCGCTTAAAAACCATCATTTGTGCGAATTTTGAGCGATAATCGTTGTGTGTAATTGGGGCTTTAACAAAACCTTCAATTCTAAATTTTACATCACAACCACTGAATGGCCCCAATAAAAACATTTCGAATAGACATTTTGGAAAAGAGTATTAAAAAAGTTTTGTCAAACGACACATCATTATCATAAGGGGCAAATGTCCTGGCATTGTAAAGAACATTCTATAAGATGATTGTCACCCAGTAACACTGATGGCTTTATTTAGTACTGGGTTTAGAGATTCCATTTGTGTTTTCAAAAACATCTGCCTAAATAGCATTGAGCCAGCTCTTACCAGATCATTAGAAAGGGATCACCCATTCCTATAAACAAACATCCGTGGTTCTCTATACAAAAAGCCACGACTCACATTTGCTTTCAACATGTCCCAATATTTCTAAATCGTTTTACAAATCATTCTTGCATGTTGGCCATAAGTAGAGATGAATGCTGGTCTAGTCGCGTTATCCTTTTTCTTCACTTTACCTTTTAATTCAGCTTTAGAATATCTACCAACTTCATGACCCACCTTTCTAACTTTTACTTCAAGATACCCTCTGGTGCAAACTTCCACACTAATATTTCCATTTGCGTGTAATAATATTTACATTTGCTACAATGAGTTGTCCCTTAGGGATTCCTCGAAATACCTATTGAGCATGGTAGCTATCATAATGCAATAAATTGTTTTAGTTGTGCATATATACGGTTACGTCCGCTAAAGCACCATGCCTACGTATGGATCATGAGTGTGTCCATTTAAAACCGCAGTCATAAACATAGTATTGCATAGACCAATTATACCCCTCCAGGCATAGAGAGAAGGACCTCTGTCTCTTAATAATCAGGGGAAGTGGGGAAGCCCTGCCTAAAAGCACGGTAGTCGTCCTGATAAGGTCGGCCCCACTGTCTTCATCTAGGACCCAACTATTCCTGATCAGGAACCTGGAGAGATGCACTAGACACACATAGGACACGACACTGTTCACACACACTGGACACAGAACAGGGCTACACATAAAGCACATGCCTGGCCACCTGCACAGATATAACACACACATCACTGTTCACACCAACATACAATGTTATGCAAACCACATAGAACAGGACTGCACATAGAGCACATGTCTCTCCACTTGCACAGACAAACCACAAATGTCACTGTTCACACCAACATACCAGGTTGTACATACAACATATAACAGGAACCCCAGCCAGAGCTCACATGCATACTAATGGTAAACCATAGTCAGTCCAAGTGTCCTCTCAACAGGGGAATAGAAAGTCAGCCACCATGCTGACATAGGGAACAATGTCAGGCATCACCCATCTGACACACACATAGGACATCAGGCGTCTGGGGGCTACACCTGCCCAGGTATAAGGAGAAACTTGCGGGCCGCTTGCACCTGTGTGGTCACTGTACCACACACTATACAATGCACCCCAGAAACTGCAAGGAGAGGAGGGACAGCAAGTGCCCAGATCGTCTTCAGGGGAGGAGAGAGGGACACTACAGACAAGCATGCAAATACCAGCTGTGAGTGGGATTAACCCTTTCTGTATGGCTCTGATGTTGGAAGACGTCCGTCTGGGCTCTCTTACTGTATATTGCCAGCCTCTCTGCTGTCGGAGCCTATCCAACGTGTCACCTCATGCAGTACTGGCTTTAGCCAGCAGATAACGGCAGAAAAAGAGTAAGCCCCCTAGAAAAACCAGGATTGAACTAAAATGACCAGCAATCTCTCACCGGAGTTTGCTGGTATTTATTTGTAGCAGACAAGGAGGATTGGCTGGTGGAGAATACCACACCCAGCCAGCTCAATTAACCCCTACCTGTGAAAGTGTGCAGAAGTAACCCTATAGAACCACAAGTCCCAGATGCACAACCTTAACATATATTTGTTTGAAAGAATGCAATGCAGTAAATTGGTCAAGGAACAATCCAGGCATATAGTGTAAGTAAACATGAGCCCATACTCACATTCCAATTTCAATAAATGATGCTGACACTTTTAAATGCATTTGATATGCTTTAGAAAAAGTTCAAATTATAACATATACCAGAGTGGCAAAATTTTACCCACAAGCACAAATGTCCATCATGCTCTGAAGGCCTGGATTCAAAACTGGGAGGCTGAAAACTGAGTGTAGGCACATGCCATTGGCAAACCAAGTGATGTTTCGGGGTTCCTCCTCCTTCTTCATTGAGCGCCCTCCAGCGATATCTATATCAATATGACCAGCAATATATTCCCCATCTGCTAAAAACAATGTAATAATCTCAAATTATCTTTTTTATCTTTTAGTACATATAATAATACCTTGTCTGGAACTCCATTTACTATA
This sequence comes from Eleutherodactylus coqui, assembly GCF_035609145.1. Taxonomy (NCBI): domain Eukaryota; kingdom Metazoa; phylum Chordata; class Amphibia; order Anura; family Eleutherodactylidae; genus Eleutherodactylus; species Eleutherodactylus coqui. The sequence goes on along the minus strand of NC_089838.1, from coordinate 69,581,960 downwards.
CATTGGTTTTCTGTCAGGCTATTACTCACAAACACAAACCTTTGACATCCCACAAAAATACATTAAAATCACAGATCTCATTCAGCCCATTGGGATATAGTGTTTCTAAATTATGTATCCAGAATGCTTCTTTCTACAAACGTAGGTTTTTCTTTTGTTCTGTATTTGCACCTCATACTTCTTCTAATACCATCCATCATAAATCATAGATCTTATGTCTCATTTCAAAAAAATGTCAAGCCACTCCTGTTCCTCCAAAACTCTTCCCTCGTTGCTCCCTTAATTTCTCTGATCATAACGAAGCATTCCCATTAAAATAATATTTCACAACTTTCATTGTCTGTCCCACATATGTTTCCCCACATGGGCACCAAAGCAAATACACCACTCCTAAATTAGTACATGTAAAATATCCTTTAATACTCATTTTATAGCCCTTCATAGGGTGATGTATCAGCCCACCCTTATAAGGCCTGAACCATTTTGACAGGATAAACCGGTGAGAGGTCCTATTCTTCTGGGTTTTCAAAAAAGTCTATCTGGACATTTAATTAGGAAGTGCATCAGCCTGTACTAGATCATTAGCCAATGATCTACCCTTGTTTTTTAGAAATGAACATAGGTTTTTCTGTAAAAAAAAATCTATACTTGGGATCTGACTATAATATACCCCAAGATTAACAAATGACTTGTCTAATCATGGCAAAATGTCTATCATCATTGAGCTCCACCTCCTGATCACATCAGTTGCTATGGATGCACCAGTATTCAGTCTGACAGTTTGTATGTTGTGAGACATCTGGACACCTGTGTGGAGACTCCAATTAATGGCACCTCACAAATGTCCACATACATAGCTGGTGGTGCATATTGACCAACAACATTGAAGCATAGTCCTTCATTGCTATCTTGACATCTCCTGAACGTGATATCATGTCATCTCAAGCACTAATGTCGCCAACACCAGTTCAGCCTTCATCTAATCGTCAACCATTGTCCAGTGCTGAAACTGACTGTTGCTGTCTGGCAAACATGTTACCACAGAGGGCTCAACACCGCAGTGAAGCTAATGTATCTTATATGACACAGCAACAAGCCCCGATTTCACCTTAGCCACCGGCTGAAGTTTGTACATTTCGTGCAGCAGATATGCGAAAGCAACAAAGCAGAGCTGTGTGTGTTTGATGTGCATTTAGCAGAGCTGTGTGTGTGTGACGTGCATGTAAAAGAGCTGTGTGTGTGACATGCATGTAGCAGAGCTGTGTGTGACGTGCATCTAGCAGAGCTGTGAGTGTGTGACCTGCCTCTAGCAGAGCTGTGTGGCACCACCAGAATCACTGGTACTATAATTTCCTAATAATTACCAGTAAGTAGATATAAAGGATGTCCTCAGTTTTTTCTTTTTCTTACTTTCACCCATCAACAATTCAGACCTTGATATATGACCAACTTCAATGCCAACATTCCTAACTGAATCTTTTCTTTATTTGTATCAGATAATCTTCATCACTACTATAGATCTGTTGTATCCTCATAAGTTGTCCTTTAGGTTTCCCTTTACAAATCTGCAGAGCGGGATAACTTTCATGTCTCAACAAACTATTTCCTTTTTATATGATCGCGTGGGGAACCAACCACTATCATCCTTGGACACCGTCACATGTGAATAATGTATTTTTGTTTGTTCTCTCTACTAAAAACCTTATCAACTCATGCCAATAATTAAGATATGACAAAAACTGTTCTAATACATCAGATTGACCTCACCACAATAAAAAAAACACATTGTCCACAAAACTGACCCACATCTTAATATGATATTTATATTACAAATTAACCACACATTTCTCTGCGAAGTCATGCATAAAATACTGGCTATACTTGGAGCAACATGTAGTGTCTTAGCCTACCAATGCATACTGTGCACAGTATGTATCAGGTAGTCAGAGAAGCAGTTTTGCTTATCCAGGCCCTGGGGGTCCCTTTAAGTAGCACCCTTTACAACTACTCATCAATCACACCTGTACAAAAAGCATCCTCCAACAAATGTCCAACTTGTATCATAAAAATGAGAGTTGGATCTTTAGACAACTTCTTATATTCATTAACATCATCCACTGGGACTCAATCTCCTGGCAATAACACTCTCTATTCATCACAACTGTGACTCCTCCCTTAGCTGCCTTTTTTTTGTAATCGATTAATCTTCCCTTAAACCCATAATTGCATTATACTCCTGTTTGGACAATTTATTGTAAGCTCTATTGGAGCTTGAGTCCAAGTTAGACATTAACCCATTTAGGACCAGGCACAGTAAATATACTGCCCCTGGTCCCGGGCTTAAAGCCCAGCCGTATGTAAAATTATGGCGGGGATTTAAGCCTCCTTTCTCTGCAATCAATTAGAAGCAGGACAGGTTGTCAGCTGTTAGTAACAGCTGATAACCCTTTCTGCCTTTTCCTTCCCCAGGTACACAGTGCTCAATGAGCGCTGTGTACTCAAAAGTGGAAGTGTAACTTCCACTACGGGAGTCAGGGGGTCATGTGACCACCAGGGTTCCCTGCTATAGCAAAGCTGGAGGGTTGTTCTAGATGCTTATCAGCTCTGAAAGTGACTAGTGTCACTGCAGGGGTTGTTTTCCCCTGTAATCGGGGCTCCTATGGATGCCCCAGCTCCAGTGGGAAAGCATTAAATAAAAAAAAAATGTGAATGTCCCCCAGAGGTCTTATATGACATCATGGGGACATAGGTAGTAAAAAACATAATTACATAAATAAGTAAATAAAAATTACAGAATAAAACAACAATATATACATAAGAAATAAAATAACCCCAAACTGACGCTGTTTGCACCCTGGAATCCCTGTAATTCAAAACCATACATATTATATATCAAAACATCCCAAAAAAATGAGGAACCCGTTCCCATACTTTATTTTAGCGTAAATATACTAAATTAAAAAAAAATTAAATAGAAATGCTAAAAAAATAATTTTTTTTAGCTTTTTACCCCCAATAAAACTAAAAAATGAAAAAAAGTCAGTGAAAAAGATATTAAAAAAATAGCCCTTTAGGTCACAGAAAAAGAAAACACAGCAAAAATAATTTTGATAGCTAAAGAAAAAAAATAGGGCAGTAAAACCACCACATGGGTAAAATCTAGGGATGAGCGAGCGTACTCGGAAAAGCACTACTCGCTCGAGTAATTTGCTTTATCCGAGTATCGCTGTGCTCGTCCCTGAAGATTCGGGTGCCGGCACGGAGCGGGGAGCTGCAGGGGAGAGCGGGGAGGAACGGAGGTAAGATCTTTCTCTCCCTCTCTCCCGCCCGCTCTCCCCTGCTTCCCGCTGCGACTCACCTGTCAGCCGCAGTGGCACCCGAATCTTCAGGGACAAGCACAGCGATACTCGGATAAAGCAAATTACTCAAGCGAGTAGTGCTTTTCCGAGTACGCTCGCTCATCTCTAGTAAAATCCCTAAAAAGTGTCTGGTTCTAAACCCCTTCCCGCTCCAGGGCATAAGTTTACGTCCTGGCAGCGGGGAACTTCCCACAACAGGGCGTAAACTTACGTCCTGGGGATAGCGCAAGATCATAAGAGATCTTGCGCTATCCGGCTGCGGGAGCCAGCTTTCAGTGATAGCCGCCCCCCCCCCCCCCCCCGCAACAGTGGGGGTGCATCGGAGATGCCCCCACCCCGCCCCCCCACTGTTAATCCCTTCCCTCCCACAATCTATGTAAATTGCGGCATAGGAAGGGTTCACAGAGGGAGTGATGTAATCGCAGAGAGCCCGGCTGGTTGCTATGGCAACAGGATGCCAAATACCGGCGTTATGTATTGCCAGTGTCTGTGATCGCTGTAATAAGCGATAAGGCATTGCAAGACAGTAGTCCTGCAATGCCTTATCACAGCGATCATCAGAGCTGTGCTGGAAGTCCATAGAGAGGGACACAAATAGTGTAAAAAAATGACAATAAAAAAGTACAAAAAAGAAAAATGTAAAAAAAAATGTAAAAAAAGCCCCTTTTTTGTGCTTTTTCTTATATTAGCATAAAAAAGGTAAAAAAAACCCCCTGAAATCCCACATATTTGGTATCATGGCATCGCATCCGTAACGATGTGTACAATAAGTTGCACATGATATTTATTCTGCACAGAAAAAAGCGTAAAAAAAAAAACGCAAAAAAACTGAGGCAAAATGCTAATTTTAAACATTTTGCCTACCTAAAATCGCAATAAAAGTGAAATTAAAAAGCCATATGTACCCCAAAATGGTACCAATAAAAACTACAACTCGTCTCGCAAAAAATAAGCCCACACAGATCTCTGTCCATGGCAAAATAAAAAAGTTACAGGACTTTGAATGCAGCGATTAAGAAAAAAAAAGATTTCCAAAAAAAGGGGTTTAATTGGAGAAAAGTGGAAAATCTAAAAAAATATAAGAATTTTGGTATCGTTGTAATTGTACCATCCCGCACAAAAAATGGATTGTGTCATTCATGCTGCATGATTAAAGCTGTAAAACAAAAACCCACAAAAATCTGATGCGTTTTGTCTCCCTGTTATCATAAAAAAAAATAGTTTTACCATATAGTCAATGTACCCCAAAATTGCACCAATAAAAACTACAGTTCGCCACGCAAAAAAACAAGCCCTTATACGGCCGCGTCAACAGAAAAGTAAAATAGTTATGGCTTTTGAAAAATGCAGATGAAAATCCGCCAAAAATCGTTGCGTCCTTAAGCCTAAAATAGGCCATGTCCTTAAGGGGTTAAGGTACCTTACAAGGAACAGAAGACCCTTGGAAAAACATCTGCAATCTCTGGGATTCTACAGACGCTGTGAAAATCAACTACAAATCAATTGTACTTACAGTTCCTGTCGGCACTAAGCCTATTCCCATATTCAAGCCAGAAAGTTCCTCCTTCAAACTCTTTGAGGAAATATTCACTACCAAATTACCTGCTTCTTCTTTCCTTTCAAGCTTACCTCTCTTGTTACTATTTCTGTTGAAGACCCTTCGACTGAAGACTCTGTATCTCGTTGCGTCCTTTTCTTTTCTAACAAGCCCTCTCCTTCTCAGGCCCCTATATGTTCCTCTTTTAGGTGAATGCTGTTCCTTATTCAGACAATTATCCTCACCAGCTGCTGAATCTTCTTTAGGGCTCCTTCACATGAGCGTATGTGTTTTTATGTTCGCTTGTGTGCGACATTAATTCGCATGAATGGACGATTTTTCGCGGTCAAGTCCTGAGCTTAATTAGGATTTTCTTGTCCATTCACACGGCTGGGCACGACGTTTTAGTGAAAAAATTAATCGCAGCCCGGAAATCCCTCACACAGCATAAATCCTTGGAATGACTTCAAATGCCTAAATAGAGGCACCTGTAAGCACTTTGCAGCATTGGACGCCGCTTAACTGCCTCCCCCTCCCTTTTTCCCCAGCTCCCATAGGAGTCTATGGGAGCCGCCGGCATATATCGGACAAAAGATAGAACCAGAACTATCTTTTCCGGCCGTGCGTAAAAACGCCCTGATGATTTCCGTCGCGTATGTTCTATGTTTTATGGTGCAACATTTTTAAGCCCATTACTGCAAATTTGCCCATGTGAATGAATACATTGGAATCCAATACCTCAGATGGTAGCGTTTTTCACCCGAGCATGAGAACGCAGTTACATAGCCTGGTAAAAACGCTTGTGTGAATAAAGCCTTACTAGAATAGTCCATCTTCACCCTCTGTATCCTTCTATACCTCCTATCAGGGGAAAGCCAGCAATGTGCATACCTGAAGAAGGGGTAGGAGTGCCGAAAATGTCAATTGGTTTGCTAACTGTCTATGTCTACACTCCGCTTTCAGCCTCCCAGTTTTGTGTCCAGGTCTTCAGAGCATGATGGACATTTGCACTGAAATTTTTACTACAAAAAAGGATAAAATGGGTCACCACTTCCCAATAGAACTATATAGGTGCACGTTAAACCATGGCTGCAACATACAGTAGAAGCAGAACCAATAGACAGCAACAGCATTCATAATACATTTACTATCAGAGGTATACATACCTATATCAATACTCTAACCACATTAAATAATGCAAGGTTCTTGGTATATAATTTGATCAAATCATATCACCCATTTACCAACGTCCAGGTGACCAAGCTCTCAGATGGGTCCTAACGCTAATACCAGGTGGTTTAATCTCAACCTGGGAAAGTCGAGTACTTATTAGAGATGAGCGAACATGCTCGTTTAGGGCAATTACTTGAACGAGCATCACTTTTTTCGAGTAACTGGATACTCGGTCGAAAAGATTCGGGGGGCGGCAGGGTGGAGTGGGGGTAGCAGGGGGGAACAGGGGGGAGCTCTCCCCCCCCCTCCCTCCTTGGCACCCCCGAATCTTTTCGCCTGATTAGGCAGTTACTCAAAAAAAGCGATACTCGAATAATTGCTCTAAACAAGCACGTTTGGTCAGCTCTAGTACCTACCTCACAGAATGCTCCTCCCTTGGGACTAAGCCTATAGGTAAAACATGGAGGGTAGGATATATGGTCCAGTAGGAGGAGCGGGGGGCGTGTACGACCATGTGAAGGCAGCCAAAACTTCACAATGTTTTCAGAAAAAGGGATAACATAGGTGAGCACTCCCCAATAGAACTATACAGGTGAAATCTTTACTACTCTGTTATATGTTACAATATGATATAAACTTTTTTTTTTGAACATTCAATTTTTATTGAAAAAGGTTTTTCAGTGTAATTACAGAAGTCATTATAAACAGATAACAAAACCTTATTGGATCATTACAGAGTTTCTTACATAGAGGTTCTGAGCTTTTTATAAAGCACATCAAATTAGGCACACTCACACCCCTATCTCAAAGGTGTTTTTACTACAGTGAAAAGCATATAATATTAGTAAATTCCCCCTCACTTGTTGTGTTTCCATGGTATTAACCCCTTAGCGATGCAGGACGTACATTTACATTCTTTGCGTTCAGGGTTTGTATGGAGGAGGATCAGGAGCCCGTCCCCCTCCATACAATGTGAGTGCCAACTGTTTCTCATAGCTGACACCTGCCAGCAACTGTTGAGATCAGTGTGAATGCTGATTGTTGCTGTTAACCCGATAAATGCTGCTGACAGTTCTGACAGCGGCATTTAAATCCCCTGATCAGTTTTGCAGAGTCCCAAATGCTGCTGTTCATTTGCCATGGCAGCCTGGGGTCTTCTAAAGACCCCCGCTGCAGCCATAGCTGACTACTTGATACAATGCCTGTAAGTTTGTGGTATACTGTAATACTATGTATTACATTATACTGCAGGAGCGACCAAACAATCACAAAAGGACTAAACAAAATGTAAAAATTACTTTTAAAAAGTTTACCTAATATTAGAAAAATAAGAGGCATTAAAAGTTCAACTCCCCCCACCCCCCCGCCCCCACACACACACCTTTTCCCGTATTTATGATTTAAAAAATCAAAAGCGCAACAACAAAAACATTTGGTATTAATAAAAGCTCTGTTGAAAACATGTAAGCACAATTTTGGAAGATGTTTTTATACATAAAATTGATATAAAATGCTCTTTTTATGCTGGAAGCCGCAGAAGTGCCGGAGTTTTGTTTCTATTGATGCTTACAGTGTACCTGCACCTGTCCGTGCACCTGGCGGGAAGTGCGTCCATGCGGTGAGCTGGCGTTTGGAATAGCATATGCGATGATATTTGTTTTAGCTTCTAGAATCTGTATGTATACAAAAAAAGCCAATATACTTGTATTCCGACTTCGCTTCAGTCTGCAACTCTTTAAGGAGCCTTTCTCTGTAAGTGCCGTTGGCATTATTCGCTGGTTATTCCATCTTCTTTTCCTATACATTTATCTCTGTTTTTTATTTACTGCTTCCCAGACTTGTATGGTATATAAATTCTGTTTCCAGCATCTGCATTTGATTTATTTAAAATATATTGACATATATATATTTTAATGGCTCTCTAAGGGCCTATGTGCTAAAATAGAAGTACTACAGTATATGAAGAAGTTATCTTACCTTTAGAATATCTCATTTGTATTCAGATGCAGCAAGATGCAAACCAAAAACACAAGAGTTTATATGCATCTAAATAAAACCAAGTGCCGCTCTGTTTATGACATACAATACACATAAAACGTGTTTGTGCAATGTGCTACATGTCTGGAATAGAATTCTACTTCATAGTCACCATTACTTGATTGAGGGTCAGTTGTAATTAGCCTATTTGTCCGTGAGGGTCAACACTGGGAATTAGGAATAATGCTCAATACTTAGAAAGACCTTGAAGGGCACCGGGAGCAGCAGAATGTTAAATAATCTTCAACATTTTCTTGGAGTGTAGAAACAGTGAACTGTGATAGGATTCTGTAGTACTTGAAGGATTGTAAATGTTTTACAAGACAAATGCAAAGTTTAGCGGTGGAATTATAATGCTTGTATTTCATATCGGAGCCCAGAGTGACACTTTTCCTTTTCACCTGCATAAATTATGGGAGATATGCATTTAGAATATTGCTTCCCCTGTCTGAATACTTATCACCTTTAGACACATAATATCTGTCTCGATGGGTAAGACGTGTTCTTGTAGTAATTACATTACAGGTGAGGATTTACCTTTTTTTAGAGAATTCTGTAAGAAGCATTTCCTTGATATATGTGTTACCCTAATTGTTCTCTATGAGTGGGACTGTGCTGCTTAATTGTGGAGGATGACTTTCAATTCTTAGCGTCTGTCTTCGCAGTTCTGGAGCCACTTACAGAACACTTGATTTTAGGGCATATTTAGAGGGCATTTCTCAGTACCTGGGAAATACCCCGGAGATACTTGTCTTAAGGGCTCGTCCCTATAGAAGTGTTCACATGAGAGAATGTTAGGTTCGGGAAACGGCGCACACTTAACAAAGATAGGACATGCGCGCATCTAAGGCCTCATGCCTGTGGCCGTGTCAGACTCAACCAGCAGAATATCGCAGCGGAGTCCGACATGGCACCCTCCAAAGACCCCATACTCACCTCTATGGATCCACCACGAGAGTCCTGTCCGGCTAGCCGGTGCGCATGCACAGTGCAACGCTTGACGTGCCGGCAGTGGGCGGTGACTCGTATCGCGGGACAGACAGCTTCCATTGACTACAATGGAAACCGGACGCACGTATTTCCGCAGAAGATAGAACATGCTGCTATTTCTACCGCGAAATTCCGCAGCGTGAGCATTGGAAGGCAGAAAGCTATTAGGTTCAATAGAACCTAATAGCTGCAGAATAACACCGGGAAATGCGACAGAAATCCATCTGTGGGCATTAGCCCTAAAGGTCCATGCTGCTTGTAAAATATAGGACCTGACCTATCTTTGGTGTGTGCTGCGCAGGACTTTCTATTGACTCTGGAGCTGGATAGCACACAGCGCGCACATGTAATCATGTGAATGGAAAAATATGCGCAAATGGAGTGTGCGCCTTCTATGCCATTCACGCGATTTGTGCAGAAGTGAGAGGCGATTGTTTTGCACGGCTATTTGTGCACAAAAACTACACTCGTCTTAACAAGCCCTAAGTTATAGTTTTTCTGCTACTTCTAAAGAGAGCTCACTTCATATGTATTGACTCTTGAAATAAATGGGAGCTGAATACATTTTTGTAGTCAGTGCTCGCTAGCGAGAGGTGCAGGCACCAAAAATATTACTGCAAGGGGGGTACAATAATGGTTTGCTGTTTTCTAGCTGATTCTAATAGGAATCTCTTGTTAGTTTGCTTGTGAAGTAAAGCAAACTCTATACTTTTAAGGGGGAATGAGGGGCAGAAATTTGAGCATGAGTGCAGGAAGTCAGAGAGGAGTTAGTCATTGCAGTGCAGCTAAGCTGCAGTGAAAGGAGCTGGGGATACTCCCCTGACAAAAACAGCTCAGTGCTGCTGTAGCTTTATGGTCTAGTACTCCTGATCCAGAAATAAAGAACTACTGAAATTCTAAACAGTGCTAAATAAAGACACACAGAGTGAGCCTGTGTGAATGGAGATCTGGACACACAGAGCTGCTGCACCTTGCTTACCTCCCCTCCCAATGATTCAACCACACCAACGGAAACTGCTGATATAGAGTACATCCGGTACCTGGATAAGAGACTTAAAAAACTAAACTTGAATTCCAATATGCCTGACTCTTTGTGCCCGAACAGGCTGGAACTAAATAGACTGAGTTATCCCAACTACCGAAACAGGCGAGGACTGCAGCCTGGTAAATAGGGCTTTAGTAGTACCATAGTAACAGGCAAGCATTTTTCCAGTTTATCTGCACCCCTGCAACTGGAATTTTTTTAGTGTTATTCCATTTTCTCATTTATGTTAAAAAAAAGTTCTGCAAAATCCACAATAGATTTCCAGGAATACTGTAATTTTTCATGCTGCCTACAGGCCCACTTCAGATTCAGGCCCTCTAGTGAATTTGTGTGGCTGGAAGCACACTACGACTCCCTGTTCCTATGTATGTACATCGGGAAACCATAGTGGCCTACCAGGAATTGGGTCTTTCTCTCCTCGAGTTGCTCCCAGCTCCCAAGTTAGTCCACCTTTTCCCAGACAGCAGAACAGATACTGTATCTACCCTAGATCACTATGGATAATAGATTTCACCATTAACCCTTCCATTACTCTAGATCACCATAGATAGTGGGTATTGCTTGAGAAGGTCACTAGGAATGCTATTATCAACCCCTAAAGCACCTATAAAAATTGTTGTAGCCTATGTATAAAGTTGTCTTATAAGTGAATAGTCCTTTAGGACCATGTAAAATAGCTATTGCTTTCTCTGTTAATAGAGTGTGTCTGCTGTAAATGGTACATGTTGGCTTCTGACATTGTTTGAAGGGCCGCCATTGCATTTGAATTATGTGAGGCTATTTCATAATGTCCTGAAGTAATATTCACTTGCCAGTCAGCATTCAACATATGCTACAAAACTTTTTATAGGTTGTTTAGAGTTTGGCAATAGCATTCCTGGTGGTCCTATAGTGGGTTAGCAGATAATGCCTAGAATTTGGGTCTTACAGTTGCTCAGTGATTAGCATTGTTGTCTTTTAGTGTTGAAGTCCTGGGTTAAAATCCAACCAAGCACGGCATTTGTATGTAGTTTGTATGTTCTCCTTGTGTTTGTGTGGGTTTCCTCCCACATTCCAAAAACATTCTAATAACTGACTCTACATTGTGAGTCCTCATGGGGATAGAAGCTAATACTGAGTGATGTACAGTGCTGTGAAATATCTATGTGGTGTATAAAAGTAAATTCATGTAATTCATTATTAGTTGATTTTATACATGGGCTTTAACAGCAAGTCTGTCACATCATGTCTTTATTACTTATATATTTGTTAGATGTCAATCACATGAATAGCTCAAGAAAGTTGTACCTACTGAAGACTCAGAAACAACCACACATATTAATGTTATTGATATAAAAAGCCTATAAGGGAGATGGAAAAATACCTCTGCAGCACCACCTATTAGAAAGTAGCATTCCTGCAAGTCAATGTTAGACTCTTTATACAAGCCTTGTAACAATGACTAAGAATTAAAAGCCAAGCCAGAATCCATACACAGACAGCTGTCTGGGGTGCTTGCCTTTCATCAGTGTGCAATATGGCTGGCATGACTTTCAATTCCCAGTCATTGTTACAAGACTTGTATAAAGATTCTAACATTGACTTGCAGGAATTCTGCCTTCCAATAGGTGGCACTGCAGAAGTATTGTTCCATCTCTCTTATCTGCCTATTACCCAGAGAAGCATAAATGGCCTTATAAGTCTCCTCACTCACCTTCTAGAAACAATAGCGTTCCTAACTCATAAAAAGCCTCTGCACAGTATACAGGAATATGTTTACACAAGAGTTGCTTGTACATGAACTTTCAAAAGTTTATCACAACTTTATCATGCAACGAAATGTCAAGAATAAAAACAGTGCTATACATCACTGTAATCTATCCCTCTTTGCATTCTCTAACCACCCTCTACACTTTGCTCAGTGTTCTGGATCAGAGTCTTTTTCTAGCTTTGCTGACCACAAACCAGAGGACATTTTATTTGATGTACTTTGCAAGTTGAGAAGCAAATAAAAACTGCCATAAAAATGAAATCCTCCAAGGGCATAACGCTTAAAAAATATCATATTCCTTTCCTGTGGCAAATGCATTATGTTAATCAACTTCCTCATAAGTGAATTCCGCTGTGATGTAGTCAACCACTCAAATAATAATTATAGCATTTTCAGTAGAATAAAGACAGGAACAATGTAGGTAAATTACAGTGATATAGCAGTTTTTGTAAATATTTAGTGTTGGAATATTTGCACTTGAGGCGGTTTTCTGAGTTATTCTCTTTATACAGTTTTTTGCCCCATGCCGAAACTATATGCATCAGACGGGCTCTATGGCACTTGACAAGTAACATCACCAAGCCAGCCGGCCTGGCGACAACCCATAAACCTGTCACATGGGTGTCTAATGTAGAAGCCCCGAGGCAGGTTTATGGGAGCATGTAACTACACCATCTACTAGCCAATCAGTGCTGAGAGCGGCAGACTGTAATGCCCGGTTGTCACTGTATTCATATGTTTCCAAGAGGAATAACAGAGGGCTGGTACAATGCTTTACTCCAGCACTGTTATGTCATGTGGTATAGAAATATTTACTAAAACAGATGAGTCAGAAGAGCTGACAGGTCCACTTTAAACCTCCGTAATAGTTTTAAAATAATGTAACAGTGTATTTCTAATACAATAGTACAAGTGTAGAGTCTGAGTATTCAGGGCTGTCATTCTTAACCCATTTAGGACCAGCCACTGTATATATACGGTGGCTGGTCCTGGGCTTAGAGGACCGCCGATAGTAAAAATACGGCGGTGCTCTAAGTCTCCTGCCTCTGCAATCAGTCAGAGACAGGAACGGGTTATCAGCTGTTAGTGACAGCTGATAACCCGGAGCAGAAGGCAGGAGGGGTTTTTAACCCTTCCTGTCTTCTGCTTCCCCCGATATACAGTGCTCAATGAGCACTGTATGCGGAAACTGAAAGTAACATGTACTTTCACTACGGGAGCCTCCCGGGATTCCCTGCTATGCAGAGCTGGAGGGTCAGACTTAGACCCTGGCAGCTCTGCAGGTGACTAATGTCACCACAGGGGTTGCTTTCCCCTATAATTAGGGCTCCTATGGATGCCCCTGTTATAGTGGGAAAGTGTCAAATGAAGTAAAAAAAAAAAAAAAGTGAATGTCCCCCAGAGGTCTTATATGACATCATGGGGGACGCAGATAGTAAAACACAATTACATACATCAGTAAGACGAAATAACAGAATAAAACAACAATACATACATAGGAAAGAGAATAACACAAGGCAGACGCCAACAAAAACCGTCGCCGTATGCGCCCTGTAAACCAAAACCATACATACTATATATCAAATGTCCGAAATAACTAGAGGAACCCATTTCTATACTTTATTTTAGTGTAAATATAAAAATAATTTTTAAAAAACTATAAATGTTAAAAAAATCATTTTTTTAGTATTTTGCCCCCAATAAAACTAAAAAACGGGAAAAAAAGTCAGTGAAAAAGATATAAAAAAAATAGTCCTATATGTCACGGAAAAAAAAAACGCAGGAAAAATAATTTTGATAGCTAAAGGGAAAAAAATGGAGCAGTAAAACCGCCGCATGGGTAAAATCCCTAAAACGTGTCTGGTCCTTAAGGTACAAAACAGCTTGGTCCTTAAGGGGTTAAGGAAGAACAACAGTCAAAATGAACTTGCAAGAAGATTGTCATTGGAGTGGTTGATTATCTCAACCCATAGCATGCGGAATCCGACCCGGTCATGTGCAGCCGGCCTAAATGTGGCTCTCTGGCTTTGGAAAACTCCATGCATATGTTGTCCTTGGTCAGATTTGAACCCTGGACCCCAGCACTGCAAGGCAACAGCCACTTCTTTTTCTTCTTCTTCCTCTTCTTCCTTCACAGGGGGAGGTGAAGGAGAAGGTTAAGAAGAAGAAAGTGAAGAAAGAAAAAGAGAAGGAGAGGAAGAACAAGGGAGAGAAAAAAAGATAACGAGAGGAAATAGGAGAAGGAAATAGGAGAAGATCTTCTCAACATTCTTCTCATTCTGCTTCTTTTTCTCCATCTCAGTGGCTCAGTGGTTAGCTCTGTTGCCCTGCAGTGCTGAGGTCCTAGGGCCAAATCTGACCAGGGACAACATCTGCATGGAATTTGCTTGTTCTTTTTGTGTTTGGGTTTCTTCTTGTTTCTCTGCTTCTCCTCTGAAATAGGAAGAATTAAGAAGTAGGAGGAGGAAAAAAGAAGAAGTGTGGTGGTTCAGTGGTTAGCAGTTTTGCCTTTCAGCATTGAAGACCTAGGTTAAAATCTGACCATGGACAACATCTGCATGCTTTCTTTGTGTTTCTTCTTTTTGTTCTTCTTCAGAGACGGAGCAAGCAGCATGATGGCTTTGTGGTTTACACTGTTGCCTTGCAGCACTGGAGTCCTAGGTTCAAATCTGACCAAGGACAGCATCTGCATCTGTCCTTGGTCAGATTTGAGCATAGGAACCCAGTGCAGCAAGGCAACAATGCTAATCACTGAGTCACATCCGTTGAAGGCCAGTGACCACCATTGTTATTTTTGGTCTCTTAGACAGTGTTCAATACTGGTTTTAGGGGTTTTTATGAACTTTCATTTTGGTTTGAACTAATCTGGACCAAACCAAACTTTTGATAAAATTCGGTGAACCAGCCAAGCCAAAGTTCGCTCATCTCTATCCATAAGGTCTCATTCAGACGGCTGTAATGCAGCCTCATTTTACAACTCTATATAATAGCCGCAGGTTCTAGCCCAACTTCAGGTCTTGAATGTTCCTGAAATGACAAACACAATTAATATGCTTTCCCCTTTTTTTGCATTAGTATATTTTGCTAACAATGCAAACAAGCCAAGGTTTTTTTTTATCTGACAAAGCAAACAGTTTCCAAAGTAAAGAGTTCTTGTTAATAACGAGTATTTGAAACAATATTGCATAAAAAATTTCCCAAAGGTCCTAAACTAATTCATGTCAGAATGCGGCTAATAAAGGAGTTTTATAGCACACATTTTAGAACAATAAACAAGTTTCTAAGAGGTAAACTTTAACAAAAGAAGAAGTCATTAATATCTACTTAAGCTGAGAACAGTCTCATACATCCTAAAGACGCGTTTTCTAAAAGTTCACTCGACTTTGTGATTCAAATCTTGCTTTGTTGTTTTTAAATGTTTTCAGTTTATATATTTCACTATATTTTTAGAAACATATTTGATAAATTATTCAACCACCAATGCAAATAAGGTTTAATAGCCAAATTTACAAACTTTCAGCTCTTTGTAAAAAAAAGTAAAAAATAAAACAATGTATAATTGGGATAACTGTCCAACTCTATAAAAAAAAAAGAAAAAAGCAAATCCAAAATGCCTTTTGGTTTATTTTGCCTATTTTCCATTATAGGACTCTATAGTGCTGCCTCATATATCTTTTCACTGTTTTCTCTTCATCATAGACAATTTGTGTGTCTGGGTTCAATGACCTGATTCAGCTACTTTGGTGGCGCTGAAACATACTTTGGTGCTATATCATCCAGAGACTACTTTTGAGTAGGGCTATCAGACCTAAATACTAAGATAGCCATAGGTTGTTTCATCCTACGTCTTGTATTATCCATTATGTTTCCTTTATACATTTGCTCATTCTAGTCTTATTGTATCTATGTTAAGTTGCCTATAAAAGTTATCTATAAAAGTTAAGTTTTAGGGTACTCCGGTGATTTTTCATATACATACTTGACCCCTTTCTGCCTGGTGATTTTTTTTACATTCTGATAAATATAATGCTATTCACTGCTTTCCTAAAGCAGTAATTGATCAATAATCATTAATGAATGCTTCGTTAATCAATAAAAAAAATTAAGCAACACCTGAAGGGCTTGTTCACACAAGTGTTCATTTGCACGTGCTTAGGTGCACACAAATCCGCGCATCCATGCACGTGCCAAAACACGTGTGAACAAAGCAGATTAATTGAATTCAATGAATGGCAGAGCGCTGCCTGTGATTGGCTGAGTGCTGTGACCAATCACAGGCAGCACTCAGCTGTCATTCAATGAATGGCCGAGCGCTGCCTGTGATTGGCTGAGGACTCAGCCAATCAGACGCAGCCATTTTAGCAGGTAGGGATTTTAAATCCCCACCTGCTGAAAGAGCTTTAGAGCAGTGCAGGGAGAACAAGAGGCTAGACGTGCCTGAGCCCCGGCAGCGGCAGACAGGTGAGTATATATATTTTTTATTTTTTACAACAGCTAGGGATGATTTTCAGGGAAGGGCTTATATTTAAAGCCAAAAATCACTGCGGGGTGCCGGCATGCTATTGCTTTCAATGGGGTCACCGGCAGCTGCATCCCCATTAAAATCAATGGGAGAGCTTTGCGATCCTCTGCCACATCTCTCACAGCTGTGGCAGGAGATTCCTTACTCCCCGCAGGGAGTCTCCTTGTCACTGAACACTGTGACAGTGCATGTTAATGGGCAACACGAACCTATGGTGCCACGCATGTCCTATGTTTTGCAGGTATGTGTGTTTGCATGCCTATAAAACATGGACATATGAACACACCATATGGAACTAATGGTTCTAATAGATGCACGGTTTTGTGTGAACATATGTATGCATATAAACACGCTGAACAAGGCTGAAAGGTGTGTTTTTTTTAACAAGAATTTCAAAACAGTGTAAAAAAAAGTGTTACCGTGCGGCGGCGGTCCTCCCGGGGCGGCGGGGCGCTGGGTTCCACGGTCGGGGCGCATCCCCCCGACTTGTTGTCTGGCTGCCGGGGGGCACGGGTGGCTGGTCAGCATGGTGCTGTTGGGGCGCGGTGCGCGCAACTGTAGTCAGCCCCATGCATTAGCACCTTTTAAATTGGTCCTGTGGGAGTGAGTCCCTCTCTCAGCCCCTGGGCGGAGGCTTCTGTTTATAAGGCTGGCAGTGAAGTGCATTCACTGCCAGTTATTTGGTTTCCTTCAGCGTGCTAGCATCCTGCCTCTGTTGGTCTCCAGCATTGTCAGCTTGTTCTGTCATATCTGCCAGGTCATCCCATCTGCCTTGGTCTAGTTGTATTTTTCTGTTGGTTGTATTATTTGCCCATCCTGTCGGTATTCTACCTAGTGACATCTTTGTACGCCAGTGTCCCCTCTCAGTCCCTAGTGAGAGTAGGGACCGCCACCCAGTTGCCCGCAAGGGGTTAGCCAGGAGTGGAGGCAAATAGGCAGGGACAGGGGGTTGCGGATAAGTTCTAGGGAAACCCAAGCTGGTGTACCGGTGGGTCGGATACCGTAACAAAAAGTGTATGGGGAGGCCTTAGGTGGCACCAAGCCTGGTCACTAGTAAGAACGGAGCTGTCTGCTTCCTGCAGAATTCAGTTCAGTATACAAGTGCACCAGCAATGGACCCTCCTCAATGTACTATTTATGACTGAGAATGGGCCGTTAATATTTTACAACCGGACAACCCCTTTAAGTAAGCTGTCAATGGGCTGCTCGACCCTGCTGACTGTAGACTATAAGGGACTTTTTAAGCAAGGCTTTTTTCTTGGTACAAAGTGTGTCATAGTCCAAAAAATATGGTAATTTATTAATAGTCCCCTTTCAATAATAGAATCTGTTAAAGCAGTTCAAGTGAAGGTCAGGCAGTTTTTCTTGGAAGCTGGTATATGATGAATTATTAGACTCATAGACCTGCAGGCTCTTATGCAAAGCAATGTAATTCAAAAATGATTATTATACTGAAGAAAGCTTCTTACTATTCTGCTTCATATTACACTCATAGTAAAAAAACAAGCACTCAGGAAAAGTTGTCAGAATTGATTGAAACTTATATGTGATGTAAGTAAGTTATTACAATATCAGAGCAAAAGGATAAGTTATTACTGAAAACTGAACACTTGAAGGGAGGCTCTAGTACTGCCTCTAGTTTGGATACAAGATGTGATACGGTTGGGCATGGAGACTCTAGTACTCTGTTGGTCTGCCTCTAGCTTGGATGTAAGATGTGATATGGGCGAGCATGGAGGCTCTAGTACCCTGTTGTATCGCCTCTAGCTTGGATACAAGAGGTGATACAGGCAGGCATGGACTCACTAGTACCCTGTTGGACCGCCTCTAGCTTAGATACAAGATGTGATACAGACGTGTATGGAGGCTCTAGTATCCTGTTGTACCGCCTCTACCTTGGATACAAGATGTGATATGGACGGGCTGGGAGGTTCTGGTACCCAGTTGTACTGCCTCTAGCTTGGATACAAAATGCGATACGGGTGAGCATGGAGTGTGACAATGTTGTGGAGGCCTTCCTGTGACACACTTGTGTGTGCAGCTGAGCATTATCCTGCTGGAAAATGCCTCTTGGAAGCCACCATAAGACTCAACACATGTTGCTGCAGGATGTCCTGAACATATTGCTGAGCTGTCATTGTCCCTCATACCACTACTAGGGGTGACCGACTGTCATATGTGATGGACCCCCAGACCATCACACCAGAGGTGGGGCAGTGTGCCGCTCCATAGGAAAGGCAGGATTGAGGCACTTATTCCTATGTCTCCAGATACATAGCGATTGTCAGTGCACAACTAAACCTGGCTTTATCTCTAAAGGCAACCCAGTTCCACTCTGTAGCAGTCCAGTTTTGTTATTCACAACACCACTGCAAACGGAGGCGACACCACTGCAAACAGAGTGGGTGGGTGTTAAAAGCTGTACATTTAATGGCTGCCATGAGACCAAATGTCCTTCAGCCAAGTGCCTGGAAATGCTTCTGACAGACACAGCGCCCTGTAATGATGGTTCCACCTGTCTGTGGATGGTGAACAACAAAACAGTTAGAGCTTTTCGTGTTTGCCAGATAATCGTCTCTATTGGTGGTCTGTCGAGGGCGTCCTGAGCCAAATTGTCCGTGTGCCCTCACATATCTACTGGTCTTAACATCTCTTAAAAGTCTAGTCAGAATGGCCCAGGTGGCGGGCAATCCATTAATATGACCATCAAGTTTATTGCATTCCATTAATGCTCCCCCTCTCAAACTCTGTTAACTGAGAGAAATAGGCGTCTAGTGTTCTGCAAGCGGAAAAAGGGGTCACTACACACAAGCAGCCTCTGAGAGCCTTTTAATAGACCAAAGGTGGAATCCCTTTTAGGGTCTCAGCTGACAAGATCGTTCATCTAATCACCCCACAACTCTAATCATTTGTGCATAACTGCCCGAGATGTAACTGCATGACACGTTTTACAACAATAAGACAACTCATTCTAGGTGCTTGGGGGGGGGGTTTGACAAAAAGTGTACTTTTAAATACAACTTTCTGCTGGAATACTTGTGTTCAGTGCTCCCGACTCAGCAGAAGCTTTTGTTGCAATAGATGATATACATAAATTTTAGATTTGCATACATTTCCTTCTATATTAGATGGAAGTCTTATAAATCTTAATTTAGAATATAAGAGACTTACGGTAATTAAATGTAATGAGCAGAGATCCACAATAATATGTTATTAAATAGTGTATTTTTATATACCTGAGTAAAGACATTTTTCTGCCTTTGTGTCCTGTTAAGCAAATCCTTACAGGGACATTTCTTCTTATCCTAATTCTGCTTAAGATTTGAAAGAACAAAATTGATTAAAATGTCAGAATCAATAAGATTAAGTCAGACTATCATGCTGATTTAGCTATCTGTCGTTAAAGTGTTTAGAATAAAATCACTGATGTATTCAATCCAAATTTGCAGTTTTATGTGAATGTAAAAATAAGATTTGTGATGTCCTACTCTAAGTCTTAGAAAATTAAAGTGTACAGTACCTATTGGTTTCTCGTACAAACCAGTATGTGACTATCTGAAACTTTGTAACCCAGTATATCTTCTTAGGGGGCATTGACACTTTCCTCAATTTACAGAAGCCTCTAGATCACATTTCTCAACCACAAGGTTTGGGAGCCTGGCCTGCAATTTGCAGTCTTTGTCATAGCCAGATGAAGGACATAATGTCTGAAACATTGCTACACATGCTCCCATACAAATCAATAAAAGTAATAACTTGCATCTAAAAGGCTGTGGTGTTGTCCTAGACCTCCAACACCTATAAAGATATTTTACGAAATATGTGTTGGACATTAAAAGAAAATAGTAAATATTTGAGGGGGTGCTGATAAATCCCAAAAATTGACATAGAACAATGACATTTCATAGTGATTCTACGTAGCTTCTCGGATGTACATTAACTTCTGACTGCAGTGTTGCCACTTCTTCAACCCATCCACATAGAATTCTTTTGGTTGGGCAGCAAGCCAAGTTCCAGCAGCTGCAGTTGCATCAGAAATAGAGGCAAAAAAAAAATCTTGTTATTTGTATAGCGCCAACTTATTCTGCAGCACTTTCTGATAATTTGTCTATTACCCCCCACCCAGATGGGTACTCCTTTAATGACCTCGGGATGATAGAAGGCTGAATCAACCTTGAGCCGGCTACCTGGGGATTGAACTTGTAGCTTTCAGGTCGTGAGCGAGAGCTTACGACTGCACTTCTGCTGCCTTAACACTCTGCGCAACATGAGGCTCTATGATGGGGTTCCCTTGAGGTGTTTCTTAAAATTGGGAAACAGGTGATAGTCTGAAGATTCCAGATCAAGCAAAAAAGAAGGGTGACCCACCACCTCCAAGCCCTGGTCAGCCAGTTTGCTCTGAGTGATGGCTGCTATGTTAGAGTTTGCATACTCTCGCAGTGTGCTCCCTCTGTGAACCCTTTGCATGCTGCGATTTACATAGATCATAGCATGTAGAGGGCTAACAGTGGGCATCACGGTTTTTATCTATCCGCACTGTTGCAGCGGAAGGCCAGCTATTAGTAACAGTCGGCTTCCGCTAGGGGATGGCGCGGGCACTGCTTCTGATTCTGCTCCATCCACAGAATGTAAATTTACATCCTCCTTTGTTAAGTACCCTGCAGCCCGGATGTATACTTAAGTCCTATAGTGTTAAAGGGGTTGTCCCGCGCCGAAACGTTTTTTTTTTTTTTTCAATAGCCCCCCCATTCGGCGCGAGACAAACCCGATGCAGGGGTTTAAAAAAAAAACCGGATAGTACTTGCCCGAATCCCCGCGCTCCGGTGACTTCTTACTTACCTTGCGAAGATGGCCGCCGGGATCTTCACCCACGGTGGAACGCAGGTCTTCTCCCATGGTGCACCGTGGGCTCTGTGCGTTCCATTGCCGATTCCAGCCTCCTGATTGGCTGGAAGCGGCACACGTGACGGGGCGGAGCTACGAGGAGCAGCTCTCCGGCACGAGTGGCCCCATTCAGAAGGGAGAAGACCGGACTGCGCAAGCGCGTCTAATCGGGCGATTAGATGCTGAAATTAGACGGCTCCATGGAGACGAGGACGCCAGCAACGGAGTGGGTAAGTGAATAACTTCTGTATGGCTCATAATTAATGCACGATGTACATTACAAAGTGCATTAATATGGCCATACAGAAGTGCTGAACCCCACTTGCTTTCGCGGGACAACCCCTTTAAGGGATTAATGACACTCAGATACATAAATTTGATATCAAAAGAACAGAAGCTCAAAAAATGTTATTGCTCAACATTAAGGCTGGGTTCACACAGGGCGGATTTGCCGCAGTTTTGCCGCGGCAAATCCACCCGCAGCCGCTAATCTTGGGATTAGCCAGCCATGTGGACGAGATTTCTCAGAAATCTCATCCACACGGGACGGCCAATCCGCTGCGGTAAGTCAGGCAGCAACCGCGGCTGCAGCGGCCGCAGCCGCGGTTTCAGAATTTGCAGCATGTCCATTCTTTTTTTCATTCCGCTGCGGCCGCGCTCTCCTCTATGGGAGCGCCAGCCGCAGCGAAAGAGCGAGTGGCTGGGCCGCTTCAAAGCCGCTGCGGCTTTTTTCACGGCGGCTCTCCCGGCGGAAATCTCGCGGTTTTTGCTGCGGTCAAACCGCGAGATTTCCAGTGGGATTCCATCCCATGTGAACCCAGGCTAAAAATGTTTTCCACATCAGAGGTGTTCAATGTGAACCACATTTGTGACTCGACACACATCAAGCCTCTAGTCAAGTTCTTGCCATACACATCGTAGCATATCATGATTGAAGGATGCAGTGGCTCCTGTGATGCGTACTTGCAGATCATGCATGATGGGTAGTAAGGGTGGCACCTAGACTCTATGTTTAACACTCTCTCAGAGAGAAAAACATCACAAGGTGTAAAGTCCGGGGAACTAGGAAGCCAAGGAAGAAGTTCACTATCAACACAACCTGCATGGCCAATCTATTTGTTTGATAGTCACCTTTTGAGCTCACCTATGACTTCATTGTGAAGATGGGGGAGGTGGGGGGTGCACCGTCCTGTTGGAAGATGAAACCTGGGATTTCCTGTTCCTGCTGCGGCAGAAGTCATATCTTTAGCGTGCAGGTACAAAATCCCTGTGATTGTTTCTTCATGGTAAAAGAAGGGGCCATACACTTTCCTAAAGTTTATGGCCCATAGCACATTCACCTTGGGGAAGTCATGTGTATATTCAATGTACCCATGTGGGTTTTCCTTCCCCTAGATTCTGACATGCTTGTTAACTTTACCGAAAGGTGGAAGGCAGCTTCATCACTAAACACTAAAGATTCCATGAAATCATCTCTTTCCATTACAGTCCTCATACTCCCGCAGTAAGAATGTTGGCTTTCTTTATTATCTTGTTTCAGGGCCGATAACTATTGTAGTCAGTGGGGATAACATCACAAATGTTTTCGTAGAATCCTCCACACAGTCGGCTGCAGGATGTCCAATTCTCTGCTTGCTCTAATGGTGGATTTCTGAAGAATTTGTGTGAAATCTGCACGGACATTCTCCACTGTTTCCACGTTTACTGATGGACGGACGGGTGACTTTTGCATACAGATGCAACCTTTTTCCTTACATTTGGAGTACCACTTACAAATTGTGTGCCCACTGGGTGGATCTCCACCAAAACTGTGTTAAAAAAATGACATAACAGACTAGTAGCAGTGAAAATCAAGGACACAAAATGCTCTCCTGTCTTGACAGCCATTTTGTCTCATATCCCATAAGGCATAATAAATTTTTGGGGGGCCATATTTAGCAAAACTATCACAACCAATCACAGCACAACTTACATTTTACCTCAGCAGCGTGAGATATGAAAACTGTGCTGTGATTGGTTGCTATGAAAAACAAGGACATCTTACTATGTATCTGAGTGTCATTAAATGTGAGTTATGAGTGTTTCCATTTGGGAAGAACATTTGTAATAACCCTGGACTGCAAACATTGAGCTTTCAAATTATAGAACTGTCATTGATGTGAAACCAAATGAAGATCACAAAGCCAAGGACGTATCAGCACTGTCTTGTATCAGAGCTCTTGGTGCCCCATTCATAAGTCTTGCTATGGGCCCTTATGATTTCTGTGCTCTCCTCTGACAGTAAACATACTCTGTGCACTTTTATATATACATTAATATTAAATACATGCTTCCTTTTGTTTTGTAGGGTTTTCTTGAGAGCGATTGACAAGTTTACCAGAACCATGAACCAGAAATTTCTAGAAAACATGAATTTTGAAGTGCAGGTACAGTAATATTGTATACATGTATTTTGATCATATACTCGATAAACTACAGAAGTTTCAAATTTTGACAGAATTATAAAGTCATAGGGTGAATAAACTTTTCCACAAGCTTCAGTATTTTCATCTGTAGTAAATTACTTCTGCAATTTTTAGTAAGAATTTCTTAATGGACTTTTTAAAAAATTACAGTAAAAATTATTAAATTCAGCATTAGGGTGACTTCACACCAGCGTGTCTTTGTACGTGTATACGCATGCACAAGAACACGCTTCTATTAACAACAATGCATTCCCTATGGTGTGTGCACATGTCCGTGTTTTACAGGTACGTGCCAGTAAAGATAGGACATGCGTGCACCATAGGGAATGCATTGAAGACAATGGTCTGCCGGCACCCTGTAATTGTTTTTCAGGGAAGAGCTTCACATAAAAGCTCTTCCCTGAAAAACAAGAATTTTAGAGTAAAAAAAAATACTTACCTGTCCGCCACTGCCGTGTCCCCACGGGAATAAAGAACACATGAAAAAATAATTCCCTGCTGCACCTGCCACATCTGTGACAGATGCATCAAAGGAATTCTTCATCCCTGCGGGGAACAAAGAGTTCCCTACCACAGCTGTCACAGATGACAGCTGCGGTACGGGATCCAACTGCCAGCATCCTGTCATTGTTTTTCAGGGAAGGGCTTTAAATATAAGGCCCTTCCTGAAAAACATGAAAAAATGGTGATAAAAAAACAAAACAAAACACATACTCACCTTTCTTCAGCTGCCGGGGCTCAGGGATTCTAAATCCCCGCCTGCTAAATACTCCTCAGGGCAGTGCAGGGAGAAGAGCCGGCTGGACGCGGCTGAGCCCTGGCAGCTGAAGAAAGGTGAGTATGTGTTTTTTGTTTTTTTTTTATCACCATTTTTTGATGTTTTTCAGGAAAGGGCTTATATTTGAAGCCCTTCCCTGAAAACAATTATAGGATGCCAGCAGCTGGATCCCCTACTGCAGCTGTCATCTGTGACAGCTGTGGTACGGAAGTCTTTATTTCCCGCAGGGATAAAGGAATTCCTTTGCTGCATCTGCCACAGATGTGACAGGTGCAGCAAGGAATTATTTTTCCCCGCGGGGATGAAGGAAACATCTGCTGCATGCGGCAGATGTGTTCTTCATCCCCGTGTGGACATGACAGCGGCAAACAGGTAAGTATTTTTTTATTTTTTACCCTAAAATTCTTGTTTTTCAGGGAAGAGCTTATATATAAAGCTCTTCCCTGAAAAACAATTCAGGGGTGCTGGCAGAATACTGTCTTCAATGGAGCTGCCGGCAGCAGCCGCGGCTCCATTGAGGAGAATGTGTGCATTATTATTATTTTTTTTTTACACTAAAATTCTGTTTTTTCAGAGAAGGACCACCCTTAAGAAAACCTTAATATCAGATTAGGAAATGTCTTAGGTTATCAAACAATCATAGACAAGTATATAAAGTCTTTCATAATGGTGACTCTACACAATAGCTATAGGAGAGGAGATAGGGAGGGGGGTGGAGCTACAGGGGATCTCTGACATATCTCCCCATATGTGGAGGGATAGGGGCGGGGTAGTGGGTTTCCCTGAGAGCGGGGACGGGGCTTGAGAGGGCAGGGCTAGAGGGGTTATATTAGTAATCTCCCTCTAACCAATTAAGGGGTGGGGCTAGCGGGCAGAACCTGCTAGCTCCACCCCTTACTTCTCCTATTGATTTCAATGGGGCCAGTGCTGCTGCTGCTGGCCCCATTGAAACCAATGGGTGATATTGCATATTCCTCTTTACAATGCAAAGTTAGAGTGAAAATAATGAGAATTAAACCATTGAAAATCATGCATTTTCACTCACTCTCACATCACAGGGAAGTCGTATCGCCAGTGGGTAAGAGCCCTAAGGGGCCCTTTTACAGTGAACAATTATTGTTCAGATTATCACTAGATCACAGGAATCTGAATGATAATCTTCCATTGTAAATGTCTACACAATCGGAACAACGAATGATAATTCATTTGTCATTCGGATCATGCAGGCATAAAAATGAAATAATGGATCAGCCTGTGCAAACACGCAGACATCCATCTATGAATGACTACCTGTTTTCTGCAAGTAGAGATGGGCAGCCGGAGTGATCTACGGCCTGCTCCACCTTCATTCACTGTGCGATGATCACTTTTGTGTAGAAGCGATTATCGCTTCTGCGCCTGGCAGTTGTCCCATGTAAAAGGGCCTAAATAGTCTGCTTGTAGCCTTGCAAAATTATACATTACATTTGACATGTTGCTGAACCATGAAAAGTTTTAGGATAAGTTAGGGTTTTGTTAGCATGCTGTGATATAGTATTGGTTTTATGTAAAACTACAGTCCTTAACCAAATTGGATCTAAAGTAATGGTGGAATGAATCTTATGTGTATCTGTCCCATAAAAGCCTGATAGATGGGAGTTTGATTTCCATTCCCTGTGAAGAAGTGTCTTTGTATGTGCAGTCATTGTCCATTAAAGTGTGTGGGAGTAGGAATTATTTGAGTAAGTGCACTGTACCTTAACGGATCTGACTTTTGGGGTGCATATAATGTATTTGTCATTTTCCTTTGACTTTGTTTAGAGTCTTTGTACTCTGTTAGTCCCAGGATTTCAGTGTGCTTTAGTTGTCCAATAGGTATTGCTCTGGATAATGTGCATAGAACTGAGACAAGAGAAAGAATAAAATGGCACAAAACATAAGCAGAGACAAGCTATAATATTCAACGGCAGGAATAATTCAGAATTGTTTGAAAAGCCAAGCCAAGGTCAAAACACAGAAATCATGAGCAGCTAGGCAAGTTACGGAGGGGGCACCGGCAGTAATACAGACGGGTAACAATTTAGTTCAAATACACAGGCTTAAAATGTATTCTAGACCGTAATCACTATAACTGGCAAGTGAATAGTAATCGGGACATTTCTATATTGGGATCTGTATTTTGACTGTACTGCCCGGCATGCTGGATTGTTCATTACCAAGGTCAGAGCAGAAAGGTCAGCCGGGAAGAAGAGACATTGCTAGAGTTTATTACAGATAGTCTAACCACTAAAGTACCGTACTTCAATATCATTGGTACTGGCAAAGATTGATAATGTTGTATAGCACTCCGTGTTCTCCGAGTACTCCCTATCATTTTCCTTTTATGTTGTAGCACTTTAACACCTTAGCCGCCATACTGTAGGGTCTCAAAGTATTTATTCTTGTGTTTTTCTCAGCATTAAAGCCAATGGTAACAACCCTTCCAATAACACTGCACCCAGAACATGCTTGAACTATCGCCAAATAAAAAATGCGGTGAATGGAAAATCAAGTTTTCCTATTCACTCGCTGCTATTGTTTGAAGTAAAAAATAATGTTTTGCATAAATGCTACAAAAGCACCCAGAGGGAAACCAGCCAAAGGGTATTTTAATCTGTAAGTTCTTATCCGATGAAGTTATCCAATTGCAAATTCACAAAATTTGTTTGACACTAGTAACTGTTTAATGTTGGCAGATTTCATTGGATGTTAGATTGCCTGTCAGATTTGCCTTTGAGTTGTCAATGGGTCCAGAACTGCCAGTGACACACAAAATTGAAAACTAATTGAAATGCAGACAAACTTGGCATCCTGTGTGCTTTTTGCTAATTTACTATGCCAAGAAATAAAACGATTGGAACTGTAAGCTGACAAACAATTGCAGGGCCATTATTCTTCTTGATTATTTGCACAATCTAATAGGCAGTGCTGTCCTTTAAACTATAAAGTTCAGTAGACACATTAAAATTATCCACACTTGAATTTCTAGGCACGCAGTCACGTAGAATAAAATGAATACAATGAATGTGTAGGTTCTTTTTGGCCATGGATGACGCTGATCGTTAGCACTATTCACGCCCAATGTTTCAATAAGAGAGATCATTGAAGACCTGCAAAGACACAGTTCAGTATTGTCTTTGGAAACATCCTGCCCTACCTTTTAGTTAATTAGTTATTCACTGCCAGGAATTGGCCTCTGGATTCCCAATGCTATGAAACTGGGAGATTTAATTATTGTTGGAAAATCATTAGATCAAGAGGTTACAGGATGAGCATTTGTAGACATAATTGCCCACATGTTTTGATAATGAAATATTGTGCACTAATGAAATTAGAGATGGTAATTGGTGAGAATTGTTTCTAACTTATTATAGGGTTATTCCTGTCACAGCTAGTTACCCCAAAAGACGGTGGGCGTATCAACACTGGGACACACATCAAGTTTCAGCCTTGGTGTATCCCAAAGTTGTAGCATCAAAGGTGGTGAATGCATGCCTCTGCTCCATTCACTTCAGTGGCATCACAAGAGATAGTCAAGCACTTGAACTCAGCTATCTCTGGTGGTCCTATTGAGGGGAATAGAATAAAGGTGCACATGCACGGTCTCTGCTGTCAGAGCTTCAGGATGCACCACAGCTGAAATTTCAGAATCTGGGTCTGCCCAGTAATTGGTCTCCCACTGATCAACAAGTTATTTCCTCTCATTTGAATAGGGAATAACTTGCGGTGATGGGAATACTGCTTTAGTTTATTGAGCATTTTTTAACATTTGATTTTCTTAAGGGTTTTTTTCCGTATTTTCAAAATGTAACATTGACGAGATTTATACCATGTTTTCAAATATATAGAAGTACACTTTACTACAAAAAATGGGATACAATTGTATGTCTACTTTATGCTGTTTTTGATAGATCCATTTTTTTCCAATAGCGGCAAGATGCTTGAGAATTCTTCCACTGTCATCTCCTTGCTCGGCTTTGAATTCCCCTGCTGTCAGTGCTGTGATTGGATCGAGCGCCAGCCAACCACAGCCTGCTCTCAATAATCCAATCACAGCCATTCAGTGATGTCATTCACTGAGTGGCTGTGAATGATCGAGCACTTGCTGTGATTGGCTGGAGCTCGATGCAATCACAGCGCTTCCTCACACAGCGCTGACGGCGGGGGAATTCAAAACCGAGCAGGGAGATGACAGCAGGGAGAAGTCTGAAGCAGCTTGCCACACCGCTAAGGAAGATAATCGCGACGGGGACACAGACACCGGCTGGGAGATGAGTATTGCATTTTTTTTGACCTAGTATATACTTGAGTATAGCCAGGCTTATACTCGAGTCAGTAAGTTTTGCCAATTTTTTGTGCTAAAAATTATTGACTCGGCTTATACTTGGGACGGCTTATACTCCCGTCCGGGAGGTGAGTATTGCAGGGTTTTTATGTTTGTTTTTTTTACATCACTCGAGTAAGAAAATTTGCTGAAAATCTTGGCTTAGGGCGCCTATCCACTTGCGTTGCCGATTTTCGCGTGTGAAAAACGCGGCATTTTCACGTGTTTTTTGCGCGTTTTTTATGGCGTTTTTTGCGCATTTTTTGCAGCCCTCCATTGACAATCATGGGTGCATTAAGAGAAAAATAAGGAGACATATGCAACTGACAGTTCCTATGTGAAAAAATCCCACGAAACGGAAAAAAAAACCCAGATGGACAAGAACACATTCTATACTAATTGCTTTTGAGAAAAAACGCAAAACATCGCAGGAAAAAAAATCGCAAGTGGGTAGGCACCCTTATACTCGAGTTTATACGGTACAAAGATATGCATCCTCAATTCCAAAAAAGTTGTGATGCTGTGTAACATGAAAATAAATGTACAGAAAACAAAAATGTAATGGAAATGTCATGTAACCAAATTTTTTCACAATGGATCACATATCAGAAGATGAAATTGAGCAATTTTTCCATTTCCCTTAGAATAAAAATTAATTTACAAATTGTTGACAACAATACATCCCACAAACATGAGGGGTAACAATAGGCTAGAAAGGTAAATGATACTAATGAAAAATAGCTAGAGGGTCAATTTTCTACTAAGTCACATGACTGTGTATAAAAAGAGCATGTTAAAAAGGCAGATTCTCTCAGAAGCAAAGATGGTCAGAGGTTCACCAACTGTGTCTAAAAATTGTGGAACAATTTCAGAAAAAAGTTTCATCAACATAAAATTGTGAAGACTTTGAATATCCCCCATCTACAGTACATAATATCATCAGCAGACTCAGAGAATCTGGAGTAATTCATGTGCACAGGGGACAAGGCCAAGGGGCTGCCTGCAGTCCAGACATTCCCCCAATAGAAAACATTTTATGAAAGGAAACATCCAGCAAAGAAGACCCAGCACTGTTGAGTAGCTAGAATCCAGAAGAACAGGACAACATTCCTCTCCAGCAATTGGTCTCTTCACTTCGCAGATGTTTACAGACTGTTTTAAAAAGAAGAGGGAATGCTACATAATGGTAGACATGGGCCTGGGCCAACTTCTGTGAGATGTGTTGCTACCATCAATTTTTTTATGAAATGTCAAAGTGTCTCACTTTCACCTTCTGATACGTGTTCTATGTTCTATTGTGAATAGTATATGGTCATATAAGGTTTCCAAATCTCTGCAGTCATTTTTTTTATTTACATTTATTTACATTTGACACAGCATTCCAACTTTTTGGGGAGTTTTGGGTGTGTATATATATATATATTTATATATATATATATATATTCCTGTGAGAGCTGAGCCTCTGCCACAGACATCTATCAGCTGTCTAAAGCCACTTCTACACAGGACAATTGTCGGGATGACCGTCCAAGCAATGAGCGCTCTTGTACTTTTACACAGGAGCAATCATCACTCAGTGAAAGGAGGTGAACCGGGCCGGGGATCATTCCAGCACACCTGCTTCCATTCGCAGTAAACAAGCAGGCGTTCATAGATAAACGACTGCCTATTTACTTAGGCAGAGGCAGACCAACGATGATTTTATGGTCTGAATGAAAGGCCAACAATCTCCCCCAATGAAAACCTATGCACTCTTAGCTGAGCATGTGGGGTAGTCATTAGCAATAGCTGTCTTTGGCCCCCTGCACACGGGCGGACATTCAGTGGCGCAGAATTTCCACCCGTGGCTGCTGCCATACGATTGCATTAGAAAATGCAATCCTAGGCAGACGGCCGTGATTTGTCCGCGCAAAATCACGCGCGGAAAACGAATCGCGGCATGCTCTATTTTTCTGCAGGGCCGCTCCGCTCTGCGCATGCGCCAGCTGGCTGGCAGATGGCACATCGAAGAGCCAGAGCCGCGGGAGAGGTGAACTCCGCTCTGGTCCATGCAGGGGCTCGGGTCTGGCCCCGCTGCGAGAATTCTCGCAGTGGGATCTGACCCAGCCGTCTGCAGGCTTTCCTAAGAGCTGTTTGCCTGACAGGTATGTAAAGTGGCAGGTATATCCTGACTCACCAATAGGGGGTGTGAACACTAAACATGTCTAGGACTGCATGAATTATAAAAACGACCCTGCATACATAGCATGCAATGATAGCAGTCTTACCCAGGCACATCTGCCACATTAGAAATGGTAGGTGATACCAGTAGCACTTTTATATATTTTTCAAGCTTCAAATTGTCATTATTATAGGATATTTGTATTGTGCCATCATACCAACAATGCACCATAGCACAATATTGGGGAATCACTTTGTAGCAATTACAGAAGACAGTGTGGTACAGGAAAACAGTTATTTCTAAGAAACATTCGGTAGTCGCCCTACCTACATGTGCGTAGTTCCCATTCATACGGTGTCATTTTGCCGCAGTTTCCCCACCCACATTTACAGTGAAATTCACGTCATTTTAGCAATTTGTAGAATGCTTTGGAAGTCCTACACGTTAAATGTCATGTGAACGAGGCCTTGAAATGCTCACTTTCACTTATATCAAACTGGAAAACACTTCAAGTGAACCCTAGGCATTAAATGTAGAGAACAAGTACCCACACGACACCTGTGAGCAGAACAAAGCACATAACAATTTTCTATTTTGTGCATTCAATACAATTACCTGTGTCATTTTGTTTGTGCGCTATTTTGTACGGTTTATTTACCAGTGTTATTTCAATATTCTTTGTTGAACATGATGAGAAGAACAGTTTGGTTTATGTTTGTGAAATGTAGTTGAATATTCTACGATGTCTCGAACAAAAAGACATTACTGGGCCTGGGGATGTACAAGCTTGCAAATCTACATTCCATATCATCAATTTTTTTGCAGCTGTTGTTAGAATTGCAGCCAATGTCTATAATGATGAGACATTTTCAGTAATAGGCAAATGTTATATGATCAATTAAACCTGCTTATGCAAATAATGCGTTCAGCGAGCTGAGTGCTGCCTGGCAGATAGGTACAAGATACCTGCGCCTGCTCTAAATAAAGCATTTTAATGCTCATGCCTTCTGTGGAATGCAAGTTCCTTTTTCCATAAATTAGAATACATTTTGTCTGCATTACTTATTTATTGACAAAAAAATTCAATATTTAGATAATAGTGATTACTGATTGTTGAAAATCTGTAAGGTTTTGTTTGCATGTAGCAGATTTGTTGCAAGATTGGGTTTGCAGAATTCCTTACACATGCTGCAAAAACAACCCTGTTCATAGCTTATGATAGGAATGGATGTTCAGTCACAGAAAGTTCTGCATAAAGCAACATTTATAGTATATTGGTTTGCAACGTGAGCGGTAGGAGAGCTGGTGAGATGCATATTGCTGCTTTTATTTTTGTACAGCCTAGTGAACAGCTTTAAATAACAATTATCCCCGTTCACTCCCTTAAGGTCATTTAGCAGCACTACAAAATTCTCCCTATAGCTCTAGCCTTAAAGTTTTTCTTAGTGTAGATCAGATTTTCCTATCTCCTGTCCTCATGACCCCCAACAGGTCATGCTTCGAGGATATCCTCTAGAGAGAACACCTATGGCAATGTCTGAGGCACCGACAATAATTACATAATTTGGGCTATACTATGGTAATCTTGAACACCTGACCTATTAGGGGGTCATGACAACTGGAGTTTGGGAAATAGCGGTACTAGTCTAGATCTTAGCAAGTTAGATATACAGTCTAATAATCTTCTAATCATGTCTGGATTAGTCATTTGGTGCAGCACCGAAGGATATAGCAAAATTATAGTCAATACCTAGTCAGAGTCGAAACCTAGAGGTACTGTGCCTTGACCAGTGTTTCCCAGCTCCAGTCCTAAAGGAACCCCCAATAGGTCATGTTACGTCATCTTACGTTAAGAACATCTGTGGCAAATTCTAAGGCACTGACAATAATTACATCACTGGAGGAAATCCAGAAAACACCTGTCGGGGTGGGGTGCCCTGAGAACTGGAGTCAGGTAGCACTGGCATAGACCAAAATTGCTGTATAAGAGGGCACAAACTATAAAAAGCAGTCAAACATGCCAAGGTCCGGTAAGAGAGAAAGTTAAAAACCCAGACAAGGTACCGAGGGGTCACAACCAAAAAACGTAGTCAGTCAGATGAGGTCAAAGACACACTTGATGACCCCTACTGCAGAGAGCATAGCTGATGTAGTTCAGAGTCAAAGAAGTTGTGTAAATTGTTTATCACACCTTCTAAAAGGTGAAGATTTTCCGAATTTGTTGCCTTCACCCATTCAAGTAGTTCGCTGCTATCTTTGATAACACAATCCAGCAATCAAATTGATAATCTTATTGTTTAAGCAGCACCAGTTGTCATAACTTCAAGTATTTCTTTGACATTTATGCTGCAAAACTAATGAAAATATAAAAGGTCAATAATATTAAGCAATAATCTGCAGTTTATTGCTCTTTAAACTCTTCCTGGATTTCGTTGTTTTGCTCCAGCAGATATTTGGTAAACATCTTGTTTTTCTTTTGACAGGATATGAAAAATCTGAATTCATTTTTTGCTACATTTCAGGGTCTTTATAAATTAATGAAAACTCTTTTTTTCTTGACTTACATTCTGTTTATGTTTTCCAATTTCCAGCTTTGGAACAATTATTTTCATCTGGCAGTGGCTTTCATTATTCAGGATTCTCTACAGCTGGAGAATTTCTCTCATGACAAGCGCAATGAGATTTTGGACAAGTAAGTGATGAGTTTTTCAATTAAAATTACCAGGTTTGGTGCAGTGACACTTGGGCTCATTCAGTAGGATGCTCTGTGATGTGTAATAAGCCATAGGCACCGATACGTGTGGGCACTACCAGGATGTGCCTCTATTGAAACCCAGTGTAACCACTAAACACGAAAAAAGTAGGAGGTAAAATAATGAGGGTAGGGGGTTCTGTTTTAACCCTTCGAAACCAAAGAGATTATTCTCCTTTCTGAAAACAATTGATCTTTGGGGCTCATACTCTGGTGCTTATTATGCAGTATTGATTCATGTATGTTTCAAATCCATAGCACGTCCTGTTTCACATTGTTTCCAGATTTACCAAGGATTTCACCTATTTGCAATGCAGAAGGGGTAATCCAAGGTCAGATCTGCATGTATTACATTCCATGACCTATTGGTATACGATTAGTAAACCTATTTCAGGTATGCTCTTACCAAGACAATCAATTGTGACATCTATGCTTTCTGTCCAGGTATGAAGACATGAGATGCCTGATAGGGTTTGCAATACGTGATATGTGGTACAAGCTTGGTATGTATGACACTGACAAACAATGTAGTAGTTTAATATATGCAGCATAATAGAATCTGTTGTTCTTGGGCAGAGATATGCAGAAAGTAGCAATAAAATCATATATCTAAAGCTTTATGTGGATCCAGCATTGTTGGACATAGCATGATGTAGAAGCATACTGTAGACATTTGCATTATACAACTTTTTTTCCCAATATTCTGTGTAAAGAAACAACAAAATATCAGTAAATGCTTGAGTTGCAGGGAGACGTTTTGTGTTGGGGTGACCTGGGTTGCCAACGCATTGCTTCACGCAACAGGAAAGACTAAAGCCACAGTCATACATGCATATTTTGGTCAGTTTCTTGTATCAGTAAATGCAAACCAAAACCAGGAGTGGATTCAAAATACGGAAAATATCTAAATCTGTTCTGTATCCTTTTTCCTTTTCCTTTTAACTCCTGGTTTTGGCTTCCTATTGTTGAAGCAAAGTAGTACCATGTGAAAGTGGCCATAAGCATACAGTAGTTTGCCATAATCATAGCCAGCGTGGGTGGAGGTTAAGCATGATACACTAAAGATAAAATCCCAACACCATCCATACTTACTGTATGTAGTTATTTCATGGTAGCAGGTTCCATTCAGACAGTCTAACTAGTTTACGTGTTTGTCTCTTTTTTATCCAAGATCTTGAATACTCAATTAATAAATTTACCAAATGTATAAAGCTTCATTGCCAACATTTATTTTTCAGAAAATCTGATTAATTCTGCAATATTCCTTACTGTCAATATGATGTTCTCTTTGTTTTAAGCACCAGAGGGGCACCCACCATGTTTTGAGGGCAAAATGTTTCACTATCATCATAGATGGGGATTCCTTCCTATAAGAGCAATGATACTATAGAACACTGGCTAACTATAGTTGATGCAGGGAATGTGGTTGCCCCCGGGCCCAGGAGTCTTAGGTGGCCCATAAGGCCTCTCTTTTCCATATAGGGAGCCCAATACTATGAATAAAGCATTCTAGTTGGGGGCCCTGTTACAGGTTTTACATTGGGGCCCAGGAGCTTCAAGTTACGCCTCTGCTATGGAATTCTCTGTCACACAGTATAATATGATAGTTGATTTATTGAACAAGTTTGCAAGAGGTCTAGGTGGCTTTCTTTAAAGATTTAATATCACTAGTTATGGGTATCAAATTTGTGAATTGTTTTGTTGATATGGAGATTTATTCTGATTGCCATATTTTGAGTTGGGAAGGAATTTTCCATCTAAAATGAGTCCCCTGTCTCATAAGGGTTTTTGCCTTCCTCTGGAGGACTGTAGCATTGTACGTTGGACTTAATGGACCATATCAACTATAATACAAAGTAACCATCTATAACATATCTAGCAGTCTGGTTGCTTATGAAATACTTCCTAAAAACCTCAGTGGTATGTGTCTCTGGAACAGAGTCTGTCTAAAGGCCCATTTGGATGCAGCGATGATCGCTCAACATTCGCTCTAAAGCTATCTTTCGAGCGATAATCGCTTCGTCTAAACGCGCGGCCATCGTGCACTTTTCATGCACTGCTCCTTGATCGTTTAATTCAAGCCAGCCTAAAAATCATTGTGCGGTCTTATCAGGACCACATGCTGAGTTCTCTGCAAGTAGTGCTAATAGTATTGTTTTAGCTACTTAACCTGGAGAACAATGGAACTGAATGCAGATAAGAGCCCTCCAGCTATTAACTGTATTCACCTAAGGCTTCCTTTGCACGCTAATTAGCTACTAAGTAGCCGAGTAGCTACTTAATAGTTTATGCAAAATGATTGCTTAAAACTGTCACTCAAACTGTTGTTTGAGCAATTTTTGAGCGATCATCGCTCTGTGTAAATGGGCCTTAAGATTACTTGGCTCTCCATCTCACTACAGAATTGTCTCTGAATTGAACATATAGTAGGTACAAGGAATCTTGCCAAGAATTAAACCATGTTTTTGTAACCTTTTACAAAAAGTGCATAACTAATTGGACTAAAAACACAGGAACACAGCAGCTGTTCTGCCAATTATCTTGACTTTGCTATGATACAGAATATCTTTCTCTGATGTTTGGGATAATGCACACACAACACTATATACAGTTACAAAGACCATTTGGAAATACCTGGTAGATCACCTAAGTTTTATTTTTAAAAAAATGAAAACACCAAGCTGTTTATTATTAACCCTTAGTTTTTTCATTATTTTGATAAACCCCCTAAATGTTATAAAGATGCATGAAACTGGGTGAGGTTAAAAAAAAAGCATTACTAAAGACCCGGGTGTATAGCAATCCACAATTGTAGAGAAGTGTAAATGTAGAGAACTCCGGACTGTTGCTACTCACTCTAGGAGTGGGCATCCTATTAATTATCACCCCAACACAATGGACAATCTTGAAATGTGTCCACTGTTGAAAAAGCACTTAACCAAGAATGGTGGTCATGGGAGAACAAAATTAAGAAAGCCGTTGCAGTTTCCCCCAAAAAAAGAAACATTGTGAACCATCCAAAGTTTGACGAAGACCATTTGCATGTTCTACAATGTTGGACAAAAGTGAAACTATTTAAAATATGTGCATAATACTATGTACGCAGGTACAAAAACACTGCACACCTGCATACCCCAAACCTCATCCTATCTGTGAAGCATTGTGGAGGCATCATGTTTTGGAGCTGCCTTACTTCCTGCAATTGGACTGTGATGTGATGTGATCATTGATGGAACAATAAATAAATAAAAAGATTTTACAGGAGAATGTAAGAGCGGCGGTCCATGATGTCAAGCTGAAGAGACGCAACAAGGCAATGAACCAAACCATGCATGTAAATCAACCATAGAATGGTTATAAATGAAGAAAATATATTGAAATGCTGGGACATGACCTGAAAAGGGTTATGCACGAAAGGCAACCCAGAAATATTGATGAACTGAAACACATTTACCGGAAGGAATGGCCCAAAAATCCTCATCAATGTTATGCAAATCTGATGTGTGGCTACAGAAAATATAGATTGTTCAAAGATCATTTTAAAATGAATGGGTCACTTACTTTTTTCTCCCTGTGGATGTTTGCTTAACCCCTTAACGTTCCATGACATACAGTTATGTCATGGAGGTTTGCAATTTGTATGGAGCAGAATTGGCAGTCAGCTGACACGCCCCTGATCAGTGCCTACACTGATTGCAGCTGTTAACTCTTTAAATGCAACCATCAATTCTGACAGCGACACGATCGGAGTTTGCGGGTCCCTAATGGCCCCTGCAGATGGAAAAGTAGAAAAATTAGATCTGTCAGAAGATAATTTAATTTTTTTAAATAGCTCAGCAAAAAAACTATATAAATTTGACATTGTTGTAATTGTACTGACCGACAGAATAAAGACATTTTGCTGCAATATGCACATTGTAGAAACAAGTCCACCAAAAGACGGCGCTATTGCATTGTTTTCTCATTTCACTCCTCTTAGAATTTTATACGTTTTTCAGTACTTTATATGGTACATATAATATTACCATTAAAAAGCACAACTCGAACCACAAAAAACAACCCCCAGACATCTATGCTGATGGATAAATAAAATAGTTACAATTTTTTGAAAGTAGGGGAGAAAAACTGAAAAAAAAGGAGGCCACGTCCTTAAGGGGTTAATGTCAAGCATGGTACAACAGTTATTAGTGTGTTATTAGCTCAGCTAGATTGCATTAGTCTAATGCTGCATTTAGATGTAGCGATTATCATTCAAAAACTCGTGAAAACAGGTTGAGGCTGGATTCAGACGAACGTATATCGGCTGGGTTTTCACGCCCAGCCGATATACATCGTCTTTCTCTGCAGGGGGGAGGCTGGAAGAGCCGGGAGCAGTGCTCTGAGCTCCTGCCCCCTCCCTGCCTCCTCTCCGCCCCTCTGCACTATTTGCAATGGGGAGAGGCGGGACGGGGGCGGGGCTAATTCGCAACACTTAGCCCCGCCCCACCCGCCTCCTTTCATTGCAACTAGTGCAGAGGGGCGGAGAGGGGGTGGAGAGGAGGCAGAGAGGGGGCGGGAGCTCAGTTCCTGCTCCTGGCTCTTCCATCCTCCCCCCCCTGCAGATGAGGACACTGTATATTGGCTCGGCGTGAAAACCAAGCCGATATACGGTCGTCTGATTCCACCCTAAAGTGAATGATAATCGTTTAATTTAAAGACGAGCCAACAACTAGACGATGAACGAGAATTGTTCACTTCTTGTTTGTCGTTCAGTTTCAGCCGGCATAAAAATCATGGTTGGCTCATTCACTTCTCGTTACATTTAAACATTCCCCGCTTGGTGATTCATACAGGAATGTGAAACACTGAATGAGAATTGAACGATTCTCCACGATGATCTGCCTGTCTGAGCAGGCTGCCCGAGCGCGAATGATTGCGAAGGAGTTAGCGGTGACGTCACTCGCTCATTTGCTCCTTCAACAAGTCCAGTTAATTTCAGAGGGTCCACTTACTGTATTTTGCAACTGTATTGCAGCCCAATATTTCCTTCATTGCTTTTACTGGACCTGAAATCAAGCTGGTTAAGCCTAATTTACTTTGAATATTGAAGCTCTTTAACAGTAAAATTCCGTTTTCACACTTCTATAATGTAACAGTTGTGTGAAGCCATATGACAACAGTTTCAGATTGTCTGCGCAGTACATCCTAACCAGAAACATAAAATAATGTGCCCGCAGAAAGCTGACAAAGTTAATATACATCAGCCTGCAGGCATCCCCTCCATCACTTACGTGCCGGGAGCCAGAGGCCCCAGTAGCAAGCTGCTGGAGGATTACCAGAGCAACGAATACCAAAAACGATAACGCAGTCTGATGAGCACTTTCAGTGTCTCGGATAAACTTCTGAGCTTGATTGACTTTATTTTATTCAAATGGTTTTTAATTGCAGGCGAATCACCCGATTTAATTCATTGTGATAGCATTGCTTCTAGCCCTATGGGTAATAAATGTAAACTTTGTATGGCTCCATTCACATCTAAGCCTCTGGCGCAGATCTGGCATGAAATGCCGGACGAAAAAGTTGTGCATACAGGACTTTTTCAATAGGTAAAAATGCTGGACAGTTGCAGGAACTGAATGGACCCCATTATGGTTAATAGGGTCCATTTGGGACAGTTTGGTTTCATTATGAGATAGATCTGTTCATCTAGGGGATTCTGTTCTCATTCTCCATTATGGGAGCTGCATCCCTAGTGCAGATGCGCGCAAGATTTATGCATTGCCACAAAAGTTAGCGCAAGAACTCTTAACCCTTTCCAATCTACTGTCTGACATCTTCCAACATTTTGATTGAAGCTTGTACAGCTTCAATGTCAGAAGACGTCCGACAGGTTATTCTTACCGTCTATTGCCCGCCACTCCACTGTCTGAGCCTCTCTGGCGCACACACACTGGCTTTAGCCAGCAGATTGCACCGTTGTATAACAGCAAAAAGAGAAAGCGTTTTAGGAAACCCTGAATCCAAAATTGGATTGGAAAGGGTTAACATAGTCTATGTGTGGGCCCTGTTTCTGGGATAGTCAATCTACCATACACTTGATTTGGTTTATAAAACAGACTGGTTGATGATAAATTATGTTTTAATGGAAGCATTTTTTTTTTTTTTGCTGTGTATATTGTGACAACCTGGGGGTTATTTGCATCTCAGGATTGCCATCTATGCCTTGTAGATATCAGGAATGGGCACCACGTGCATAAAGGCTCCTCTATCAGACCATGTGACAGGCCCAGACTGGTCCATACAAACCTCAGGCTCCAAATGCCTGATGGCTGCTGCGCAGCCTCGCACTCTGGCTGGCAGCCGACTTTACCATAAGTGTGTTAGGAACTAATCATTTTATCTTACTTCCTGCCACATTCACAGATGTTCTCTCTCTCTTTCAGATGGAGGAATGCCTGTCTGCAGCCCTCTGCAGGCCATTCTGTGTAGTACAGCACCACAATGTCTAGAATGATACTTTACATGGTATTTTGCTGGCAGGGTCGTTCTATTGGCATTGACAGTAGTGATCTCAAATATTTGCTTCAAATAGAGCACTGGGGATATGCAGAAGCACTGGGGCTTATTTCTCATAGAGGCATAATTTCTGCCAGTTTTATGCGAGTTCCCAACAGGTGTAATCAATGTCATAATTATTAGAGAAGTGAATGGCGCTTGTAAATGTGGTGAATATTTAGAAGTGCCGGAAAAACTAGTAGATGCGCCAAAAATTTTCAAAATCCGACACACATAGGCCAGGAGACAATCAAAAGGGGAGGCACAAGAAGCTGAGATGTGCCAAATTTATTCTAAGTGCGCCAAAATTTGTGTTGTTGTGCCAAAATGGGAATTTGTTTGACTTTGCTC
The DNA here is from genome assembly GCF_035609145.1 of Eleutherodactylus coqui. Taxonomy (NCBI): domain Eukaryota; kingdom Metazoa; phylum Chordata; class Amphibia; order Anura; family Eleutherodactylidae; genus Eleutherodactylus; species Eleutherodactylus coqui. Next base: position 69,541,280 of record NC_089838.1, on the reverse strand, counting down.
AAAATTAACCTAATAGGACATACTGAATTGATTTTTACACCGAGTGGCTGAGTGTCTGGATTCTGGACAACCATATAAAGAATGTTATCCCACACATCTGCAGACACTGTGATAACAATCTTCACCTCTCTTGCTGGTATCGAGCCTGTGTATATGTCTGTGCACACATTAAGCCTTGTTCAGATGAGAAATTTTTTTTGCGTACAAATGATTGCATTTATTAGAACCAATGGTTTCCTATTGAAGCGTTCACATGAGCGATTTTTAGCTGCACAAAACACTCGCACCTGCAAAAGATAGGACATGTGTGGCTACAATGCCCGTATCTAAGGTGCGTGCTGCGTACCAAAGATAGGACCTGACCTATCTTTGGTGCATGTTGCACAGGAGTTCCCATTGACTCCTTTGGGGGCTGGATTAACACGCAGCACGCACCACGGATCGTGTGAATGAGCAAATCATATGCAAATATAGTTCATGCCTTTAGCTTTGTTCATGCAATTTTTCCACACACTAGCGGCGATCTTTTTGCACAGCTATTTGTGGGCAAAAAAAAAAATGCTCCTCTGAACGAGGTCTTATAGTGGGTTTACTAAATATTTGGCCAGAATATCTCTGATTGCCTGAATCCTCCTGGGAAGGCAGAGAGGTGGTCATTCAGATACTGCTTCACTGCTACTTGGACCACAGACAGTGCAATGCAGCATGAGAAATAAGGGCAAGGAAGTCAAGACAGTGAACTACTGGCAGAATGCTAGAAACTTGCTACATGCCTACTCTCCAAAAGTCAATTGAAAACAGCAAAACAGCAGAAAAATGGGGAAGACCAACTGAAAATCATAACTCACAGACATGAAATAGGGTAAAAACAGCAGCTAATGAGAGGGCAAGGAGAACCTAATGTATTATAAAAAACTTGTTAAAAACTTAAGTACACTTAAAAAAAAAAAGGACAAGAGACGCGGTATATTGAGAATAACTGTATTCAATGCTAACATATTTTGTAGATACCAGAAATAGTAAGAAGACCACATAAACTAAAACTGTATGAGAAATCTTGTGGCAGACGAAGTAGTTTTTATATTAGACGCTGACCAGTATTGCCAGTAAATAATTGCCAACTAAGAAGGTTCCAACGTAGATGGCCATTTGTAACAATCACCTATAAATAGCATTGTTCAAATCCAATTTAAAGGTTTCATATTTTACAAAACAAGGTAAGAATAACTCCTGTAAACATCTCATTAAAATGAACACACAGAAATATTTATCGCCCACTCCTCCTGTAATATAAAAAGAGTGACCTACGCTGGATTTGAAAAGTACATTGTAGGCTTTGCTTTTGTCTTGGGAAATTATAATTATTAAGCTATTAACTGTACCTGGGATTTGCTACATCAGCTTTACTAATTGCACATTCAGTAGTCAAAGTGCTATAGAAATCTACGAGACACCCACGTATACAGTAAAACTGCAGAAAAAAACAATGAGTAGGGGATAAGCCAATTTCTCATTATCTTTTTGGCAAGTGATTGTGCACAAACATGCAGATTGTCGTTGATTGCATTATGTATACTACAAAAGGTCTAATTTGTAATTCTTTTTTCACATTTAAAAAGGGAAATCTGGAGTCCAGCAAAACAGATAGCAATGTGCTGCAGAACAGGCTGTATTTCAGAGATAACTTGTTGGATTCCGGAGATAAAATCCAGTAGCAGGAGGGAAATTATTTACCCTTTCAGCACTGAAGCAATCATACAAATACATTTTTTTGGACAGTTTCTCCATCGGCATAGAAAGGGTTTCTTTACTGTAAAAGCAGTGAGCTTATACAACCATAATGGTTGATGCGTACACAGTTTTTTTGTTCAATTCTGTATAAATATATTGCATGCTTCATCAGATACCTCATATACAGAAGCATTTCTTTTTAGGGGTGAATCGCTATGTAAGGGCAGGGATTTATCAAGGCACTTGCCATACTTTTTTGGTGTAAAAAAAGTCACAAATTGCGGCTTATGTCTTTTTGCACAAATATTTGCTTGTGCCTCTTAATAAATTTGGCACTTTGAATTAAGACAACGTTTTGCCTTAATAAATCAGGACTATAGTATCTGAAGGACCATTATACATATGCACAGAGTTTGGTAAGTTCAATTGGAAGAGTGACTGCAATACCATCCTGGGCCACTGCAATGTGTACAGAGCTGCCAGCTTTTGCCTCATACACACTGACACTAGCCCAGCAAACACCTGATCGCCAGGGTACTGAAGTAGCAGACCACCACTGATCAACTATTTGACGTATCTTGGTGGTAGATCAACAATAGTTAAATTATATATGTCACCATCTTTTTGCAGACCTCTCTGAGGGCAACATAACATAGTGGCAGTCACACTGATAGCAGTGATATATCTGCTGTATGTATCTGTGCAGTAGTTTGGGAGAAAATTAAATTTTATTAGTAGCAGCACATACATAGAGCCCTACAAGAAGTAGTCCTCCATATTTATGAGCTGCATAGAGAGATAACTCAATCATTGGCTGGAGAACAGGCTGAACATAGTACTTCAGTGGGACTCAGCCTGCAGTACTATGCCAAGCAAAAGCAGCTTTATACATTAGAACACCAGTCCTGACTATCAGATGATATGTGGGAGCCCTCGGTGGCGGACCCCAGCAACCGAGAAGTGGAACCAGTTTAAACAGATGGGTGTGTTTTAGTCTAGTCATGCCATGAAAATCTCGGCCGCATAATAGGACGAAACAAAACCATTGATTTCGGGATTATTAACTATCAGTTGTATTAACGTGCGAGAAAAGATAGGACTTGCCCTCACTTGCTCGCACCTAGTTTTTCTAAATGTGAAAAAAAATAGGGCAGGACCCATCTCCCAGCTTTTTTCCCCTCAAACTTGCACGTACTTGTGCAGATTTCGCTCCATAGCAGTTATTTATCCCTTCTCTGTAAGAAAGCCACACATGATTGCAGGAACGGACTACACACAGGTTTTTCTTGTAGACGGTAACCATGGAAACACATAGGTCTGCTTCGGAGTTGCATGCAGAAACGTTTAGATATTTTTCAAACCTTTTTGCAAAGTTACTAACTTCTTTTTTGAGGTGCTTTGCAGAAATAAAAATAGTTGTAAAAGTATAAATATTCTGTGCTTATCAGCCTTTTCTTTAATGACGCTGTCCAAAATGATCCTTTTTTTCACCTGTAGGGCTCAGTCAGACCAGCGTTGTTTTTTGTGCACCTATGTACACAACACCCCCCCCCCCCCCCCCCGCTCCACGCATGTTAAAAATGTGCGTAACCGAAAATCCGTACCCATTGCTTTCAATGGGGCCGGTGCTACTGCAATAGGATACAGGCAACCGCCGCAGTAAATTTCGGGGAAGGGCTTGAAATATAAGCCCCTCCCTGAAAATCATCCCTAGCTGCTGTAAAAAAAAATAAAATACATCACCTCCCCGCCACTGTTGGGTACCCATTGCTTGCAATGGGATGCAGGCAACCACTGCAGTGATTTTAGGGGAAGGGCTTGAAATATAAGCCCTTCCCTGAAAATCTTCCATAGCTGCTGTTAAAAAAAAAAAAAAAAACATCACCTCTCCGCCACTGTCGGGGATCTGGTGCGTCTTGCCGCTGGCTTCCCTGGAACTCTTCTGTGGCTTATTCTCCTACCAGGGATTTAAAAATGAATTGAATGAATGGCTGAGCTTTGCCTCTGATTGCCTGAGTGCTCAGCCAATCAGATACAGCCCTTGTGTAGGCATGGATTTTTAAATCCCCGGCAGGAGAAGAAGCTGCAGAAGATCTTCCCCGAAAATCACTGTGGGGATTGCCTGCATCCTATTGCTTTCAATAAGTCCGGCGTCCGTAGCATTGCGGTCCTTTGCCACAGCTGTCACAGCTGTGGCAGGGGATTCCTTCATTCCTGCGGGGAATTCCCTTTTCACTGGACACTGTGTCAGTGCTGTCACAGTTTTCATTAATAAGGGAACTCACCGTGGGGAATCTTTCCATGCAGCACGGTGCACCTTTCCAGCTCACGGATGTCCTATCTTTTGCAGGTGCGAGTATTTTGCGTCCAGTAAAAAGACAGACATGTGAACACTACATAGGAAACCAATAGTTCTATCAGTCGTGCCTTTTTGTGCATATAGGCGTGAGCAAAAAAACCCGCTTGCCTGACTTCGCCTGTAATGTGCTCTCATTGAAATAGATGCATTCTCCTTCATTTTCTCCTAGTTTTGTACAGTGAATCCTCTCTACTTTATAAAAGTGTTTTATAAATCGGATTATATCACTGTGATAATAATGTATTGTCCATCCAGTATAATTCTGTGCTGCTTCTCGTTAATTGCTCTGCATTGATTTTTACACATTTTCAGCCCTTTACAATACTTATGACTAGATGAAGTAATTAGTTGCATTAAATACTATGAAGATATATTCCTTTCTGCATTGTTGCCTCCGACAGGCCATTTGTAAAGCTGCTGCGCTTATTATCAGATTGTTTTTCATCTTAGTCCGCGATACTGTACTGAAAAATAAATCATTTTGTGCCCAACTGGATATGCAAATTGCTTACTGATCATAACTATTATCATCACTAACAATAATAATTGTATATATTAACTTTACATTGCTAATACTACATCAAGTAATGATGAAAGTTATTGAAGCAGAATGCATGTCAGGTATGTCTGTGACCTACAGTAAAATCGTCTCCCATTAACATTATAGCAATGCAATGAATCAGTTGAATGTATTACTAGCGATGGCATTGTATAACTATCATTTTCATCTTCACTTTGTGGTAGGTCAGAACAAAATTTGCTTTATTCCTGGAATGGTTGGACCAATTCTAGAAATGACACTCATACCCGAGGATGAATTACGCAAATCTACAATCCCAATATTTTTTGATATGATGCTATGTGAATACCAACATCATGGGGACTTCAAAAAGGTAATATGAGACCGGGGGCATAACTATAGTGAGTACAGTCTCGCACCCTGGCCTGGGGCTATAGGGGACCCACATGGCGTCTCTTCCACATATGAGACCAGTGCTATGATAGAAGCATTATAGTTGGGGACCCTGTTATAAATTTTGCATTGGGGACCAGCAGCTTAATGCTATGCTTCTGCAGGAGGCTAAGGGGATATTATAGGATACAACAAACAAGTAATGAAATGCAATGATTTAACAAGATTTTCTGTTACGTGTTTTGCAGCTTATCTTGTAATGGCCAATCGGTCAATAATGTAACACTCAGCACTTGGCAAAACTCATTACTTCAATCCTTGTTGTCCCTTTAACTCTGTTCCCATCCGGTCTTGTGAAAGTACTATTTTATGTTACAAAATGTGTCTTGGCTTCCACTTTACCTCTTGGGGAGAATCCATAGATCCTCATAGTGCAGGAGGAATCATACTGTACCGAGAGCACTGTGGTCAAGCGGATGTATATATTGTCTGAATATACACTAATAAATGTATGCAGTAGTTGGAAGGTAAAGCTGATTATTTTCACAGCTACAAGAAATGGGGCAGAATGTATGTATATGGGTAAAAATTTGGTTTAAAGAGACAAAAGGCAAAGAATAATTGTAAGTGGTGTGAATTTAGAATGGACTAAAAGTAGCGCTATAGTACCAGTGGGTCCAGTTAATTTTGATGCTTTTATTAAATTACTCATCTTTCTTCAACAATCAATTTTTGCTAGAAAGACCTGACTCAAAGAGAAGTTGATCATAACGTTTTCTGCTGCTGGGACTGACAGCTGTAATCTATGGGGTTACCTGAAAGAAAATAAAGTGCAAATTTCCTTTGAGCAGTGCTCACAGAAATCATATGTAAGAGGTCAAGGTTAAGACATACAGAGTTCATGTAAAATGGAGGGACAGGCAGAGGAACATGTAGCAATCAGGCAAATAGTAGTCAAGGAGCAAGCCGAAGGGCAAGCCAGATTCATAGACTGGTAGAGTTGAAAGGGACCCCCAGGGTCATCTGGTCCAACCGCCTGCTCAGGGCAGGATTCACTAAATCATCCCAGAGGTCTGTCCAACCTTCATTTGATAGAATCATAGAATGGTAGAGTTGGAAGGGACCTCCAGGGTCATTGGGTCCAACACCCTGCTCATTGCAGGATTAATCGCAGACAGATTTGCCCAGCCTTTGTTTAATAGATGTTGGGAAAGACGGGTATACAGGCAAACGGCAAAACCAGCAGTCAATCAGAATTAATAGCACCTTTACAGAACTTAATTGAACCTATTGCTGAAGCACTCTACAGTGGGCTCCATTCATTTAAAGGGGTTGTCCCGCGCCGAAACAGGTTTTTTTTTTTTTCAACAGCCCCCACGTTCGGCGCGAGACAACCCCGATGCAGGGGTTAAAAAAGCAAACCGCACAGTGCTTACCTGAATCCCCGCGCTCCGGTGACTTCTTACTTACCGGTTAAAGATGGCCGCCGGGATCTTCTCCCTCGGTGGACCGCAGCTCTTCTGTGCGGTCCATTGCCGATTCCAGCCTCCTGATTGGCTGGAATCGGCACGTGACGGGGCGGAGCTACCAGGAGCCGCTCTCCGGCACGAGCGGCCCCATTCAGAAAAGAAGAAGACCCGGACTGCGCAAGCATGTCTAATCTGGCGATTAGACGCTGAAAATTAGACGGCACCATGGAGACGAGGATGCTAGCAATGGAACAGGTAAGTGAATAACTTCTGTATGGCTCATAATTAATGCACAATGTACATTACAAAGTGCATTAATATGGCCATACAGAAGTGTATAGACCCACTTGCTTTCGCGGGACAACCCCTTTAAATGGGTTGTTGAAGATAGCCAAGTTCAAGAATTCAGTTATCTCCAGCAGTCCCACTGAAATGAATGGATTGTCAGCAAGCATACTTGGCTGCCGCTCCACTTGAGGACCTTTGGTTCCCTTTCTTGTGATCGGTAGGGGTCCCAGTGGTCAATCTTTATTGATGTTTCCTGTATAGCGCAGAGTGCTAAGACAGCAGAAATGCAGTCCTAAGCTCTTGCTCACGACCTGAAGGTTGCAAGTTCAATCTCCGCTGGGTTCATGTAGCCAACTCAAAGTCAACTCAGCCTTTCATCTTTCCAAGGTTGGTAAAATTAGTACCCAGCTTAGTGGGGAGTGATAAATAAAAATTACCTAAAAGTGCTGCAGAGTAAGTTGGCGCTATAGAAATAAAAAGATTTATATTTATTATTGATTAGATATTTATCCCATATCCTGTGGTTAGCAGATAACTTTGAATCTTGGCACAAGCCCTGTGAGGACTTTACTGGGGAAATACAGTATAAAGGGACTTTTTTGTAATGTAGTAATAACTGAAAGCTATTATAAAGAATCAGGAGGCCCCTCTAAGGTGTTGTAGTATATAAAATTAAGGAAAAGAACATAACATGGAGGAATGCTGCTCACCCTAGACAGTGTTTGCTAGACAAGGCACAATTAGACTTGAAGGGAACTTTTGAATAGTTTGGTTTGAACCAAACCGTAACTTTACCAATACTCCTAAAGCTGATTTATACAATAAGAGCCATAAACGTACATCTTTTTCTCCTTCTCAAGAAATGTATGCACTATATAAATTAAGGTGGTTTATTATGAAGAAGAAATCCACACAAACAAAGGGGGAACATACAAACGTCATGCAGATGTTGTCCTTAGTCAGATATGAACCCAGAACCCCAGCACTGCAAGGCAACAGTGCTAACTACTGAGCCACGCTGTGAGGAAGGAGGAAGAAAAAGCATGGTGGCTCAGGGATTAGCATTGTTGCCTTGCAGTGCTGGGATACTAGGCTCACATCTGACCAAGGACAACATATGCATGGAGTTTGAATATTGTCCCTGAGTTTGTCTGGATTTCGTCTTCAGAAAAATCACCTTTTTATATAATGCATACATTTATGGAGAAGAAGAAATAATTTAGTGTGTTCAGACGAGACAAACCGCCTGAGGTTCTGGTTTGCGGTATTATCTGGGCCACCAACTAGAGAATAGACAAAAGAAGTTTCATTAAAGAAAATATTATGCATTTCCGAACTGCTCTGGTCGTTAGGCCTGGTTCTGACTTGTACTGTAGTGTACGAATGTGATATATGTTGGGAGATATATTGTCACATTGTACCCAGCTCTTGCCAGATTTCTCAATACCCTTCTTGTTGCCATGAATGCAGTGTATGTTTTGCTGTGTGCTCTGTTGATTAATCTTTGACATCGCTGTGCACTCCATTCCCTGGCCGGCACATATATGTAGCAGTGAGCCATACAAGTACTCCGTTCCCTGGCCGGCACATATATGCAGCAGTGAGCCATGCAGGTATATTGCAGTGTATGAATGCAGGCCAGGAAGCAGAGCATGCAGCAGAGGACAAGATTTAGCAGCAGAAAATGCAATATAAACAATATAACAAAAGAAGAGGAATATTGTAAGAAAAGAGGCATACACACTCTGTTATATACAGGACCTCAATGCACAGAAAGGAAAATTATCTCCTTAGTGTTCAGTGAAGGGTTGTATCATCATTTAAAAGCATAAATAAATAACAGCTGGGCATGGGATAAAACAAAAAATGCATATTCACCTGACTTCACCTCCCCGACACAGCTGAGTGGCTTGGTCTCCGGAATGTGGCATGGACATCCGCTGGAAGTCAGGTGACTGCTGCGGCCAATCAGATGCTGCAGCATTAATATCTCTGACTCCTGGTATCATGGCATCCAGGATGTGACCGCTGATGCCAGGAGTTCAAATACTGACACTGCAGCCTGTGTGGCTGCAGCAGTCACCTGACTTCTGGCGACGGCCAACCCAGGTGCTCGGCCAGAGCCATGGGAGCCACACAGATGTGTCCTGAGGTGATGGTGAAGATAGGTGAGTTTGCTCTCTTCCTTTAAAGTGACCCTCCAGGAACAAATTCTGTTCTAGGGCAGTAGATGAAGGCGTTATATTCCCTGCATATTGCCTGCAATTGTTCTTCTCTGCTCCGATCCACCAGTTCTAGTTTCCACTTCTGAATGTCCATGGTGGCTGGTTCTGGATGGCTGGAGCGTTAATCTAATAATACACAAGATCTGCTATGGGATTGGCAAGAACTGCTCACATAATCAGCACTGGTCAATCAGAGAGCAGTGGACAGTGGGTAAAAGGTGGTTAGAAAATTGCCGAGGTCCTTTTGGAAGTGGAGTCTGGAACTGACAGATCAGAATGCGGCAGAGTAGGACAACTACAGGTAATTTACATCTCTTGTCCCATGACAGATTTTGTCCTGAAATCAGAGGTTTGGTTTAACATGTTCTGCATCATAATATTGAGGCGCCCGGTGATCTTGATGGAGAGGTACATTAATTTCCTTTCTTAGATGAAATCCACGCATGCGCTGTGATAAAGCCTGGCCGCAGTTGCACATTAGTATTCTCCTGTACTTGCTGTGACTGCATGAGCCTGGTGCACATGTGGCTTAATGACCATTACTTGCCGTGTCACATGATTTCAGATGCTGTCCGCTGCTTAACACTTAAAGGGTTTTTTTCAATACCATTGATTTCAATGAGAGCTGTGCCTGCAGTTACAAGCGCTGGCTTTACACAGAGGGCGGCGCTGAGACTTCCGCTGCCTCCGCTCCAACCTCTGTGTATTTGCGGCACTGACGGCATGCGCTCGTTCAGCTGATCGGTTGGGACCTGAGCGATGGACCCCAGCTGATTAAATATTGATGACCTATCCTGATGATAGGGCATCAATAGTATTTTCATGGAAAACACCTTTATGGTGCCTACCAACAAGTGATATATTTTTTCTTGTGCTGCGAGATCGAGTGCCTCATAGCGCAGAGAAAACGCTGCAATATCGCACACTCTTCTCAATGGAGCCGGCGGTAGCAGCGCCAGCCCCATTAAAAACATAGGGAATACTGCCACAGCTTTGACAGCTGTAGTAGAGGATTCCTACATCTCTGCGGGGACCATGTGGCAGAAGTCTGTGATGTTATCCCATTGCTTTCAATGGGGTCGGCACTGCAACCCCCGCAGCGATGATTTTCCGGGAGGGGCTTTAAATATAAGCCTTTCCCCGAAAATCATCCCTGGCATGTGTAAAAAAGATATATACTCACCTCTCTGCCGCTGCCGGCGCTCAGCAGCATCTTGCAGCGTCTTCTCCCTGCAATGCTCTGCCTTTCTTTCATCAGGCAGGAATTTAAAATCCTTGCCTGCTTAAAAAGCTGTATCTGATTGGCTTAGCGCCCGGCCATTCATTCAAGACCAGAAGTCTGCAATGTATTTCCAATATTTTCAATCGGGCCGGCGCTGCTGCCTCTGGCTCCATTGGAAACACTGAGCGATATCGCAGATTTTTTTTCTCTGCACTGCGAGGCATGAGAGTAAAAATCGCAAATGAGTATGAAACCATTGAAAATTATTGTTCTTATATTCATCGCTCTCGTGTCACAAGAAAAAATATTGCTAGTGGGTAGGCACCCTTAATAACAACTAACACTACTATTGCAGTGTTCGCCGGGATAATATATTGTGTGGATCAAGGCAGCAGATAAAGAGGAAGCATTAAGTGGCGGATGGTGTCTGAGATCAGGTGACACTGCAAGTGATGGTTGTCAAAGCAAATGTGAGGTCACAGCAAGTAAGGGATAGTGCTAGTGTGCGCAAGTGCGGGTAGGCTTTGCCACAGTGTATGAGCGTGATTTTCTCTAAGGAAGGAAATTAAAATGCCTGTCTATCAAGAATGCGAGGCGTTCCTGGCGCGTTTCATCTCATTTAATACAGCATGGAAAAATGTTTAAATAAGATTGTACAGGTATCGAGGCACATATAACAATATTAGGGTGCATTCAGACGAGTGTGGTTTACATGCTGCTACAGCAGTGTGTAAGCCACGCCTCTATAGCAACCAATAGGTTACTATGGAAGCGCTCACACAGAGGGATTTTTACCAGTGCAGAACCTGCACTGGTAAAAAAGATAGGACAAGTGCCGACTCGCCTGTCAGCTCTGTGCTGAGGCGCTGTCCATGATGCTGACCAAAGACCCCTATGGGAGCTGCGGCAGCACTCTGCCCGCAGCACGGACATGTGAACGGACTGCTCCATGCAGCAGCTCATTCACCGCTGAATTTCTGCATGTCAGCAGCGTGTAAACCACGCTCGTCTGAATGCACCCTTACACTGCGATATGGAAAGCTTATTATCAACACTATTACATCTATCGCTTGGATTGAATAGTAAAAAGTTGCTGAAAGTTTCCCTTTAAGGGAAATCTTTCTTAAATGTCCTTCTTTGTGTCAATTCTACACATATTTATGTTATCCGAGGTATTCTATAAATCCATAGTATGTTGAGTTTTCAGTCCTCCTCTCTAAACCTGATTGTTAGTAATCAGAGAGATACAAACTATAACTATGTATACCATTTTAAAAGTAATGTCTCTACTAGATGGTCGGCTGTAGACTAAAACAGTCTTAACTGATAAATTAAAAAATATGTATAGCGCTCCAGCCTCTAGATACCTTTAAATCTTCACCAATTGCCATCAATCTTATACAGGTTAGCAATGACAGATCTGAGCTGTGAAATGCGTTGCTGCAAGTCTAAGGAGAAATCTAAACATAAAGATATTTCAGTACTTGAATTGCACCTTCTGTCTGCCAGAACTCTTATATTTACAGTCATTTATCTATTTGGCATTAGACATACTGTGCAGCGCACCAAAAGTGGGAGGATTCGCAAAAAAAAAAAAAATTTGAGCTTGTTTAATGAACAAATTAAAAATTTTAATTTACTTTTTAAATTGTCATTTACTTCCTCCTTTGTAGTCAGAAATCTGACCTTGTACTTTTTGCTATAGAATCTAGCAGTAAGATGTAATTATGGTGTATTCCCATGTTTGGAGTAATGATTTTATAGTTTGTACAGTTTTTACCTTCTGGGAAATTGATGCATTATGAAACAATAATTGACATCCAAGAGTAAAAGCCTAGAAAATGACTTTTAGACTTGCCAAGCAGTTATGTTATATGAAGGTGCACGTCATATAATGACTAAATTGATAAGGAGAAAATAAATTCCAAGTTTTGGCTGATGGAAGAGCAGAGCACTCTGGGAATGTAGACAACATTATAGAGGTTTGCTTCCCAGCAATGTTTATTTAAAGGTGTGTCCATATTTTTGCACATATTTAAAACTTTTCGGTAAAACTGACAGAACAAATGAAAGATTTTCACCCAAAACTTAAAGAATGGACAGAAATTCATAAATTAGTAGTCAGAGCAGTAATCAAAATTTGAGAATTACTTTTAGAGTAATATTGCCATTTTTCTATTGAGTTGTGGCAGCCAGTTTTGTGCTCCATGATTTTGGCATTTTGTGTAGATGGAAGTGTATAGAGTTAATGTGTGCTATAAACTTCAGATAGGAATTGTCAGCAATGGCCAATTTTGAATTTTCCAGCAAACGACCGCCACAAAATATTATTATAGGAATGATCATTCCTGATGCCCGCCACCTCATAAAAAGGTGATAAGATACACTGCAGTTTTTGGTCAGTTATTTGTGTATAGGCCTAGTGGATAATTCTTTTTACCTGTAAACCATAATGTTTGACTATAAAGGACCATCAGGGCAGACATGCTTTATCCCCTTGTGATGTTCTTGATATCTGATTATGTCCGGTTGCACAGAAGGTAGCTTTGATGCAGTTGCCACCTGTGTCTTTTTAGCAAAGATCAGAAGTGGATCCTAAAGAGAAGTATTAGGCTTGCTCCATAAATACAGTTTTGGGGGCTTTTTTGGATCTAGTCCTGTGTTAAAAAAAACTGCATCAACAATGGATTTATGAATTTTGCCTAAAGAATACTTTCTTCTTCTATTTTTTGGAACAAATTATGTTTTCAGATGTATTAAAAAGTGAGAAAGCTTTTATTATGCTGTGATATATTTATATGTGTAGATATGCAGTACGGTACTTATAGTAAATAATGATAAATATTGTTATTTGTATAGTGCCAATTTATTCTGCAACGCTCTCAGGTAATTTATTTATTACCTCCACCAAGCTGGATACTTATTTTACCGACCTCAGAAAGGATGGAAGGCTGAGTCAACCTTGAGCCGGCTACCTGACCCACGCGGGGATTGAACTTGCAACCTTCAGGTCGTGAGAGAGAGTATAGGACTGCATACTGCAGCCGAAGCACTCTGTGCCACTACTTATGTATTAAATATTGTTCCTTGGAGTTATGCTTAATCACTTGGGGGGGGGGGGGGGGGGGGCTTTTACAGGGACCGCTAATCGTTCAGATTCTCTCTGGATTGTGGAAAACTGAATAATAACGGTTCGGTGTAAGGCTGGCTTCACAAGAACGGATTTGAATTGCAGATTCCGCGATCGGCATCGCATAAGCGATAATACTTGCGCATTGGAAGACATGAACTTCCACAGCTTCGCGCATATGAATTGCAATTTTCTCGAGCGGAATAAGTCGCAGCTAGTTCTATTTTTGCGCGAATTCTGTATGGATGACCTCAACAGATGTGTATGGATCTGAGCGATCCGCAGCCCATTCGCAATTAACATTGCAGATGAGCGTCGAAAACAGTCGTGACTTCAAATGAAAACAGGGGAGAGGAGAGATCTTTCTTCCGCACGGATGATACGCTATGCATTGCGTACAACTGTGCAGAAAAACGATCGCATCCGCTTTCTTCCGCGAGTATTTGCAATTACTTTCTGCATTGTATCGCATGCGGAATCCAACTCGTTCATGTGCAGCCGAACTAAATGCTGGCAGCGACTGAGTGACAAACAATAATTTGTTCAGTTTCTGCGGGTATAAAAATGAAACAGCGATTGGCCTGTGTAAACAAACAGTAGTTCGTGTACAAACAATTGCCAGGTTACTGCGAATGGAGGCGAGCAGCTGACACTAGATAGCACAGGAGCATTTATCGCGTGGACCTTTAGTCCCCAATTAACAAAGGATGTAATTATTCTTCTTACCTTGTGCAGTTTGAGAATGAGATAATACGGAAGCTGGACCATGAAGTTGAAGGAGGGCGAGGTGACTGGCAGTACATGCAACTTTTTGAAACAATGTAAGTAAGACTACAGTAAATCTCATTCCTTTAACTGGATTGCATGAGCCAATGTTATGTTTCTTTAGTAAAGGGCTAATTAGTTGTGGAATAACCTAATTTACTTCTGTCATGCACTGTGACCAGTGATAGAAGATGATCCAAAAGTAAGTTGAAGTGTTGTCAAACATGTACGTGCACCTCTTTAGGGCGCATGCACATGGGCAGGTCAGATTCGGTATGTGGGAATCCGACTCAGCGCCTGACCAACATCCGCGTGTACCTGCTTTTCTTCTTCTTTTTCTGTACTGGTCTGCGCGGCTCGCCGTCGGACATGTGCAGTACAGATATTTTATTTTACCTCCTGCTTTTCCCGTGGAATCAATGGAATCCATCTGTGTGGGAACTGCAGTACAATGGAGCATGGAGCGATTTTTTATCCATTAGTGTAAACCACAATTGGTTTCCGCTCGTGTGCATGAAGAATCATTTTTCCATAGCATGCTATGGAGGGTTATCGCTGCGAAATCCAGAAGCAGTCGCCCGCTCCGGATTCCTCAGCAAAAATCTGCCCGTGTGCATGAGGCCTAAATCCATACATGCAAACCTTATAGTTAACAAACAAATCAATGTATTCTATTCAATAGTCGCGTTCCTATAGCTTTAATTACTGAAAACTGCTTATTGGCTCAAGTTATTTGTTGTTATGAAACAAAGATCTCCTCTTACATTTGTGCTGCTTCGGAATGAGGTGATTTGGCTGTTTAGGTTCGCTACAACTGTCTTTTAATAACATTATCTTGATTGAGAGGGAACAAAACTGCAGATCTTGGGAGAAGTGAGAAGAATAATTGCTATAATAGAGTGATACAATGTCTTCGCATCTGCTCTATATTACTTTCCCTTTTCTGCTACCCTTTAAAATGATGGTGTAGCACATTTTAATATTTGTGCTTGACTTTTATACGAGCAAAAATCTTTTATTTTGCACTTCTTGAAGTATCAGCATTTTGAATTCAGGCCATAATTATACTATTGTTTCTTTAAAAAACACACAAAAAATGCTCTTCTGTTGGAAAACATGTCACATAAAGAAGGAAAATACAGCGGTGCTTGGCTTATATCCCTTGCTGGTATTAGGCACTTGTCTATATTTGCATTACATACAAATACTGGACAAGTTTTCTCAAGCAAGATGAGGATCGAGAGGGAGCAGGAACAGAATATAAGGCGAACAAAGCAGATAGTATGAGAAGTGCTTTTAAGATAAGGGAAGATGGTTCTTATTTAGAAACCTAGATAACGGAAAAGCTGTATTAAGTCTTGGCATATTATCTTCCAGTGAATCGGGTAACAGAGGTGTGGTTGTGACAACTTCTCAGTCTATTGTAAAGCGGATCTATCAGCTGTTCTATGTAGGGTTAAGGAAGCGGATTATAATGATATCTGTGGGAATCTTCTGTCTTCAGGAATACAGCTCTGATTGACAACTGTAGTATCCAACCCGAAGACCTCTGCAGCTGTCAGTCGGAGCTGAGGAGCAGCTCAAGAGAGAGCACTTCAGTTACAGGAAAAACCAATCATGGAATAAAAATGGATTTTACTGGTTCTGCAATTAGAAGGAAGCTTTAGGCAAATATGATTACAACCCCTTTCCCTGGCCCTATATAGAACTGTCACCCATTTTGCATTGGCAAAATTGCTGATAGACTGCCTCTACAGTAAACTGCCAGCTCTGCATGCCTGTCTTAGTAAATAAATGCATTCTCCATGAAACAACATGTCAGGGTCTGGTTTGGAGCCTCTTATTGCAACCAGTGCTGGCAGGTAGCTTAGTCAGGGAAAGCCAAAAGTCAGTACACAGGAACAGTAGAAGTAGTTGGAGGAGCAGGCTGGTAGTGGAGCTTGAGTAAAGGGCTGAGGGCACAATAATCTTGCATGGAAGGAGGTAAAATGCCAGGGTTAAATAGGGTGTAATAATCAAAGAACAAGTGGGAGCCAATCAGGAAAAAAGGAGCAGGAATAGGGAACAAGAGCAAGATTCAGCAGATGAGCTATCCAGAGAGCTGAATAGCTCAGCAGGAAGAGCCGCTGCCTGGAGTGGAGTACAGGAGCTCTTGGTTTGAGTCCTAACACAACAATTATGGCACCTCTTCTTAGAATTTTATGTTGTGCTTCAATTTTTTCTCCTTGAATTGTGTGACTATAATTGGCATATGGTGTATAATAGATGAACTGGCTTTTGCTGCATTACACAAAAGGGCAGATTTACTAATACTGTCTAATAAATAACCATGCAAACTTAGAGTAGGCAGTTTTGAAATGTGCCAGATTTTATTATCACAAAGCTCATATTGGATGATTAATCTGCCGCATCTTTAGACTGTCTAGTCTAACTTTATACCAGCTATTAGTTGGCTTAGTTTTACGCCAATTTTCTCAACACGATTTTGGCACATTTTTGGTGCACAAGTTGCTTTCCCATGCAGCCAGGTCCCATTCTTGTGAAGCATGTAAGACACTTTTCTTGGGCAGTTTGCATCAGAAGACTGGCCAATTTTCAATGTTAAATCTGCTTCAGTTCGAAATCAGACGAGCGTTTTTTTGCGCGCGCCCTTGAGTGGGAAAAACAAAAGTGCCGGAGATAGAATCATTGGTTCCCTTTTTAGTGTTCACATGTCCGTCTTTTACAATTGCAAAATACTCGCACCTGCAAAAGATACATCTGTGCAGCGGCAAGGTGCATGCTGCGGGTAGTCCCTCATCACTGAACACTGTGACAGCACAGTGCCCAAAGCAATGGGCACAGAGCTTCAATCACGCACATTTTTAACATGCATGGAGCAGGTTTTTTTGTGCACATAGGTGCGCAAAAAACAATGCTCGTCTGACTGAGCCCTCAGTATGTAAGCTTTTTGGACTCCATAAACACATTTCAAAGTTTAAAAAACTTGAAGACCAAACTAAAGATAATAGGGCATATTTACTGGAACTGGCGTTTCATACACCAGCCTAAGTTAACTGAAAAATACAGGGAACCTCACCTGGTCGGGAAACCGCATTTCACCGCTGTTGCAGCAACACCTTCTGTGTCGAATCACACCTGCCCAGTCCCGGCAGTCATCAGCAACGCAGTCCAAAAAATCTTTGATTGACTCAAGGGATATTGTGTAGTCCGAAACACATTGTCTGAGTTCATCTACTGATTTTATGGCAGTATTTTTGAAATAAAGCAGAACACAATATCCTTCGAGTCAAACAAAGATTTTTTGGACTGCGTAAGCTGACTGTGCACCAACTAATTCCAACAAATGTATTAAGAGGCTTGTGCCTCTCAGTACATTAGTTGCATCTGGTGATGCCTCCGTGTGCTAGATGGAAACCAATGTCAGCTCTGAGCTGCCATATTTCGTGCTATAATATATGCAAGTTTCTGATGTACCTTATAGTAAATGTGCCACAACCCCAAGTGCTTTTTGAAAAAGTGGGAGACACAGTATTAAATCCCAAAAAGTCACAATTTGATCATGTGCACCAAAATTGCGACTTTTCCTTTAAATAAAATACTTCATAGTTTTAAAATAACTATACTCCACTATGTTTAATGAAATGTGTAGGAGAGAAGTTCAGAATTTACTTTCTTCACTACAGCTTTTCAATCATTTAATTAATGTGCATTCATTTTATTTGCCCCCCTACTGCCAGAATAATACATAGAACATTATATATTGAGACATTCAGAGTGAATTTGTACTTAGCTGTTGCTCATTTGTGGATTATATGGCTTTATACTTTACATCTCACTGAGCTGAAATAAATTTAGTTTTGAATTACCTTTTAGGGGTTGTACCACGAAAGCAACCCCTGATGATATCAGTTATTATAACACATGAACGTCATAGACTGTGGTTCTCTGCTCGGGATTCCCCATTATTAACCAGAATGGGGAAACGTTCTATAAGAACAGCTCTCATTCAAGCCATCTTTGTACTATAGGATGGTCATTCAGCTCATATGCCATCCTATCATACTACATTTCAAAATGCAGTGGCTGATCAAAGTTTCTGGGTGTTGGGAGTGGGACCAACGGTGATCAATTGTTTGCCTCAAGTGCCGCATGTCTGATTGCAAATATAAGTAATAAATCTGTTCATGACAGTCAAGAGAAGGTAGAAAAGTTGAGTTGCATGTTTACACCCGTCATCGATTTTTATGTGACATCTTCAACTATCACTAAATTGCAATTTTCATCTTTGGGTCTTCGATGTTAATCATGTATTTTTCTATAATGCACACAAAACACATGTACAGCCAAAATAAGTCAACCAGATATAAACCAGTGGCTAAAAGCCAGAAAGTAAATGACAGTATATGTATTTTGTAACAGTTGAAGGACATCATGTAGATTCCAATAGGTTTAAGCTGCATGACTATTGAGAAAGCCATGAGTCTCTTCAATAAAATAGCACATATTTGTATGTTCGGGAATTAACGGGTAATAGTAGGTATGATACTGACATCTGTGCACCAAGTCATCTGCAATAAAAGGCAAGCTGGATAAGGTTTAATGCGCAAAGGATATTTAAATGCAAAGCACAATAAAACCTGTCGGTGATACATGAGCCTTGTATAGTCCCAGCTAACAAAATCTGTTCATTCTCTTGCTTTGGGATCTTTTGTCATGTTCCCTTAGATTGCTGGATTATGCTTCAAACCATCCTTACATCTTTAAGGTGGTGGAAAGCTTTGTGACTCTGATAAAAGGCCTGTTGGAGAGGTTATTGGATTATAGAGCAGTGGTGACTGATGAGAGCAAAGACAACCGGATGAGCTGCACAGTCAACTTATTGGTGAGTGGTATTATTCTTCATGCAAGCCTGGAAGATTAACAAGCTCTCATGAATAAACATAACATTCAAAGTGTACAGTAAGTGAAGAAGCAACTGGGAAATGTGTTTTCGAGACTGAAAGAGACTACGGAGTTCAGTGCAGAACATATAATTAAGGATTACTGCTGTGCTCAAAGAGGTTCTTCCATCATAAATACACTGTTGCTTTCCGATACACTGTGCCACTGCAGTAGCTAAACTTAATGGAGAGTGAACAAGCAGACTTTTGGAAATGAAATATAATTTCTTCCTTTTTTTTTCTTTGATTTCAGACCCTATTAATTGTAGGAACTTTATACTAGTCCCAAACCTCATAGGATATGAGTCTGAAGTGGTTTATACACATAGTAGGCTTTTTGTCAACCCTAATATCCTATATATTACCTCTGTTAAACTCAGTTGCCCAGCAGAAGACATATGTTTGAATTAGCAAATTTGTAGTAATGCTTCAACTATCTAATGTTAGCTTCAGTATTCGACATTTAATGAAGACCTATACCTCATTGGTCTCTTCTTATCCATTTAACCCCTTCAGTGGCAGGTTTATTATTACCATGTTATGCCTCACAGGGCAGGTTTTTATAAAATAAGAGTCAACAATGCAATTTAATCTCGCAAGTATTTATTAAGGAATGCAACAATCACATTGCAACATTTTTCCGTAATGAAAGACTACATTTTAACAATTTTGGAAAATAATTTCCAAATTTTGAAGGAAGGAGATTTTCCGGGTATGCCACTAAAGGGGTTAAAGCTAGTTTAACATGTGTACATGACTATACCCATTCATTAAATGAGTTGTCCAGCTGTAAAGTACTGATGGCCTTAGGATAGGCCATCAATAATACATCTATGGAGGTCCACTTTCCGAGACCTCCACTGATTAGCTGTTCACTAGTCCACTGTGTTCATGCATTGAAATCATTTCTGTAGGAAGCAGGCAGCTCTGTTCTCACTGCAGTGTCCAGGCTTGATATTACAGGCCATTTACATCAGTGGGAACTTTATATGTAATATTAACCCTTTCCAATCCACTGTCTGACCTCTGAAGACATTATGATTTAAGACTGTACAGCTCCGATGTTGGAAGACATCCGTCGGGGTTCTCTTACTGTATATTGCCAGCCTCTCTGCTGTCAGAGCCTATCCAACGTGTCACCTCATGCAGTACTGGCTTTAGCCAGCATATAGCGCCGTTGTATAACGGCAGAACAAGAGAAAGCCCCCTAGGAAAACCAGGATACAAATTGGATTGGAAAGGGTTAAGCCTGGCCACTGTAGTGATAATGGAGCAGTCTGCTTCTTGCAGAAATTAGTTGAGAGTGTAAGTGCAATGTCCCAGTGAACAGCTTATTGGTGGAGTTCCTGGAAAGCAGACCCCTGTAGATCTACTATTGATGGACTATCATAAGGATACGCCATCCATACTTTACAACTAAACAAAGCTTAAGTCCTATGTTTGTTGTGTTCATAGTAAAAGCAAAAAACACTAAAAAGTACACAAATAGAATACTCCTTTTCTTCACAGTCGCCAATCAACTGAACTGAAGGAATTCTGCCAGCAGCATAAGTAGAATTTGATGTTCCTTGAGTAGCAAGATGCTTTGTAATACAGTCAGTTTTTAATAACTGGTGGTCCATGGAATATTTATGGCCTCCCGTTTTAGTCAGAGATACATTAAGCGTCTAAGGAGCTTTAAATTGGTGCTACATTCAGTATCTGTTGTCAGTGATGAAGTGCTTGTTCAATAAGCCTGCGGTTTGTCAGTACTACAGGCCGAGTAGATCATTCAATGAACGTCAGCTGACATCTTACTTTGAAACTTGTGTAATACCCAAATTCAGCTTCATTGAAGAAATTGCCATACACAAGGCTGCTTAATACACTTGCTCCTTACACTTGCTCCTGACAAGTCATTCATCTAAACACCTCTGTACACAGAATGACTTTTTAAGTCACAATTTTTGAAAAGCCTTCTCGAGATCCTATAATCATTTCCATTGGGACAATCCACACAGCTAAGAGCCATTGCTGCCTAATAATGGGTCACGCCAGCGGGATGTGATCAGCAATAATACCTTGTGTAAATGTAAATGTTTCTACAAGTGACATGTACAGTAACTGATTATACCCTGACAACAATTTTTACAGCTACTCAAATGATCAAGATTAATGATAATTGTTATTCATTACTATTAAATGAATCACAGCAATGGTTGGCCAGTGTAAATGTTCATTAAAACAGATCTACATTTTCAGAATAAGTTTCTGTGTGTACATGAGGAATAAGACTAATTCTGGCCGTTATATGACTTGTATCATACATTTATCTTCAGTTATCCTCTCTTCAGGCTCAATCTCTACTGTTTAGTTCTTTCTAAGCTGCTGGGAGGAATCTAGATGTTATTTTGTGTTCTATACACTGTACATAGAGAAAACACAGATTCTGTGCGCTAACTCTCTTTATCACACACAGAAATACCGTCACCAGGGAGGGCACTAGAGAAGAACTGAGCAGTGGAGATGAGATTTTAATAGCTGTAAATCATTTAGCAGTTAGCTGCAGTCATGTCTGTATGTGACTGTTCATGCCTCCTTCTCCACTCTACTTTCTATATATTCATGTGGGCAACTTGAGTCATACTTCCTATTCTTTATCTTGTTATCTCTATTACAAGAGTTGGCCATCAATTGACAACAGGCGGTGGACAACAAATTAGAAGGAAGGGAGACCCATAGTGGCCCATAATTTACAAAAACATCATTTTAAGTAAATAAAGTTAATTGCACTTTTGCTAGTTACCACACTACTTTATAAGCAGAAGCTCTTTGGAAAGTTAGTGGCCATTGTGAAGGATGTAGCTCAGTGCGGTAAGAAAGTTGCGGTTAGAGACAGTGACACCACGATACAGTTCATACAGGGCTTTATTGTAGCCCATTAAAACTCAGAAAAGTGAAGCTGCTTACTGTACATTTAGGATCATACAAAAAATGAAATCAACAGGCTGTGGATCATAGGAAAATCCCCTACTGGCCTCATAGAGGGAACAGCCCTAATAAAAGTGCTAGACAGACTGTGTCCTGGACTCTGTATCTCATCCAGCTTCTCCTGGATGAGATATACCTCCTGGACCTAATACACAATGGACAGCATTCTGGGGGAATCAGTGTCCCTCCGACACTCTCCCTGTCACTATCTCACTCCATTTAAACCCATGGTATTTATTGTGGTATTTGGTGTCTGTTATTAAGAAACGTAGTCTACCAGTGTCTTGAGCATGTCTTATATTATACAATGTTTTACTGTGTTGTAAAGTAATATCATTTTCTTCTCTAGAACTTTTACAAAGACATTAACCGAGAAGCAATGTACATCAGGTAAGAAAAAATGTCCTTATTCTTTGTCACTAGAATTCTTAAAGGGAACCTGTCGCCTCACTACAGCACTATAAACTAAGTTGTAGCGCTGTTAGGGAGCCGGTTAATGTATTTTTTTTTATACCCACCCACTCCCTGGTTCCCGCAGTACCCCCCTCTGAAGATCGCACAGTACATGGAAATCTGGTACTTTCCAAATTGCCATGTGTGCACACTCGCATAGACTTGAACACATTTTTGGCCACCACACAGCCAAAGTACTGTTTTTAATTGATTGTTAATAGTCGCACAATTTGGCAAGTAAACTGCTGTGGCTTACTACCAACTGCCTGACATTAATGAATAGAACCTTAATAGCCACATGATTTTGTTGTTAAATAGGCACAAAACCACATGGCCATTAGCAATCAATTGAAAACCATGCCTAAGACCGTGTCAGCTCAGTTTTCAGCCACACTGCATGTGCAAGTATGCCGCAACCTGTAAATACATCCTTAGTCCATAACATGTCAATAATACTGAACCATATTACAGACGTGTTACAGCTGAAATTACAACCATGTGTCATAAATATTTGATCTGTTTTTGCCTCCATGTATTTTAGTTTCTACTAACCGAATACCAATTTGTATTTGTCCAATAGAAAAGAATAGCAATACGGAGGTTGGAACGCAAAAAATAGGTCATGCTGTTTTTAAAAACGGTTGTAAAAATACTGCCACGGGAATAGATACATAGTGTCACAGATGGAAGAGGGGGGACCCCAGCCGATCCCACCTCTATCACCCATTTTTCACGGATTGACTTTTCTGAGCACATCGTCGCTATGGCCATGTGTCACAGCCGAGCCTCGATCGATCGCTCTAGAGAGATTGTGAGTATGGAGTCGCCAGACTACCGGTGGATTTGTAACCAGCTTTCACTGTGTCCTGCTACATGCAGACCACAAGCACAAATCCCCCTCTAATCCGGCCTAATGCACTGCAGCACTCTAAAATGCCGCATAAATACACACTCTGCCACCACCAGCTGTTCAGGGCAACTGGGACCCAGACTATGAATTATGAACACAGTCTTTGGAGTTTATGGTTCATTTTAAAATGGACAAGGCTCAACTAGTAAATTGCAGATTTATTTAAAAAAAAAAAAATAGCAGTGTAGATCTAAATATATATATATATATATATATATATATATATATATATACATATATCTGCACTGCTATAGATTTATATACACACACACACACAAAGGATAAACAAAAAGGTTGTTACATGGGAGTATAAGGGTATACAGGTATACACAAAAAGACAGTGTTTTAAAATAAAACAGGGGGAGCAATAAATGAAAGATACCAGATTTGGGATTCTGATCCGTGTTCAGCCACTGAAGCAATGGGAAAGTCCTTACACTGGGCATATCTCTGAAGGTCTGACAGCAGTGCTTTGTGGAGCCCCGAATTATAAAGGATTCCTCAAAACACTCCTTTCCCCACCCTCTCTGATGTCATTCAAGAGGGTTGGGACCATGCATCCCTTGTAGAAAAATCAAAATTCCCCATTTTCCCCATATCTTGGCGGGAGGCCGTCTGATCCGGAATATAAGCCCGGCATATTTTTGGTCATGATTTTATCTATTCAGCAACATCAAGCATGACACATAAATTCTAAGCATGTACGTGGATACGCCGTTAGGAGTGTTCTGGGCTTTGGACCTCAATGTGTCTATATGAATTTCATTCAGCTGGCTTTCCCAATTCCAAAAATATAACTCATATTGAGATAGGACCTTCGCATGACTAATAACCATTATTAAAAGATTCTCCATCTTCTTATTAAATGATTCTCCAGGAGTCTGCAGGAACTACCCGAGAAGTTAAGCCTCACTGGCAGGGGGTCAATTAGCATCTACCTGTCACTGGCTAACTTTATTGCCATGATGAATGCACATCAAGGATGTGAGGAGAGGAAGGGGAGATTAAAACATTGAATTCATCTTTCCCAGTATCCTGAGTGGCAAGTTGCTATGGATAGTTAGGGGACACTTTATCAAAATCTCTATATCACACATAGATTTTCATTAGCTCTGTATTATGGTTCACAAAACACTGACCAAATACTTAGTGCGGACATGCACAAGCAGGAAGTGAGAAACTGTGAGAAAAGTAACTTCAAGCTGCATGTCAGCAGAGATGTGGCGGCCATTTTGGAAACTAGAGATGTAGGGAAACATCAGAAATGCAGGACAGAATAAATAGGAAAGGCTGTGTGATTTATACCCATAACCAGCTTTGCATAAACATGACAAACACTATTCATATCCGGAATTTTTGAAAATTCGCTTTACAACTGGAATACTCCTTTAAGAAAAATTAGGTAAAATGGAGATTTCTTGCAATATGTAGGAAAAAAAGGAAAAACAAGAAAGGTGGATAAATAATGTATAAAAGTATTAATTGTATTATTTAAAAATATCAAGGACAAACCTTTGTAGTTTACAAAAGAGAATGCATCTCATAGTAACGTGACTGGGCCAACAGGGTCTCTCCTCTCTGTAACCCTTCCCATACAGCTTTCAAACATTATTGTGCATTATTATATAAATTCAGTAGTATATGTAGGTATTCTCTAGTATTTAACTCCTTAATGCTATAGGTCATAAGTAGAGATGAGTGAGCATGCTTGGTTAAGGCAGTTACTCGAGCGAGCATCACTCTTCTCGAGTAACTGCCTTAACCGAGCATGCTCGCTCATCTCTAGTCGTAAGTTTATGTCCTGGCTGGGGGGCACTTAGCAATAGAAGCAATAGAATGTAAATTATCAATCATAGCTTTTATGGTCCAAGTCCCCTGCAGGAACATAAGGAAATGTAAAATAAAAACACGCAAAAACAATTTTTGGTGCACTTTCCCGTTTGTATAAAAAAAATTGAAAATGTAAAAAAAAAAATCACGCATATTGGGTATCATCATGTTGACAGAAAAATAAAAAAAGTTATGGCTTTTAAAAAGTGGTGATGAAAATCCCACTTGAAAAAAAAATGTTGTGTCTTAATGGCTAAGATAGACAGTGTCCTTAAGGGGTTAATTGGTGAGTTACATTAAAAAAAAAAAAAAAATTATATATATAAAGGTGAAAGCCCTCACTGACTGAGTGACTGACTCACTCACTCACTGACTCACCACTAATTCTCTAACTTCCCGGTGTCATACAAACATAAAATTTGGCACAACAATTCTTTAGGTCCTAAATAAGAAAAGTAAAGGGGTCACAACTCAATTATTCAATGCTAAGTGCAAAAGTATTGGTACCCCTGTGTAATGTACCAAATCTAATTCTCTAATTTCCCTGTGTCGTACAAACATGAAATTGGGCAGGAACATTCTTTAGATCCTAAATAGGAAACGTAAAAGGGTCACAACACGATTATTCAATGCTAATTGCAAAAGTAAGTGCCAGCATTCTTTACATCCTAAATGAGGAGAATGGGAAGGGTGACATTCTGCAGAGGGACATCAGTTAATGCAGCCTGAGGAGAATCTAATGCTCCTCTATGTGTATACATATTTTTTTCCTCGGCTCCTCTAAAGTAACCATGATTTCATAAAATTTTCCATGTGAACAACACGTAAACACCTGTACCAAATTAACTTTGGCGAAGTCGGATATATCAGCTAGTAATGTATAAATGACTTGGAGATAAAAACAGGTGTTGGGGGTCAGTTTTATGTGTTAAAGGAAAAAAGTAAAGTCATAATAAAGTAATAAAAGCTGTATTATTTGTTGAGTCTAGCGCCATTGCTCTGGTGCTCTCCGTCAGTCTTTGTTTACAGTGCTGTAGTCATAATGTCATATTAACATACCGTAAGTGACTGCAGCAGCCAACCACTGACTTCTGTAGTCAGACCTGATTGATCCCAGACAAGAAAACTTTCATTTTAGGATACTTTATCCTTCAATCTTGTCAATAATGTATGTGAAGAATAAAACAAAGAAAGCAGAGAAGGTTTTCAATTCTTTTTGAAGCATTGCAGCAACATTCAATATTAGTAATATATGCAGCAAGGTGAATACATTAGCTTATAGTGTTGATAGAAGTGTGCACCGTGAGAGTATAGGAATTGATAAAATGAGACATCAGTATGAGGAGCAGATATACAGATATTATGCATGCTTATGCTTACATTAAACATTTCCTATTTATTTTTCAAGATACCTGTACAAGCTTAGAGACCTCCACCTGGACCGTGAGAACTACACCGAGGCTGCGTATACCCTCCTGCTCCACACAAGGCTCTTAAAGGTGAATGATTCAAAAGGAAATAAATACATAAAAAATGTATGCTAAGAGATAGATAGATAGATAGATAGATAGATAGATAGATAGATAGATAGACAGATATGAGATAGATAGATAGATAGATAGATATGAGATAGATAGATAGATAGATAGATAGATAGATAGATAGATAGATAGATAGATAGATAGATATGAGATAGATAGATAGATAGATAGATAGATAGATAGATAGATATGAGATAGAGAGATAGATAGATAGATAGATAGATAGATAGATAGATAGATAGATAGATATGAGATAGAGAGATAGATAGATAGATATGAGATAGATATGGGATAGATAGATATGAGATAGATAGATAGATAGATAGATAGATAGATAGATATGGGATAGATAGATAGATATGGGATAGATAGATATGAGATAGATAGATATGAGATAGATAGATAGATAGATAGATAGATAGATAGATAGATAGATAGATAGATATGAGATAGATAGATAGATATGAGATAGATAGATAGATATGAGATAGATATGAGATAGATATGAGATAGATATGAGATAGATAGATAGATAGATAGATATAAAATTTACAGTGTATTGCATACACTGTTCATTGGACAATGGAGATGATGACATTTTGCTTAGCTTCATCAGGTCCAATATCTCTTCTTATGCTTTATGAATCATTCAAGACAAAGTTTTATTATTATTCTGAACTACATGCTTAGCTTTTATTGACAGCAGCATTAAGTGAAGATTTCTATGTGTAATCAGTTTGTCTGTCACACTATAACCAAATCCAGGATCACAATAATAACCCTGTGAGATCTTTCGGAAGCTGACCGTAAAACAAGTCACTTTCTGCTATCTTCTCTCATAAGAGAGATGCCTATAAGTTCAAATAGAATATGCATGTTATAACATCTAGCATGCAGTATATAATCTGAAATATTTGGGCCACTAATACTCATTATTGGGATTTGCTATTTGGCCCTACCTTTATGTATATGGATGCATTTGGCTCCATACAACCTCTAAATTGTAGTAGTCTACAAGTTCTAGAACCTGTGGCACCCTTGCTGTGTGTGGATGAGTATTATCCTGCTGGAAAATGCCTTTTTGAAACTGCCATGAGAGGAACACATGTGGCTGCAGGATGTCCTGAACATATCGCTGAGCTGTCATTGTACCTCGTACCACTACTAGGGGTGATCGACTGTCATATGCAATGGCCTTCCCCCCTAGACCATCACACCAGCAGGGGGCAATGTGCTGATCCACAGCAAAGGCAGGATTGAGGTGCTTACCCCTAGGTCTCCAGACACAAACACGGCCGTCGTCTGTGCTGAAACTAAATTTGGCTTCATCACTGAAAACAACCAAGTTCCACTCTGTAGCAATCTAGTTTCATCATTCACAACACCACTGCTAACGGAGGAGATAGTGGGTGGGTGTCAAAGGCAGAACATGTAATGGGCGCTGTGAGATCAAATATCTTTCAGCCAAGTGCCTGCAAATGGTTCCGACAGATACAGGATAACAATGGTGCCACCTGTCTCTGGATGGCGGACAATGAAACAAGCTGCTCGAGCTTGTCAGATAATCAGATATTCCTCTCTACTAGTGATCTCTTGAGGCCATGCTGAGCCCAGTCGCCTTGTGTGCCCTCATGCCTCCACTGGCCCCAACACCTCCTAATAGTCTGGTCAGAACGACACAGGTGGTGGGCAATTCCTTGACACAACCATCTAGGTTCTGTTACCTGAGCAAATCTATTTGAGTGCATCATAGAGGTGTCTAGTGGTCAACGAGCTCTATGCAAGTAGTAAAAGAGGTCACTACACACAAGGAGCCTCCGAGAAACTTTTTATAGGCCAAGGGAGGAACCACTTTTAGGGCCTCTAATCACCACAACTCTCATCATTTACATATTTGCCTGAGATGTAACTGCATGCCGAGTTCTACAGCAAACCAATAACTTCTTCTAGGTGCTTGATTGTGTTTTGACAAAGAGTGTATAAATCCGAATCCCTTGATGATTTGATACTTATTTTATTTGCCTTTACATATAAATATGCATGCCTATTGCATTTTGCACTGCCTATGTTTAAAAAGCTATTTTGTCTCTTTAAGTGGTCAGATGAGCAGTGCTCACCCCAGGTCATGCAGACCGAATTCCAAGGACCACAAACTCACCGCCAACTAAAGGAGAGCTTGTATGCAGTTATCATTGGATATTTTCATGAAGGAAAGGTGAGATACAAGTTGGATGTGTGCTGTCTCCTACAGTTAATTTGAAGAAAAAAATGCCTGGTAAGCAAACTACAATCGTCATGACTAGAAATAAGTCATTTTAATCTCCAGCCATCATATTGCCAATAGAAGGTCCAAGCAAAGGCCTTCTTCCCAGGGTTTTCAAATTGCCCTCTGCATCTATGGAGTTTGGATGAATTTATTTTCCTACTGTGGGGAAAATTGCTATTTAAGACCTCATTCAGAAGAGAGTGTGTTTTGTGTGCGCATAATGCACGTTTCTAAAAGAACCATTAGGTTCCTATAGAAGCTTTCATATGCACGGAATTTGAAGCGCAAAACAGCACGCACCTAAAAAAGAAAGGACATAGGTAGGTGCATGTTTTGCCAGACTTTCTATTGACTCCTATGGGAACAGGAGTTAATGGAAACTCCAGCACATGGATAAGTTTCTCCGCTGCTTACAGCAGGACATTTAAAAGGTGCTCCTGGCCAGAGGCACCTTTTAAATGTCCCGCCGTTAACTCCTTCGTCCCTGCGGGGATGAGGGGACTCACCGAGGGTTCTGTTAGTCCTAGCGGGGAGTCGCCTAATCACTGAACACCATGACAGCATTGTCACAGTGTTCAGTGATGATGGGACTGCAGCAGGGACGAAAGAATCCCTTGCCACAGCTGTGACAACTGTAGATGAGAAGCGTGATGCTATCCCTTTGCTTTCAATGGGACCGACGCTGCCGCCATTCCATTGAAAGCAATGGGAGGAAGGCCACCCCGCAGGGATTTGCGGGGAAGGGCATGAAATATAAGCCCTTTCCTAAAAAATAACCCCTAGCTGTAAAAAAAAATAATAATTAACTCACCTAGAAGCACTGTCCGGCTCTTCTCCCCGGTCCCCGGCAGTCTTCTTCTGTATTCTGGTGGCCGGGGATTGAAAAATCCCCGCCTCCAGAAAACGCTGCCTCTGATTGGCTGAGCGCTGTGACCAATCAGAGGCAGTGCTCAGCCATTCATTGACTGACAGCTGTGGCAGGGGATTCTTTCGTCC
The DNA here is from genome assembly GCF_035609145.1 of Eleutherodactylus coqui. Taxonomy (NCBI): domain Eukaryota; kingdom Metazoa; phylum Chordata; class Amphibia; order Anura; family Eleutherodactylidae; genus Eleutherodactylus; species Eleutherodactylus coqui. The sequence goes on along the minus strand of NC_089838.1, from coordinate 69,511,269 downwards.
CGCAGTCCCCTCCAGACGGTTCACGCATTTTCCTCATAAGCGAGGAGCACATTTTTTTCGCGCACATAGGCGCACAAAAAAACACGCTTGTCTGAATGAGGCCTGAGGTTTGATTTGCCTTCCTCTGGATCAGTTTGATTGTACTTGTATGTCTTTTCTTCAACTTAAGTAGCCATGAAACTATGAAAAATCAACACAACAATCCTAAAAATATAATAACTCTATCATCACCAGGTACTTGCTTAGCAAAAGCAGTAAATACACTTACTAATGTATCTTTTTACTGAGATTCCCTTAAGAGGAGCTATCACAAATTAGGAAATCATTGTCAGCCCTGTAACTGTCTTAGGGCCTGTACACATCAATATTAAAGGTTTCATTTGGAACCTCCGTTGCTGAATTCCGTAAAAAAAATAGCATGCTGTGCTATTTCATCCTGTAAAATGCTGGAAGCCTGGCCATACACCAAATAAACCTCATTATAGTCATCTGGGTCCGTTTGGTACCATTCAGTTTTATCATATGGCTGTTCTGTTTGGCCACTGGGTTCCATTGTCCTGCTGTCATAATGGAGCAGGAAAATGCAACCCATAGCATTAAAGTGAACTAGCGCTAATACTGAATGAGCTATACCGCCCTTCTTATAAACCCTGGTTCTTTTCTCAGCAATTATACCTCAAGCAATTAACATTGCTTCCATTTTCTAACTAGCATTTTCTAACACTTTTTTTATTTATCAGCCCCGTCATCTCGTGCCGGGCCCTCGCGAGAGAGATACGCTCTTTATAGACACTATTAACTCTGGCTTATAGATGTATGCCATAGACAGAGGACAATTTCTACTGTAAAGTATATGAAAATGGATTATATAAGCCAGATAACCTTTCTAGGTTATAATCTATCTCTTAAATATTGGTGCCATATAAGAAGAGAAAAGCTGAGGATTTTGCTGAGAGAAGTTGGCAATAAAGGGACTTCCAGCTATTCCTGACCATTAAAAGTCCAGCAGAAAAGGAAGTTGGTTTGCAAATAATCTAGCATGGCTCGAGGGACAGAAATCTTTAAAACCAGTAAACTCTTGGTAAAAGGCAGTTTTAGGGGGGTTACATGTAAAGCATGCTCAAGAAAAGACCTAATTAAGCACCACTAGTGGCTCAATGGAATGGATAAAAACATGGGAAGATGGAGCAGTTTTGGAAAATGTCTATTCAGAAGGCATCTGATGTGTAGCCCACTGCTGCACTTGCGCCAAGAAGATAACATGCTGGGCTAAAAAGAGGAAATTGTGTTTGAAGGTTCTCTTGGCCAACATATTTGCCCTTTGAACAATACTACCAATACATACAGTGTATTATTCTAATTATCTCCCAGAAATAACTTTTAGGAATACTTGCAATAATACGATTTGTCGTCCTTTTGTACTTGTTACAGTTAAAACATATTCTTCTTATTAATGTCAGCATGATACAATTTTGGAAGCTGTATTTTGCTAGTCAGTAATTTATTATCAAAATGCCCTTGCAGTATGGCACTGGTTTTGAATTGCGTTTTTCAGTGCTAAAAGGACAGGTTCATAATTTAACTTTGTTCCTCCTTGTTTTATTTTATTACTTTGGAAAATGAGACATTCAAGGACAAATCACTATGATATTTCAAAGGAGCACAATTTTCCATTTTATTATGTAATTACATTACAGATGTGGGAGGAAGCAATATCCCTGTGCAAACAATTGGCAGACCAATATGAGATGGAAATCTTTGACTATGAACTACTGAGCCAGTGTTTGGTAAGAAGTTTTGATTTAACACCAACTTTGTACTATCAGACCATATAAAAATAAGTGTATTTACTGTAGTACAAACCATATGTATCATCACTCAAACAATCCCTCATTATTATGTCTTTTCATATAAAATAAGGTAAGGCATTTTTACTCCTGCGTTGACAAAATTGCATTCATTCAAAATAGATAGTAATGCTATATGGAAGTGATACGTTTATTGTGACCTACCAAGAGAAGGGGGCATTCTGAAGATCAAAAGTATGGATCTTAAAGGGGTGTTGACATCTCAGACATTTTTGGCATATCCACATAATACCCCATAAATTTACACCCTTTTTGGGCCCTACATTACCCCTTTCTTTTCACTTCCACTACCTGAGATGGATGGGTTCATGGAAAGAGTCAAACCGTCTATTCTAGACTGTAGATTTTTTCTGTAACTCTCATAGAAGTGAATGAAAGTTAAGAAACAACCTTTACGCCTCTTAGAAGTAATGTAAATAGGGTATCTTGCTGTACTACACTGTTTTTGTAAATCCCATGCACTTCTATGGGAATTACAAAAACAGTGTAGAACTGCTGTTTCCATAATCTTGACCAACAGTAGCCACGACATACAGACAGGTATTCCATCCGAGCCATGATTGGCTGAGATTGGAATTTACCTTTAACAAATAGAAGAATATTGGTAAGGCTCTTTTATTTCCCACGCAAAAGCTGAATAGACTGATAGGAATTGTAGCACATTTGACTGTGAAAAGTATTTGGTAAACAGCAGGTTTTCAACTGGCTTCTAGAAACAAGTATATTTCACTTCACTGACAAGCACAGCTCTTGAAAATAGTTGAAGACTGAAACACATGCAATATTAGAAAGTTACATTACCTCCTTCTTTGCTCTTCTCTTGTCTGCTCTTCATATAAATATCTAGAAGATTTCCCCCATAGTCTAGAATTCGTTACACTTAATGATTAGAGATGAGCGAACGTACTCGGATAAGCACTACTCGTCCGAGTAATGTGCTTTATCCGAGTATCTCGCCGCTCGTCCTGAAAGATTCGGGGGCCGCCGCAGCTGACAGGTGAGTCGCAGCGGGGAGCGGGGCAGAGCGGGCGGGAGAGAAGGAGAGAAAGATCTCCCCTCCGTTCCTCCCCGCTCTCCCCTGCAGCTCCCCGCTCCGCAGCGCGTCCCGAATCTTTCAGGACGAGCGGGGAGGTACTCGGATAAAGCACATTACTCGGACGAGTAGTGCTTATCCGAGTACGTTCGCTCATCTCTATTAATGATCAAACTTTCTCCTACCTTCGAAAACTTCAAAACCAACTTAAAAACTCCCCTCTTCGGAAAAGCCTACACTCTGCAGTACAATAACCCTACTACTGCTACACTACCACTTGAGCAGCTTGTACCTTCTTCACCTACTGTCTTCTATTTCCTTCCTTTATAGATCGCAAACCCTTGTAGACAGGATCCTGTTATCTAATATAACTTAAAGCCTCCTTTCTTAAGCCCCATTTATACGGGATGATTATTGCTCAAAATTTGCTCAAACTAAATCTTTTAAGTGATAATCGTTGCGTGTAACTGCTACCATCGTTTGCTTTTCAGCTGACAATGATTTTATGTTGAGTTTAAAATCCATGGTTCGGACGGGCAGCTGATAGCAGGGACCACATGCTGTTATTCTTCCCGGGAGCACTGATAACCTTGTTTTCAGCTGCAGTCCCATGGCAGAAGAAAGGGGCTGTATGCAGATAACAGACCACCTGCTGCTCTCTGCATACAGCAAAGGGAGGCTCATTTACATGCAAATTAAGCTGCTAATGGGCATTAGTGGCCATTAGCAACTTATGCAAAATGATCGCTCAAACTGTCATTCTCCCTATCTTTTGAAGGAATTTTGAGCGATCATTTTTGCATGTAAATGAGGCTTTATGTACAGTGTCCAGGCATTAATGGCACTTTAAAATAAATAATCCCTTTGGGATTATTTGCATAAAATCAAAAATCCCACTTAAAGGGGTCATCTCTTGAAAGATTCTGGGGACTATATATTTTGGAGATCTGACTGGTACCACCATTAGGATAAAAGTAAGAACACAAAAGTGCTTTACCGCTTTGTATTCTGATGGCTACACATGGCTTTTTCTCAATGGCCATATGAAGATTTACTATGATGCACTAATAAAAGACAGAACGAATGTGCCTAATTTGCTTATACTAGTGAGAGGATAATGGTGAGGTCTGTAGATAGAACTGCTCCCCTTAAGGCCTCGGTCACACGGGCGTTTTTTCCCGCGATTTGCGGATCGCATGACGGATGCGCATCTGCAAATCGCGTGACCAGGGCTAAAAAAAATCGCACAAAAAATCTGCTCCTAGCCGCGTTTCATTAGAAATGGGCCGGAGTAGTGCAGCGCTGTCCAGCACATTGAATTCAATGGAGCCGGCAATACAGCCGGCTCCATTGAAATCAATGGGCTGCGGGCGATCTCACGATGAATTTTTCGGAAGGGCTTAAAAATATAAGCCCTTCCCTGAAATTCATCCAGAAATGTGTAAAAAGTAAAAAAAAATATATACTCACCTTGTCCCGGCAGACGGAGTTCAGCCGCGGCCGGCCGGCAGTTCTCCTGAACTGCTGTGAGTAGTATTCAGCAGCCGGGGATTTAAAATCCCCGCCTGCTGAATGAGCTGCCTCTGATTGGTCCCTGCTGGAGACCTGCCTCTGATTGGAGAACTACCGGCCGGCCGTGGCTGAACTCCTTCTGCCGGGACAAGGTGAGTATATATTTTTTTTTACTTTTTACACATTTCTGGATGAATTTCAGGGAAGGGCTCATATTTTTAAGCCCTTCCCGAAAATTCATCGTGCGATCGCCGGCAGCCCATTGCTTTCAATGTAGCCGGATGTATTGCCGGCTCCATTGAATTCAATGGGCAAACATCATTCTTCTCTGCCACAGCTGTTACAGCTGTGGCAGAGGAGAATGATTTGTCTAGTATATGTTCTCAATGGGGTTGGTGCTGCTGCCGCCCGCCCCATTGAGCGCATATAGAGAAGAGAACAGGAATCGCAGATCGCAGATAGGTGCGATCTGCGATTTCTGTTCTATAATTTATCGGACAAGCGCATAAAAAGTGCTCATGTGTCCGATACCATTGCAAAGCAATGGTTTTATAAAATCACACATCGCATGCGCATGCGCAGATCGCACGGAAAATTGCCCGTGTGACCGAGGCCTAAAACCCATGGAAAACACAGTACTGGAAAGTAAAGTAATTCTGGCGACTGCCTTTTCCTCCAGGAAGGTAAGCCCTAGACCAGTATTTTAGGCTACCACATGGTGTTTCTAATGTACTGGTCTATTACCTATAATGGCCATCCATCCAACAACATAGAGTGGCACAACCCTTTTCTATTGCCACTGTCACTTTGTTCTAGTGACTGATGGAAGTCACAGCTACAGTGCTGATGAGCTATAGGTAACATGTCACTGTGATATCCTACTAATTGATGAAACAACCCCTTTAAAACTAATGTATCTTCAGAAAACGACCTATTGTTTGATTCAACTTTTTATGTTAACCATATTTCTTTAAAAAAGCTTGTTTTTTGTAATTTCCCATGTCATTATCGATATTTAAAAATAAACCTGATATCTTGCAGTTTTCACTGGTCACTGAACCTCATAATAAAGTTGTACAGAGATCCGTCCTCATTAGTCATCTGATTATCACCACAGGCAGAATTACAAAAAAGTTAACACCTCTATTATGAGGCAAGAATCAGATAACACAGGTTCCACCAGTCACAGCAGGTGATGGTCACAGTTCACCTCCTTCCTCACCCTGCATAATGACTTCGCAGGTCACAGAGCATGCACACAAAACTCTCCCATGGGAGTCAATGAGCCCCCACCAGACTACAGGTTTCTATAGTCTTTGTGGCTGCTGTAAAGTGAATTTCTGAACTAGTGTTAACAGAGCACAGCTAGTGCATTATGGCAGCCTCCATAATTATGTCCAGCAAATTGAATTAAAAAACCTACAATAAAGAAATAGATAAGAGATTCAGTGTCTGCTTTTAATTAGTAAATAAAAATCTAGAAGACACAATTTCCTTTTGAATTAAGTTTTCAAAGCTCTAAAGATATCGTTTCTTCTTATGAAATTACATATAGTTCTGTTTAAAAGTTTTAGGCAGGTGTGGAAAAAATGCTGCAAAGTAAGAGTTTTTTCAAAAATAGAAGGCGTCTGATTGGTTCCAAATCTAGTAGGACAATAACTGCTAACATCCAGCCGATGTCATTAGCAAATATCGTCAGTGTAAAGAAGAACAAGGAGTCCTGGAAGTGATGATATGGCCCCACAGAGCCCTGATCCCAACATTATTGAGTCAGTCTGGGATTACATGAAGAGACAGAAGGATTTGAGCGAGCCAACATCCACAGAAGATCTGTGGTTAGTTTGGAACAACCTCCCTGCTGAGTTCATTCAAAAACAGTGTGCAAGTGTACCTAGAAGAGCTGCTGCTGTTTTAAAGACAAAGGGTAGCCATACCAAATACTGATTTGATTTAGATCAAAGTAATATATCTAATTATCTAATATATCTTCTATTGTATATATATATATATATATATATATATATATGTACCCACACACACACATATATATATATATATATATATATATATATATATATATATATATATATATATATATATATATCACAATTTAAATGAGAGTATATATGATTTTAGAAACCAACATGACTGGTTTTCATGCATCGTCCTGTTTATCCTTTTCAGAACTTTATAAATCCTTATAGTTACTGCACAATAATTTCAGAGCCTAATCACAAATGCAAAATATTCCAAATGATTGCAATGTTTTTCATATATTTTATTGGCAGACACAGCAAGCAAACTTCTATGAAAACATAATGAAAATTCTTCGTCCGAAGCCTGATTACTTTGCGGTTGGATACTATGGGCAAGGATTCCCAACATTCCTCCGGGTAAATGTTTTATATCCACAATAACTAATTTTATGGCTACCAGTAAAGTTGTGAAATGAATAGACAGATGTAGACATACACAAGAGTCTTAATTTACTGCCATAATGGATAATGTCTGACAAATTAATGTAGTATTGCACTATTTTTTAAAGCGGGAACATGTGTTTGCATACTGGGCTGTCCAAGTGCGAAGCAAATAGTCAAATGTGGTTGTCTCAAGCAAGGTTTCATAATGCCTTAGTGACTGCAAATATGACTTTTTACTGTGGTCACTAAGGATCTTTAAACTTGCTCACATGCCTTTTTATAAAGGTGCATGTTTAACCCAGCATGGGTGTCACATGTCAGGAAGAGCCAGTGCTCCACTTTTTACTGACAGTCGGGCTCCTGCTCTTAACTACAGAGAATGGAAAAAGCTCTGTTTCTGAGAGTATAAGCCTTTCCATGCCACCGTTGGCATATATACAGGGTCTTAGTTGTGACCTGGCCCCTAAACCAGAGGTCCCAGAGACCCATCTTACCACTGTAGTAGCCAGGGCTGCTGTCACTGGGTCTCACCTCCACCCCCACACAACACTCAACTCAACAGCAGCTGCAAATAATCAGGACAAACTTTCTCATTCACAGTGATGGGACTGACTGAACAGCCCCACTCCTTCCCCGAGTGTCCTGAAACTACAGTAAAGGTTGAGGAAAAATTTGGGCTCCACAGTCAGCCCCATCAGCATGTGTGGAGACCCTACAGCTATGTGGGGGCAAAACAGTTTTGTGGGGACACTATGGGGTACTATAATTTTGTGGGGGCACTTCAGCTTTGTATGGGCACAGAGAGGGCACTATAACTTTAGGAAAGAAGAAAATAGTCTTTATAGAGGGAACAGAATGGGAAATTATGACTATGTAGCACTGAGAAGGGTATTGGAGGTAGCAGCATGTTGGAGCTCTGGGTGCGGACCCACTGTGCTAACCAACCAAACCTGGCTTTTAGACCATACCTAGTATTGCTGGCAGCTGACCCGAGTAGTCAAAGGGACTGAAGGAGGGAAAACTCATATGATAACTTGCCCTTATCTAAGCAGGAAGATGGGAAGACCCCTACCTATAAGCAGGGTAGGCGTTCTGATAAGAACGACCCCACGCTGGAACCTTGGGGCTGACTATTCCTGACAAGAAATAGGGACAGTGTACACAAAGCACAGAATAGGATGGACCACCACAGAAACAGGAACGATGCACAGACTGGACAGAAATGGACAGAAGCACAAAGGCTAAAGCATAAGGAAAAGAATAGACAAAATAAACAGATACAGATACTGGATCAAAAGACAGAACAGTCCTGAGACAGGTGACCTAGATATACTTGGTGTCTGAAGCAAACACACATCAATTCTAAGGCAAAGAAGAAGGGTCCCTAGTTCACTTAAATAGGAGATTAATTGCTATTTAAGCTGCAGTTGGGCTGTGAGCACTGAGAGGGGTTAACTCCCTCATTGCTGGTAGAAAATAGAACAAAGGGTAAATTAAGCAGAAGAAGCAGAGCGATACCCGTGTCTGCCTGGTATAGCAAGAGGGCCGCAAATACAGGTAGCAGACCTAACACAGCAGGATAGGAAAAGTGTACAAACACAAGTCATATAGAAGTCTTCATGGTGCTCTGAGCCCAGATAAAGGAGAAGTGGGAAAGCAGATAACAGTAATCAGAGGACACATCACTTGTGGTCACTAGAGGTAACTGCACTGCAATCATTATCACTGCATAGAGCTAGTCTCTTACTATTATGGGGTGACTGCAGTATTTAGAGGTATTTTAGAACCGAGCTGCTGTGTCTAAGCTTGACGTGTTGTAATTGTTGCCTAACAAATATATCTCTGATATAGATGATTTTTGAGGGGCGAACAGGGGAAGTAATACATGTGTATTGAGACTTGTGCCCCTAATCTTTTAAGATTCTAGCAATTTACCTGACTACTAGTGCTGCAATGATGCACCACTTAAAAGACCCAATAATGCAACAGAAAGTTCCAGGTGGACCACAGCCGTCAGCAATGTAGAGCAGAGAGGGGTTCCAAGCCTTTACCTATTCCTCTACATGCCACGATCAATAGCAATCATCGCATGTAAGTGATGACAGGGTGAAGGGGTACCCCTATCACATATTGGCACCCTGCAATGCGATTGTGTCTGCCATGTAACTCAGCTTATTAAACTACTGGGGCCTGTAAGTTGGCAATGTGAGCACATGAGTAGCTCTGGCCAATCAGAGCAGCTAGTAATGTCTTAGACTACCAATGCATACTATTACACCGTGTACATCAGGTAGTAAGCAAAGTGGTGTGGCCATCTTTGTTTGTCCAGGACCGGAGGGCCACTTTAAATTTTGAACATGCCAACTTATGCTGCTGATTTGTTGCAGATTTGTATGCAAAGAGGAAGACTAAATCTATTACCTCTAGATCTGCTGAAAATTTTCAGTTTAAGATCATTTTTTACTCTTCTTCTGCATCTTCACCCTGTTCCATGCAGAGTTTTGCTTACACACCTGCTTGTCTCTATATTTTGGCCTTAAGTGATGACATGCCATATAGACATGTGGCCGATGCAGCCAATCACTGCTGTGATCACATGGGTCAAGACATCATCATTGGAGGCTAGACAGGACTAGTGGAGATGAAAAGACTCAACAGAGCTGGGGGAAGTGCAGAAGATGAGTATCTTTTTTTTTGTTCCCAATCTACAACGGCAAATCTGCACAAAAATGGCGCATACTGTATTTGCCGCTGCAAATCCATACAGATGGATTTTCCACAGTAAATCCCTCCCAAGTGACCATAGACTTAAAGGGATTTTGTCACCAGGTTCATGACGTTTGACGCAGAGATGGGCTCCGAATCACAAAGATGGACCATGCCGGCTTTTCCTCACTTTTGTGTATCGGGAGAGAGCAGTCACTCTACATGCTGCAGTCAGGGAGTGGTCAACACGACCCGTTTCTTTGACTCAAATCTTAGCTCCGAGTCAAACTTCATGAACCCAGTGACAGGATCCCTTTAAAGGGAGAATATGTAGTAATGCAAGCAAGTAATGGAAAACAAGTAAATAGATAAGCAACAGTAAAAAAGTGTATGAGGTTGTCTGGTTTAGAGTGTCTTTTGCACTGCCAGACACCTCAATGAGTTCATGTTAAAGCTGCTTACTATGAGTCCCTGTAGTAGGGCATCGAGTATTCAGTTTATCACCGGGATTCTGCAAAATCTTAGTATCAAAAACCAATTATCACATACAATTTTCAGTTTATAATAAAATAATGGAATAACAACTTATTTTATATTAAATTAGGACCAAGTTTGACCATAACTACTAATGAATTATTGGAAAAGTGCGTATATTTTTTTTCACGCTGCCACCAAAATTCTTAGTATAAGAGAACTTCAGGCGTGCTCTAAAAACGCACCTCTTCAGGGAGGCATATGGCATTCCCTAAACAAACCCCTCTGTACAACGCCTGATAACATGCTCCCTGACCTACTGACTGCAATCCCTGCTAGCCACCATCAACTGCCCCTACAGTCATACCGATTCTGCCATCACACGGCCAAATGTCTGACCATTGTCTGTATATAGAATCTCTCACACTCCATCTCGCCATACGGTGCACATCTCCAGCCCCTTTACCTTCTGTATCACCCCATTACTTGTAGTATGTAAGCTCGTTGGAGCAGGACCCTCACCCATATTGTTTCCATCAGCTGATTACTATGTAACCGCGGTTCTGTAATGTTTGTACTTTTGTCTTTCTGTATTCTTCCTGTCTATGTAAGCGCTGCGGAATATGTTGGCGCTATACAAACGAAGATTATTATTATTATTATTAGTCTATGATATGAAATAATAAACTCAAATTAACTCACCCCTGTAGTAGTCAGGTTATTGATTGACAAGTAGTCTGCATCTCAGCACAGTGGAGGGAGATAAGGATGACCGAAAGACAACATATGGCTAGTTAACATTAAAATATAGTCACACTTACACAGAGATATCCCACAAGGTAATGCTAATAATTGTTTGATAATAAAATATTCATTATTCCATAAATATTTATATTTGCAGAACAAGGTGTTCATTTATCGTGGAAAAGAATATGAGCGGAGAGAAGATTTTTTGGCACAGTTGATGACCCAGTTCCCTTTTTCAGAGAAGCTGAACACTACCTCGTCCCCTGGCGAAGATATCAAGAACTCAGCCGGACAATGTATCCTTCTACGACATTAATGTGCTGCTGCACTGGTAGAACAGAGTCTCTACTTTAGACTAATCAGTCAGTTTCTCTCGTAAATCCATTTGATGAACAGATTAAAAGTTCTTTTACATGGGACGGTCTGTCGGACACAAGATGCCCAACAGGTTGCCCCAACGATAATCATTCCTGTGCTTTTACACGGGTACAATTATTGCTAGTCAATGAAGGTGGGGGGGGGGGGGGATTGTTCCAGCCCACCCACCTACAGTCACAGTAACCAGGAAGGTGATTCATTGTTTGGTTTTCTGCATTCAAAAACTGAACGATCAATGAGAAGCAAACAACTTCTCATTCATTGCACATGGGTGGATGTATTTACACTGAATGATAATTTTTCAGATTCTCGCTGGATCGCGGGAACTTGAATGATTATCGGCCCATGTAAAAGCACCTTTAGGGAGAATTTTTCAAGTGCTGTGCTTGCAGAATTTCTTGAAAAAGTCTCAAATTTTTGTGTGAATTGAATTTGGCTCAAAAATTTCTGCCATTTTACAGTTTTATTCTTCTCACTCTACTTTTCCAAAAGGAAATGGGGCTTGGTTTGAGTGCCATGAAGTTTTCAGATGGATCTAGGAATTGAGAAACATTTGTCACAATCTTATTCCAGTAAGTGGGAATAAGGGAATACATCTCTAGACATATTTAAAGCTGCAACTAATTTATCATCAGTATGTGACAGTGCAAAACTGACTTTAAAAAACCCTTCATAACCAACTCATCCTTTAGGGTATGTCCACACTAACGGATTTGCTGTAGATTTTCCACAGCAGAAAATCCATAGAAAATCAACAGTGGAAAATGGTGCAAATTTTGAAGTGGATTTTGGTGTCATGCAGATTTGTTGTGGATTCCACCCCTTACTTTCTGAAATTCAGCTGAAAAATTTAAATCTGTAGTCGATCTACACTGTAAAATATCTCTGCAGCACATGAATGGGAGTTCTACAATACTGTACTTCAAATGCTGAGAATTTTCTGCAGTTAAATCCACTGAGGAAGATCCACAGCATTTCTGACTCGTGTGAGTTTACTCTTAGGTCTCATTCATATGGCATTAGAACTGTTAGATTTATGTTGCAGTGTTCTAACATGGATCTAATACTTCAATCTGTGTTAAAACTTCAAGGCTGAGCCTCAAAGTTCTGCTGTGGATTTGGATGTGGATTTACATAGCTGCTATCACACAGTTATAACAGGAGATCGCAGTTCATTCTCCTGACTGTATACTTATAGTCTGCAGTTTATGTAGGTGAATACAGATTATAATTGCAGTGTCCTCCCTGCAGGCAGAGATGGTACAGGCTGTAGCTCCTCATGGGATGTTGTGTTGATGCATCATGGGATTGATAGCGCAGACTAGTGAAAGAGAAAGCAGAGCTAAATCTCAGCATCCAAATGGTGCCTGATAACTATTATAAGCATTAGACAGGAGGCAGCACTGCATGAAAAAGACTGCAGTATATGTAGGAGATGTCTAGAGTGTGACAGGCAATCAGACGAGGGGTACAGGTATGGAGAAATGTGTTTTTGCTGCGCTGGCCCTTTAAGGATTTTCTTTTTAAACACTACTAAATATTTTCACAACAGTAGCGTTCTTGGCTCTACCAGCAGAACCGCCTGATACAGATATAGTAGTTGAATGCTTTAGAGGAAACTTCTAATGAAGGACTTTTAGGGCATATAAATACAGTATGTCAACCAGACACATGTCGTGCATCGAATATGTCAGGTAGACACAATTCTTAAAAGTCAGACCAGTCATGTTCTGATAGCTGAGATTCTCACTAAGATTGAAAAGGTCATTCACTATTTTCAGTACAGAGGTGACTGCACAAGAGTAATGTCTCTGCATGGAAATAAACAGATGTGTTCTCTCTCTTATGGTTCCATATCCCCATTTATTTCTAGTCTGTAGTCAACTCTATCCGTTGCATCTTTATAGCGATTACCTTTAGTGGCGGCCAAGGTGCCTATGTGATGCCCACTTGTCTATAGATTAGCTGCATATTTATTAATCAGTTTACATTAGTTTTTGGCGTAAACTAAGCCACAAAAAGTCACAAATTAATTAAAGACAGACCATTTCCCCGACCAGTAAACCATACCAGCTCTTACAGATTTTGGTGGTTTTCGCTGAAGAAGTGAAATTTTGGCACCATGCTTGCCAGAAATTTGGATAGTCGGTATGGTTTAATTAGAAAAGGCACCCAAAATGTGTCAAATTTAATAAGACGCGTGTGTCTTTTAATAAGTTTGGCAAAATTGAATCCAGTATTTTTTTTTTAGACTTGACATATGAAGCGCCATACTTAATAAATATGCCCCATTGTGTTGTCTAGTGCTAATTATACTGGCCATTAATTACGAGCCTTGTGCCCATTAAATACCAGCAATAGTGTTACAATATTACATAATTAAAACCTGCTCCATGCTCCAACACTACTCTCTTAAACTGAAAGGAAGTGACATGGGAGAAACTATTTAGGGGCCAGACATATGTCATTGCTGCACTAAGATCATTATCCGCACTTAAAGACCGGCACAGGCATAAGAGCAACCAGCTGGGCATGAATTATCTATGCCTGACCACTTTTGCCAACAGATGTTTCTGAAGTGCTACGATAGACGGTACATGCATAGCGGGCCTTATTCCAGAAGGGTCTATAAGGACTGGTGGCAAGTAGGAGAATCTGTGTGAATGCATGTCCGTACAAATCTGTACATATGATATATTCGTATATATATATATATATTGGTAGCTGATAATCACAAAGTTTTTGTCATTTACCAGGGAAGGCCAATATTTGTAGGGGCCAGGGTGCTGGTCTTGCAAGATTTTGCAAATGTTTGACTTTTGATGAAACTGGACATATCTGACATTTATACTCTGTTAAGGCAATCTTCGGGGTAACGGGATAATTATGGCTCAAATTCTTGCTGGAAACAACACATTTCAGCCATAATCATTTTATGTCCATGTGGCCACTGACAGGGCACTGAGCGATAAATTGCTCACCTATCAGAGTTGCTTGGTTTTAAGCTGAAGTAAAAACCAAGTGACTATCGGACCGAGTAAACAGAAGCAACTCAATGTTTGAGCAACTCCTGTTTACTGAAACAGGTTGCCACAGGAGGTGGTGAATTCTCCTTCAATGCAAGTCTTCAAACAGAGGCTACACAGACATCTGTCTGGGATGATTTAGTAAATCCTGCATTGAGCAGGGGGTTGAACCCGATGACCCTAGACGTCCCTTCCAACTCTAACATTCTATGATTCTATGATTTCAGCCTGACCTCAAATATTTTACTCCTTTCTAAAGAAGCTTTTGATCAGTGAATAAAGTATTTCTGCATTCTGAAGAGATTGCAGGGCACATTTATTTAAAATTGTATACTTGCAAGAAAAAGTATGTGAACCCTTTGTAATTACCTAATAAATTGTGGGTTGATTGTTAGCTAAGTCACAATTATAGACAATCACAACCAAAGTAAGGTAATAATGTACAAACAGTTGTACCATTCATGTAGTTAATTGAGTACGCTGAGTAAACATTCACAATACAGGGAGAAAAAGTAAGTGAAGCCTTGAATGCAATAACACATACATCCTTTAGGGACCTTTCCCACAATGCATCCAAATCCGCAGCTGCAGAATTCCATGCTAAAATCTGCAGGTCTAAGGCCTCTTTCACACGAGCGTCATCTTGTTGCTTAGTTAGCTGCGCTAAAAGACGTGCAAATGGAGCACAAAATCGCATGAACGAAGAACAGCTGTGACCAAGTCGCGGCAATTCTTCATCATTTTTCACCGCTGGCTGTGCTTTCTTGCAGTGAACTGACGCCGCAGCCCTGAAATCCCTCGGTTGGCAGAACAACTTAAATCACTTTAAATGCCTCACTAGAGGCACTTGTCATTGTTTAACAGTGTTAGCCACTGCTAAACTCCCTCCACCTCCCTTTTTCGACTGGCTCCCATAGGAGTCTATGGAGTTTCCTGCTTTGTACTGTCAAAAGATAGGAGAAGTCGGATGTTGAAATAATGCACCTGTGCACTATCTTTTGCGGCGCAATTTTTTTTGGCGCATCAAAAATCGTTCATCTAAAGGAACCTATGGGAAACCATTGGTTCCAATAGGTGCAACTTTTTTGATGCACTTACTTTTCGGCAAAATGTTGCTCGTGTGTAAGAGGCCTAACTGTGGATTTTGATTCAGAATTACAGCAGCTTTTAAGCCATTTTCAATTCCATATCAAAATCCACAGCTAGCCTGCAGAATTAACTGCAGTTTGCGGTTAGTTGTACATGCGTCCTAATTCCGGCTCATGTCAAAGTCTCTTAATTACCTCCACCAAATGTTTCCTGTAGCTGCAGATAAAATTTGTACAACTTTGAAAAGGAATTATAGACCATTCCTCCCTGCAAATATGCTTCAGTTCATCAGTATTTCTGGGATGCTCATAAAAGGCATGAACAATACAACTGTTTGTTTGTTATTAGTTCAGTTAGATTTTATTTGTCTAGAATTATAACAAAGATAACAATCAGACCGGATTTTATAAGTAATAAATGCACATATTCAGATCATTTGAAAGGGTTTCCCTACATTTGCAATGGTCTCACATGAACAGAATAGAATAACTTCTAATGCTTGTAGCGTTCAGCTTTTGGAATGCAACAGGAATGTTTTTTTTTCCTTTCCTTTTAATATCGTCCTGTATTGTCTTCCACAAAAGCACATGATCAATGGTTTTTAGAATGACAGTGCATTAGCTTAATTACTACTTCATGATCACACAATTAGGGAGACATATATATGCCCACGCATTTATTTAGCGGAGAAGAAGATTCCCCTTAAAATAAACAAGTATTCAATTATTTCCTCTTGTCCAGCGCTGCGATAAGCAAAGCAAACATTGACACCGGGCATTTTATCACCAAATACTTCATTAAATGTAACTTTATGGTCTGTTCAGGGTGATTTATGAAACCTGAGTGAAGACTAATTGAGCAGATAGTAAAAGCATACACGTACTAAATTAATATTCAAGGCAATCTCTAGAGAGCAGTCCCTGGGCTTTATTTATGTCAGGGAAAAGCAATTATTTTGTGCTCGTTACCCAAGGTAAAGAAGGATAAGATCTCAGCAGGACTTGTGTGATACATAAAGTTGGTAATATTGTTCAGACCTTGTACGCCACGTCTTTAAACATAGCTGCAGAACAATAAAATAAGACTTTTTTAGAAAATTTACATCTTCAAAGTGTTCCTATAATTTCCATGGAGAGGCTCAGGTAGCACGCTGAGCGGCACAGTTACTGAGACAACTGTACATCCTTCAAAGAGTCATCTGCACAGGTATAATACTAATAGGACTTATGTACCAGGCTTTTCGAGTGTTCTGAAGTTGGCTCTGCAACTGTACTGCCTGGTGTGCTATCTGCTTCCCCCCTTACCGAGGAGATTGCGGAGTACACTACATGTCTGGACAGCAGATATGGACCATATCATGCTACTAAGTAATTTCCTTTGGGCTACGCCTGATGTCAGCACCTTGGTTCCCCTGGTTTTCACCCTTTAACCCCTCTAATCTGGTCTTAGCTGCAGGCTTCCCAGTCCATTGCCCCAAGAGTAGTCTTGGTTCTGTAGCAGCTGACATGAGCCAGTTAGAAGCACCGCAATGTGGTTCTAGAGCAGTAGGCATAGACATAGTTGATATTCAAAACAGGACAGGCAGACTTATTGAATAACTATGGGACAGGCAAAGTATCAAGGCAGGCAACAAACAGATATATTGTGGTCAAAGTACAAGCTGAAGTTGTGACAAGAGAAGATGGGAGAGTTGGGTGAATCAGGCACAGGTCAAACCAGGATACAACATTGCCTTTGTAGAACCATATAGAGATAATTGTTCAGGCACCCTCCAGTGGGGGTGGGTGTCCTAAATAATTAGGCAGCTGTCTGGATTGGCTGGAGATGGGAAAGCTGGGTGTACATGCTGACCCTTTCAGAGGTGGGCCGAGCGTGTGCACACACCTTATAAGTGACAGAACTCTAGTTAAGCAGTGTCTTCCACAGGTAAGGTGCCACACAACCTACAAAATTCTATTTTCTGACAAGGCAGCAATACATAATCATTACCGCAGCGGTCGTGTCTACTCCTTATTCTTTAGAGATTATAACCCGAGTTTAGGGTTCTATCTCCTAATGTAAGCAATTTACATTGTTTTTTCTGTTATGTGTGCTAGTGTTTACTATTGTTTGTCCTCTTATACTATGTAAAACATTGTTTGTTCTAGCTGTATAGGTATTACATATGTATTGCAGTGTACATTACCATATAAGGCGATGGTGCTATGTAAAAAATAGGAATTCATATTTATATGTTGTATTTCTTGTTCTTTTAAAATGCTCAGATTCTTTTCTGATTTTCACTAAAGTGTATCAAGCCATTACTTCTTAGCAGTTCTATAAAGATGAGACCACTTATTTTACCTTAACCAGTTTGCATTGCAGATATCCAGTGTTTTACAGTGCAGCCGGTGCTGGAGGAACAGCCCCAGTTTAAGAATAAGCCTGTGCCTGATCAGATTATAAAGTAAATACTGAGTCTTATGTAATTTGGTCTGTGGTCCAGTGTTACAGTTGTAACATATTGTAGTAATAGCCCTGATAGCCCTCTGATGATGCAGGACAGCGCTTACAGGAGTTTTCCAGCTGTAAAAAATTGATAACCCGTCCTCAGGATAGATCATCAGGACTCCAACTGATCAGCTGTTCTGACTCACTGCCTCATTGTACATGGCAGGAAGCAGATAGCTCTGTACATTGTGCAGTGGCCCAGCATGATATTGCAGGCAGAGTTCCCAATGAATTGAGCAGGAGTTATGCAGTATCATCCTGGGTCACTGCACAGTACATAGCTATGTGCTTCTTGCTCTGCATACCATGGCAGTGCATTGGCAAACAGAAGATTGGTGGGGGCTTCTGTCCTGAGGATAGATCATCAATTTGTTTTAGCACTGGAAAACCCCTTTTTGTGCTGCTCTATATCAATATGGTGTTCTTAGTAACAGCAACTCTCTAGGCTGATCAGTGGGGGCCCTGAGTGGCAGACCCTCACCAATCAGATATTGATGAGCCCTTTAATACTATTTTTAGCTAGAATATAAATGTCACCAATTGTGGTTACTATGCAAGTAAGAAGCTGTAAGAAGACTGCAGAATGTCAATGGGTAATAATATGATTGAAATTCTGGCTGTAACATCCACGTATCTCTCCCCATCATGTTAGGATTAGTGTGAGTGTCACATAAAGACACTGAGATCAATGCTTCTATGTACTGAAAACCAATGAATTATCTGTGAGACACAAACCAAAGCCTGACTGTTGACTCAAAAGAATTTCTGTATCGTCTTCACAAGGGTCATGGCCAGAGCTGTAACCTGAAGCTCCTGGGCCCCAAGGCAAAACCTGTAACAGGGCCCCCAACTATAATGCTTTATTCATCGTACTGGGCTCCCTATATGGAGAAGAGAGGCCTTATGCCCCCCCCCAAGGCTCCTAGGCCCAGGTGCAATCACATCCCTGCATCCCCTATAGTTACACCAGTGGTCATGACTATTGTACTTGACTGCAGAGAGAGAGAGAGAGGGAGATCTATATCTATCTATATATGTAGATATATATATATATATATATATATATATATATATATATATATATATATATATACACGTCCCTGCTTTCCTGAATATAAGACAGGATTTAGCTTTTTTGTTTAACAAAACTTTTATTGATTTTAGAGAGGTCAAAGTATATATTAATCATGACTTTCAACATTACATTCATGTATTTAGTCAGGGGTAGTCATGAGCGAGCATACTCGCTAAGGGCAATTGCTCGAGCGAGCATTGCCCTTAGCGAGTACCTGCCGCTCGAGAGAAAAGGTTCGGCTGCCGGTGGCGGGTAGGGAGAAGTGCGGGAGAGCGGGGAGGAACGGAGGGGAGATCTCTCTCTCCCTCTCTCCCTCCCCCCCTGCTCACTGCCGCAACTCACCTGTCACCCTTTCCGGCAGCCGAACCTCTTCTCTCGAGCGGGCAGGTACTCGCTAATCATTAATCTGTTGGAGGAGTAGAGGATATACTTGATGGTAAGCTAGATTCCCCTGGGAGGGTCACAGATCTGGCTGTAGAGTTCCATAGACGCATAGTGAGCGGGTATTGGTACCGAGACGACCAGATTTTCTAATATATCGTTTCACGGTCTGAAAGGATAGCCGCCAGTTTCTCGTTGACAGTAATCCATGACCATTTTGTTTTAACTAAATCAACACTAACTGATGTTTTCGTCTAAGAGCGAGCGATTGCTATAGGTGCAGTTAGGAAACAATAGGATGTCCATTTATGAGTATGTTTGGGGATATTAGGAATAGGTTTGTCCAGTAAGGCTTCGTTCAGATGAACGTAGGTTACACGCTGCTACAGCACGTCGTAAACGACGCTGCTGACATGCAGGAATTCTGTGATGAATGAGCTGCTCTGTGGAGCAGCCCGTTCACATGTCCGTGCTGCAAGCAGAGTGCTGCCGTGCCTCCACTAGGGGCCTGTGGTCGACACCATGGACATCACCACGGCACAGAGCTGACAGGTGAGTCGGCCCTCACTGTCCTATCTTTGCGCTGGCAAAAAAAAACTCTGTGTGAGCGCTTCCATAGCACCCTATTGGTTGCTCTAGAAGCGTGGTTTACACGTTGCTGTAGCAGCGTGTAAACCAAGCTAGTCTGAACGAGACCTCAAGCTTCCCAGGATGATTTTTGTAACAAAATATTAGTAATGGAATATATAAGATTGCAGACTTGAATCCAAAACCTGCGGAGCCTGGGGCAGTTTCACCGGATATGTAGAAAGGTTCCCTCACCTCCATATCCCCTAAAACATAGGCCTGACGTCTTTGGATACAGGTTGATGATTATTTTAGGAACAAGATACTAACGCATTAGAAGTTTATACCCTGCTTTTGCAATTCATACGTTAATAGAAAGTTTTAAAGATTGTACTTTTTTACATGCATAGCTGCCTGGACACTATTTAAATTGGCCTTTTTTATTTACTGTAACTAGGGCTTTTTTGGAGTAGGGCTTAGATTCCAAGCATACTCAGAAATCCTGAAAAAAACATGCTAGGGCTTATTTTCAGGGAAACAGGGTATATACACACATACCTAGTCATAGAGAGATGCAGTTGCAATTGCTTGTTGAACTCCCATTTATTTGCACACACATATATATATTTTTGTTCTTACTATTATCTAGTGAATCCATGCACAAAGCCTTCACATGCAATGTGTCACAGTATAGAACCATAGATGCTGTATTACAGATTCATAAAACGAAGATCGGTGTAGTCCTGGGCATGAGGTTTAAGACCAACTGATATTTCACTGAACACAACAATGTACTGTGCTATAACTTGTTATTAGCCATCACTGATATGTGCAGGAAGAAATATTTCACACTTTATGTCCAGTAGACATATATATTGCTGTTACTAAGGAGAACCATTATTTTTCTTCCATAGCTGTCAGTATTTATTTAGCTGAAAAGTTAATGTGATTTCCTTAAAACTATATTGGCATTAGCAAAATGTCAAAAAATGTGACCTATAACATTTACCTCTTGCTCTGTGGTGGATGATATGAAGATAACCTTCTGTTGCAATTACAATTGTTCAATCTATTTCTGGCAGGGGAAAGCATCGAATTAACATTGTGGTTGTTTCTGAGCAAGCTGAAGTTTTTGTCTTTTGACTTTTAAAAAGAGCAGCTATAAAGATGTAAAACAAATTGGCGATTTCTTAGTGTAATTCTCAACCTTTTAATCTGTTAGTATAGAATTTTACAACCACGGTCATCAAAACGATACAGTAGCAAAATAAAGGGATTGCAAAAAGTGCATTTCAAATAACTTGGGCCAGTTTGACATCTGCGTCAGAAGCTCCAGCCAAAGGTTCCATCACAGAGCCGGTTCTAAATACCAAAAGCCACGAAGATAGGCGGAAAGCTGGAGTCCCACTGGCGCTGCTCAGTTCTGTTCAGAGACGGAACAGTTTGGTTGTTGGGATTCCCCTTTCCTGCTCCATTGGGGAACCCCCCCCAAACACAGATGTTAAAATGTCCTTATAGACTTGTCATGGGATTACACATACGGTAACTGTGAACTGTACATACTATACACACACACAGAGCGTGCGCTACCCATAAATAGATAAAAGAACATCAATGTCTCTGCGCCAACTTTAAAATATAATTATTAATTACTAATAAATGCAGGACTTCTTAAATCTTTTCACCTGAGGTCCCATCAGCCAGTGTTAAATTCCGTAACCAAATGAAAAATATTGCATAGCTTCTCTTTTAGGCTGGACACCCACTGGCGTTTTATTCTCTCGCTGCTGCTGCCCTATTGAGAGCAATGGGATGAAGGCAACCCCTGCAGTAATCATTTTCATAGGGGGGGGGGGGGGGCTTGAAATATAAGCCCTATCTCGCAAATCATCCCTAGCTGTAGAAAAATTTTTAAAAATAAAAAATAACTCATCTAGAAGCGCTGTCCAGCTCTTCTCCCCAATCCCCGACAGTCTTCTTCTGTATTCTGGTGGCCCAGACTCCCCACCTCCAGAAATCGCTGCCTCTGATTGGCTGAGCGGTGTGGCCAGTCAAACGCTGCAAGTCCGTTGAGTGCATTTCTTGGGGGGGGGGGGGGGGGGTACTTATATCCTGTGGATGGTACAGCCTCAGAAGTGACTGGTAGCCAACCTCCCTCTGCAACATCAATCTCTGCTATTAGCTCCTTACATTTCACACATTCTCTCTGTGACATCATCAACATGTGCCAATGCGTTGCCATACGCTGGTGTCTGGGCCCACCATGGCCTGCGGCCGGTATTGTGAGCGATAATGCATTACAGTACACAGGTACTGCAATGCATTATCATAGCAAACAGAGCTTTTATTGTTAAAGTCCCCTACAGGGACATTAAAAAAAATTTTAAAAAAACCTTAAACCCCCTTTCTTTCCTCTGTTTGTATAAAAAAAACAATTAAAGCAAATATGAAAAAGCACTTTTTCCTGAACACGAGGAAAAATCACAGCATGCTCTACTTTTGAGTGGATTCCGTGCGGACGGCTTCCATTGAAGTCAATGGAAGCCGTCCGACCCGCGGGCCTTCCACAATTGACATTGCAGAAAGGTTGTGGATTCCGTGTTATCACTAGGCGATGATGTGGGAAAAGCAGGGGTTTTAAAAACAAATCTGTACTGTGCATGTCCGACGACAGGCTGCCCGGACCATACGCAGCACAGAAAAAGAAAATAAATGACAGGTACGCGGGGTCCACATATAGAATCCGACCCGGTCGTGTGCAGCCGGCCTAAGTCATGATTTGAAGATATCTTATAGAGCAGAGGTCCCCAACCACTAGTCCGCGGACCGTGATTGGGCTGTTGGGGGTCTTTTGACGGTCCGCGGCCCCACACCCACCCCGCCCTGACGGGCTATGGAAAAATGGTCTTGCTTGAAGCCGGTCCCTGGTGCAAAAAAGGTTGGGGACCACTGCTATAGAGAAAACATCTATGGCAATGTCTGAGCACTGAAAATAATTACAACACCAGTGCAATACTGAGGAAATCCTCAAAACAGGACCTGTTGGTAACACTTGAGAACAAGAATTGAGAAAGACCGGTCTCTACAATGATGTTATGCCTTTGTGCAAACCGTTTAATGGATACAATTGTACGGCCTGATTGTGTTAGTGATGATGCTTTTCTGGTAGCCATTAGGAATACAATTTACCATTTCCAAGTTGTAACCAAAGATAATGTCATTTTCCATAGACAGGAGGTAATATAAGACAACCTCTCTCCTAAACTTTCATTCTAGAAACAATTAAAACAATACTGGACCTAGTTTGAAGAATATGCTAATTGATTTTCTATAGCTGTGCACTTAACTTGAACAAAGCCCTGAACACAAGGCTATAAAAGCGTAATTTTGTATTTTACAGCTAGCTGAAAGAAATGATATAGGCTAAATTAAAAAGGTATGAAAAATAAGTGTAGGCATTATTCTTATTACTTAATCTATTGTACAAGCTTTCCAGGTGGACACTTTCAATTAATTTGCATACATTTTGCCTGTGAAAGTGTAAGTAGAGTATGCAGAAGTGTGGATTTATGGACATGACTCATTAAAACATTCATAGAGAATGTGATATTGCCCGGGAGATTCTATTCTGCTGTTCATTTTGGCTGATTGTCCTTGATATCTTTTAGCTTTTACAAGTCAAATTATGTGCAGAGATTTCACTATTCAAGACCTGTGAGAAAAGGCTCCATTGATCCTGAGAACGAGTTTGCTGTAAGTATACCCATTTGGCGGATTTTATGTGTTTATAATACTAAAAAGTCATTATTGCATGACAATTGCTTTCATTCTGGATGAAGGTTTGTGAAGAAGAATGTAGAAATGTAACAATAAATCACTTTAAAAATGAATAACCTTTAATTGCTGAAATCTATTACAGGTTTTATTTCTTTTTCTACATGTTTTGCTTTGGATCAATAATATTTAGTGCTCACCGGTACAACAGAAGAAAAAAGGAAAGGCTTGTCCAAATTCTGCACAATTATGTGCGTGATTTATCAAATTTGCTCTGCATATCTAAAGGGAGCGTGTCATAGTGAGCATGCAATCTGATCTGTGGGCAGCCAATAGCCGTCATGGGTGGGCATAATTTGGCATTACATAGCCAGCACAATGTGTGTTTGTACCCTAAACCTATTTTTCTGTTTAACTTAAATACTCCTCTAGAACTAACCTCAGTGAATACATACAGCACCAGAACTAAGTTCATTACACAGATGTGGCACCAGAACTAAGGTCATGACATAAATACAGCAAAATAACATATATATATATATATATATATATATATATATATATATATATATATATATATAGTACTAAAATCACAGAAAGGGAATTATCAAAAAGAAAAAAAATCATAGAAAGCGGCCACATACTCACTGATACATTGATACAAGAGGGCAGGCATATAAACCACATATCCCTCAAACATGCAGAGTCTAGACTCTTGTATCAACGTATCAGTGAGTATGTGGCCTCTTTCTGAGATTTTATATATATATATATATATATATATATATATATAGTACTAGAACCAAGCACATGACATAATACAGCACCAGAAACAATGTCATACCATATATATGGTACTAGAACGAAGCTCATGACATAAATGCAGTGCAAGAATCAAGCTCATAACATAAGTACAGTCCCAGAACCAAACTCATACCATATGTACGACACCAATTTGTGCTATGACACAGTAATACCCTTTTTATGACTACATATAGTATAATGCCCAGCTTTGTGACCCTTAATAGTACCCCCAAGTAGCCTATAGAGAGGTTTGAAAAGTCAATTTTTGCAATACCTCTTTATAAGGTGACATGGACTGGAGAGATAAAAGTTAGAATCTGATTGGTTCCCCTTTGTGGAATCTTTAATTGAATAATTTATTTTATTTTACTCATTGCATTTATTTATTTGTGCCATTTTTTTAGTTGCCATCAATAAATAAATGCATTGTTATTCTAATTCAACTTACATTGATTCTCTTCAGTTATTTTAGCGCTGGAACAAGCATGCTTAACTCACATACCCTCGTGCAATGTTGGAAAGATCCATTTTGCCCCTGAATAAGTATTACTTTGGACACCCTGTATAAACATACATTCATGGAAGGAACATTTAAGGTTTATTAACCTTTCCAAACCACTGTCTGAGGTCTTCCTACATTCTGATTGAAGCTTGTACAGCTCCAATGTCAGAAGACGTCCGACAGGGTATTCTTACCGTCTATTGCCAGCCACTCCGCTGTCGTAGCCTCTCTGACGCACACACAATGGCTTTAGCCAGCAGATGGCACCGTTTTATAACAGCAAAAAGAGAAAGCCTTTTAGGAAACTTTAATCCAAAATTGGACTGGAAAGGGTTAAGGTCAGGGTCACATCTGCATTGGACGTTCCGTTGGAGGCCTCCAGCACAGATGTGGAATAAAATCCTAGATGAACTAGCACAGCATGCTGGGCTATTTTGGCAGGTAAAGAGCCATTCGGAATGCGAGAAGCTGAATGGACCGCATTATATTCAATGGGGTTCTCTGGTACTGTGTTCAAGTCTGACATATGCTGGATGCAGTTGTTCTGGTATGTTCCTTGTTAGACTCTGAGGACGGAGCTGAACAATAAAAATGGACCAGAACTGCGGGTGAAGGTCCAAATGTGCCCAAACATGGAGCATCTGGTTACAGAATGTCCAGGTCCATTGTACCTATTTGCATTTACCATTGCTGTCAACATGCATGTGTTTGTCACATATTGATATATTTGGAATGTGAACTAATTCTTGTATCAGATTATATCAGTAAGATAATATTCAAGTAGATAACGGAAGCTACAACATATTTTATGTACTGTAATGCTTTAATGCTCTAGATTTTTAATACTTGTACAATAAGAGGCACTTTTTAAATTCCTTGTTCTACCATTGGCTGAGCTGAAAACCAGCCCTCTGTTTCTGACTACATGTCAGAAGCAACCGAGTGTTTCAGCCAGTGCTCCTTGTGTAGCTTTCAATTGTGTGTACGGGGGCTATGGAAACAGTGTAGCACAGCCAGCTGGCCGCTAACTATAGCGGTAGTTTCCCATCTTGGCTATAAAAAGCTGGTAATACCCCTTTAAGGTGGGAGGTAAGTCATGGACCAGTGCTGTGTGATTGTCCCCCAGCCTAAAATTTGCCTCTGCAGATACTGATGCAGAATACTAACCAAAATACCGTCATGTGAAAATACCTAAAAATGTAAACCGTTTAGTAGATTGATAGTGAAAAACTAAAGCAATTATCTTTTTGTGCAGTTTACTGTAACTAACAGATAAGTCCTTAGGAAAGAATGCAAAACAAATTCATCGACATAAAACATTTACAATATGTGCCTTCCATGAAATCACATGACAAGTATGTACACCTGTTCTTTATACGCCGCGGAGAGATATTGAGTCATTACCCAGTATCCTATATCCATATGCTCAGTACAGCTTGCGGCTAGCTTTTTAAACTTCACAAGGTGTCATTTACAATTTTGTTGCTGCTGATATCCCAAACCGTATTACCAATTACATCTCTATAGTCTTACATGTCGGCTGCTGAAGAATTAAATAGTATGCAATTTACAAAAAGATAGTATGCAAAAAGGATGCCAAAGCTATCTATGGCATATTGAGGATAAATTAACTCGATGCTTGACAAATGCTAAGCACACGGACAGGTTGGAAATACCAACAAGCTACAGGCTCCCGCTGTGAAATGACAAATGCGGGAGGAAATAAAAAGTCTACTTTTGTACGGCTAACAAATTTTCATTCGAAATATTAATCTAAAGGCTGCGCTATGCTATATGGTTCACTTATGAAGCGGAAAGTCATCAGGCTGTCAAGACAATAGTAATCATTAGTGGATAGTTGCTCTCAGGATCAATGGAATCAAATAGCTTTTCAGAGCGTGGAAGCAGCTCATAGCTAAAAGCCTTTGTCATGGAGCCCTTATATGCCACTTTGTCAAATGTGTAGAGCATAGAGATTGCATTGCATGACTTTCTGCTGCTTGCAACCTGCCCAGCACACACTTCTGTTATGGCGGTATCTTGATGAGCTTTCAGTATCCAAACTGAGATCAGTAATTAGTGAAATAAGTAACATCTTTCAGTTTGGGACTGACAAACTTTATATGGTATTTCACTGCAAGATGCCTCTAATTTTGGGGAGATAATGATGCACCAACATTATCAAGAGACACATATATTAGTCTGCAGGTGAACAGTCAGGTCTTGTTGATGTCTTGGAAGCAGAAAAAATGGACAAGTGTGAGGATCTGAGTGACTGTGAGAGCATTTCCAAAATATCAGGTGTTGCGGTGTATTCCCAGGAAGGACAACTTTGCAGCAGGGTCATGGAGGTATTAGTGTAGCTTGACGCCACCAGCAATAGCTGGTGGAGTCAAGATTGACAGGGGGGTGACGCCCCCTGTAGTTGATTCGCTGCGCTGCTTGTTGGGCACAAGGTCCTGGAAGGGCACTAAACTAAGCAACAAAAGGCATAGAGCAGCCGCCGGGGCTGTAGCCAGATCTCCAAGCAGCTTCCCTGTCGGCCGTTTGCCACGGAGCTCACAGCCGGCGGCCATCTGCCACGGAGCTCACAGCCGGCAGCCGGCCGCCACGGAACTCGCAGCCTGCGGTCGTCCACCACAGAGCTCACTGCCGCCAGCCACATGGCAGCTCACAATCGCCAGACACAACGGAGCTCACAGCCGCCGGCAGATACAGCCTGCAGCAGGGACGGACCTCACAGCAGCGGCAGGGATGGAGGTGTCAGGCCAGCAGCTGGGTGGGATACATGCCAGAAATGCCGACCGGGACACAGGTGAGACGCTGCTGTGTCTCCAATCATTTCTGCTGGCCCTGCGCCTTACGCTGACGGTTACTTCTCTTCTTTTCCTTACATTATTACATGTTAATGGTGCCATTCTACTGTGGTAACATGGCAGCATTTAGAGATAATAATGTAAGGCAAAGAAGATAACTAACTGTCAGCCTGATGCAGCAGGGCCGGCAGAAATGGATCCACAGTGTGCTGCTAATATCTTGCAGCCTTGACCCTATCAAAAGCTAGGGATGTGAGAGGGGCGTTCTTCCTGTCAAACCCCTAGCTTCTGGTGGCGTCAAAATACACTAATACCAATGGGTACTGAAGGCTCATTGGTGTGCGTATGGTAGCCCATCTGGTCCCATCCTGCAGAACAACTACTGTAGCACAAATTGCTTGTGCCAGATGCATTTGTTGCCAGATGCCACAGGACACCTTCAGAGTTGTTTTGGTGGCATGAGGAGGATTACAAAATATTAGGGACGAAAATATTATTCTTCCACCATATAAGGCACTTGTCAGGACTCACTTAGTGTGCAGTTCTGGAAACCGGTGCTCAGGAAAGATGTTGCAGTGCTTAAGGGGGTTCAAAGAAGGGCAACTAAACTAATAAACAGAATGAGAGGACTGGAATACCCAGAGAGGCTATCAAAACTGGGAAAAAGACGACTAAGGGGCGATCAAATAACTATGTATAAATGCATTAGGGGACAATACAAGGATCTCTCCCATGATCTGTTTATACTCAGGACTGTGACGGTAACAAGAGGGCATCCTCTACGTCTAGAAGAAAGCAGGAGTCATCACCAACATAGAAGGGGGTTCTTTACAGTAAGAGCAGTGAGACTGTGGAACTCTCTGCCTGAGGACATGGTAATGGCAAAATCAATAGGTGGGTTTAGAAGGGGACTCATCGTCTTTTTAGAGCACTACAACATTACTGGATATAGACATTAAGGGACCAGAAGGGTTGTTGATCAGGGGATCTTTTAACTGCCGGTCTTGGAGTCAGGTAGGAACTTTTCAAATGTTGATCCAGGGATTATTCTGACTGCCATTATGGAGTCAGGAAGGAATTTCTTCCCCCAAATGAGGTAAATTGGCTTCTGCCTCATTGGGATTTTCTTTTGCCTTCCTCTGGATCAGCATGGAGGGCAGGGGGTGGGGTGGAAACAGGCTAAACTGGATGGACATTTATCTTTTTTCAGCCGAGCATACTATGTTACACCAATTTCCTTGTTCCCGTCGTGCCTACGGCTGAAGTCTGCGCATCGGATAAAGATCTGTCGTGCTGTCCCATAAACTGGTATAGGAAAGCTTGTCCATGGGACTTGGAAAAGATTCTGAATTTTGGCCAGCGCACAGATTTCAGTGGCAGGCACTGCAGGAACCAGGAAGTACATGCCTAGAAAAAAACTTCACCTGGCTTCTTGTCAGTTTCCCTAACAGCACCACGACTTAGTTTATGCTGCTGACACCAGTGACAATCAGCGGGAAAACCTTGCAGCAAGTGGTCAATTTCCAAATAGCACCATCATAGGGTAAAATGAAGCATTGCACAGTTCTCCTTGGAATCATAGAGCTGTCTCTGTAATGCACAAGTAGAACAGGTCTTCCAGAGTGTTGATATAATAGATGATAGTCATAAACTGTGAATCACCAACCCTTAACTTAGAAATATGTAATAGATAAAATATATATATTTATGGCAAGTTGGAATCACTTGCCTGCGGATCTCCGACCTCTCTGTTGGGAATGGGCACTACACATGTTGAAAATACTCCAGACACTTGAATTTCTTTGAGGGCTCACTCCCACTTGCGTTTTTGTAACACTGCGATATCGCTGCGTTTTTTTTAAACACAAATGTCAATGGGACTTTCTAATGTTAAAAACGCATCACAAGTTTGTGCTTTGCAATTTTTGTGCAATACGTTTTTAACATTAGAAAGTCCCACTGACATTTATGCTAAAAAAACGCAGCGTTAAAAAAACGCAAGTGGGTAGGAGCCTTAAGTCTGATGCCTGCCAGTTTTATTTCACGGCACATCAAAATATACCGCATACAATACAAAGTCCATTTGCACCCCACCTGGGTGTGAGTCCAGGATTGTCGTCCTTGTCGAACTCGGCCCTTGGCTGCCCCACCTTGGTCCACCAGCCTGTGGCACTTCAACTCTGCTGTGCTGTCACTCCTTCCCTGAGTGTGACAGGCACTGACCCTTTTGTCTCACTTCCTGCCACACCCATAGGTGATTACTCCAAACTCTAGTGCCAGAATGCCTATAGCCCTCTGCAGGCCATTCTATATCTTGCACTCCTACTATATATATATATATATATATATATATATATATATATATATATATATATATATATATATACTGTATACCCACACAAGTTTCTTAAATGGATAATCCTTTTGACAATCTTTATATTCTAATGCAAAAGAAAGGGCAGAGGGGGGAGGCTCCTGCTTCAGCCAGTTGTTTAATAGCCAAGCACAGGATTGTGAGGAGGAGAAGAAGGGACATGGCTGATCTCCTGGGACATAAAGAAAAGATTTCTTTATATATTTCCAAGTTTTAATTGCAGTGTGAGACAGAATAGAGTAGAAGATGAGAAAATTAATTAAGACATTTGGGATTTTTTCTTTTACATTTTTAAATGTTCTGTGTTTAGTGTTTCCAATTAGAGAAACCAAGCATGTCATGTAATACTATGTGGTCGCATGTGATCAGTAGTTAATGTCAGTAGTCATTGTTGGACTAACGATGTTACGTTTCAATGTGTCAGACACGGGGAATGTACATAAGCCGCATTATTGTAGCAATCATGTTTTCTATATAATACAGTTTATTGAATGTCTTTGTTACAGTTAGAATCACGTTTCTCATCATCTGTCTTAGGGCTTCAACAGAGGAACGTGCTTGCGCAAATTTTTGCGGGCGTGAAACTCATGCCCGCAAAAGATAACAAAGCAAACCTATTGCGTTCTAATGAGCGCGTTTCTCTCGCGTCTTTTCTGCACACGATAAAAAATAGGATCTGCCCTATCTTTCTGCGTGTTGTGCAGAAAGCTGCCATAGAAGTCCATGGCAGGTCATAAAATGGAAGGAGAAGTGTGAAGAACAACCCTGCGGCGAGCGCATTTGCGCATATGCTCAACTGTCAAAGCCCTTATTCAGAACGGATCACTGTGCTTCTGTTAGTCCCTTCCAAGGAAATTACTATAGCGTAACCTTGATGTGCATCAGATTTCAGATGTGTCTGGCCCCATCTTATGGTGCCCCACAATTATTTCCCCAACCACTTAGTTTTTACTATGTTGCACAGTAAAGGCAGTGTCTCTGGGCACTCTATACCATTTGCATTGAATGTTTATTTTATCATATTACTGCAGCTTTCCACAATAATGGGCATAGTGACATTATTTAGCTATTTCTACTTGCAGTCCATGTGGATTGAAAGAACAACTTTTGTCACGGCGTACAAGTTACCTGGAATACTACGCTGGTTCGAGGTTACATCAATGTCTCAGGTACATGTCATATTCTGTATATTCTGCTTTAAAGCGTTTTTTAAGATATTTAAAGGAGTTATTTGGGGACTTTGTATTCTGTAAAAACTTTGGTCAGCTTGAAGTATTAAAATAACAGAGTACATACTCACCCTTCCGCGCTCCCCCGCCGCTGCTGTCTCATTGGTTCTCCAGTCCCTGCTGAACTTCATTTCTAGGAGGGGCATGATGACACCACGACCCTGGGTCACATGAGCACCGCAGCTCTTCACTAGCTGAAGGTGGCTGGTGATTGGCTGCAGAGGTCACATGGCCCTATTGTCTGGGACATCATCGTTGGCTCCTTACACACAGTAGTGAAGACCAGTGGGGACCAGAGAGTCGGCAAGACATCAGCGGTGGTGGAGTGTGGAATGGTGAGTATGAATTCTGTTGTTGTAACCCCTTAGTGATGGCCAATACGCCTTTTTACTGACATCACTAATAGGCTTTTAACCTGCACATACATCTTTTTAAGGCTATGGCTTAGCTGAGTACTCCTGGGGGGCTCCTGCTCTAACTGCTAGATGTAGAGAAAGCTCTGATCCTAGCAGTTTAATCCCTGTCATATCACAATCAATAGCAATTGCAGCATTTAAGCAAATGCAAGGGGGAGGGGGAACCTTCTGTCACCCATCGGCAACCCATAGTGTGATTGCAAGGTACAATAGTAGAGTTTAACAAGCTTCTGTCATAGGTATAATGCACTAAGTAATCTAGTGTACTATTCTAGCAAGCAAACAATCACTTCTTCAGATCCCTTTGAGGGTCTAAAAAAATGGCGTCCAAAAAAGTTCAATAAAGTTTAAGAAAAAGACTTCAGTTTAAAAAAAATATGCATTTTTCCTGAAAAAAACCCTTTTAAATGCATAAAATGCAAAATATTTTTTTTAAAGTTACACATAATAGTTATTTATCATGTTTGTAATGACTCAGACAATGACAATATTTTGCTATTTATCACACGTCGTAAAAATAACAGCAGAATTGCTATTTTTCTTTTGTTCGCCTTCCAAAAAGCATAATAGAAAAGTCATATGGACCTCAAAATGGTACCGCAAAAAATAAGACCACACACTGCTCTGTTGCTAGAAAAATAACAATGCTATTGATCTTAGAATGTAGCGATTCAAATTCAATTGATTTTCTTTAAAAATGTGTTTTTATTGCACAAAAATAGAAAAAAATAAAAATCTATATAAACTTGGTAACACAGTAATCGTGCTGATCCAGGTAAGAAGGTTATTATGGTATTTTTACCGAATGTGGAATACCATAGAAACAAAACCCCAAACCAATGGCTAGATTTCTGGGGGAAAGTTTCCACCCCCCCACCCCCCACTCCCCCCAAAATGTAATAAAAGTTATACAATACAATATATGTAACCTAGAGTGATGTCATTAAAAAATACAACTCCCGCCCCCCAAAAAACAAAACATGTCATCATATAGGTTATGGCTCTTGCGATACAGCAATGGCTTGGTCCTTAAAGCAAAAAATAGGTTTGTCACTAAGTGGTTATTACTGCCACCTGATCGACCTGTTACAGAATACTATGTCCACCGATAACCCCCTTTAAGACATTTTCTTAAGACTTTTATTTTGTTTTCAGACAACTATTAGTCCTCTTGAAAATGCCATTGAAACTATGTCTGCAACCAATGAGAAGATACTGATGCTTATCAATCAATACCAGAGGGATGACAATCTGCCAATTAACCCATTATCCATGTGCCTGAATGGGATAGTTGACCCAGCAGTCATGGGTGGTTTTGCAAAATATGAAAAGGTAAGAAATGTTAAGTTCTATGCCAAGATTACATTAATTAATATAAAACAGATTTCTAAAATGTAGGATTTTCTAAGGTCTGAGCAATTTAAAGGAATTTTCCCACTCCACTAATCATCGATGCGATGGGAATACTCATCTGAATGTCAGGGCCACAAGTGGCTAGGCTTATGGACACAGCCGAGATGTTTGTTGTACTCTATCTGTAATCCCCGAGTTGCCAGTTGCAATCATGCAACTGGCAGCTTGGCTGTTCCTATAATCCCTGCCACTGGTGGCCCTGCCATACAGATTAGTATTCTACATATAAGTTCTACACCGAACAGGCAGGAAGATTTTATTTTAGCAGTCTATAGATTTATCCTGCTCTTATTGCACATATAAGGGTTGGTAAAACAAAGTATTTGGACCTTTTGTCAACTTTTTATGTTGTATGTTCGCTGGTACAATGTAGCCTGTATACCTGCTATTTCTGTTGGGTCACATTCCTCCGGTAAGAACGGCATAGTCTTGAAGTGGAGCGCTTGCCTTCATGCTGTACTTGTTAATTAAAAATCTATTTCTATATTATGTCAGAGAAAATCTAATCATTCTATCAAACCTAAAGAATAAAAGAGTCAAGTAAAAATGTAGACAATCGGAAGATGATTGTATTGTGCTTTCCATAATAATATAGCCTAAAATCTGTCACTGCCGAGCCCTGGAGACGGTGTTGCTGAAAGGCATTTTAAAAGCTGGAAATGGATTGAAAGGGAAAGGTTTGGAAATAATAAGATATGTGTCAGCAATTTAGAAAGGGACTGCTGAAGCCAAATGTGTGCACAAAATTGCCAAGTACTAATTTATTCTTCAGAGGCTTATAAGGACAGATGTGTGAAGAAAGCTAAAGGTCGGTGTAAGTGATCTGTGCTTGATGAGTTATTCCATCATTTGCCCTGGCCTAAAAAAATGAAGACTGAACAAATGAAACCAGTTGTTTAACGATTGGGCTGAATGGTAAAATTGTGCATGGCTTTTTTCAACAACTTATTATGCAAAATTTAGACTCAAACGGGGAGTCGGCCCAAGTAATCCTCATGGCGTATGACCATCATTGGACTAAGTGCAGCTTTCCCCATTGTAATTACAGTTTCATTATTCCTTAGTAGCTTGGGTTATTTGTATCTGTAAGCTGCACAATGAATACCAATCCCTTGACACACTCAAGAAAATGCCTATAATTGCAAAAATAATGCATACAAACATTGGCTGGGGCTTTACGAGGAAGTTTGCACATTTTAAAAAGGTTAAATATTTTATGGACATTGATATCCTCATAAAATGTACTGGTGGAAGAGAAGTAGGAATCAGCAAGTCTGACTTAAATATTAACATAAAAAATATTTTATGCATAAAATATTTAGTTGTACTGTTGACAGATGGCTAGCCATTATTTGGACTGTAGGTAATATTGAAAGATCCAGGGCTCTTCTATTATATGACCCCAGGCACGAGTTAAGGGAAAGAGTCTTTGTACAAAATGTCTCAACATGAAATACTGAAACAGAAAGTGACAACTATTAACTTAATAGTATAATTACCTTTTCTGTTATTGTAACGTGAATAGGCAATTATTTACTGGGTGTCCCAAAAAATGTATATATACTTTAACAACTTATAACTCACTGGATGAGATAAATCAAAACTGCTGCCAAGGAAAACTGGCTTAGTTGTCCATAGCAGCCAATCAAATTCCACGTCTGGAAAATTAAAGGAGAGACCTCATTGGTTTCTATGGGCAACTAAATCAGTTTTCCTTTGCCCCAGTTCTGATTTATTTCCCCTATTTAATTATCACTCCTTTTCATGCTTACCCGATTACAAATAATGGGTGAAAGCAGACTAAAGGCCCAGTTACACAGAGCGATGATCGCTAAAAAAAAATCGCTAAAAGGTGATCATTTTAGCGATAATCGTTGCGTCTAAATGTGCGCCCATCGCACATGTTTCGTGCACTGCTAGCTGATCGTTAAATTCAGTCCAACCTAAAAATCATTGTTCAGCCTTATCAGCAGTTCTCTGTGGGGAGTGCTGATAGCATTGCTTCCTGCTGGAGTACAAAAGAACTGAAAGGTGATAAGAGCCCTCCGGCTAGTAACTGCTTTCAGTGAAGGCTTCATTTGCACACTTAATTACTTTTAAGTAGCTGAGTAGCTACTTAATAGTTTATGCAAAATGATCGCTCAAAGCTGTCACTCAAACTGTCGTTTGAGCGATCTTTGAGCGATTGTCGGGCCGTGTAAATGGACCTTTGAACAAAGGAAATTTATCCTAAAATGCTACTGGAAGTTGGAAAATGCAGTTGAAGTGCAAAGAGTTTCAAACAAATCTGCTTACGCGACTTGCTATCACTCAATTTAGAGATAAGTTTGAAGCAGATGGAACAAGGAAAATTCTGGAAGACCATGGATATTAACGAGCCCCACAAAGCAAGAAAGCTTGATAAAAACGTATCACCAAAGTCCAAGAATATCTGTGCACTAAGCGGGTCGGGAGACAGGAATTTCAAAATCAAGTGTCCATCGCATTTTGAAGCATTGGAAAAGTTACATTCCAAGAATAGTCCATGCACCAATGAAGATGATCCGGGCAGGAGAGAGCACTTCTGTGAGTGGAACTTGGCAAGATGCGCAGTGGATGCAGTTTCCAAGAAAGATTCTTTGGAGCGATGAGACTATATAATGACTCAATTAATCGCCACAATTGAACCTACAGGGCCCTGAGAATGCATATATTATGGAGGAGCATTATGTTAATTTACCAGGAGTTACAGTGTGGTGCGGATTAATGAAGGGAATAATTGGACCATTCTTTTTTGGCTCTACTGTGACTGGTGCCATTTGCTTGTACTTGCTGCAGTAATTTGTCATTGCACACATTAGAGAGGACTTCAAAGATGAGGAGTTTTATTTCCAACAAGATGGAGCACCCCCACACTACCTAAGGGCCCACCTTGATGACAATCTGCCAAACAGATGGATTGGTTCAGTAGAATACTCCCCACACATTCACCAGACCTCACGTCACTAGACTTTTTTTTTATAGGAATACCTAAAAAATAAAGTTTACGGCAAAAAAAAACAGCAACAGTCAACGAACTGAGGTTAGCCATTGAAAAAGAATGCAAACAAATACCAAATTAAAATAGGTATTTTTGATGTTTGCGATTCCATTGCTTCGTGTTATCTGTAGTGCCTGGACCAGAATGGTGACAAAAACAAAGAAAATTATTCAACTCTGCATGAACGAATGAACTGCATGAATGAATAAACAATGACTTTGTAATCATTCAAAGTGTGTTTTTACATATATAAAAGCCACAAACTCTGTGGGCCTCTCTTCTGTAAGATGAGCACAAAGTCGTTCCAACTATACAATCTCCATTAACACACATCAGCAGGAATTTAGGTAGTACTGAGCTAAGTGACTTTGGATTGCTTAAGTATGTTAACATGGGCCCAGATTTATCAAAACAGGCATTTCATACCAGCCTGAGGTCCGCATTTGCAATGCAAAGCGGGAAGTGTAGTAGTGTCAAGCAAGCTGTCCTTGATGAAGTGGTAATGCGTTCGCTGGAGTGATGGATTAGATGTCACCACTACGGAATCTGATGGACGGGTTTGGTGGGATATAGCTTGGTGGTACTTTTCATGGTATCAGTTGGACCTTTAACTTCAGGAAACCAAAATATCTTCATTTTACTGCATCCAGCTGACTTAGATGGGATTCCATGTGTGCTAAGCGTACCCAACCATCAGTTAATTCACATTACTGTTTCTGCACATTTTTCACTGTGGTAACACCAATAACATAGATGGATACAAGTTCAGATTAACCCTTTCCAATCCAATTTTGGATTCAGGGTTTCCTAAAAGGCTTTCTCTTCTTGTTGTTATACAGTGGTGCCATCTGCTGGCTAAAGCCAGTGTGTGTGCGCCAGAGAGGCTTCAATAGCGGAGTGGCTGGCAATAGATGGTGAGAATACCCTGTTGGACGTCTTCTGACATTGGAGCTGTACAAGCTTCAATCAGAATGTAGGAAGACGGTGGATTGGAAAGGGTTAAACTTTAATTGGTGACTTTTACCCCCCAAATAAATAAATTAATAAAGAGCTGACCTCTTCTATTGTCCAGTCAAAGAGCACGGTCACCATTGTATGTATCTAGTAGTGAACTATCAAACTATGTTGTATCCCTCTACAAGTAACATATCCACAGGTATAAACTAGGGAACATTTTTTTACTTCTAGCTGCTAGTATTGGATTTTTCTTATTGCTTCTCAGTGAGTTAAATTGATGATCTAAAAAATAGAAAGTGATGCACCCGTCTTTATTACGCCAAAGCAATCCCATGTTTGTGCGATTCTGTCCGTTAACCTCACTCTGCCTCCATTTGAAATGCCATATTAACAGTACAATTGCCCTTTTGTATCACTTTATCATTCGGGCTCAGAAAGAGAGATAGAATTGAACTGTTGATGTTATTGCTGTGATTTCTGCTGATGGAAACTATTTTTTTCTTCAATTTTAGGCTTTCTTTACTGAAGAATACATACGGGAACATCCCGAAGATTGTGAGAAGCTGAACAAACTGAAGGATCTTATCGCCTGGCAGGTACATGTTATCAGTCACAACCCAATGAATGTATTTCTGTAAGGCATGTCAAATCATAGGCCAGGGCATGCTGACATAATCATGTGTTTAAAGAGGCACTGCTGGTTTAATTATATGTGGGGTCTAATCATATATATTCAAGAACACGGGCATTCCATCTAAAAACTAGAGATTGGGTGGTTCTCATCTTATAAGCCTTTCAATTACATTTTTATCATGAGTGACCTAAGAAGTGCTTCGCCAGAGTAATACTCGGATATCTGATGCAGCCATGAAAAGCATAGAAATGTATGAATATGTATGTCTCTCTCTACCGGTATCAAAAATGTAATTAAACAGCCAAACTGAGAGAACATTCATGCTTGCACATACAGTACAGAACAACAGAAGGTTGAGTAAATTAAAGGGGTTGTTCCAAGGAAACGGACCCTGATCATATGCCCTATTAAGGTGCTTACCGGGCACAAAATGGAAATTCTGAAAATGCTGAAATCTAGGAGGTACAGCTAAATAGCCTCAATCTGTTCCTTTTTTGTGCCGCTCTGGACCCTCCAGCTCTTCCAGTGCAGCCGCCAATTTATCACTGTGTTTACATACATCACTTCTGCAGTAAACACAACAACAGATTGTTACCTACAACTTTCAGCATGCATAGAGCTTGTTCACCGGCCAACGCTATAGTTCCGCCCATAGCTCACCGGTTCCGCAACTTACTAGCACCAGCCAGAGTTCCGAAGAAAGCCTGCTGAAGCAGACAGATAGAACCTTCCGGAACACTGAAGTCCATCTGAGCAATTCGGCACAGTGCTTCCACTTCTATTCTTCCATCATGCAATGCTCACACTATATTGGAAGCAATGGATGGGAGGAAGTAGGAAATGTAGAAGAGCCGTCAGAGGAAGTGAAAATATTTTTCAGGCGGAAAGAAAATGAAGAATGTAGTGTACCTTTTACAAAATGACTTATGGTGATGGTGTATATTAGATTTTAAAATGTTAGTCTAGCCCAGAATACCCTTTTAAGGCACATGGCCCAGAATAATGTCCCTTGCTTGGGACCCCACTTTATGAGCCAGGACTGAGAGCTGCTCTGTAATAGCGGTTCACATTCAGAAAGACTTTCAACTGCCCTTGTATTACGGGTCAGCCACTCATCTGAATGTCCACCAAGTAATACTACATGGCGCTGTGGAGGAAATGCCTGGCAGGCCACAGCTTCCTCCAGCAGGACCTGGGCCATCAGCTGATCACAACCCCTTTAAGCTTAGTCGTATCACTATCTTCGGAGTAGCCACATGGCAGCAGGCATATGCCATCCAACATCTCACTAAACCTTAAATTTCTCACTTTTGAAGTGATCCTAGTGTTCCACAAATATATCAACCCCAGCAGTTACTCACAAGACCATACAATGCAAGGATCAGGTCGATGGGCCTGTGACTTCCCAGCAGTTTGAAAACCTCAATTAGCCAGAATTATTCCTAATACCTGCAGTGCCCTTATAGAGTAAACCAAACATCCCCTATTCCAATATCTTGGAGAATGAAGTGAAGAAACAGAAGTCTATGCAAAAAACTAAAATCCTGGTTATAAGAAACACATTTTTACATCATTGTATGAGAAATATTCAATGTACTGTATATATCATTAATTGCAGATTTATGTGTAGCTGTACAATGATGCTTTTTCTGCTACTGGGTCTTTTCTCATATATCACCTTGCAAATAACAATAATCATTTAACTGGAGAATTTAATGAAAATCTGTCTTTGCCATGAACTGATGCTTCTTACACAAGTTCCTTTGGCCTACTTACAGGACACTTGATGGAATACCACACTGAGCACAACACAAAGATATCATCCCTAACTAAGATATGCACCTGCCTCAGGGAAAAGATGTATTGAGGAGCCATTAGCTTAAATTGCCTCAGAGAGATTAGCCTTTGCTCAGATTAATAGTACCTTGGAGAGGTTCACTAGGGAAATATGCAAATAGTGTGTGTATACTTCCCATGCATTACAATGACTTGACTATCACTTGTCCGATACTATTAATCACTCTGCTACTGTGGCACTAGAAGTGCAGAGCCATAACTGCAGAGGAATATACATGTCAAGGGCTTTCGATATATATATATATATATATATATATATATAATATGTGGGTGCGGGTTATGTTACACTCAAAATAAAGCAAGGCCTCCAAATACAACAAAATTTATAGTAATGCACACTACTACATAGAAATCAATGTAGGCTGACTCATAGATTGAGCCACAAGCACAGTGGCCATGTACCCTATGCCCGCTCCCTCTTCTCTCTAAAACCACTCATAGCGACAAAATATTAATAGGGTGTAAATAATAAATTATAACTCCTACTGGTGCCTGTAATATGAAGGTATGTTTCACATTAGTGTAGAGAGTCAACATTCGGGTAATTTCTGAAGTAGTCATTTACTTAGTATGTTCACAATGTTGAAATTCACGTAGGAAAATCCAACTGAGATTTCACTGGAAAACGGTAGCGGAAGTCTATGCGTTTAAGTGTGGACTTCTGCTGCAGGTTTGTATTGAAAGCTGCCACGGGCACTAATGTGGATTAGTCTCCTTTGATATGTGTGCAGAAAACCCAATAAGAAACCCATGTCAAGAAATGAGATGTCACTTTTTTTTTCCCCAATGTGGATTTTAGTTTCAACTGTTTTTATTGAAAATTTCCGCAAAATAATTCTAGTGTACAACATCCTTATTTCCCCACGCAGGGGGCCAATTATCACTGATTTGAAGTACTATAGGTTATACCATAGCAACATATTCGTAAAAATACAATACTGGGAAGGGGTAACAAAAGAAATATATCAAGGGGTTCATATCAATTCTCCAATGGTTGTATATTAAATGTCGAGAGTTGGTTTCTAGTGGGGTAGTTAGGTGAAAGATAAAGTATAGCACAGTCCTGGGACCTCTAAATGGTCAATCCAGGGCTGCTATGTATTTAGGAAATTGGGCAGGGGGGACGTTCTGATAGCGTGGATCCTTTTGCAGAGCATAATTGTGGAAATTCTATTGGTCTCTGGAAAAGAGAGGCTCAGGATTTTCCATTTGAAGCTATATGGATCCTTACGGCCATACAAATGACCCGAATAAGCCTATGGGCTCTGAATTTAAGCTTTGTTGGCTGGTCTTCTAGAAGGAAAACTGTGGGAGATTAAGATATTGGGCTCACAAACAGTTGATTTATTAAATTATGGACTCGCTGCCACAGCTTAACAACCTCCGGGCGTCAGGAACTGTTTTTGTTGTGGATTTCATGTGGAATCGATACAGATTCCATGTCAACTTTCCAGGAAAATATGTGTGATCACGGCAATACAGTACATAAGTTTACATACAATGGGTCCACAAAGTCTTCAGACCCTTTCTGCATTTTATTGTGTTATAGCCTTGTGAAAATTAATTTTAAAAATCAAGTTTTTCCCCATCATTCTGCACTCAATACCCCATAATGACAAAGTGAAAACAGAATGCTAGGCTCATTACATGGTACTTGAAATTTAGTTCTGGGGGCCTCCCATTTCTCTTCATCACCTTGAAGATATTTCTATATCTTTATTGGATTCCACCTGTGGTAAATTCAGTTGACTGGACATAATTTTGAAAGACACACCCCTGTGGTCTCGCAGCTCACAATGTATATCAGAGCCAAAACTGAGCCATGAGGAGGAAAGAACTGCTGGTAGAGCTCAGAGACAGGATTGTGTGGAGGCACAGATCTGGAGAAGGCTGCAAAAACTTTCTGCTACACTGAAGTATCCCAAGAACACAGTAACCTTCATAATTCTTAAATGGCAGAAGTTTGGAACAACCAAGGATCTTCTTACAGCTAGGTGACCCACCAAATTAAGTAATTGGGGGAGAATGGCCTTAGTAGGAAATGTGACCAAGAACCCAATGGTCACTCTGTCTGAGTTCCAAAGATCCTGTGTGCAGATGGGAGAAACTTCCAGAAGGTCAACCATCACTGCAGCTCTCCACCAATCTGGAATTTATGGAAGAGTGACCATAAAGAAGCCTTTCCTCATTAAAAGACACATGGAAGCCCGCCTACAGTTTGCCAGAAAGCACCTAAAAAATTCTCAGACTGGGAAAAAACAAGACTATCTGGTCTGATGAAACCAAGATTGAACTTTTTGACCTCAATTCCAAGTGGTATGTCTCTAATATTTGGAGGAAGCCAGGGACATCAGACTGAGCAGAAGGTTCACCTTCCAACAAGACAATGACCTAAGCACACAACCAAGACAACACAGAAGTGGCTTATGGACAACTCTGTGAATGTCCGTGACTAGCCCAGCCAGAGCCCTGACCTGAACCTAATCAAACAGCTTTGGAGAAAACTGAAAATAGCTGCCCACAGACGGCCCCCATCCAACCTGACAGAGCTTTAGAGCATCTGTACAGAAGAATGGCAGAAAATCTCCAAGTCCAGGTCTGCAAACCTTGTGACATAATACTCAAGAAGACTGGAGGCTGTAA
The DNA here is from genome assembly GCF_035609145.1 of Eleutherodactylus coqui. Classification (NCBI taxonomy): domain Eukaryota; kingdom Metazoa; phylum Chordata; class Amphibia; order Anura; family Eleutherodactylidae; genus Eleutherodactylus; species Eleutherodactylus coqui. Next base: position 69,469,065 of record NC_089838.1, on the reverse strand, counting down.
TAGCTGTCAAAGGTGCTTCAACTAAGTACCAAATAATGGGTGTGAATACTTACGTCAATGCAAAATGTTAGTTTTTAAGTTTTAAAAAATTTACAAAGATTTCTAACTTTTTTTTTTTACTTAGTTGTCTTGGGGTATTACGTGTAGAATAATGGGGAAAAACTTGAATGTTTTATTTATTTACACAAGGCCATAACATAAGAAAATGTAAAAAAGATGAAAGAGTTTAAATATTTTCCAAACCCACTGAACACTCATGTAGTCTGTACCTCTACTATTGTGTAACCACATCCTATCATACATTACAATATAATATCTCATTTGGGCCAACTGGGAGGCAGCACATTATCCTTGCTGGAACTGGGAGATCAGAACACTAAATGGAGCATAAATACATATGAACATTTCTATAAATACTGTGGACTAGTGTGTAAATCAAGGCCACCACAAACATAATCGCAGAACTGAAAAAAAATCGGTGAAAGACAGGAGTGCATGGAGAACATTGATCCATAAGGTGTCCGAAGGTCGGATGCGACTGAACAGATAATCAGCTGTAACAGCTGTGGCAGAGAAGAACGATGTTTGCTCATTTAATTCAATGGAGCCGGCAATACAGCCGCCTCCATTGAAAGCCATGCGCTGCGGGCGATTGCGGGATGAATTGTCGGGAAGGGCTTAAATATATAAGCCCTTCCCTGCAATTCATCCAGAAATGTATAAAAATATAAAAAAAAATATATACTCACCTTGTCCCGGCAGACGGAGTTCAGCGCTGCCGGCCTGCAGTGGGTGTGAGTGGGTATGAGTGAGAGCTGCCCCTGATTGGCTCAGCGCTGAGCGCATATAGAGAAGAGAACAGGAATCGCAGATCCCAGATAGGTGCGATCTGCGATTTCTGTTCTATAATTTATCAGACGAGCGCATAAAAAGCGCTCATGTGTGCGATACCATTGCAAAGCAATGGTTTTAAAAAATCGCCGAACGCATGCGCAAATCGCACGAAAAAACGCCCGTCTGACTAAGGCCTCAGTCTGCAAATGAATGAAGATACCCTTTAACCAATTTAAGGCTAAGGTTACACCATGACTTTTGGTCACAACAGGAGTTACGCAACCAAAGATCACTTTGTAGCCCTGCAAACTCGCACTCTCATTGAGGTCAATAGAGTTGTGATTCTAGTAGCAAGTGGATGTTATGATGACCTGCAGGTTGCAAAAAATACACTGTACTTAGGATTTTTTTTGATCCGCGGGTTGCGGCTAATTGGGACTACACTGTGATTTTTGGTTGTGTGACACAAAAATTGCCATGTAGCCTAACCTTAAACAACGTATAAAAAATGACATTTCTTTTACATCCAGTTCATCCTGTTCTGTAAAAGATCTTTGATTAGCCCGCAGTGCTGGGTTTCTTTAGTACAGAGCATCAGTCTAATCAATGACCTGAATAGGAGGTGTACAGAAGCAAATACATATTGGATTCCCCCGGTGGAAGAATCGACTGAGCGCTAATTAATTGTATTGAGGGAACACTTTGAATGAATCCTCACTTTCCACTTTCTATGGGATTTAGTGTGATGCTAAAGGTCATTTGTCTTTATCAGCCCCATCCTGATCCTGATTCAGCTAAAAGTAATACATTTCTTTAATGGAGAATCTGTGTTTGCCGGATCAAATTGTCTGTTTATTTAAGCCGTCGAATGTTGGGTAAAATGTAATGTCAATTTTGAAGGACATTAAGCAAGGGCTCTAATTTCCATGTTATAAGTTATGTTTCCACCTGCCTAAAAACGGAGTCATTGTTAAAGGTGCCATTTGATGACTTTAAAATGCTATGTAAATATGTGTAGAATTAATTGGCAGGAAAGTGACTTTTGCCAGATCAGACATTGTGACCGACTCATGCTCAATTTATTTTGCAAATGTCACTGTGGGCTGCATCTGTCCATCTGTTGAATAGATTCTGTACAATTGCCTTACCTTGTACCATAATCCGGAGCACTATATCATATAAACCTGAAGACAAGGTGCACTTTATAAGATGTACAGCTGTTCAAGAAATACTTGGGAGAATTTCAAAAAGTAAATTGCCCTGTAGATTATTGATGTGCTGTCACAATAAGAACCATGGAAAACTACGTGAATACTTGTGAAACAGGTGTCCAGTACTTTGTGCATGTGACTGGTAAGTATTACTGGGACAATGACTGCTTTTCAGAAGACTCGATACTTAATGATATCAATATAGGGAAGGTATAGCGTAGTTATCATATGCTATATATTGCACCGTATTACTAGACACTCTAATCAGGATACGTTAAAGAGGATCTGTCAGCTCTCCTACATTTCTGCTTTAGTAAATAATTATATACCCTATAATATAAGAATTCTGGAGTATCTCTTTATAGCTCTTTGTTGTACCATTCTTCTGTTATTCGTCCTAGAAATGTATAGCATAATTGACAAATGGGTGTTACTAGTTGGCGGTATGCTCTTGCATACTCTAAAATTGTCCACTCAATTTTTGCCAATGTTAGACTATTTACCTCTCAGTGACCGCCAATATGCCTTTTCATGGAGGTTACTAATTGGCTTTTAAACTTGCACATACATCTTTTTAAGGTGGTGGCCTGACTGACTATTGACAGTAAAGTTCCTGCTGTAACTGCCAAGAATGGAGAAACCTCAGATCCTGTCCGTTTACCCCTTACACACCACAATCAATAGCAACTGCAGTCTGTAGGCAGATAATATGGGGATGGGGCTCTTTTTGGCACCCATCGGCACCCCACAATGCAATCGCAAGGCAACAATGAGTTCCCATGGCAGCATGAGGCTTGACAAAGGTTCCCATGTCTGCCATGTAACTCAGCCTACTAGACCCTGTTTCTGGTAGAGTCTAATAGGCTGACGTCATAGGCATTGTAGAATGCAGTACATAACTAATGCAGTGTACTATGCTAGTGATTGAACTATCATGTTTTCAAGTTGCTTGAGGGACTAGAAAATAGTGACAAAAAGGTTAACAAAGTTTCATAAAAAAAAAAATCCAGTTAAAGAAATACATTTCTCTCCACAAAACCCTCATTAAATGGATAAAACATTTTTTAAAAAGCAGCACATATTAGGTATTACCATGTTTGTAATGACCCAAACAATGAAAATATGTAATTATTAGAGATGAGCTAACGTACTCGGTAAGGCCGATTTCGCAATCGAGCACCGCGATTTTCGAGTACTTCACTACTCGGGTGAAAAGATTCGGGGGGCGCCGTGGGTGAGCGGGGGGTTGCAGAGGGGAGTGGGGGGGGGGAGAGCTCCCCCCTGTTCCGCGCTGCTACCCCCCGCTCCACCACGCCACGCCCCACCCCTCCCTCCGACGACCCCCGAATCTTTTCACCCGAGTAGTGAAGTACTCGAAAATTGCGGTGCTCCATTGCGAAATTGGCCTTACCGAGTACGTTCGCTCATCTCTAGTAATTATTTATCTCGCTTTTGGAATGCCATAAAAGATAATTTAAACTTTAATGCCAGAATTGCTATTTTTCCTTTGTTCATCTCACAAAAAATGCAATAAAAAACTATCTAGAAGTCACATGCACCTCAAACTGGTACCAATTAAAACTATAATCCTTCTAGGAGAAAAAAAAGTCCTCGCATAGCTCTGTTGCTGGAAAAATAAAAATGTTACGGGTGTTAGAATGTGGCGATCCAGATTGACTTGTTTTTCTATAAAAATGTTAAAAAATCTATAGAAACTTGGTATCACAGTAATCGTACAGATCCAGATAAGGCCAGTAAAAAAAAACCACAATGATGAAATTCTTGGGTTTTTTTCCACCCACTTTCCCCCTGAAAACTGTAATAAATGTTATACAACACATTATATGTATCCCAGAGCGGTGCTATAAAAAAATACAACTCTTCTCACAAAAAACAACAACATACCTCATACGGCTATGTCAACAACTCTTGCCATATGAAATCACTTACTACTTAAAGGGATTGTCCCGCGGCAGCAAGTGGGGCTCAGCACTTCTGTATGGCCATATTAATGCACTTTGTAATATACATCGTGCATTAAATATTGGCCATACAGAAGTTATATACTTACCCCCTCCGGTGTTGGCGTCCCCGTCTCCATGGCGCCGACCGAAGCCTTCTTCTGCCTGGATTAGACGCGCTTGCGCAGTCTGCCCTCTTCTGTCCGGCTCCGGCGTGCTCGCGCCACAGAGGTCTTCTGCGCATGCGCAGAAGACCTGTGCGGCGTGAACACGCCGGAGTGGCCCCTCCAGCGGGACAGAAGAAGCAGACTGCGCAAGCGCCTCTAATCCAGACATGCCAGAAGTGGTGACAGATCCGCTTCAAACATTTAATTTCCTCGGTTTAATGTTTTCTATGTATAGAATTAAAAATATACAAAAAAATGTTTAACTATTAGAGATGAGCGAACGTACTCGTCCGAGCTTGATGCTCGGGCGAATATTAGGGTGTTCGGGATGTTCGTTATTCGTAACGAACACCACACGATGTTCGGGTTACTTTAACTTTCTTCCCTGAGAAATCTTTTCCATATGCGCTCAATGGGGCCGAATTCATGAATGGGTGTGAGTGAGGGCTGGCCTCTGATTGGTCAGGCTGTGACCATTCAGAGGCATCTTATTCAGCAGGCGGGGATTTTAAATCCCCGGCTGCTGAATACTACTCACAGCTGTTCAGAGCAGTTCAGGAGAACTGCAGCCTGCCGCGCTGAACTCCGTCTGCCGGCACCAGGTGAGTATATATATATTTTTTATTTTTACACATTTCTGGATGAATTGCAGGAAAGGGCTTATATATTTAACCCCTTTCCGACAATTCATCCCGCGATCGCCGGCAGCCCATTGCATTCAGTGGAGTCGGCTGTATTGACGGCTCCATTGAATTCAATGGGCTAACATCGTTCTTCTCTGCCACAGCTGTTACAGCTGTGGCAGAGGAGAACTTGCTGTGTCGTTCCCATCATTTTCTTGAATTGCCAAGATTTTCACACATGAAAACCTTAGCAAGCATCGGCGAAATACAAAAATGTTCCGGTCGCCCATTGACTTCAATGGGGTTCGTTATTCGAAACGAACACCCGAACATCGCGGGAAGTTCGTTTCGAATAACGCGAACCCGAACATTTTGGTGTTCGCTCATCTTTATTAACTATTTATTTGACGTTGTGTGTGATTTATGCTTTTTAATGAATTGATAGAAGACTTTGTTTACACCATGAGCAATGCATGTAAGGGCTCATGCCCACAAGCGTCGCGGGATACGCCCGCGGATTTACGACGCGGGAGCAGCTGATCCTTTAAGTCCTATAACTTGTGAGGTGCAGCCTCCAAGATTTAAACTTGTTTTTGTAACACATCCCACAGATGCTCGAATGGGTTGAAATGTGTGGAATTTGGATGCCAAGTCATCGTCTTAAGCTCTTTGCTATGTTCCTCAAACCATTCCTGAACAATGCTCTTAGTGCGGCAGGGTATATTATCCTGCTGAAAGAGGCAACTGACACTAGGGAATACTGTTGCCATGAAGGGGTGTACTTAGTTTGTGCAATGTTTAGGTAGGTGGTTCATGTCAAGGTAGCATCCACGTGAAGGCCAGGACCCAAGGCTTCTCAGCAGACTATTGCCAAGAGCATTACACTTCCATACCTGCTTGGTTTCATCTCATAGCATATCTTGGTGCCTTCTTTTACATAATGTGACCGTCTAGGTACTTATCTGGGAAAGAGAAGATGTGATTCATGAGACCAGGCCGCTTCTCCATACAGTAGCTCCAGTTCTGATGGTTACTTGCTCTTTGTAGGCTCTTTCAGTGGTGGACAGGTCAGCATGGGCACTGTGACAGGTCTTCGCTTCAAAGCCCCATATGCAGCAAGGTGCAATGCACTATGTGTTCTGACTTCTTTCTAGCATAGCCAGTATCAGCAATTTGCACTACAGTAGCTTTTCTGTGCTCTTCATCAATTACCCTTTGGCATACATGACTCTGTCACCTGTTCACTGGTCCACCTTTGGTAGGTACTATCCCCTGCCTTCCAGGAACACTCTACAAGACCTACCGTTTTGGAGAGTTCTTTGTCCAAATCACTCAGATTCTAATGTTTGCCTATTTTTTCTTCTTCTAACACATCCATTTGAAGAGCTGATTGTTGACTTGCTGCCTAATATATTCCACCCCTGGATAAGTGCCATTGTCACAAAATAATATTTGTTATTTATTTCACTTGTCCCTGATTTTAATGTCATGGCTAAGCATTATATGTAACTATGTAAAACAGTTGCGTATGCAACCTATTAACTCTTATTGTATAAAAATATGTATTGTGTGGTAGACATCTTTTGCTGGATGTTTTTAATTTGAAAAGAGTACTTTGCTTTTCAATGGAATTGAAAAATAAGCTATGCAGATGTGTGCCACCTGAGTGTATGACAAAGGGATACTCTCACCCATGCAATCTTCAGACTGCCTAATCCCCACAGTGCATTACTAGTGCTAGACTACCAATATCTGCTCTCTGATTGGCCAGAGCTGCTCATGTGTTCAGTACTGTCCTGTCAGAGATCGGGAACCAGCGGATTAGAGGGGCAGTAAAAAAGACCACCTACAGATAATATATCTCCTTCCCCCTCCTGTCCTGGGATTTAATTTTGTTCCTTAACTGTAGTGTCACTTTAATAACATACATCATTCATTTTTTGTGATTTTGGAGTACACTTTAAATGAAGCATGTTTACCATAATGTTGCTATATGAAGTTTCTGTATGCATGAGGCTTTGGCCATACTCTACACCAGGAGTTCTGGATATGTAGGTGGCCAATAGAGGCAGGAGAGAACAATTTGCATGTTTCTGCTTACTATCCTACCCCATTTTTCCTGAAAATAAACCCTACCCTATTTTTTCAGGAAGACTTGAAATATAAGCCCTGCCCTGAAAATAAGCCCTAGCTGCATTACATAGAAAATGCAATATAAAATAAATAAATAAATCTTGGTATTTGTATAGCGCCAACTTATTCCGCAGCACTTTCAGGTAATTATTACTTATTACCCCCCACCAAGCTGGGTTCTCATTTTACCAACCTCGGAAGGATGGAAGGCTGAGTCAACCTTGAGCCGGCTACCTGAATCATGCGGGGATTGAACTTGCAACCTTCAGGTCATAGGCGAGAGCTTACACTCTGTGCCACATGAGGCTCAATATATTACCTAACAAGCTTGGTCCAGGTCCTTCCCACTTCTTTTCAGATCTCCAATGCGCTTCTTGCAGTTCTCTGCCATCCACAGACGATCACTTCCTAATTACTGGATTCATAAATCTCACCTCCAGGAAACGATGGCTCTGATTGGCTGAGCAGCACTCGAGAACCAATCAGTGCAGCACTCGATGATTGGTTCATCAAATGCTGCATTGATTGGCTGAGAACCAATGTCGAAGAACCAATCACAGCCATCGCATTGTGGAGGTGGGATTTATGAATTGGCCAATCAATGTCGGAGCCCTGGAGAGCAGCAGGAGGGACCCAGACTGAGCCTTCTAGGTAAGTATAATAAGACATCACCACAAAATAGGACCTAGTGTCTCTTTTGTGGAAAAAATTAAATTAAAACAGGGTCTTATTTTCAGAGAAACATGGTAGATGCAAGATGAATTTCCTTCTTGTAATGATATGTGATGGTAGTGGGCATGAAAATAAATAACGTTAAAACTAGAATAATCCTTTTAGTAATCACTTGCACAATGGACATCTCCTACATAATCCTACATAATTGGGCAGCTGTAGCTTATTAGCAACATTAATGTTTTGGACATTGCTGCCTATAACAAATTTGTTATTATTATAGACGCCTCTGCTCGGCGCTGGAATACGAATTCATGAAAGAAGAGTCACTGAAGATCTCCGTCCTTTCCATGACCGAATGGAGGAATGTTTCAGGAGTTTGAAAATAAAGGTTGAAAAGCAATATGGTGTGAGAGAATTGGTAAGACTCATTTCTTATACAGCTGCAATCTCTTCTTAATTAGACGCTGTGTACAGAAAGATATGCGCTAAATTTTAGTTATCTACCACAATAAAAATGTTGATTTTCTATATTTCTGCCTGATAAATATGAGATTATTTTCAGGGGGAGGGAGTGAAGGGCTAAAGATAGACATTTATTTTGGAGCTCACATTTTTTAAGGTAAGTAACTGTAACACGTTAACAGACCATATATTCCCCTTGTGATCGTTCTCATGGGATCTACTGATAACTCTAAACTGTTGTTTATACAATTTAGAAAATATGATTAATGGATTGTAAGAGTTACGCATCGATCTCAGCACATCATCTCTCTGCAGAACATCGCGGTCATTACTGTTAGTTTCTTATTGCTGATCATACTATTTGTAAACTTACACTGGTGCTTGAAAGTCTGTCCATATTCCTGTGTGATTTGGCGACCTGTTTCTTTTTTCTTAAAAAACAGGGATCTATCAAAGTCAGATCTTCACAATACATGTTTGTGGAAGTGTATTATAGCACGAAAAAAAAGCCGATTCATGAGGACCTCAGAAGAAGAGTTGTTGAAGCTCATCAGGCTAGACTAGGTTACAGAACTGCATAAATCAGGAAAAAGATGCATATCCTGCACTCATAGGAATCTATTGCATATGTAACTATTGCAAGGAACTTACTTCTGGGGGAGGTCCCAATCCTTGAGACCTCCCTAAAAGTGTTCAGTGCCAGGAAAGAGAGAAGATTCCACAAGTCTTCCAGCAAAGAGATATATTTTTTCTAAAAAACAATAAAAATTTCCAATATGCAAACAGTGCCAGACTCCAAATAGTGTAGATAATGCAACGCATTTCAGGGCAAAGAAACAGGGCCCCTTTTATCAAGCATGTCATCTACCAAAGTATTAACAGTTTTCTAGTAACGGTTCGTGGGTTGTAGCGTTCTTTCTGGAACGCCCAAACTCCATGACATCATCAGAGTAGGACTGTATCTCGTCGGCAGGCATATTACTGCACCAGACTCACTAGTGCAACATACATGTGTCCCCATGCATACAACGGTACTCAAAATAATAATAAATGGAAGTTATAATCTGAAAAAGGGGGAAGAGAAACTAGGAAGCCATTGGGTTAGCGATATGACGTGCTTACGTCATATGTACTCGACACTGTCTTTTCCCTGGATTACAACTGTGATCTGGAGCTGATTCCTGGTAACTCTCCACTCCATGGATGTACTTGGTACATAGGATTCCATCATATTGACTGCACCTTGGGGACGTTTCCCTGACTTGTGGCTCACTTCTATCAAGCGTAGCCACAAGTCCTCGGTGAGTCCCCCTTTCTTTTCTTATATTCTAACACATCTTTTTATCACTGAGCACGACCCCTGAATATTCTTTTCCAAGGTTAGAAAAGTATCTTTAAAAAATGTGGAATACATCAATTCACAGTCAGACAGATTGTGTACAAATGAAAGAAATTCAAAATCATTATTACCCTCCCCAGGAAGATCACCCCAACAGTAAGTCGTATAATAGTCCACGTGATCACAAAGAAGCCCAAGATAACCTGTAAGCAACTAAAGGCGTACCTCACGTTGGTTAATGTTCATAAGTCCACTATCTGGTCTGCATGGCAGGATTGCAAGGAGAGAGCCACTGCTCTCAAAAAGAACCTTGCTACCCATCTGCAGTTTGCTAAAAAAAAAATCACCTGGACAAGCCAGAAAGCTGCTGGAATAATGTTTTGTGGACAAACGAGACCAAAATGGAATTTTTGGCTAAAATGCGAAGCAATATGTTTGGAGAAAGAAAAACAGTACATTACAGCATAAAAACCTCATACCGTCTGTGAAACATGATGCTGGTAGTTCATGGTTGGGCCTATTTTGCTGCATCTGGGCCAGGACAGCTTGCCATGGAACAATGAATTCTGAATTATTCCTGCAAATTCTAGAGGAAAATATCTGTACATCTGTCTGTGAGCTGAACCTCCAGAGAACATGAGTCATGCAGCAAGACAACAAACCAATGCACACGAGTCGTTCTACAAAAATTGGATAAAGAAGAATACATTTAAAGTTTTGGAATTGCCAAGTCAAAGTCCTGACCCTAATCCTATAGAAATATTGTGGGAGGACCTCAAGTGAGCAGTTCATGGAAGGAAACCCACCAACATAATAGTGTTGAAGCTGTTCTGTATGGAGAAATGGGCTAAAATTCCTCCAAGCCGATGTGCAGGACTAATTAGCAATTAGCGAAAATATTCAGATGCAATTATTGCTGCAGGGAGGGCTTACACTGGATACTGAAAGCAAGGGTTCACATACTTTTGCCACACAGACATATGATATTGCATCATTTTCCCCAATAAATAAATGATCAAGTCTACTGTTTTTGACCCATCTTTTTATTTGGTTCTCTTTATCTACTTTCAGGACTTGTGTGAAAATCTAATGTAGTTTTAGGTCTAATATAAGTCTAGATATGGAAAATTCTGAAGGCTTCACAAACGTTCAAGCAGCACAGTGCTATATTGTTGCCATTTGAGTAGTAGGCAACCAAAGTGCCAAAATGCTTCCATCTGAGAAACACCAAACAAGCATATTTTGTGTCAGATGCTATAAAGGGATTCTTTATTACAATTACTGTAATTTTTGGATGTCTGTGTGATCACACTCTTATGCCATCTGTATCTTACACCCACACCTCAGTAAACATAGCTTGGGAAGATTTGTGTATGCGTGGGTAGTACTGTACCTTAGTAATTCTCTAGGAGATGAGTTAATAGGTTTTGAAACTAATTCCATTTCATTTCTGCACCCTCGGTAAGAAAACAGCTTCTACATTTTGCATATACCTGTATACCATTTTATGGCTGACTTTAACCTGAATCTGTGCAATTATATAGAATTGATACATACTTTATCAATACCGTCAAACCAGGGAGTCGGATATAGAATTGCCGGACCGAGTGAACAATAATATGTCACATTTCACTTTACCTAGTGATCTCCTGCCAATCACACCACATGAAGCAGGTGTAAGTGAGCAACTACTGAACCCAGCACATTGCGCCCCTGTTATATGAAAACTGCTCCATTCTTTCCTTTATGCATCGATATACTGTATCTATTAGGGAAAGATGTAAGAAAACATTAGAGACATGCAGAAAAATCAATCTTTGACATGTACCTCTGATTATGAAAAACTTTCTATAAATCAATAGTACGTGTGACTATAGGTAACTTTGTAATATATCTTACTAGAGAAAAACGCCTCTCTCTCCACTTATAGGTATGTTCACACAGCAGAGTCCGATACAGATTTTCCCATGTGGATTCCACTTCTAAAACCCATGGCAGAAATCCCCAGCTGAGCTATGGATTTCAACTACACTATGCAATTGTGTGGCTATGGATCAACACCCGGATTTAACCCTTTTCAATAGGCAAATCGGATTCTATGCAGAATTGGTGCAAAATCCACATCAAGAAGTAACATGTCACTTCCTTTTTTCTTGCACATTGATTTTTAAAGACTACATACAGACTATGGAGCAGATTCGTATAAAAAGCCAATGGGACTTTAATTTGATACAGATACATTGTGGATATTGCGCCATATCTGTGTCTGATTTTCTGCATGTTGAAGAGGACCTATCAGGCACCTCCTCTCCCTATTCCTAAACTGTTCACTTATTCCTAACTCACTAATAAGCAACATTTTCTCTGAAGATGGATTTTATCATCTTCACTGAGAGATCAGATTACAGCTACCTATATAAATCTATGTAGAAGTGAAGGGGGAGTAGAAGTAAATTAGCTGCTATATCATCTCCCATGCACAGCATACAGAGAGAAAAAGAGACTTTGCTCCCCTCACAGTTTCCATACATACTACACAGCTATATTGGCTAAATGCTCAGCAATTGTCTTGCCAGATGCTCTCATACACATGCACTCTCAGCTCAGCCAAGCATGTAAGTGCAGAGGGAAGAAAACCGCTACCACAGACCTCTAGCAGCAGCTTATCTCAATAGGATTGGGTAGTTGAAATCCAAGTGCTTATCTTCCTTAACATCTGGCAACGGGGGGGGGGGGGGGGGGGGGAGGGGGGGAGATTCTGGAGGCCCTATACGCAATAAATGATCATCCATGCCTCTTAAAATTAGTGGGTTTGGTCCATATACATCTAGTATGTATAGCTGCCCTAACTGTCTGTAGCACACCCTTAGAAGCAGCACATAGGACATTATACAGCAGCACTGAGCAGTGTAGGTGTGAAACTAGCACTGGGGTGAGAGAAAAAACTAACTTGCGCCTTCAGCAGCAACATCTCTGCCTCTTTATCACTCTGCAGTTGCTTCCTTCTCTTCCTCTCCTTTCTATAAACCTTTATGACAACTATAATGTGATCTCTCAGTAAAACTGAAAAGCCATGTCTTTTCAGTAAGTGGGTTTGATCAGTGAATTCTGCGTAATTGAAAAAGGTAAGGAGGCTCGTAAGAGATGGGAAGGATAGATGCCTGATGATTCAAGAAGAGGCATTTTTCTGTGATACAATACATTGCAAAATGTATTTCCCCTTGTACTATTGATTTATGGAAAATTAGGTATGATCAGAGGTGCACAAAAATAAAATAAAAAAATCATTAAAAAAAATAGCCTTGGCCTACTTAGTTCAGGTATACATCAAGCAAGCCTCCGGTTTCAGAACAAAATTTTGACCTGAGACCGAAATGAGCAGTTATACTACCTGATGCTGCTCTTCTGGGCTGATACCCCTCTGACCTGCCAATTCAGAGTCCCATTTTCAGCTTCCTAGATGGCCAACACCATCTTCAGACTACCTAATCCCCACAGTGCATTGGTAGTGTTAAGGCCCATTTAGACACGATTATCGCTCAAAATTTGTCCAAACGACAGCTTTTGAGCAATCATCTTTGCATGTAAATGCGCACCCATCGTGTACTTATCATGCATTCTCCGTCCATCACTGAGTTCAGCTCAGCATAAAATCCGTCATCCCTGATAAGAGGACTGCATGCTGTGTTCTCCGCGGGCAGCGCTGATAGCATTGTATGCAGCTGCTGTCCCGCTGGAGAACAATGGAGCTGTAAGCAGATAACAGACCACCAGCTGTTATCTGCTTACAGCAAGGAAGGCTCATTTACACGCAAATGAAGCTAATAAGCTACTAAGTAGCTAATGCAAAAGGTGATCGCTCAAAACTTTAAGTTTTTGCTGAATTTTGAGCGATGATCTGTGTGTGTAAATGGACCTTTAGAACACCAGTGCACTCTACTTGTTCTTTGATTAGGTAGCACTGCTTACATGATCTGTGCTGGCCAATCAGAGAGAAGTGCACAGCATGCTTTAACTAGATAGGATTTAGAATCCGCTAATTAGAGGGAATTATAGTCTGGCTTGCTGCATATTGTTAGGGTCTGTAGCCATTGTGCCGGCCTTATGGCGATTGTGCCTGCTTAGCGGCGATCGTGCCTGCTCTGCACCTTATCAAGTATTGCATTTTTGGCTCTTTTCCAGTGAAATAGCAAATTAGAGGGACATCAGCAAAGAAGAATGGCAGCAGATAATATATTGTATTATCCTTCCTCGAGTTCTGGGACAGAAACTTGTCCCAAAACTGGAGGGTCACTTTAAAGATGACCGAATTTGATATTCATCCATGTACTTTGTTTATTGTAGTTGCTCTTGATAAAAGAACATGTAAAGTGTATGAAGGACATAGAACTCTCTAGTACAGAGATACTTGACCTCCCTGCTCTGCCGTATAGGCTTCATTGAGTACCGCATATAACATGGAATTCTTGCCTAGAAGCACACTTTTACAGTGGAATACTTCCATATTTAGTTTAATGGAGTATGCCACCAATTTTTGGGGGGTGTATTTGTATGAAATGAGAAAAGCAGAAACTTAGTATGCCTATAGCTGAAAATAGAGGTAAACTTACAGGTGATGGACAAAAATGTGGAAACACCATACATGCCTTAAGTTACATGGTATTATAAATCATATTTCAATAAGACACGTCAAGACCAATTTTAATTGGAAGTAATATGACACAGATGCTTCTGAACATCTGCCAAAGCAACAAGGTTCCATTAGTCAGGGGTTTGAGCCACTCAGCTGCTGCTACCAGCTGGTTCCCAAAACCACTCAGAGCAGGGCATGAGGTGAAGTAAACACAAAGTTGGCGGGAAAGCTCTCAGCCAAGCAGGGGCCAAAAGGGCAGCCTAGTGCCAATAATTAAAATCCCATACATTTCGTACGGTGTTTCCATATTTTTGCCCACCCCCTGTAGACCTACTAGAAGCCCCATGGACATCTATAGCAAACTTATTACAGCTCAGTACAAAACAGAGATGTAATACAGCCATATCCGTGAGCCCTAAGAACCGGAATTTGAATTCTATGCAGCTTTTCTATCAGTCTGCACTACATGCACATGTATTATGATGCCGGCAGGGTCCACTCTGCCATAGGCATTCTGCAAATAGTTATACATTGCAGGCTACACCCCGCAGGCCAATTACAGATGTAGTTTTGTTTCCAAACTGTTATCTTATCCTATTATAAGTTGGCTGCTGCCCATAAAGGAGCCCTGCTAATTATATAGGGACTTGCTATATATCCCAAACTTGTAATAATAGACTTTTCATCTGTACATGACAGCCATGGTTAGATAGTAATGTGACTCATTCTTAAATCTGATTATTAAACATGAGTAAAGTAGTTGCTTTCAAACTCTTTTTTTGTGCTGTCACTGTGCACATTGAAGGTTAATAACTTGTAATAAGAAAATATGCAGTTGAAATATTACAAATACCCTTGAATAAGGAGAGCGATTTAGTGATCTCTGACTGCAGTCAGTGCATGTTAGGAGACAGATGGAAGAGAGGTAATTGGTTTTGGAGATAAAACAAATCTGCAGATAAAAAAAAATGCCAGTCTCAAACTGGGACAGTTTGGATTAGTGGAAACCTCATTCAAATTGTATGAGCCAGAACTGCAGGAAAAAAAGGTATATTCACCACATTCCCATTACTGTCAAAAAGAGATGCGTAGGAAAGGTTTTGTTCAGCATAAAAACAGATGTTCATGTGGGGGAGAAGAACCAGGGAGGATGACAGAGGAGAAAAAGGGCAAAGCAAAAAAATAAAAAGCAGCAAAAACATCAAGACACACAAAGCTTAATTCTGACAATGACTGAACTGTCCTTTAGCCTCTCTTCATCTCTAGATCCCTCTCTTGTCTGCTGTGGAGGGACATTTGTACTGCTGTTGTCATGAGTATAATGGCAGATCGCACCCGGATGGCTTTGTAGAATTACCTGTATTTTTATGTAGCCGGACGGCACTGTGATGTTCTAGCATTCTAGTTAATAAAAAAAAGTGGCTTTAACCCTTTTCAATCCAATTTTGGATTCAGGGTTTTTCCTAAAAGGCTTCTTCGTTTTGCTCTTATACAATAATGCCATCTGCTGGCTAAAGCTAGTGTGTGTGTAAAGCCAGAGAGGCTCCGACAGCAGAGTAGCTGGCAATAGACGGTAAGAATACCCTGTCGGACATCTTCTGACATTGGAGCTGTACAAGCTTCAATCAGAATGTATGAAGACGTCAGACAGTGGATTGGAAAGGGTTAATCATCCATGCAGTTTCCCCTATAAATTTCTGGTGTTGGATCTATGGCAACTTGTGCATAATGTATGTAGTAACCACCAACATATCTAGGCAACAAACCTACCCTCCAAACCATTCATCAGAATTCTTTAATTTTTTTATTTTTTAATCAAAGCAAACTAAATCATTTAGCGCTTACAAAGTTACCGATCAGTCGCTATTTAGGTTATTACATGCAGGATTAAGGCTTTCCATTTTGTTAGACTATTTAAAGGGAACCTGTTACGTCCAATAAGCACTATAAACTAAAGGTGCATTTACACACACAGATGATCGCTCAGAACTCATCAGAAACTGACAGTTCTGAGTGATCATTTTGCATAGGAACTAATGGGCTAAATCAGCCCTTCAGTACTTCATTACATGTATTTAGAGAACAGCGGTGGTCTGTTCTCTAAATACATTGCTATTGTTCTCTAGCGGGACAGCGGCTGTTAACAGCTGTTAAGCAATGTTATTAGCGCTGCCCATGGAGAACACAGCCTGTGGTTCATCTTATCTTATCGTCCTGAGGGATGAGGATTTCATGTGGACCTTAAGTCAGCGATGGACAAAAAGTGCACGGTAAGTGCAGGATGTGCGCACATTTACACCCAACGATTATTGCTTTTATGGTTTTTGAGCAAATTTTGAGCGATAATTGTTGTCTGTAAAAGGGCCTTAAGTTAGGCTGCTTTCACATCCGAAGCGGGCAGTGTGTTATCCTGCTACGTTTGGGGAGCAGAAAAGGGTAATCCTGTGGTCAAACAGATCCGTCTTATGACAGAACTGAACAGTGCCCAAATTGACTATAATGGGGTCTGTTCAGTTTCCGCTAAGCTGCCTGGCAGAAGCGCTGCGTGCAGTTTTTTTTTTTCTGCTGCTTTGTGTCAGGTCTGCAACGGAACCTGGAGGTGCCAATGCAGATGTGAAGGCAGCCATATGGTGCTTGTAGGACAGGGAAAGTGGAATCCGGGGGGATACTTTTTATATATTTGTTGGGGACTTTTTTATAGAATAATTTTTTTTTTTGTTTTGCGTTATAAAATTGCACATTCTATCACTTTAAAGCGGTTTTTTTCTTTTAATATGGTTATTTTGATATATGGGAGGTACAGTATAATACTAGCTTTCTGGGGGAGGGGCTACCATTGTTAATTAGATCGGCAGTGATGTTTTTTTTTTTTTTTCTACTGTATTATTTGTTTTTTCTTTCTTTATATTTTTTGTCCAATAGAAGCTCATGCAACAAACATGTACTAGTCATCCCTACAGTCAAGACAACCACAAAAAGTAATAGAGTACAGGCTTACCAAATTACAAAACATCATGCTGTCACCATCTGCTCACTGGTTAAAAGCTTAGGGGACGTAGTGAGAGACAGAGTACAGGAATGATAGAAGGAGATTGGGGACACCAGACACCATACACAAAGAATGCCTTTGAGCCTTAGTCCAATAAAAAGCAGAAGGGGTGCACCAGAGCGATCAGCAGGATTATTTGGAATTCAAACAACATAACTATTTGACAAATGTGCAAGTCCAGCCAAGAGATGAACAAGCTGCAGCAGCGGGCCCGTGACAGCAGTACCAGCTGTGCTGCCCAGATGGTTGGCCTGAATGCAACACCACCACTTCGACCAAATGATTGGAGCTTAGTCTTGTACCCTTCATAGTAATAGTGTTTTTAACTACTTTATATTGAACGAAATGCTAGATATTGGCAGCTCGGTTATTCTTCTTATATTATTTTGTTCAATCTGTCTTGTAAAATTGACATGAGAATTGAGAACATGTAATATAATTTATCCTTATAATGTACTTCTCTTGCAGCCCGACTTCGATGATGGAAGAGTGGGAAGGCCAAGATCTATGTTGCGGTCCTACAGACAGATGTCTATCATATCTATGTCTTCAATAACATCAGATTGCAACACTCCAAACAAGGCTGCAGCAGAAAGGTTAGATGTCCAGCTCCTCATAGATTTAGTTGGTCTACATGTGTATATCCTGCTATCATTTTATGTCTTTGCAGAGGATTTGGATCTTTGCATCAGAAATCAGCACAGAATTTTGGACCTAATTCGATAAAAAAATGGTGTTCAAGGGTGGATATTCACTGTAAAATATGTTGTTTATAAGTCCAAAGTTATGCAAGTCCCAACAGAAAGTCTTTTGGAGGGGTTTGGAGCTCTGTATCAGAAAAACTCTAACCATTCCAAAGATAGAGAATATTTGGAAATGAATCCGATTGTAGATGTAAAACATGATGTTAAAAGGTGGAAATATGCTTTAAGGGCTCAGTCAGATGGACGTTTGTTTGCTGTGCATTTTTTTTAGCACAGAACTCAAACGCACAAAAATTCACGTGACCGAAGCGGGCGTCACACTGAAAAAAAACACGCTTGGCTAATCACATCCAGGAGCTTCACCTTGTGGTTAGTGGGGCCAGTGGCAGCAGCGGTGACCCCATTGACATACAGAGAACATTGCGGTCCTCTGCCACAGCTGTGACATTTCTTCATCTCCGTGGGGAGTCCCCTTATCACTGAACACTGTGATAGCATTCTCACAGTGTCCAGTGATAAGCGGACTCCCCGCGAAGATGAAACAATCCTCTGCCACAGCTGTAACAGCTGTGGCAGAGGACCGCAATGTTCTCCCATTAAATTCAATGGAGCCTGTGCTATATAAGCCCTTCTCTGAAAATCATCCCTAGATGATCATCCCTCAGGCGCATCCAGCCGCATCTTCTCCCTGAACTGCTGTGAATCTCTTTCAACGGCCAGGGATTTAAAATCCCCCCTGCTGAAAGGGCTGTATCTGATTGGCTGAGTGCTCAGCCAATCAGAGGCAGAATTCAGCTATTCAATGAATGACACCTGAGAGCTGCCTGTGATTGGTCACAACACAGCCAATCACAGGCAGCGCTCGGCCAGTCCCCTTGTCACTGGACACTGTGACAATGCTGTCACAGTGCTCAGTGATGAGGGGACTCCCCACGGAGATGAAGAAATCCTCAGCCACAGCTGTGGCAGAGGATAGCGATCTTCTCTGTATGTCAATGGGGCTGCCGCTGGCCCCATTGACCACAAGGTGAAACCCCTTGATGTGACAGCATCCAAGGGCTGCGCATTCAAAAAATCCTGAATACCGCAGTTACTTGCGTTTTAAAATCCGCTGCCCTATATTTACCAATGCACATTTTTGTGCATCGGTAAAAAACGGACATGTGACTGCTGCCATTGAAAAGCATTGGTTCTAATAGATGCGGATCACAAACGCAAATAACATACGCAGCAAAAACTGCCTGTCTGACTGAGCCCTTAGAGTGCATTCCAACACAATATAGATTTATAAACTGCCACAAGCAGATGTTGGTTGGCAGTCATTGAGGAAAGTCCTCATAGTAAATTAGTCCTCATTTATCAAAGCTAACATACATACTGTCCTTGTCACTAATAGCAACCAATCATAGTCAGTATTCATTTCTTACACAACTGTGTTGAAATGTAAGCTATGCTGCAATTGGTTGCTGTTGTTTATAAGCGCACTTTTCATAAATAATGCCCAGTACATTTTTTGTTTGAAGTATCTTCCCCTTGTAGCAGATTTTCCATACTGTGCATCCTTTAGGTGTGGCATATTTAAGGGTGTTTTCTATTTTTTACTGATAGACCCCAATTTCAACAAAAACAATTTGTAAAAAATGTCTAACTTCTTGCTTGCATGTTTTTAAACATGCAAAAAACCCCTATTTTCTTAACAATAGAGCGCTGACTTCAGTGCGTCAGATAAGGTCAGGGGATCAGAGGAATTAAGATAGGCAGCTTAGATACTTATGCAGTTGCATTTGCAGATGACTTGTTGTTTCTGACCACAAACCCAGACGGAGGCCTTTCTTGTTTATCCCAACTTCTCACTCAACTTGGCCAATTCTCTAACCTAAAAGTAAATTTTAACAAATCCAAAAATCTTAATATTCCACTTCCTCATTTTAAAATATTGCAGCTAAAAACACTGTCCCCCCCCCGTCACTGATTTAAATATTTAGGTATCCATCTCTCCAAAAGCCTTGATGATCTGTTTCACTTAAATGATACCCCCCTTTTATCTGCAATTAATATCCTTCTGAAGTCATATGACATTCCATTAATCTCATGGATTGGGAGAAAGACTTTATTACAAACCTACTTAATGTCTAAAATTCTATATATTATGCAAATGGTGCCAATATATATCTTCAGCGTCCGAGGAGCAGGCCCCCAACCAAGGAGATAGTGGGGTAGAGTGTTAGCCTCGTCACAGGGCTCTACCATCTCCTCCCTAAGGGTAACTCGGGACCCGATCTGGTTACTGCTGTGGGAGGTCACAGGCATAGTAACCATGGTTACCTTTAGTCCAGTGTTTGTCACGTGTGACTCCAACATTCCATCCTCTGTGGTGGATCACTCCGACATCCATTCCAGGAAATAAAAATAGTGCACACACAAAGTATACTTTTCTGAATAGGAACTGGGAATGCTCAGCTGTACCCGTTTACTTAACTTCTCTTCTCAGCAATAGAAAAATGTAACAGTCTTACCATAGAACAACACTCCTTAGAAATAGTGCTGGAACATGGAGGCTTCCCAGGGGATTACTTAGCCGCAGTCCTAGTTATCTGTTGGTCCCCTCTCTCCTGGTAACTTTCTCTCTCCACTGCCAGTCACTAACACGTCTCTCAATTCCAAGTGGTTTCTCTCCTTCTCCGGACTCATGCATTTCCCACGCATCTTTTAGGGTCCAGGCACATTCACTCTTTTCCTGGACAGCGGTCCTCGGGAGTTTCCTCCAGAAGGCCCAAGCAAATTTCATGGCCTCCCAAAGCTCATGTCCTAGCCCCGCCCATGACACGCCCACCTCTATTGAACTGCTCTACAGTCTCTCCCCGCCCAGGCCCCGCCCCCTGCTGCATACTATAATCAGAGGGGGTGTGGCCAGGGGAGACTGCTTTATACACTCATGTCAGGATAAAATCCTGGCATGACTGTAAACACTAGCACTGTGTATAGTGAATGCAGAGGGGTGGGGGAGAGCCGAGAGAGAACTCTCCTGCAGCCCCCCACTGCAAGGCTACCTACTGCCCCCCCACCCTGCTAAAGTGAAACAAAACATTTCCCCACACACACATGCCCTCATAGTGCCCCTCCCACAGTGCCCCCCCTCACAATGACCCCCCCCACAGTGCACTCTCCCACAGTGCCCCCCTAATGATCCCCCACAGTGCCACAAACAGTGCCCTCTACAGTACCCCCTACACATGCCCCCCAGTGTCACCCCTACAGTGCCCTCCAAAGTAGCCCCCCTCATTCCCCCCAACCACAGCATTCTCCACAGTCCCCCCTCAACAGTGCCCCCCCCAGTATTCCCCCCCCCACAGTGCCCTCCGCAGTACCCCCCCTACACATGCCACCCCCCCCCCAGAGTCCCCCCCCACTGCACTGCAAAGTAGCCCCCCTCCACATGCCCCCCATCCACAGCGTCCCTATACAGTGCCCCCCCCTGTGACCTCCCCCACAGAGTCCCCCTTTACAGTGCCCACACACAAGTACACTAACAGCACCCCCCCTCCCCCCTCCCCCCGGGACTTCTGACAGCCGGGTCTCCTGGACATTGCACACACACACATCACTGCCGCTCGCTCGCTCCCGCCCCCCCCCCCTCCCGGGACTTCTGACAGCCACTTGCACACACACATCCATCCATCCTCCCCCCTCCCTCCCTCCTCCCCCGCCCCACGAGAGCCCGCCCCTCCTCTCATTCTTACCTTGGAGTTGAAGAGCCAGCAGACACGCCTCCCCTGCAGGCAGCTTCCCAGGCTGAAGTTCTTCTGCACATGCGCAGAGCTGTGCTGGAGAGGCGTGTCCCCGGTCGTCCCGACAAGAAGAGGAGAAGAGACTTGTCGGAACCAGGAACCATGGCAACCGAGGAGCAACACAGGGGGGGGCAGCCAAGAGGTAAGTGAATAACTTCTGTTTGCCTAATTTACAATGCACAATGTATATTACAAAGTGCATTGTAATGGGCAAACAGAAGTAATGAGACCTAATGTTTATGGCCGGACAACCCCTTTAAGTCAATACCCTTAACTGGGCTGACTAGCTATGACAATAGGGCTGTGTCTCCTGGGACAGACAGGACACTTAGCTGACTCGGGAGTAATTAAATTAGTAGGCTGTGACAATTAGATCTCCTATATCACTCAGTTAAAACATATAATTCAATACACATTTATTCTTCACAACCACTGTCTGCTAGAATTACCCTTCTCTACCCTCCAGCACATTTGTGTATATATATATATATATATATATATATATATATATATATATAACATTACTTAAACATTTTGAGGTGATGGAGGGGACCCCTAAACTCTGGGCCACTATATATCTATCTTCTACTTTATTTAAATCCCTATGTTCTCCTTTTTCAAAATTCCTATGGGTTAACAAGACCTCACCTTTTATTAAAGAAGCATCCTCACATAAGGACATTATTGTCTGTTCTATAATCCATGGGTTGTGTTGTCTTTATTGTGAATGTCAGCGGCTTCCCTCAGAACTAAGCTTGTAACTCTAATTATACGTTGTTCGAAGCAGCTTTAATTGTGTTCATATAGAGAATGGCTGGCAGGGGAGTTTTTATACACAGGAATGTAAAATTCTATAAATTGGGGTTATTTAGTTTAGAAAAAAAGACAGCTGAGGGGCGACCTAGTAGCTATATATAAATATATCAGGGGACAATACAGAGATCTCTCCCATCATCTATTTATACCCAGGACTGTGACTGTAACAAGGGGGCACCTCTACATCTAGAGGAAAGAAGATTTCTACACTGACATAGAAGGGGATTCTTTACTGTAAGGGCAGTGAGACTATCGAACTCTTTGCCTGAGGACGTAGTGACAGTTAACTTGATAAAAGAGTTCAAGAAGCCTGAATGCCTTTCTTGAGTGTAACAATATTACATGTTATAATCTTTAATTACTTCAGAAGAGTTGATTGCCAGACTTGGAGTAGGGAACAGATTTTTTTCATTAAATGAGGAAAATTGACTTCTACCTCATTAGGGCTTTTTTTGCCTTTTTCTGGATCAACATTGCAGGATATTAGGCTGAACTATCTAGTCAGCAGTCTTTTTCTTCTTAGGCCTCCCTCACACAGGCGTTTTTTTTCAGCGTTTAATGCTATGTTTTCAGCGCTGTGCTAAACGCTGTACCACGCTGCCATTCATTTCAATGGGGCTTCTCAGACAAGTGTTAAAATGCTGCATTTTGCAAGTGCTGTCTGTTCTATTTTGAGGCATTTCAGTGTTTTTAAACTCTGTGCGTCGTCTATTGAAATGAATGGCAGTGTTTTCAGTGCTGCTGAAAATGCGCTACAACTTGGTACATCGTCTTTGACAACGTGTTTCCCCTGAGACCTACCACGATAATAAGCCTTAGCTAGACTACGTGAAAAAAAAGGCAATACTCATCTAGCAGGCACCCACCGGGTCCCTCCTGCTGTTTTCTAGCATTCTTGCAGGCTTCTGTGCAGTTGTCATTTAATGACTGGCTGTGATTGGTGCATTGAGCACTGACTCTGATTGGCTGAGCCGCACTCTCCAGAACCAATCACAGCAATCTCTTGCTGGAGGCAAAACGCTGTCAAAAACGCATGCCAACGCTGCTGAAACCGCAATAAACACAGCATTTTTGCAAACGCCTATGTGAGGGAGGACTTATAGACTATGTTACTATAATTTATGCTTGCTTTAGCATTTCCTGCTAACATCTTATTTTTTCAAGGTGCGCTCATTATGTCTTTTAAGTACAGAGAATGTTGTGAGAATTGTAGTGTTTAGGGATTTTAGTACGAGAGGTTAACAGGGAACCCCCATCAGAAGCGCGCTAGCTGCCAGCGGGGGAATCGGTTACTTAGGAAAATACGGTTGGGAATAATCAGTTTGCCAGTGAAAAACTGCATTAACATTAAGTGAGCAAACTGTGTTAAGAGAAGACATTCTGTGAAAAACTCAACGGTCTAATAGTGATAAACCTGCATTCAGTGTTAGATGTCAATGTAATCAGTCACTTTTAACCGCTAGTGTTACGTGTTCTGGCTGAAGGACACAGGCGAAGATGACAGACCAAGTGAACTAATGCCAGCTAGGCACTGACTACTTGATGGCTGTAAGAGTTGGCCATAAGTTGGCCAAAAAATATGGGTGCAGATAATTATTACATCAAAGGTAGTAAAAAAAACCTATTAGACCTGCTGAAAAACGTCATAGTAAATGACATGGAAAAGTGTAGAGGAGGATAAAAAAAAAAAAACTGATACATGCTGGTTCCCATTTATTCACTTTATGTCCACCTAACAAAACTGTGTGTGGACATTCCCACAGTGAAGAAAATAGAAGACCTGAATGGGTAAGCAAAAGATCTGCAGTGTCCTCAGCCGCGGGCAAGGTTGGATTCCGCATGTGGAATCCAATCCACCCATGGACATGAGACGTTAGGCTGGAATTACATATAGGCCCAAATTTATAAAGCTGGCTATCATATGCTGGTTTTTAAAAAATTAAAACGAATACTGAAGTGGTTTGTGCTAAATTTATTACTAACAGACACAAATACATCATGCTGCGTTTGGAAAAAAAAATGCACTTAAAAAATGCAACCATGTGAATAGATAAATAGTTTTTACATGAGCTCTGTATTACGGTACGCAAAACACGGAACAATTTTGGTATAAACTCCTCTTAAAGCGGCATTACACATATGGAGACCACACCCACTCTTACACGTCATTTTCAACTTTTAGTGGATGTAGTATAAGTAATATGATGTTTGAGACATGCTAAGAGAGATGATGATTTTTTCCATAAACTGCCACAAACTAGTACATAAATGCGGATTATAACGTTTTGGTCAGAGTTTTGTGGCCTCTTTTGTTGTTATTTTCTAACTTTTTTTTGTTTAAAAATGCAGCAGTATGACGTTGGCTATCAATGAATAGGAAAACATTAGTCTTTATTAGAGATGAGCGAGTATACTCGTTAAGGCAAACTACTCGAGCAAGTAGTGCCTTAGCCGAGTATCCTCCTGCTCGTCTCTAAAGATTCGGGGGCCGGTACCGGTGACAGGTGAGTTGCGGCGGTGAGCAGGGGGGAGCGGGGGGGGGGGGGGGAGAGAGGGAGATAGAGATCTCCCTTCCGTTCCTCCCCGCTCTCCCCCGCCGCTTCCCGCCCCCCGAACCTTTACAGACGAGCGGGAGAATACTCGGCTAAGGCACTACTCGCTCGAGTAGTTAGCCTTAGCAAGTATACTTGCTCATTTCTAGTCTCTATCCACACAATGGCGCACATTCTGTTATTCATTTTTGTTGCAACTAATTGGTCCATTAGGCCCACAACTGTGAGAAACAGATGCACGTCCATGTTTTAGTTCACATTTGGGTCGGGAGGGGTATTGTCTCTCCTTAAGGAGAGCACCTAGAAGGTACGTGAGGAGAGTTATAAGGCCATGCTGCTCCTCTATGCAAATAAGGAAGATGGAACAATACCTCTGCAGCGCCATCTAGTGGATGGCAGCATTTCTGACCCTTTATACAGGTCTTTATAACAATGATTAGAATTGAAAAGCCAAGTCATAATCCATACTTCCAATCAGTGTTATAAAGACCTGTATAAAGGGTTGGACATTGATTTGCAGGAATGCTGCCATCCTATAGGTGGCGCTGCAGAGGTATTGTTCCTTATTTGCATTAATTCATATTTTACATGCAGTTTGTTCTTCGGTAGTGTTTTTGTTGTAAATGTGGCGTTTTTCTTGACAGTTTGTTCCAATACTCATCATCAGTTCACCAAAACTGCCTAAAAACACCAAAGAGTCGAATACCATACGGTTTAAGAAGATAATTTTTAAAAATCTGCTTGAAAAAACAGCCTAAACATGGGTCACATGTAATATAGTAATAACTGTCACATTGTCAGGAGGTTTCTAGATCTGGACACACACAAACAACGCATAGGTTTAATTGTTGCATTGCTCCGGTGACTCTGCCTTGACCGCTGTCCGGCGTAGCACCTGATACTGGTATAAACATTTAATGCACCATAATAATATAATATGGAATAATAATACATGACTGTAAAGTTATTATGTTTTTTCAGCAGCTTTGATCTTGATGCGTCTATGTCCAAGTCAAAACCTCCTGAAAGAGAAGGAGAGCCTTCTCCGGGGTCCACCGAACCTGATGTGAAATTGCGCAGATCCCGCAAGAAAAATAAAAGAGGCAGTGTTGTATTTGCTGATGAAAAAACACCTTCTGAAGTATCGCTGTCAGACTCAAAGCGAGTGAGTTCATCAACATTTTCTTGCAAAACTGTAAAAATGTATTAGAAAGTACAAATTACTATACATTTACATGTATCTATGTATGTGTCAGTCCTTGTATGTAAGGGAAGGAGTGCAGCATCAGACTACACAAGGCTTCTCTGTAGTCTGTTACTATGGAAACACAGAAGTCTGCATGGGAGCTGTAGACACAGACGTTCAGTATTTCCAAAGCTCTTTACTTTTTTCTTTAGAAGCACTGTGGTAGAAAAAAACAACACCATTCCTAAAGTAAAACATACATATAGCACTGATACTATCCCTATAGTATAGACAGAATAGACAGAAAGACTTCAGTTTGCTTCTCCTATTAGGTTTCCGTTTCTTTGGAAGAGACAATAGTGCAGCATGCAGAGTTATTTTTACATCCAAAACAACGGAATGGGAGCAAATGGAAGCCTTTCTGTGTGCTTTCCATTTGTTTGAAACCCCACTGAAATCAATAGGGAAAAAATGGCTGTTTTTTTCACCCGTTTTACTTCAGTTTCTCTTCTCCAAAAATGGAGCAGAGAGACAGAAACCCTGTACTGACCCTAACGCAGGTGTGAAAGCAGCCTTAGGGTGGATTCAGGCGAGCGTGAAACTACGCGTCTATTAGAAACATTGGTTCCCTATGATGTGTTCACATGTCCGTGTTTTACAGGTGTGCAAACGCGCGCACGTGTAAAAGATAGGACATTCATGCACCATAGGTCTGTGGTGTGTGTAAATATTCCCCGCAGGGAGCCCCCTATCAGTGTTCAGTGACAAGGGGACTCCCCGCGGGGAGTAAAGAATCCCCTGCCACAGCACTCACAGCTGTCACAGCTGTGGCAGAGAATCGCAATGTTTTCCCATCGCTTTCAATGGGACCGGCGCTTCTGCAGTCCCATTGAAAGCAATGGGCTGCCGGCAAGCCCTGCAGGGATTTTTGGGGAAGGGCTTTAAATATAAGCCCTTCCCTGAAAACCATCCCTAAAATGTCTAAAAAATATTTATACTCATCTCTCCTCAGCTGACGGGGCTCAGGCACGTCCAGCCTGTCTTTGCTCTGCCTCTGTTTCAGCAGGTGGGGGGCTGTATCCGATTGGCTCAGCACTTAGCCAGTCACAGGCAGCCCTCAGCCATTCATTGAATGACAGCTACTGTAAGTGCAGCCTGTAATTGGTCACAGCACTCAGCCATTCACAGGTAGCGCTTGGCCATTCATAGAATTTTGTGTCGCTGCAAAGTCGCAAGTGGTGCTACAAAGTTGTGCAACTTTGTAGCACCATTTGCGACTTTGCAGCGCCATAAAATCGCGGTATTGCCGCATGTAAATGTCGTGATATCACACGGACCACCAATACGATATCCCTACGATTTTTGCGCGGGGATATTGTGTCGCCCGTGTAAAGGAGGCCTTACACTTTCATTATCCTTACAGCAAAATATGTACGTAACGCATCTATATTATTCAGGTGCCGATCAGTAACATCTGGTGCTGGAATTTCTTACAAGGATCTTTAAGGATTGATTTACTTCTTTCCTTTTTGACTCTGCTCATGAATATTTGGAGCACATTGGGGATTCCAAGCGTCCAGTTGCAGATCTCCAGCGTTCAGCTCTCTGTGTGTCGGAGAACTAGATTAATTAAGGATGATTGTGCTGAGTCAGCAGGCGTCACTCTTCCCGGCTACCATTAGTAGAATCTCTTAGGGCTCGTTCACACGGGATGGAATAGGCAGCACGATGTATGCAAGCCGCGGTAAATTCTGCACATAAATCTGCAGGCTACCAGATTTGGGTACATCTTGTGTCATATTCCATCCTGTGTGATCGGTTCCTTAGGGTTTAAACAGATGACCGCGATTTTGTCAGGTTTTGTGGGTGTGAAAATCACGCCCATAAATGTGCGAAATGAAACCATTGATTTCAATAGTTTCATTTTGACTAGTGTGATTCTCACGCGTTATTATTTCTCACGCGTAGTTTTCCTACACCTATCTGTTTAAGCACTTGGAAGCAGCCAAACAAATCCTCCAGTCACTTGTGTGTGCGCCCCCTGCTGGAGGCTGATACGATTAAAGGGAAACTAATCTTCATTAGAATTCTTCCTACTGAAACAGACTCGGAGACACAATCTTTCCTTTTCTTTTTATCTTTCTTTAAGGGCCTCTTCAGACGGGCGCATGCGCAAATACGCTCGCTGCTACAGGGCATATTGGCACATCAACCTGTCAAAAGTCTTTTTTTTCTGACGGTTCAAACTTCACACTAGAGCGCGTGAGCCAAAAGAAAAAAAAAACAACAGAAAGATAGGTCCTGCCCTATCTTTTTAGGCGCGTAGTAAAACTATTTTTCTTGCGCATAGTAATATTGCGCGAGAAGCACAGCCGCGAAAACGAAACCATTGAAATCAATGGCTTTGCATCGTCGCGTTTTGCGAGTACGATTTTCACGTCAACAAAACATGATGAAATCACAGTCCTCTGTTTAAGCCGTAAATGCAAAAATAATAATAATAATCTTTATTTGTATAGCGCCAACTTATTCCGCAGCGCTTACAATCATGGGAGAACACAGGCAATACTACAATTACAATCAGATTGAAACAAATGGGGTGGGGGCAATACAGGAGGTACAAGGGGGGGCGGAGGATGAGGCATGGGGGAACACAGGCAGTATGGGAGTTACATGTGGAAATCGGTTATTAGGAAGCAAACGGGGTGGGGGCGGTATGGGGGTGCATGGGGTAGAGGTCATATGCGATAGGCAGGGTTGATTGATGACCAAGGGTTATTATATTTTTTTGATGCAATAATTTTTATTCTTTTTTTACTTTTAATATTTTCCATTTTTTAGAATAATTAAAAACACTTCATTTTACTTATTTTCACTATTTTAATTAGTCCTCATAGCAGACTTCACCTTGTGACCTTGTGGTATTGCATTATACTGTATTTTACCAGGCTACCTATTAAATACATGGCACAGGCACATTCCTAATAGGCAAACGATCATAGCAGCCTTGGGGTCCCCAGGATGCCATGACACCAGGATGGGACCCTCACAATCTCCCCAGATGGAGGGGAAATGTTTGGGACACTTAAATCCTCATCGATTGGGACATTTAAATGCTGCTGTCAAAACTGTTAGCAGCAGTCATAAGATTAACAGCCTTGTAATTGCGTGTGCGCGTCAGCTGTCAGAGACCCGCCGTGTACGGGGTGAGTTCAGCTCCTGAGCACGCCCCATGCACAGCATGTATATATATATATATATATATATATATATATATATGTATTTATATGTATTTATATATCCTAGCTGCTAGGGGGTTGTGTTCATGTCCGCATTGGGAATTTCTGATTTTGTGTTGCATCATGGGAGGAAAAAAATGGAATTGAAGTTGGAATAGATCAATGTCTTAAAGTGGGGTCCATCTGCGTCTGTCATGATGTATGTCATTTTACCGAAAATACTAGTACTTCATGCTGCACTACTTGTCCATCATTTGCGGAGCCTCCGGCGCAGCTGTGAACACATCCACAAACAGGTTTGACTCTCATTTCCTACTTGTGTATCTTCTTTCTTTTCCTTCAGCTGCCATCTACTGGCCATAAAGTGATCTGCAGCTCCACCAACACGTCCGCCTGTAGAATTACATTCATACATGCAGCTTTTGATGCCGTGGTACAGAAGCGTCATAAAATAGAAATGAGGCCTTCCCTTTCTACTTTTCCTTTCTTCCTGCCTTAAATCTTCGTGTCTGAAAGGAGTCTTGCTGTTTTTTGTGACTCTGCTTCCAGGAATATATGCAGAAATAGACGGGGCCTCGTTACTCTTTTCTTTTAAACAACTGTCTAGTGTTGCAGTCACCTTAGTGACCTTTTAGACAAGCCGATTCTCGCTGGAACGAGCCATTGACATCACCGCCAGCTCGTTCGCTCTCGTGCAGTCTGTTTAGACAGGCAGATGCATCGCTGGCTCTTCCAAGTGAGAATCGTTCAGCCCCTGTATAAGCGAATGAGCGGGACTGAACGAGCACTGTTTAAGCCGAACTTTGAGTAAACGAGCCAATAATGGTTTTTATGTCTGCATTAAATGAATGACGAATGAAATGCAAGTGATTTTCGTTCATCATTCAGTCGTTGGCTCGCGTTTAGTCCGAACAATTATCGGTCTAAAAGCACCCCAGGTCATAGCTACACTATCCTACAAAAAGGCACTGGACACCGGAGAAAGAATCAAAAGTTGTATTGATTTGCATATGCTAGTACTTAGCGGGGCTCCTTTGGTTCCATTATTCATTAAAATATCTGATTTTAAACCTGGGACTTTCTTTGCACCTCTGTGATGACAGCCTGTAATGGCTCTAGTTAGATTTAACCCTTTCCAATCCACTGTCTGAACTCTTCCTACATTCTGATTGAAGCTTGTACAGCTCCAATGTCAGAAGACATCCAATAGGGTATTCTTACTGTCTATTGCCAGCAGATGGCACCGTTGTATAACAGCAAAAAGAGAAAGCCTTTAAGGAAACCTCGAATCCAAAAGCAGTCTTCTGGCCAAGAGCCATGACATCAGCTCGATTAGACGCTTGTGATGCCGGATGCAGCTGATTAATGGGAAGTGTCTTAGGTTATGTTTAAGATTCCAGCATTTTGGACAGTAAGAGCAAGCAGAATCACTCACCATAGCGTGACTTTTTGTGCTGTGATTGTGCTATCGCGCGCCTATCTGCGCTTTTTACTCTACTTTATGCGGTGCTGAGGACCATTCACAGCGGCGTGATTTAAAAGGCCGTGCAACCTTAAAGTGAGGATCTTTCAACCTCCCCACGAAATTGCACCGTTCATGTTTTTTTGAGCGCACATTTTGCGAAAGTGATAATACCTCCATTTTAAACAATGGGTGCTATTCTCTGCGCAATGCGCTTGTTTGAGTAAGTCCTGAGACTCACCCCAGCGTAATTTCATTGCGTATTAGGAGCTCCGTGTATGCGCACATAATACGCGGTGAATAGAATCAATGAAAGTAGATTGCTTGACATTGATGCTTTTACACGTGCGTATATTTGCTGCTCAAATTAAGTGCGTAAAAAAGAATGCAGCTTGCTTTGTTTTACCGCTTTGAACACGTGTACAGCCCTATTGTTTGCTATGGGTGCTTTCGGAGCGCAGTAGATAGCGTGTGTACAGCGGTTTTATGCATCTTGCTAGGAAACACGCGTTAAAAGTAAAAAAGAAAAAGAAACCAGGAAGCCAGTGCCTGACGGAGTGCGTACAAATATGCTGTTAATGCACAGGTAAGAGCGCGGCAATACGCAGGGACACGCAGTTCCCTGTGCCGGTAAAACACTGCAAATTTTACACAGCGTTTTACCGTACGGTCATGTGATCCCGGCCTAGGAATTGTGCAGCCCAGGTGCTCTGATCATAAGTCGGTGGGGTTTATTGGCCACCACTGGTGTCCGCTGTGTGGCACATTCATAGTAGAGCGTTGCTGCTCCTGTTACAGATGTAACACGCTGCAGATATGAGTCCCGCATTCTCGTCCCGCTATTAACTGTATTTGTGCTTCTATTTATTTGCAGCTGTCGAGGAAGCAGGAGTTTATGAGTGACACCAACCTCTCGGATCACGTAGCCGCGCCACAAAACACTTCTGTTCTCAAGCAAATGAGTTTTGCGAGTCGCTCTATGCCGACGATCCCAGGTAACGTGAAATAGCTTTGCCGCAGCGACGAGCACAAACCCACAGTTCAGAGTCCAGAATCGTGTCCATGAGATCAGTTACGTCCAGATAATGCCGCATGATATCATATGAGTATAGCCGCACCCTGGTAACTCCTAGTCTTCAGCTTGCTAACACAAGGATTCAAAAAGAACACCAAAAACAGAAGTCCAATGTCTTGCACCACTCACCTCCTACCCTCCCTGCCTTAGTGGTAATACAGTGTATTTCTTAAAGGGGTTATCCATGCAAAATAAATTTTGGGAAATCTGCTGGAAGTACATAAAACATATACTCGCCTCACCTGATCTACCTTCGCTACAATGGTGCCCAATCCTCCCCTGCTCTCTACTGCCTGCTGCAGTGGTGATGATGCCCCAACCAGTGGAAGGGAGCCAATGATTGGTTGCAGTAGTCACATGTCCCTGTTGTTGGTGACATCCGTCCACCGCTTCAATTATAGCCGAATTGACCCAATGCTCAGATGAGTGCTTCTGCCCCTTTGTTTCAATGATCGCAAGGATATCAGCACCCGGACCTACCAATTAAAATGTCTGACATGACTATGATATATTGAAAGCTTTTTGAAATAACTAGTGATACTTCAACCTTTGTGGAATGAATTTATAGAGCTTTGTAATAGCCGCCTTAGGTTTCAGCACCTCACTGTTTAAAGACCTTGCTAGCAGTAAATAGAAACACGCTTTACATTTATGTGAAAGCCTTTGCAGACCCTCAAACCTGACAGTAAGTCAAGATTATATAGCTTATATTAATACAATGATAAGAGTGTATCAGCAATGTGGGGGAATTCCAGATGAATTCTCAAGCAGCATTGTGTAAGATCTGGAAAGAAACACTCTTGGTCTTTGTCCGGAGAGCAGTAGAAGTCAGGGTAACGGGAGTCAGACAATTTTAGAATCTGATCAGATAAAAAAAAATAAAGAAATAAATCTTGTTATTTTTATGACGCCAACTTATTCTGTAGCGCTTCCAGGTAATTTGTATTTATTCCCCCCCCCCCACACACGCACACCCTCGGAAGGATGGAAGGCTGAGTCAACCTTGAGCCAGCTACCTGAACTGTGCGGGGATTGAACTTGCAAACCTGGGGTTTTCTAGATAAAAGCTATAGTGCATGAACTTTCTTACAATGGAGAAGTGGTAACAGGGAAGATCTCTTTTCAGGAGTATTTAAAGGGGTTATCTAAGATATAAAAAAAGTGAGGGAAGTACAGGAAATTAAAAAGAAACCCAAATAAGCTATTCTAATATCTATTTGATATCAGGTATGTCTGTGATGTGACAATCCTTCAGGAGGGCCATATATGTGCCCGAACCTTGTTTGGTGGAAAGGGCCCTTTAGGGCCCCAACAGATTAGCAGAGGTCTCTGAAAGCACCTCTAAGAGGAAAAGAGCTCCCATGGAGGGCAGAGCATGTAGGGTGCATGCAAAGACAAGGGCTTGAGCAAACGGGACATGCTGCAGGTGGAGGGCCTATGGCTGACAGCCTGGAAGAGGTTGTAGGATGAAAGGCATTGGCTACCATGATGCTGGGGCAGGATGGAGTCTTTGGCTGGTATTGCAAAGGTAGGATAATGTTTCCTGCCTCCTGGTATAGTGCAGACGGGAACTGCTATAGAGGAGACCTATTATCAACACTCTGATGCTCCGTAGTACCGTTGGTACTGTATACTGACTATTGCTGCCCCTCCAAATGAACTTTATATTTTGAGAAACAATTATCTTTTCAGTTTTTTATTGTATGTTTATACAGTTCACTTAAAAACATATATCTATGTGTTTTCTGCATTATTATTCCTAGATTACAAGTAGTTTGGCTTGCATTCATTTATTTTTTATTTTACAGCATTGACTTTATCACTTGCCAATGGCCCAACATATGAAGACCAGATGCCGCCCCACAGGATGAGCCAACCAAATGCAACTTCTCTGGAATTGGACAAGAGGATTGCTAAAAAAAGCAAAATGAATCAGTTTTTTAAAACAATGGTGAGTAGTGATGAGATATGAGAATTCCCATTGATAACAGCCTGCATTTATGTGTATACGCAAGTTATAAGATGACTGGTCACCCCAAATCATGCATTACCAAAAAGTATCTATTACAAGAGGATACACAAAGTATTTTAGCAGAAAGATTAGTGTTTCTGGAAACAAGTACAACATTATTCCCAAGAGCTGCAGATCCAGGGGCAAAAGCTCCATTTACCCTCCTTAGAATTATATATTCAACTGACCCAAAAATGTGTTCTCGTTCCTATGAAAAACAAGAAGATGTAGCAAGCGGTAAGACCGGTAAGTAACAGGCAGATCTTAATGCTTGGGGGTCACGTAGATTCTTCAAGGTTACTCAGTCAAGGGAAAAAGTTTTTATTACAGGACATTTCTCTGGTGAACAACGGCTTCAGGTTTGCTGGCAGAAAGCAGCAATATAAAAAAGCACCAAGATCCGGTGTTATCGCCAGTAATAGCAGGACTTAGCGGAAGAGCA
The DNA here is from genome assembly GCF_035609145.1 of Eleutherodactylus coqui. NCBI lineage: Eukaryota > Metazoa > Chordata > Amphibia > Anura > Eleutherodactylidae > Eleutherodactylus > Eleutherodactylus coqui. The sequence goes on along the minus strand of NC_089838.1, from coordinate 69,434,703 downwards.
ATTGCACATTTCAGTCATTGGTACTTAGGGATCGGGGCTGAAAAACACCAAAGGTCTCTTGTTTTTATATATATATTTTATTTTACAAAAAAAGACTTTTATGGAGCATTTTCATCATGTACAACACTGGATGGAATAACATGAATCCACACAGCTGAGACTGCAGGTAGACAGAATATATCATGCACAGAAATGGAAGCAGTGGAAGAATAGCAAAACTATTAAAGACCTGCCAATAGGTTACAAAGAAAGTGGCAAATAATAAAGGTATTTCACAAGGTAGACCGAGAGAAGCATTTCTTCACCAAGGATCTCTCCATTCTACAATTGTTGTTACTGTAACCCAGCGGATACGTTTAGAGAAGGAAGGGGCTTCTAAACCCTTCCAGTATTTTGCAGATGCTATAACAACTGATACAAAAAGATCAGCTACTCCAATATATAATAATGCAAGGGAGCTGCTCAGCTCAGAGGCGCTAGCTTACAGGATTATTGAGCAAGTGAATCTAAAAGGAAAAAGGAGTCCTAAAATGGATGTCTCAAAGTTCCTTTCTCCAGAGCTCATGTCCAGCATAGTTCAGAACTGGAAGGGTACATAATAGCTAAGTGACTGGGAACAGAGATGTAACTTGAAGCTCCTGGGCCCCACATCAAAACCTGTAACAGGGCCCCCAACTATAATGCTTTATTTATAGTACTGGGCTCCCTATATGGAGAGGAGAGGCCTTATGGGCCCCCTAAGGCTCCTGGGCCCGGGAGCAACCGTAGGCGGAGCTTCACACGGGCGTATGCGGTTTTTTTTGCCTGCGACTCAACACAATGTATTATATTATGAACGAGTCATGCGAATATGAACTGGCCCGGTATTTTAAAAAAAAAATCTCCTGCTCTGACGCAACAGTGCGTATAGATGCCGCAAATAAGCAATGTGATTGCATACGTACAGCATTTTGTATGCACCCATAGAGAAGAATAGGACTCTAACACATGTAATACACGGTAAAATAGAACACGCTGCGGTCATTTTTACACACGTATTCTACATTAATATTTATGCGTATTATACATGAATATGTATAATATATGATTGCATGCAAGTGTGAGTGAAATAGCAAAAATCTATGTATTTGAATTGCCGCGATGTACTGCATACATTGTGCGCGTAAAACACAATTCAAATACGCTCGTGTGAGCCTGGACTGAGAGTAAATTAAGGAGGAATTGCTGTATCAGGAATGTCCACTAGATGTCAGTGTTGTACCACAAAAGACATTCGTGACCCTTCAGTCTTCTAATATCTGGAAAATACAAGGAAGCAGAATATTTTATTTCTTTTATCATACGGACTATGAGTTATTCTTCATTTTGTTTTCGGTTTAACCATAACAGACAGATACAATAAATGTATACATTTAGTCCTTTGACACTTCTGCCAACTTTGTCTTGAGTAGCTGAAATCAAAGAACACTTTACTCTAATTGGAAAATTCACTATTTAAACCTTCAATTTCTGTCATGAAATTAGTAATTGTTTTATTACGGTTGTTAATTGCAGTTAAACCCCTTTTCTAGGTACATACAGGGCGCTGCCATCTAACTCTACCTCTTCAGTCCCTGAACTTTTGCATTTTTCTGAGTTCTCTATTAGTTCTCCATAAATGGTAATTGTTTTGGGATCAAGTAATTTACAATTAGAGTCACTGAACTCCTTTAAGTATCTTTACATGGAGCGATTATTGCCCAACTACTTGCTTGAAACAGCAGTCTTTAGGGATAGCCATCAACAGGGCATTGGGCGAGAAATCGCTCAGTAGTCGCGAATTGCGTTGTCTTATCTCACTGGAATAAAGCAACTAGCAAGTAACTTCTCAGTGTAAACCAGAATTGTTCGTTTTTGACTGTCTGTTTGCAGTGAATGGAGGCAGTGGCTGCAAGAGATCTCCGGCGCGCTTCACCTGCATTCAGTAGTGGATATCGCTTTTATGTGACAGCACAGGAGGAATAGTCATTGGGATACTGTCAAGTGCTCATATAGTCGTCCCGTGTAAAGGCACTTTTACTTGCTCCTCTTAGGGCGGCTAGACACGAGCATGTTTGTGCGTGCAAGTTTTACGCAGGGAATAGTTTCCAATGGGTTAATGCACACATGCCCTATATTTCTGTGCATTTACGCACCTAAGGCATCATAGGAGTCTATGGGGGTGGGCAAATGTGCACATGATCCCCACAAAATTGTGTAATTAATTGCGCAATTTCTCTGGAAAGTCGATAACACCAGAGACTAATTAGACCGCTCAGTCTCTTAAATCACAATGCGGGTGCGTCCTGCGCTGATCTGAAGTAGCCAATCAGAAGTAGCTGTCTGTGATTGGCTGAGACCCTCAGCCAATCAGAAGCAGCTCTTTCAGCAGGCAGGGATTTAAAATCCCCGCCTGCTGAAAGAACTGCTTTGAAAAGCCGGGGACAGTGTCGGGAGGACGTGGCTGAGCCCTGGCAGCTGAAGGAAGGTGAGTATGATTTTTTTATTTTTAACACCACTTTTCCTTGTTTTTAAGAAAAGAACTTATATTTAAAGCCCTTTCCTGAAAAACAATTACCGGGTTCCGGCAGCTGGATCCCCTACCGCAGCTGTCATCTGTGAAAGCTGTGATAGGGAATTCTTTATTCCCCGCCGGGATGAAGAATTCCTTTGCTGCATCTGTCACAAATGTGGCAGGTGCAGCAGGGAATTCTTTTTCCTCGCGGGGATACATCAGTGGCGGACAGGTAAGGTTTTTTTTTTACACCAAAATTCTTGTTTTTCAGGGAAGGGCTTATATGTAAAGTTCTTCCCTGAAAAACAATTCAGGGGTACAGGCAGACCATTGTCTTCAATGGAGCCGCCGGCAGCAGCCGCAGCTCCATTGAAGGCAATACACGGACCTGCATTCACGCGTGTTTGTGCACGTACGTTGGTGCGCACTTATATACGCATCTATGTACGCACACGCACAAGCTCGTGGGAACTACCTTTATAGTGTGAATGTAATGATGATCTACAGATGCAGCAACGTTTACCTTGATTGTGATAACTTTCTGCAACAAATAATCTTATCTTAAGACATTAAGAAAAAAAAAAATGTTACCTTATCTGAACACAGCAAAAGTATTATAAAGTAGTTAAAAGTCTAAATAAACTGGCACAGAAAGTTATCATAACAAAGGAGGCTGCAGTGAGTACCCTGTTATGCCACCTCTTGCCTGGGGACATGATGGGATACAGGTAGGCATGGAGGCTCCGTATGTTATTCTGTGAAACATTTGACCACAGATGTTGACAGGGTCTCTAGATCCTGCACATTTGTAGGCTGCCAACATTCGTGTCTCGGTTGACCCCATAAATGCTCGATCGGTAATAAATCTGCTAGGCAGGCAGGCCACGGAAGCTTGCGGGCAATTCATCCTTTTGACCATCCAGCTTCTCACATTCCAATAATGTGCCCTCCCAAACTCTGCTAACTGAGCACAATCTCTTGTAGACCACTAGACACCTCTTGTGTCATAGAGGCGTTTAGTGGTCAACAAGGCCTACACAAGCGGATAAAGAGGTCACTACACACAAGTATCCCCTGAGAGCCTTTTTATAGGTGGAACCTCTTTTAGGGACTCGGGTGACAAGACGGTTCATCTAATCACATCACAGGTCTAATCATTTCCATACCTGCCTGAGATGTAACTGCATGCTGGGTTTTGTAGTGAAACAACAACTCCTTGGTGCTGTATTTTTTGTCAATGAGTGTATTTTACAGTATAGCAATTTATAAATTTTTAATCTTCTATTTATGTTTTTTTTCTTTTTTTTTGCAGCGCTCCTCTAAAGTCAGCGATGATGGAAAGCAGACCACGGACCCACAAAACGAAACCTTGTCGATCAACCTGTGACCATATTTCTCAGGATCACAATGTTATTTAAGTGTGGATCAAGTTTCCTTTTGATATCACCTTTACTTACTCATCTATAAAGAATAAAATTACTTTGTAAAAACAATAGTTGTAGCACATTAGAGAGAGGACCATGGTATATCAGAATGACTTTCTTAGGATTTTTGCCCCAGTCTGTGGCAAAAGACTCAATAATGCTATTGTTTTCTGAATGAACAGTAACAGTTACACAGCTATTTCCTATTTAAAGCTGAACACGTAATGACTACATTCCCACCATTTTTGGACGGAATGATTTTGGAAATACTGCTATAACAAAGCTCCCTCACAGTGCTTAAGTAATACAGCTTGCCTCCTTCCTCTCTCTGCATAGGGCGCTCACACAAAACTCCTCCACAGACGTCAGTGAGCCATCTCTAGACACTAGTATTCGAAGTCCATGGGGGTGGGGTGTTAAAGCGTACCTAACTTTTCAGAATACCTGCGTGTATATACATGAGGAATACCAATCTTTGTGGCCATTATATGACTTGTATCCTGTATTTTCCCCCATTTTCCCCTCTGCAGGGTGTATATCTGATTCTCCATCCTCTCATGACTGGTGGGGGAGCTACTGCTGTGCTATGTGTGCTGTGCTCTATAGACTGTACACAGACAACTGCAGGGATTCTGGTCTCTTACTGTCTGTTACACACACAGATGTAACCTCATCATGTACAACAAGACTTAGTAGTGTGCATGGATATAATAGCAGCAGATATCTCAGCATTAGCTGCAGCATTCACATCTGTGTGTGATTGTCTCTCCATCCCCTCCTATGTGCATACAGTTGAATAACCTATCCCCAATTTTGCAGTCTTAGTGTCCCCTATCAATCATGTGAAAGCAGATTGTAGACGGCAATGCAGGGGGAAACAAGGCAGCACTTTACAGTGATTTTTCAGCACAAAAACCTTTTTTTAGGTGAAGAAAGTAAATGGCTATCATATACGTTGCTTGAAGAGTTAGTGTCCATTTAAGGGTCACTCAGAGTGCTGAAGTTTGGGGCAGGCTTTTCTTCGACAAACCAGGAGTAGATCCTAATGACAGCAAAAGTATTAGTACCAGTCTGAAATGTGTTAATCTGGCCTAAGGGGCTGTATGGCTTATTCTGCCATATTAATCAGGTTATTTGGTAAAATACATTTAGGTGGAAAATGAAACATTAAATTGCAATTTTCTGTAAAAAATAGTTTGAATGTTCAGTCATATACAGTCAGTATAATGTGGATTCTTGTAGCTAAGACGTTTTATATTTTTACGATCATTTTGTATCTTTTTATATGTTTTTACGCACAGCCCAAATGTTTTAGGACTAAACATTGTACCTGCTGTTTTAACAATAAAGTCCTTGCATTTACCTTATGTCTACCTCTTCCTAGCGTTAGAGGAATATTCGATTGTTTCTTAGAAAGTTGTTCTCTAGGACTTACACCAATAGCATAATAATGTAAGCAATTAAGCCCATACTTGGGGAAATGAGCGGTGTTGTGACCTTACTTCACTATATTATATGTCTAATTTGCATCGAAAAGACATAAAAGCCTCATTCATAGGTCAATAAAGGTTCTCTCTTTCCATATAATATGTAGAACATAATGAAATGCATTCAAAATTAGTGTAATCTCTATTTCATGTTAAATACTGTAAAGTTCTGCTTAGCCATCATTTTTGGAACCACCAGCTATGCAAATTATGAAAAATGCATAAGCACAAAGCTTGGAAACGGAGCAGGAAGGGCCTGGAAAAGTATTTAAACATTTAAATGTAGAACAATGTTCACGTGCTCTTTTTATGTGTTCCAGCGCTATGCTTGAGGTTGAAAGCTTGCTACTGCCAATGCACCGACTGCAGAGCCGCAGTACGGCAGTAACATGTAGGTGAATTAGAGGTTGACACTCAGCATTCCTCATAGTTTTGTGATGGATTATGGGTTAGGCCGCCTGCACACAAACCGGTCATATTCTGCATGCGGGAAGCCGTTCGACCCTGTGCCCTGCTGGCGTCCGTGCGTCATCTGTAGTGCGGATGGTCCGCACGGCTCGCCGTCCGCATGTGCAGTACAGATTGCTTTTACAACTCCTGCTTTCCTTGCATTATTGCTAGGAAGAGCCATAGTTCAGATGGCTTTCATTGACTGTAATAAAGCCGTACGCGTGGAATCCACGCAAAAATGGAGCATGCTGCGATTTTTTTTCACGCAAGCGGAAAATCACGGTCGCTGTCCGCTTGTGTGAGCGGACATGCGGATGCTCCATTGGTTTAAATTTGTGTGTAATGCCGCGGATCCTGCAATTCAAACCCGGTTGTGTGCAGGGGGCCTTAGTAGTTCCATCTGTGTGGTCTAGGACAGAAAACGTGTTCATATAATTTTAACCAGCGTTAATTATTGCTTGGGGTTAGTATGGAGCAAGCTCTAGAGCTGAGGACACAACAGATCATAGAATGGTAGAGTTGGAACCCCTGCTCAGTGCAGGATCACTAAATCATCCCTGACAGATGTCTGTCCAGTCTATGTTTGAAGACTTCCCTTGAAGGAGTACTCACCACCTCACTCAGCTATTCCAGGAGTATATGAGGTGGGTGTCATCTGTAAGAGTACAGCTGATATCTGGCCACAGTGACTGGGATCTGAGATAACTCTGATCTAGGCTGTCAACCCCTTAGATGCCACAAGTCGGCTCCTTCTGTGTCCTCCGATTGTCCCCCTTTTGACGAGATCACATGGTGACATTCAGCCTTTGTAGCAGCCTAAGGCTTCCAGGCTTGCCATGGATTTTAGCCTATTAAGCCTGTCCTGTTGCAGAGTTTAATAGGTTGCTGGAAAGAGTATAGTATACTGCAATATAGGACCACTGGTCCCCCTGTAGGGACTTAAAAAAGGAAAAATAAGCTTGATTTTTTTTAACTACATAAAACAAAATGTTAAAAAGTGCAAGATAAAAAACACCATAAAAATTACATAATTGGTATTGTCTATAAATGTCAGATCTATTAAAGTATGACATTATTTAGCCTGCATGGTGAATGCCATCAGAAAAAAATTGCACCCAATCTCCAATAAAAAGTGATCAAAATGACATACGTACTCCAAAATCTTACGTATAGAAACTACAGCTTGCTCCACAGATAACAAGTCTTTACACGGCCCTATGGACAGAAAAATAAAAGTCAGGTACTACAGTATAAAAAATAACTGTATAAATATTGTATCGCCATAACGGTACTGACCCTAATGTTAACATGTCATTTTTACCACACCATGAGCACTGTGAAAACAAAACCTTTATCATCTATCTATGAAGATGACTCTCCTAAGTTCTGGACTGGATTGGGGAGAGTCACTGGATCTTGTGTATCTGGACTTCTACAAAGCATTTGATACTGTGCAGAATAAAAGGGTGGCATATAAAATGAGAATGCTTGGTCTGGGTGAGAATGTATGTAAGTGGGTAAGTAAATGGTCAGTGAGAGAATCCAGAGGGTGGTTATAAATGGTATATACTCTGATTGGGTCACCGTTACTAGGGCTGTTCCGCAGGGTGCAGTATTGGAGGGGTTACTAGTGGGGTACCACAGGGGGCAGTATTGAAGGGGTTACTAGTGGGGAACCACAGGTGGCAGTATTGGAGGAGTTACTAGTGGGGTACCACAGGGGGCAGTATTGGAGGGGTTACTAGTGGGGTACCACAGGGGGCAGTATTGGAGGGGTTGCTAGTGGGGTACCACAGGGGGCAGTATTGGAGGAGTTACTAGTGGGGTACTACAGGGGGCAGTATTGGAGGAGTTATTAGTGGGTACCACAGGGGGCAGTATTGGAGGGGTTACCAGGGGGGAACTACAGGGGGCAGTATTGGAGGAGTTACTAGCGTGGCACCACAGGGGGCAGTATTGGAGGAGTTACTAGTGGGGTACCACAGGGGGCAGTATTGAAGGGGTTACTAGTGGGGTACCACAGGGGGCAGTATTGGAGGGGTTACTAGTGGGGTACCACAGGGGGCAATATTGGAGGGGTTGCTAGTGGGGTACCACAGGGGGCAGTATTGGAGGAGTTACTAGTGGGGTACTACAGGGGGGCAGTATTGGAGGGGTTACCAGTGGGGTACTACAGGGGGCAGTATTGGAGGAGTTACTAGTGGGGTACTACAGGGGGCAGTATTGGAGGAGTTACTAGTGGGGTACCACAGGGGGCAGCATTGGAGGGGTTACTAGGGGGGTACCACAGGGGGCAGTATTGGAGGGGTTACTAGTGGGGTACAACAGGGGGCAGTATTGGAGGGGTTACTAGGGGGGCACCACAGGGGGCAGTATTGGAGGGGTTACTAGTGGGGTACCACAGGGGGCAGTATTGGAGGGGTTACTAGTGGAGTACCACAGGGGGCAGTATTGGAGGGATTGCTAGTGGGGTACCACAGGGGGCAGTATTGGAGGAGTTACTAGTAGGGTACCACAGGGGGGCAGTATTGGAGGAGTTACTAGTGGGGTACCACAGGGGGCAATATTGGAGGGGTTACTAGTATTGTTGCAGCAGATTTCTAGTGGAAATTACACCATCATTTTGGTGTAAATCATTTAGACAAATGTATCAATGAAAGAAACAAAAAGAACAGTCAACACTTTTTCAAAAGTGTCTAAAAAGGGGGAATGGCTTTGTTGAGATGTATAATGACTAAAGTGATGGTCAGTAAGCCAACCAAGAGTTGATATACCATTAGACAGATGTGTCTAAAAACTCTCACACAGCCTGCATTTCAGTGATAGTTAGCTTATCTTCTGACGGCAGTTTCTAAGTTTGTGCTGTCTAAATATTAGAGAGCATCAGCAAATCCTCCCCTAAGTTCCTTAAAGCATGCCCACATTTTCAAGTACGTTTTTAGAATACTCTACTGTGTATATATGAGAAATTACACTATTTCTGGCCATTACATGACTTGTATCCTGCATTTTCTACCAGTTTGCCCCTCTGCATCCTGTATCTATAATTCTCATTCTTCCCTGAGTTGGTGGGTGCAGACTAGCTACTATGATGGCTTCATACACATACATCAGAATATCATCTTTTTATCTCTCTTTAGCACACTCTCATATCTAGAGGCAGCTAGGAGGAAATTATACAGCAGTACTGAAAAGTGTAGATGCAATTTTAGGATCTGTTATACAGAAATCACTATTAACAATCACAGAAAATGGCCATATACTTACTGACTAAGGAGGGCAGATAGCTGCATCCTCTCATCATGCAGGCAGCACACTACCAATTGAGGGAGCTAATTACACCTGTGAGGGACACCGATGAGACAGCCACTCACACAGCCTCTTAATATAGAGAGGATAGCTGCTTGGTGTATAATCCCTCTCAGAGTGGATACAGAGTGGCAGACCTTCTGATACATGTAGTGCACCATGCAGACCAGCAACCTATTAATGGTGCCATAATAGTTCGGCAGATTGCCCTGCACTTCAAACAGTGAACCACATTGGTACTGCCCCACTGAGCTCCCCCTGGAGTCTTAAAACCACACTGCATGTGAATGATAGATAATAAATGCAAGGAATTGGTTGGATTTTGGCCAAGATACATCAGCTCACTAACTACGTCACGGTTCCTTGCATGTAGTGGGTCCCTACACTAATATAAATGCATCACAGAAGGGGAAATATAAAAATATAAATTGCACCTTTATATTAAGAGGCTGTGTGAGTGGCTGTCTCATCGGTGTCCCTCATAGGTGTTTAATTAGCTCCCTTAATTGGTAGTGTGCTGCCTGCATGGTGAGAGGATGCATCTATATGCCCTCCTTAGTCAGTAAGTAATGGCCGTTTTCTGTGATTGTTTTTGTATTTTTATATTTCCCCTTCTGTGATATAGAAAGCACTATTAGCAGCAGTATCGGTCCGTGTCCCTCCCGTTGCTCCCCGGAGCTCCAGCAAGCTTCCTGCAGTCCTTGGCCACTCACAGAAGATGGCTTCCTGGTTATGAGATTCATAAATCCCGCCTCCAAGAAGCGATGGCTCCGATGGGTTCTCGAGCGCTGCTCAGCTAATCAATGCAGCACTGGATGAACCAATAACAGCCATCACATTTGTTTATCGAGCGCTGCATTGATTGGCTGAGCAGCGCTCAAGAACCAATCAAAGCCATCGCTTCCTGGAGGCAGGATTTATGAATTCCGTAACCAGTAAGCCAACTTCTGTGGGTGTCCAAGGGCTGCAGGAAGCCTGCTGGAGCTGCAGAGAGCAGCGGGAAGGACATGGACCGAGCCTGCTAGGTAATATGTTGCCTTTTGTTTTATGTAATGCTGCTAGGACTTATTTTCAGGTTAGGGCTTATATTTCAGGCCTCCCTGAAAAATAAGAATAATGCTTTATTCCCACGAGCGCATATGGGCCGGCGTTTTCATGGCCAGCCGATGTGCGCAACGTTGGGGGCAAAAAAACTGGTGAACCGACCTGGTATGCCGACCTGCCTCCTCCAATTGATGGCTATGGACAAGGGCCCCCTCCCCGCCCCTTGCCCATAGCATCTATTGGAGGATGTGGGGCGGACTGGCGCTTGGCTCCACACTCAAACCCCCCTCGCGTCCCGCCCTCTCCCCTTGCACAGAATGAGCGGGGAGGAAAAGAGGTGAGCCTGCACGGGGAGTGGGGGGGGGGGGGGGAGAGAACAGGACGGAGTTTAGCAGCCACACAGCCATGCAGCGGGCGACGTATTCCGGCCCCAAACATAATTCCAAGAATATGTTTTGGGGCCCGGCACTATATTGGCTTGGCTGGGCGTTTTTACGTCTCACATCTGGAATCCAATGCATCAGATCACAGCGCATATCGGCCAGCTGTGAAAAACGCTGGGCGATATGCGCTTTTGGGAAAGAGCCCTTAGGCTTACTATTAGGGTAGGTCTTATTTTTGGAGAAACTGGGTAGCTGCAGCAGCAGGTATAAAGTCTGCTGGCCTCTGTCTCTCTCCTGCACTTACTTTTACCCCTCCCCTCTCTATAAACGTCTATGGGCATCACAAAACAGCAGCAAGCATAAGCACCCCCGTCCACACACTTCCTATGATTCATCTTGTTGTGTCTGTTGCTATTAATGGACTTCATTGGCAGGAATTGTGGCCAGAACGCTGTACTGGAACACTAATTAAAAGGACTTATGTGTATCTGCAAATCTGTGTTTGCTGATTATTAAAATGCAGCAAATGATTCAAAGTTGTCCTTCCTGCTGCAGCTCTCCGAGAGAAGCGAAGGACACTTGTATCCAAATAGTGCTGCAAAGAATACCAATGCTAAAACAATATTTAACTGCTAATTTACAAGTCAAAGCAAAAAGAGTAACATTGTAGCAAAACTATAAGGCAGTATGAGACAGTGATAATCCCGAAGAAGCCGTAAGATTACAGCTGGCCCCTCTTTCTGCCACTTCAGACTAGACAGCGATTACACTTTTCCTTACTTTTATAGATCCGTCCCGCTGTGATTAGCTGTCATACAGTATATAATATGACATATAATGTACATGGTTGGCTTTGATATGGTCGCATACAATCTACATACATTCTATAATTCAGTGCATTGATCTTGTGGAGAGAAGACACTAGAGGGAGATAGTTACCAACTTTACAACGTGCTTCATTGTGAAATTACACTTCATTTCATTGTAGGTTCTGGTTTATTATTACAGAAGTGTACAACAAAGTGCAACAAAAAGGTGCAAAACTAGTGAATATCTCAATAACTTGTATACATTAAGATATGTTGTTTATTTACCACCAATGTATACTGTACGTATCAATTCCTTATGACTTCCTACTTTATGACTTCAGGACTCTGTTCACAAAGGGAGATACTAGGAAAGTATTGATCAGAGAACTGCTGTTAGGGCTCCTTCAGATGAGCATATTTTAGCACGTTTGTGCGTGCGGAAAAATCACGGACGCAAAACGCAGAGAATAGAACCAATTGATTTCAATCTGTTTATTTTCATTCCTTTTTTTTTTTGAGCGCACGGTTTCCACAGGTTCAAAAAAATAGTACCTGCTTTATCATTTGTGCACTAAAGAGGTCCATAGAGGTCCAAAGGAAGTGCACAAATGCACACATATGTACGTACATGTATGCGCAAAATCTGCAAACACTGGCACCGGGCATGTTCATTTCTACAAGGCAATCAAGGCACACTGCTTGAAAGGGCTAATTAGTTCCGGTGTGTTCTTTTTCCTGGGGTATTACGCAGCATATTATGTATCTCCTTGCATATTGCACGCACATGTGCGCACCCACAATTGACTTGTATGGGGACCATTGATGCACAAATGCGCAGAAATGTAGAGCATGTTGCTTTTTTTTTGCTAAAAATTTTATGTTATGTTAAAAATACAGAAATGTGAATGAACCCATTAACATCAATAGGTTCTATTCTCTGCGTATTACATGTGTGCATCTTAGCGCTTAAACAGATGCACATGTGTGCGCACAATTTTCCGGCCGTGAAACTCACGTCTGCAAACATGGTGAAGTGAACCTGTTGATTCCAATGGGTTCGTTTTCACTAGCTCTTCAAATGGGCATGAATACTACGCCTGAGAAAAGATAGGACTTCCTCTAACTGCACGTAGTTAATACTTGGGCACGACTGTTGAGTTTAAATGGCCCAAGAAGGGGAAAAAAATTTGTATATAGGCAACTATGCTCTATAGCGGTGAACATAGTTGCTCATAAGCCCATGGGACAATGCATGGAAAAGAAGAGAGCTGGCCTATATTTGGCTTTAGGGTTCCTGCAGATGGGTGATTTTACGCAAATTTTTTGTGCACGCAAAGAGGCTTATGCAAACCGCAGAGAGTAGAGCCCATTGATATCAACGGGTTCCCTGACATTCAGTGTTTTTGCACTATAATTTTGCTTGTGCAAAAATATATGCGATATGCTCTATTTTTGCGCACACAAAGCACCATAGAGGTTTATGGACTCGCAAACTGAACTGCACTGTTTTGCGGTGTTAATCGACAAGAACAGGGACTAGTTAGGCTGTCCACCTGGTTCAATCAGGTGTGTCCCGAACCGATGCAAACAGGCCTGGCAGTGTAGAAAAGTACAATACAATGTGTGCAAAAGCAGGTGATACCGCTCCATTCACAGCACAATCGCGTCACAGTCTTGCGAGTGTATACACGCCTACACTTGTCGGCAGGAGCCCTAAAATAGCCATTCAATTCCATAAAAAGAGAGTGTCATGCGCGTGTGAGCTGGCGTTGCAGGCGCAAAAATTGCAGTACGATGCGCTGACATGTACGTAACAGCCTGATTACTGTCCTCTTCAAACCTTGTTCATACGCAAATATGCTTTGTTGCCAGGGGTGTATTTGCGCATACACTCGTCTGTCCAAGCCCTTACACATGGAAATATTCACACAACTGCACCCATGTGCAGCCATAAATCATGACTTTTCCTTTTGGGATTTCAGTTCCGAAATCCTGCAGATTTGCAGCACATTAATCCTTTGCGTTGCAAAAGTGAAATCCGCGCTGGCAGTCCACAGCGTACATTGACAGGATGAAGATTTTTGTGCAAATTTTTCCAGCAACGTGTGGATGAGATTTCATGGACTCTCAAGCACATTGCTGGTACTATAAAATGGTAATTCCACTGTGGAAAATCCTCAGCATTTCTGCCCCATGTGGACAGACCCTACAAGGATTATCAGGTCTACAAACACAGTCAGTATTATGGCAATGATGGATATCCATTACGCTTAAATATTAGTCATAGTCAGGTTATCTTAGGTATCCATGCCACCATTCAGCTTCCAAGCATTGGTGCAGGTATAGAGGGTACTATGGTTGTATTTGCACATCGGTCACTAAAGGATTCTCAGGGTCTCTTTGTCGCAGGAGGATAGCGGTACTATAATTGGCGCGCACACCAGTCAAGGGACATTGCTACGGATTTTTAATTGTCGAAAAACTTTCAGGTGAAATCCAGGAAAAACGACCCTGAGAGACAATGATGAGATGATCTCATTGGGGGGTTGGGGTCTCTGAACAGCAGGGGTTTTACACAAAGGACGTAAAGAACGGGACAGATTTACTGCTACAGTCTAAGGCCGCTATCAAATGGGCGTATGTTAGTTCCGTATTTGGTCCGTGTTTTGGGGATGTAATATGGAGCTAATATAACTCCATGTATCTATTCACATGGCCGTGGTTTTCACAGCCATTTTTTTAAATGTGGCATGACTTTTTTTTGTGTTTCTGCCTTCTTTCCTAATGGGAAAATACAGATTTGAATTTGCTGAGTAGAAAATACATACAATACAGAGGCAAATACTGATGACCTACGGTTCTCATGTCATCTGTAACACGCCTGTCACACGGATCTACATTACAGATGTATTTGAAGACGCTTATCTGAATCCAGCCTTAGGGCTTATTCACACAAGAGCATTTGCACTGCTTATTACTTGTTGGAAATTTGTGCACAATATGCAGTGAATTGAACCCATTGATTTCAATAGGTTTGTTCACAGGAGCCTATTCTGTGCGCGCATTTTGTTCACGCAGAAAAATACGCAAGATGTTCTGTTTTCATGCATATTGCACAGAAAAAAAGCACATATTAAACCATAAATAGGGCATCCGAGCGCAAAAAGTACAGTAAAATACGCACACATGCATGGAAAAAATGCAATGCCCATTGTGCAAATACTCAATGCAATGTGTGCATAAATACGCTTATGCCCGTGTGAAGCTGGACTAACAGTTAGGTCGCTCTCACACAGCCTGCTTTTTACCGCAACACTGCTCTATTTGTGGAACAACTAGAGATGAGCGAGCACACTCACTAAGGACAATTACTCGATCGAGCATTGTCCTTAGCGAGTACCTGCCCGCTCGGAAGAAAAGATTCGGCTGCCGGCAGCAGGCAGGGAGCGGCGGGGGAGAACGGGAAGGAACGGAGGGGAGATCTCTCTCCCCCCGCTCCCCTCTGCTCACTGCCGCAACTCACCTCTCACCCGCGTTGGCAGCCAAACCTTTTCTTCCTAGTGGGCAGGTACTTGCTAAGGACAATGCTCGATCGAGTAATTGTCCTTAGCGAGTATGCTCGCTCATCTCTAGGAACAACGCCTCCATTAATCTCAATTCGGCATCATAGACCTGCGCTCGAACGCTGCATTTCCAATGCTGTGATGTTCGAGCGTTGTGTGCTCTTTTTTTCCCGCACGTTTTAGCGCTTTCTAACACATCTCATCCCCCATCACAATGATGGGGTGCGTTAAAAACACTGTCAAACACTCTACACACCATCAAAATGATGTTAAAATACTGTGATTTCGAATGCGGTGGCTAGTGAACTAATGTCTGGGAAGTATCCGAATAGATGGTAGATAATGGGAGCCTAGCAGCCATGGATAGCGCAGTGACTTGTATGACGTCTATTATTTATCGCCTGGTGCTGGCAGATTGAGTTACGGATCTTTCACGCGGGTGATTTTTCGTCCGTTTTCACGCTTGCTTGTGCATACTGCTGACAATAGGACCTATTGCTTGCATTGGGTTACCTCACATATTTTTGTGCACATTTGCGCATTCATAGGAGTCTATAGCAGTGCGCAAATGTCTAAGTTTACATAACTTATTGGTTGGCAGTAAAATTTTGGCACACATGTCTGCATTCCAAGCCATGCCATTTTCCTGTTAAGCCCACTTCTCGAGCACTGTCCAAAAAGTCTCTGAAATGCATAACAAATGTGGCCCATGGTATTAGCGCCAGTTTTTTCGTGCCATAAATTGAGCCAGAGTTCAGGAACGTTTTGCTCAGTAAATCAATGCTTAGCTTTTATTTCATTTCTTTTAATGACATTTGATACAGAATTCCTAATCATCGTATGAAAAGAACCGAAAAAAGGACTATTAAACTTGACGGTGCACTTTTCCAAACTTTTGTGTGTTATACTGTTTATGTATGCTATTAGTGACCTTATATCTGAAGTCGCTGTATGCTGTCTCTTGATATACCGTGTTCTTATAGGGTACATAGTGAAATAAGGAGCTGGCCCTTTAAGAAATGTATCTGCCTTGCTGGTACTACTGTGTCCTCTACAAGTGTCAGGGAATGCAGGGAGCGCTGAGCTGGGCTCATCCTGAAGGTCACACTTCTGGGAGCTGCTGCGATGAGTCATGTCTATTTTATATATTTTTACTGTAAATACGTACACATTGCCACTGGCAGAAACCTTCTGAAACTGCTCATCAAAGCCAGGATTGCGTTATGCTCAAGATTTACTCAAAACAAGACCAAAGTTTACCTTGATCCAAGGAACGTGCAGCGGGTGGCATGCAGTGTAATATGCTGCAGGCTGTCAGTGCTGCTCAGATGGGGAGCATTCAGTAAGACTAGATGAGTTCACTTATTATATACAGCACCTCTAATCAGCTTATTCCAAAAACGCTTCGTTTTTAGACTTTCAGTCCCAAGATCCTTCTTTCCCCATTGTTCTTATAGTTCCATAAAGTGACAGCTGCGCACCTGAGGAGAAGTGGAGGTTAATGAACAGTAATACATGGAATAAAGATTCTCTCCCGGCACAGGCAGCTATTGCTTAATGAGAATGCAGATCTACAGTATGGGATTAATGATGGCTCTGTTACCCCAGGCCTATATTCTTATCATCTTCACAGTAAGCAAGATCTAGCCTTCTCTTGGCAGGGTGTATCCTAATTTCACATTGACAGTGATCTTCTATGCTAAATAATTGGGTGATGAAGCAGAATCCATTGTAGTCTTTAGAAAATGGCTGAGGATATTTCCCCGGCTTTATAATTAATTCCTTGTGCCTCATTTCCTATATCCAGTCTTAATAATTAGATTTCAAAGTGTTACCCTTTGTAAAAACTCTGGAGGTGCTGCTACTAGTTTCCCAGCAAGTGGTATATAAATCTATACCACATATCTGTATATATATATATATATATATATATATATATATATATGTAAAATCATGCTGCGTAATATATAATGTACAGCAAATATATCATATTGCCCAATAAATTATTATTATATGCCATTTTGAACCATATCATAAGAAGACGACTAACTAAATGTTTCATGCTGTTTCTGAGCTACATTGAAAGAGTGAAACACCCTACATTTTAATCGATTACGGTAGCAAGCATTACATTTGCCCTTTTAGAAAGCTGATCTACATAAAACCCCAACTAATTTGGTCTATAACGAGACATTACCTAAAATGGTCTAATATTCATTGTTTTTTTTAGCATTAAAATTGATTAAAGTGCTTTATAATTAAAGATCTCATTGAACATTATACAATATTCTGATTTTCGGTAATATACAAATATATTATTACCCTAGTACATTATATATGAACACCAGCAATGACTGCTATATATCGAGCCATTAACAATAACAGAAACAACTTCATATTGTATCAGTAGAGGATATTATAGCAATTCTGACAACTATATTTTGCACAGGAAGCAACGAGGATGAATATCAATGTTAATATGTTGTAGACATGTATGAATCTAAGTATATATTGTAGCACACTAAGGTGGTGGATGATATGGACAAAGGCTTCCGGTATCCGCATATATCATTCTGCATCAGGTTGGCCCTCCATACTTTGTAGTAATATCTATCAAAAAACTATGAAAGTCACTTTGTTTCAAAACAAATGGATGTATGTGGGAAATTGTAGAAGAATCTTACTTATTTCCAGGGATGTGAAGTCACTTCTCGCCAGGACCTTTTTGGTAGCTCGCCACCGCCTGTGATAGCAGCGCCTGTTTTCCGTATATAGAGACGGACGTGTGATATGACTGTGTTTGTTTCCATTACATGGTAGGACTTAAATTGTGACCAAAAGGTAACACAATAAGAATGTTTAGCGGCCAAGATTTTCCCAGAGGCTGTCACAAATAAATCATTAACAATTTGTCGCAGTTTTCTAATTTTACCAAACATTCGGTAAGTCAATATTATTATTGGTTTATTTACTATAATCTCCCGACCGCTAGAATCTTAGTGAAACAATAAACAGCAGTGCTGTGTACAGTACTTCTGGAGTTATCGCCTGTAGTTCCAAGTCATGAACATTTACTGAAAACAGGGCTTAGAGTTGAATCACATCATGTGTGGAAGGTCTTTCTACTATGCATGGCATGGTTAAAAAACATGGCCGCCGTGGAGACACAATGGCCAAAACAGCTTTTATAATAAGGCCTTATACTCTTCTTATCGTATATCTATTCATACATATCAAGTACAAAATGAAGACTTATGTTTCATGAAGAGAGACATAGTCACATATATATATATATATATATATATATATATATATATATATATATAGTATTATATTCCATTAAACTTAAAATTAAAGCGGTATACCAGCTGATGATAGATCACCAGTAGATGATCGGTGGACACCTGCTGCTCGAAGCCCTGTAGATCAGTTGACTTCGAAGTCCTCAGTCACAGCGGTCAATGCAGGAAGCGGAATATGCTGACCACAGAGGATGGTGCGGCTCCTGTTGAGTTGAATGGGAGCTACGCCTGCAATACCAACCTGTGCTGCTGTGCTATGGACAGCACTTTCTGCTTCCTGCACTGACCATAGCGACAGCAGCCTCGGAGTCAGCTGATCGATGGAGATCCGAGCGGTGGGTGTTCGCCAATCATCTATTAATGACCTGTCCGTCATCAAAAGAAAAGATGAAAAAGTCTTAGAATACCCCTTTAACTTACATGGTAGATGAACACAATTCTGCCCCTCAACCTAGTTTGTCATACAAATAGTTTGATTCATCCCATTATATGTCTCCTATTAATCTGTATTACCATTGAAAACGAAAGGCCTGGGTAACTTGCTGTCTGTTGCTGTTCTGTCTACGGTTGAGAGGTTAGTGTATGCCAAACATTCATGTCCTCATAGGAATGTACCCTAATACACCACTGATGACATCAAAAGCAAACAATTTTATTAACAAGGGGATATAACAATTTAAGATACACTTCTCTTGGTCATTGATTGCTCAAAAGGGTATTATATTAAGCCTAAAACTATGACTTGACCATGGCATAATTCTTGATATTTCTGCTGAATTCATTCTTATTTCCTTCAGCACATTTACATAAAAAATAATAATTTTATTATTTGTTGTTGCTGTTGTTAGTTGCTTAGTCGTTCATGACCCTCGTCAACCCTAAAGGCGAGCACCCTCCATGTTTTCGGTTTTGCACTGCTTCTTTCAGTTGTGTGATATCTATGCCAGTATCCGCTCTGACAGTATCAGCCATCGTGTCCTTTGGCTCCAGGTCTTCTTTTGCCACTAATCTGTCCAAGCATTATAGATTTTTCTAGCGACTCTGCTGGCATTACATGGCCAAAATACGTGAGTCTGAGTCCGGTCATCTTCCCCTCCAGTGATATATTGGGTCTTATACGATTCAGGACTTCTCTGTTTGTTACTTTTGCAGTCGAAGGCATTTTATAATTTAAAAATAGCTAGAATAAAGAAAAAAGTTCTTGAAATAAAATGTGTTAAAAATCAAAGTTGCTTTATTTTTAGGTTTTTCAATGATTTCGCACCAATTTTCTGGTATAAATACAATGGAGACATTGATATTTAGACAAGCTTTTTGCATGCTGGTCTAAATAAACTCTGTGCCCAGCTATGAGCTACAAATCTATGAAGAGGCCTAAACTTCGTAATACATTGGCCTATCTGATGGTACTTCAGTGGTCCAGATAAAAAACTATGCCAGCTCCAAGCTAGAGTAGGTTTTCGATATGATCCACACCAGGCTCTGACATACATTATTGTAAGTTTGATGGTCCATACTCGTCCCCGCACCCTAAAGCCCAGCCCCGCCAACATGCACTAGAATGGTGACTTTTGGATACCGGAATTCTGGCATCCCAGCCATAGTGAAGAAACCCCATTTTTGCTGAACCTCTTGCACAACATTTTATGATGCATGCTGGTCTGAGCTGGCTTTGTTTTTTAGCCTACGCAGAATCATCAATGGAACATGTAGCACTGGGGAGACATTTACACATTGAATAGAGTTGTAGGCTTTCCATCATCTAGAGCACAGATTCAGTTTACTGTCCCAACCCTGTATTTACTGTATATATCCAAGACAAAATAGCTTGTTGGCGCTCTTTCCTAGTATTAATAGTCTCCACAGGTAAAATGGCTAAAGTTTTTGGAAATTGTGATCAAATTAACAAATACTCAATTTGTTTAGCCTCAATCTTACTTTGATGAAACCTCCTTTTATGGTTTAAAAGAAGACTATGTTTCCACATGCATCATGGCCGCCATTTATAATGGAAGCCCTGACTTTGTGACTTGTCTATAGTAGACAAATCTAAACATTGACCAAAGGACCACATTCACATACAGTGAAGTTGGGGTCAGGGAGCGGTTCTACAACAAATCTGTATGTGTCTTTTCACCAACTTGTAGAAATAAAGATCTACGCCCTGTGCCACCGCTATCACAGGTATCATGAGGGTGAGACTTCTCTCTGAAGTGCCCTTGGCACTCTCCATTAAGCTGCTGTACAAATTTCATTGACACTCATAGTGTTCAGGTGACAGCTACAATAGTTAGACCTCATGTCCATAGGCAGATCTGATTCCGCATGTGGATTTCTGCAGCGGGAGACCTGCGGAAACCATTTGCAGGAGAACATGGATGTAAAGGTTTTTCCATGCGGATGTACGCAACCCCACCTTCCAGCTTTTTTCCCACCACCCTAATTGATTTTAACCTTTGTCTGCACCCATTGACTTCTATAGGGCCCGTCCACACAGAATCTGCACTGAAATGGAGCATGCTATGATTTTTTTTCCAAACAGTCTTCAAATCAAATCCGCATGCTTAAATTAAGTTGCGGATGCCAATGCTTCCCTATGGACACTTTGAATTGTGGATCTTCTGTGTGGGTGACCTGTGTGGATTCTGCAAATCAAATACGCCCATGGACATTAGGCATTAGGCCGGCTACACACTGCCGGATTTGCATTGCGGAATCCGAAGCGGACGTCCGCCTCCAAATTCCGCAGTTGATACCTTCCATAGCATGCTATGGAAAAGCATTTTTCCTGTCCACAAGCGGAAATCAATTGCAATGTTCCACTCATGGAGGAAAAATCGCAGCATGCTCTACTTTAGTGCGGATTCCTCAATGGAAGCTGTCCAACCCCGCGGCCCTTTCGCAATGACATTACAGAAAGGTCGCGGGTACCCATGTCATCGCCTAGCGATGGCATGGGAGAAGCAGGAATTTAAAAAAAAAAACGTACTGCGCATGTCCAACGGCTCACCGTGCAGACCATGCACTGTACAGAAAAGAAGAAGAAAAGATAGGTACGCGCGGATGCCGTCCGGGCACAGGGATGCAGAGTCCGAGTCGGTCTTGTGCAGCCGGTCATGTGCAGCCAGCCTTAATCAAATCTGTGCAGTAGCTCAATGGAGAGTGCTGAGAGAATCTCGCAACTGCTGACATATTCCCTGTAAGTAAAGCTAGTAGCATGTCACCTTCTATTGTTTTTCACAGAAAGCTTGTTAGTGCCACCATTTTACTTAATCCCTATTTATTAAGTTTCCAAAACAACAGAGAAAGTAAAAAAAATGATGATTCCAACCAACCCCACCTCATAGGTGATAGCATACAAGAGGAAAGAGAAGAAAAGAGAGAGCTTAAAATAATAGATATTTTTTTCCTTTCTTATTCAAACTCCAACATCTGCAGTTCTTGCACAGAGTTACCGTGATCCCCAGATCTTCCACTACTTACTAACTGAATAGTGCAGGTACATCTCATAAATGTTTGATCTTAAAGTGACCCTCCAGTTTGGGGACAAAATTGTAGGACCAGAGAGGGCAGTAAATTACCTGCAGTTTTTCTTCTCTGCTGTCCCTTCGATCCGCCGGTGCTGGATCCTGTTTTCGACCAAGCAAGATGGCCACCTCAATCTGTAGACAACCTAATCCTCACAGTGCATTGGTAGTGTTAGACTACCAATGCGCCATACCTGCACACTGATTGACCAGAGCTGCTAATGTGATCAGCACCAGCCAACTAAAGAGCAGTGTACAGTGTGTGTTAGGTAGCTAGAAAATAGCTGCAGCCATCTGCCTGGCCGAAAACCTGCGGATCAGAAGGGTGGCAGAGAAGAACAACTGCAGGTAATATACCACCTCCTGTCTCTGGACAGAAATTTGTCCTGAAACTCGATGGTCAGTTTAATAGAAAACAATCTTATAGGCTATTCAAGTAAATTGTGTTAAGGGACATATGGATGGAAGGTGGATTGTTTTGGTTAGCAGGCTTTCTTCAGCCGTTCAAAATACCCATGTAGTAAAATGGTATGGCTATTATTTAATTACTTCAAGTATATATTTAGGGCCACTGCAATATCTAAACAACATTGTTTAAAGGAATTATCCTACAAAAATCATTAATCATCTATCCACAGGAGCAGGGATAGATGATTGACTGCTGGGGGTCTTACTGCTGGGACCCCAGGAATCATGAGAATCATGTACCCTGAGTCTGTTGGGTGAATGGATCTGCGGTGTACATGTGTGACCACTGTGCTATTCACTGTCTATGCAGATAGCCGGACACAGCGCTCTGCTATCTCCGTCACTTTCATAGAAATGGATGGAGTGGTGCCCATACATGCGCACTACATTTCAGTGGAATCGGGGTGCATCGTTCTCATGTTTCCTGTGGTTCTGAGCAGTCAGGCCCCCAGTTATCAATCATTTATCACCTGTATTGTGGACTCGCTATAGTTTTTGGTGGTATAACCCTTTGACTACACTCTAACTATTACTGCTGTTACTGTACTAATAATCACATTACCAACAAGTCTGATAATGCTAGTAATGATAATTTGTAGACTATAGTCACATGGCCATCAGACCTGTGTTGTGCAGATCTGTAATACTGTGGCCACTGCAATCTGTAATGCATGCTGTTCCTTTCTTTCATATAGTGGTATCATGTTCCCTGACATTGCATAATATGGAGGTATGTTTCCCTAAGTCTATGACTCCATAATATATAATCATAAGGAGTCCATGAGCCACTATTCATTTGGAACTAAATCATATTAGAATATCACTGTTGTATTTTGCTTTCAATTACATAGATTGGAATTAGACTGAAAAGAGACATTCAGTGAAAAACTTGTAGACCTGATGTAATTTAGTGCAAAATGATTTTCAGAGACCTTGAAAACATTGTATCCTTTCCATTCAGAACATATTCTGGAAATACTTGTGATGTCAGTTTGCAATATTCACGACCCATAGGAATAATATGGTATAATACACACAGGGCTACAATGTAGAGGCATTGCTGGTGAGTTTAATGATTGTATTACCATGTTACAGCAGTGGAGACATCACATTACTCATGTACATACAATAGGTAAGGAATTATCACTGCAACAGGTCAAGTCCACACTCCTTTTGTCTAAAGCATTCCAATAACAGCAGGTGTTTAAGTGGAGGCTTCAATGCAGAAACCATCTCCACCATCTCCAGCCAGCCAGGCATCTACTTAACATAAGCTTCAGGAATCGTGTGTGTGCTGCAAACAAGACTACCAACAGAATCAAAGGAGGTACGAAGCAATGCATAAGCATCTCTGTACTTATCTAGTAAAAGAAAAGGTATTAACAACAACAAAAACAACAACTAATCTTTGTCACAGCAATGTTATGCCGTCTACAGCAGAGCCACCTAAAAGTACCTGAATCGTAAGTACATATCTACAGAGATAGATAGATTATGTAACAGTAAATATACACTAATTCATATGAGCTGGATGGTTTGTGTATATATGTTTTTACATTATAAAGAGTGATGAGCGAACTTTTGAAAAGTTTGGTCCAGTTAGTTCGACAAAACTTTTGCAAAAAGTTCCATTCAGTCGGAATTAGTTGAAAGTTGAAACCAAAGCGAAAGTTCACCAAAACCCTTTAATCTGTTTAAGAGCCATACAAGTCCTATATAATATTCTGAGAGTGTTATACAGGGCTCTTACACAGTGTTATACACTAGTGTTCAGGACTAGTGTTGAGCAAACTGAACCAGTAGAGCCCTGTTTCAGGTAGAACTTTGGATCGGGTTTGTGCCGAACCAAACTTTTTTGCCAAGTTCGACCCGAGAAAGGGTCCACCACTAATTATAAATATTTTTACATCTAGACCAACCAGATTATTTCTCATATCATAATAATATATGCCATATCTCCCATCACAAAGTATGTTACGCAAAATTGTCTTAAATCGATCTTTGTGACGGTTTTAAATCCGGACTGGCCAATTAATCAAGCCACAAGAGTGAGGAGATGAGCGGCTGCCAGATACCTCTGCCATGACTTATATTCTGGGGAACAATAGGGTCTGACAAATAGAATTCAACCTGTCTAGTACCTTTCACAGCAGACTGCAGGCATCTGTCATCCCCCACAGAGATTATATTGTTGGTGACTTTATTTCAAACCTGTGTTTGGAAATATAGATTGATATTTTATTATTTATTTTGGAGAATTGTGTCTCATAGATAACCTGTATAAAAATAAGTATTATCCAACACTCCTATGGAAGTCCTTGACTTTTCTCTTTTCCGCTACATAGATTTGCATTGCTTAAAATTATGTAAAAGTGATTATTTTTAGCGATTGTTATAACTACCAGTCACTTCTAAATGGGAAATACTTTGTACGCTCCAATAGCAGGTTGATTCTCTAAAACAATTGTACTGCCATTGACTTCCCTTTGTACTGCATAGCCTCAGTGAAAACCAGTGTGTACATAGCAGGAGCTGTACAAATAAAGCCCTCAGTGTAACAAGTGGTTAATACTTTGGCAGAAAAGTATTTAGGGGGAAAACTTCAGAATTTGAAGTGTGCAGCTCTGTGCAAAAAAACTGTTGTTTGCAGGAAACTAAACATTATGAAGGGTAAAGATGATTTTGATGCTTATCTTTTTTATTTGCTAATTAAACTTAGAGCAAAATCCAAAGCCCATAAAGAGAAGTAAATGTCCTGCAGTGAGTGGCTCATTTCATAGATGGCTTGTGTGACATTGATGAAACCACTGATCAAGTTGCAAGGAGGATCTTGGTGCATGCGGGTGTAACATTCAATGTATCAAATCCACTGTGTGTTGTATAATAAGAAGCCTTTGTCCCATATATTTTGCAATCCAGACTTCTATAAAGTTTTACTGGTGAAGTCATGAAGTGTGGGAGTGTATTTTGTACTTTTCAATATTGTTATCATTCTGCAAAATACCCATTCTGTATGTCAGGACATTTACCTGTAGTAGGTTTACTATGAAGTGAATTTTTTAGAGAACTAAGAAAAAAAAATCTTCCATTCATTTAAAAGATAAACACTCATAAATTTCAAATGGGCTTATAGGCTGCCAGCATTCCAAAAAAGGGATATCACTTCATCTCCAGCCAGTCAGTGAAGGCTGGGCGGAGCATATTCAAAAAGCTAGCTGCTGACAGGTGTATAAGTATGACTGAGGCAGGGCACAGGTGATACACCTGTCTCAAGACAGTAGCAAGCACAGGTGCATTTAGCTCTCTAACCTTCTAACTTCATATCATGAGTGCTTTTGATCCACAGACACATTCTCCACCTCGGTGTGGGCCACCATTTCCAAATATTGGACAAGAACCTCCAGAGATGAACATCTACTGCGATAGCATCTTCCACCCACAGACAATGCCAAGTCCTCAGCGACCTTCAAACTTTGAGACTGGAGATTACAGCACAACTGCAAATCCTTACCTGTGGCTGAATGGACCATCAATCACACCACCTCCATACCTTCCAGGATCTAACACAAGCCACTTCATGCCTCAGTCCTATGGGATGCAAAGGCAGCTCTTGCCTAACATGCATGGCTTAGGAGGATCTGAATTAGGTTGGCTTCCAATTCCTTCCCAAGAAGAACTCATGAAATTGGTGAGACCTCCTTACTCCTATTCTGCACTGATAGCTATGGCAATTCATGGGGCTCCAGATAAAAGACTGACTCTCAGCCAGATCTACCAATATGTTGCTGACAACTTTCCATTTTACAACAAAAGCAAAGCTGGGTGGCAAAATTCAATCCGACACAACTTGTCTCTTAATGATTGCTTCAAAAAAGTTCCTCGGGATGAAGATGATCCAGGTAAGTGAGATTCTACTTCTTTTTACTTACTGTTAGAGAGGAAACATTGTAGCTTTTTGACTTGAGTAACATGAGATGTTTCCTAAGATAAGAAGTTACATCTCATTCATGCAAAATGAACTATGCAAAGTGCTTCACAAGTTCAAAGAGAGGACTAGGAAGTTTGATGTCACATCAGTAGAGAGGCATAGTGAACTTTTTAGCCTTAGTGACTATGATGCTATATAGATTTTTGCAGTTTTTCTTTCTACCCCTCAGCCTGATACTCTGTAGCTGTATATAGGATTTTATTAGTGTATTAAGCTAAGCCATATAGTAAAATATAGCATATTAGGCTGATCCATGTCGTAGATGGATTTTTGTCTAAAATCCTTGTGATATAAACCAGTTCTGCGACCTCTGTGACTTGTGTAGAGTACTAAAGAAGCTATTATATCTTTCTAGGAAAAGGAAATTACTGGACCCTAGATCCAAACTGTGAAAAGATGTTCGATAATGGAAACTTCCGTAGAAAGAGAAAGAGAAAGTCCGACAGCAACGGGCAGCTATCTTCTGAGAAATCTGAGGGAAGTCCACTGTCTAACAGCCCAAAGAGCAGCGAACATCAAGACATGTTGGAGAGCTCCTCACCAGGAGCTGATGAATCATCCCAGAAAAGATTATCCCCACCCGCAATCACACCATGCCTGAACAACTTCCTCTCTAGCATGACTGCTTATGCCAATAGTGCCAACTCAGTAAGTAGGCCACTTGGACTCAATAATGAAGCATCTGACAAAATGGGACAGAACATGACTGGCTTTAACTCCTATTCTCCACTTTCAAACTTAGCCAATCACGGAGGGTCAGAGTGGTCAAGTACTGTGCCATCCAATCCTTTTGGCTATGGCAGTTCAGTGTTAAATCAGTTCAATACCCATTTCTATAACAGTATCAGTACTAATAGCCCCCTCTACCCCAGAGAAGGCACAGAAGTATAAAAAGCTATAATATAGTATATTGTATGGTACTGTAGTAATAAGAAAGTGTGCATCAACTAAACAGAACCACTGTATCTTGTAGAAATTATGTTGCAGCTTGATGCGTTTTATAGGAATGTATGAATATGTTCTGGTAGATATAAAAATCTTTTGTAGAACATGGTAAATCATTTCACATCACGCCCTCCTATTACCTGTTGCACTATTACGTGCCTTCCAATTTAAAAGGTAGAGGTCTTGAAGCTACTGTATAAAACCTGTTTCCTCTACTGGAAAACTGCCTTGTTATTACACACTGCCTTTTATTGCTGAATATTTGCCTAGTGCATTACAGTTAGAAATGTTATAGTTTCAAAAAAGAAAAAAAAAATGTTCCGTACGTGGATATTATCCAGCCTGCTGAATACTACTGCCAGACAGTACTCAAATGTATATGGTTTATCATAAGGCATCAATATTATGTATAAATGTTTACTACTGGGAATTCTTCTAATGTGACGGGACGCATGTATGACTTCCAGGACTTTTTACAGTATGTTTATGACTTAATGCTGATTTCACTGTGTGGGCAAACATGGGTTATTTTGTAATAAAAATAACATAAAATAAGGAAAATCTGTGCATGTTGTGACTTAATTCAAGTATTCAACATAAATGTGGTAATAAGGTGACTGCATGGAACTGAGGACCATCCACAACTGTTTATACCATAATAATCGGCCAACTCCGTCCACTGCCACGAGGACAAGTACGATCCAGACTCAAGAGGGTAAAACAATCTTCATATGTAAATGACGTTACTGGACTGTTGTGTAAGTCAGTTAAATCCACACCTGACAATCCCAAATTCCTCCGCAGTCAGAACCCTTGTTGTCTATAAACACATCATTGGGTGATATTTTTGTTTTAGTCCAGCAGGTAATATAAATCACACACATGCTCTACGCTAATAGCCTATAGCTGTCACCCATCACATACAGGATCAATAGTTAGGACTAGTGTTGAGCAAACTGAACCAGTAGAACCCTGTGGTGGATTGAGCTTTGCTAAAACCCTGAAGTGGGCTTTCAGCAAAGTTGTACCTGAAATAGGATTCTACTGATTCGCTCAACACTAGTTATGAAGATTGATGTATAACACTGTCTGAGAGCCATAAAAGCCCCGTATAAAAACAGAGTGTTATAAGGGGCTTTAGGGCTCTTTGACAGTGTTATACCCCATTTTTAGGGATTTTGGAGAACTTTCAGTTCAGTTTGAACTAATTTGGCCTGAATAACCTTTTAACAATAATATGGTGAGTCAGCGAACCGAACTTTTCAAAAGTAAAAACAGATATACACAAATCATACAGCTCATATATGAATTACAGTGTATATTTACTGTTACATTATCTATCTCATATCTCTCTATCTTATATCTATCTATCTATCTATCTATCCATCTCATATCTATCTATCTATCTATCTATCTATCCATCTCATATCTATCTATCTATCTATCTATCTATCTATCTATCTATCTATCTATCTATCTATCCATCTCATATCTATCTATCTATCTATCTATCTATCTATCTATCTATCTATCTATCTATCTATCTCCTATCTTTCTGTCTATCTTTCTATCTATATTATATATATCTTTCTCATATCTATCTATCTATCTAGCTAGCTGTCTATCTCCTATCTATCCATATATCTATGTATCTATGTATCTATGTATCTATCTATCTATCTATCTTCTATCTTTCTATCTATCTATCTATATATTATATATATATATATATATATATATATATATATATATATATATATATATATATCTTTCTAGAGATGAGCGAACCTACTTGTTTCGAGTAATTACTCGATCGAGCACCGCGATTTTCGAGTACTTCAGTACTCGGGTGAAAAGATTCGGGGGGCGCCGGGGGGTGGGGGGAGGTGTGGCGGCTCAGGGGGTAGCAGCGGGGAACAGGGGGGAGCCCTCTCTCTCCCTCTCCCCCCCACTCCCTGCTGCAACCCCCCACTCACCCACGGCGCCCCCCGAATCTTTTCGCCCGACTACTGAAGTACTCGAAAATCGCGGTACTCGGGTAAAAAAAGGGGCGTGGCCGAGTAGGCTCTTTCCCATATCTATCTACCATCTATCTCATATCTATCTATCTAGCTATCTATCTATCTATCTATCTACCATCTATCTCATATCTATCTATCTAGCTATCTCCTATCTTTCTATCTATCTACCTATCTATCCATCTATCTTATATCCTTCTATCCTTCTATCTATCTATCTATCTATCTATATTATATATATCTTTGTCATATCTATCTCCTATCTATCTATCTTATATATATATCTTTCTCATATCTATCTACTATCTATTTCATATCTATCTATCTATCTATCTATCTATCTATCTATCTATCTGTACATATAAGTAATGACATATTTCACACAATGCGCGAGTCATGTTAATGATCGCTACATCTGTATGTGGTCCCTTTGGTGGCTGCTGATAGCAAAAAAGAAAAAGCTTTTGCCTTATTGTATTCCATGCCATCTAACTTACATTTAAGTGCACATTGCATGGGCCAAAGGAGTATTTTTCAGAAAGCTCCTAGGTCATCAATTTGGTATCTAAAATGTGTAATTACTCATATGTACACATGCAAAAAAACTCTGACCCTCATCTCAAACTAACTAAAGTTAATGTTAAGACACCCCAGGGTAAACCATAGGAAGAATACATAAAAATTATACAAGCAAAGCATGCCTGAGATCCCAGAGATATGGCCCTTTAACTATTTTCCCATTATGCTTGGTTTCAGATGCATTAGGTTGTTGGTCAATGTTATTTTGTTCTTCTTATATCAGATTGAGCTATGTCATAATAACTGATTTATATATTAACCAAGGTGAATAATTCATCATATGGCCGAAGAGGGAAGTTAGTTGTGGTGTTTAGGAGCAGTAAAGCTAGTTGATTTCTGTATCTTTCCACCTCAGTATTCATACCCCCATGTATAGACAGACAATTTACTGTACAGTAAAAAAAAACTTTTTATCGCATTGCTAGAACTTGGCAGTGTTACATCACATTTTCATGTAAATCTGTTACTCTGGGGAATTATGAAGGCCCATAAGGCTGGCTTTATATGGGACGAATATAGACATCATATACTGGTTATGCAGCGGCTTGGGAGGCGAGTCAGCTCCATACACGGCGGGTATCAGCTGTCGTTGACAGCCAACAAGCAGCTACAACAGCCACGATCAGAGATAACTCAGATTGTGGACGTCAACCCTTTAAATGCCGCTGTCAATTCTTACAGTGGCATTTACATGTCCCAAACAACCTGGCTGCAATAAGATTGCAAGGTTGCAGTTACAGGTATCATGGCAGCCTGGGGGCTTTTGAAGGTTCCAAGGGCTGCCATGATTGTTTGCCTATTAAAACGTGCCTGTAGTATGTCTTTAACCCCCTAAGGTCATGACCCTTTTTCTTTCCCATTTTCGTTTTTTCCTCCACCCATTTAAAAAATCGTAACTTTTTTTTATCCATTGACATAGATGTCTGAGGGCTTGTTTTCTGCAGGATTGATTGTATTTCCAATGGTACTATTTAATGTACCATATAATGTACTGAAAAACGTAAGCAAAATTCTAAATGGAGTAATTTAAATAAAAACCTGAAATTCCGCCATCTTTGGGTGCGTCTTGTTTTTACTGCGCACAAGCTGCAACAAAAATGATATGATAACTATATATCACTATGATACCAAATTTATATAGTTTTTTTTTTTTGCTGTACTACCTTTTTTTCCAAAGATATTTAATTTTTTTTAATTTTTTTCTGCCGCCATCTTCTGACAGCCATAGCTTTTTACATTTTCTATTGACATAGTTGTGCATGGGCTCATTTTTTGCGGGGCGTCCAGTAGTTTGCAATCCTATCATTCTGGAGTACATACAACCTTTTGATCGTTTTTTATTGCATTTTTTCTTGGAGACAGGGTGACCAAAACATTTCTGGCATGCTTTAGTTTTTTTTCTGACGCTGTTCACTGTGCGGAGTAAATAATGCATTATTTTGATAGATCGAACTTTTATGGATGAGGTGATACCAAATATGTATTTTTATTTTATTATTTAGATTCTTTCATTATAAATATGGCAAAAGGTTTTCTTTTGAACTTTTATTATTATTATTTTTTTTAAATAATTAGTAAAACTTTATTAATCTTATTTTTACTTTTTTTCTTGGTCTCAAGAGGGGCAAACTACTTTGTTGCTTTGATTGTTCCTGCAGTATGATGTAGCACCACAGCATTACATCATATTGCGATCTGACAGGCATTCTATCAAGCCACCCCATTCTGCCATGACAGCCCTGGAGCCTTTTAGAGCAATTTCCATTAATACTATATTAATGGAGACCTCTCGCGGCGTAAATCAGCGGAAAATAGAACATGCTGCGATTTATTTCCCGCTGCATAAATCCGTGATACAATTCTGCGTGTCAGCATTGGCTGCCAGAAACGCTATTAGTTTCAATAGAACCTAATAGCCGCAGAATCGCGTTGCGGGAACCGCGGTACAAATCCATTCGTGGGTATTAGCCCTAACTCATGCAAGGATTTTTTCAGTGTTTAGCTGATGTTTTAAAAGCTGCTGTTCGGTAGAAATGTATTGGTCCTATTGTAAACTGTAACTGAAACCTCTGCTCCGGCAATCATGATATTTGCATAAGAAATACTCTTCTGGACAATGGCAACTTTAAAACTCTGGGAGATAGTAGAGAGCTAGCATGCTGAGTTAAAGCTGGTTTATTTAATATTTTGATTAACTCAGTTTACTATCTATCTATCTATCTATCTATCTATCTATCTATCTATCTATCTATCTCATATCTGCCTATCTCATATCTATTTATCTCATATCTATCTATCTATCTATCTATCTATCTATCTATCTATCTATCTATCTAATATCTATCTATCTATCTATTTACAGTATCTCATATCTATCTATCATCTGTATAGATGTGTACGTATGAGTAATGACTAGAGATGAGCGAGCACCAAAATGCTCGGGTGCTCATTACTCGGGACGAAATTATCGCGATGCTCAAGGGTTCGTTTCGAGTAACGAACCCCATTGAAGTCAATGAGCGACCCGAGCATTTTTGTATTTCGCCGATGCTCGCTAAGGTTTTCATGTGTGAAAATCTGGGCAATTCAAGAAAGTGATGGGAACGACACAGCAACGGATAGGGCAGGCGAGGGGCTACATGTTGGGCTGCATCTCAAGTTCACAGGTCCCACTATTAAGCCACAATAGCGGCAAGAGTGGGCCCCCCCCCCTCCCAACAACTTTTACTTCTGAAAAGCCCTCATTAGCATGGCATACCTTTGCTAAGCACCACACTACCTCCAACAAAGCACAATCACTGCCTGCATGACACTCCGCTGCCACTTCTCCTGGGTTAGATGCTGCCCAACCCCCTAACCCCCCCCCCGCACGACAGTGTCCACAGCGTACACCAAATTGTTCCTGCCCAGCCTTCAGCTGCCCTCATGCCACGCCACCCTCATGTCTATTTATAAGTGCGTCTGCCAGAGGAAAAGCAGGCACACACTGCAGACGGTTGGCATGGCTAGGCAGCGACCCCCCCATAAAAGGGGCGGGCCGATAGTCCACAATGCTGTACAGAAGCAATGAGAAATCCAATCCTGTGCCACCTCCATCTGGAGCTGCACACGTGGGCATAGCAATGGGGAACCTATGTGCCACACACTATTCATTCTGTCAAGGTGTCTGCATGCCCCAGTCAGACCGCGGTTTTTTATAAATAGTCACAGCCAGGTCCAACTCCGCAATGGGAATTCCGTGTGCACCCACAGCATGGGTGGCTCCCTGGAACCCACCGGCGGTACATAAAAATATCCCATTGCATTGCCCATCACAGCTGAGGTAATGTCGTGCTTAATACAGGTGGGCTTCGGCCCACACTGCATGCCCCAGTCTGACTGGGGTTCTTTACAAGTGGACAGATGTAGGTTAAACTCCGTGTGCACCTACAGCATGGGTGGCTCCCTGGAACCCACCGGTGGTACATAAAAATATTCCATTGCATTGCCCAACACAGCTGAGGAAATGTCGTGGTTAATGCAGGTGGGCTTCGGCCCACACTGCATGCTCCAGTCAGACTGGGGTTCTTTACAAGTGGACAGATGCAGTTACAACTCCGTGTGGACCCACAGCATGGGTGGCTCCCTGGAACCCACCGGCGGTACATAAATATATCCCATTGCAGTGCCCTACTCAGCAGAGCTAACGTCAGATACAATACAGGTGGGCTTCGGCCCACACTGCATGCCCCAGTCAGACTGGTAATATGTACCTTAACAGTAACCTCGGTGGTGGTAATGTGGTGGTGACTGCGGACCTGGTAGCGCGGTTTTATGTAGTTGGTTTTCGGAATGTGGCCAGGATTAAGTGAGCCGTGGTGGGGGGATGGTGGTGGTGCTCTCTTGTTGTGTCGTTAAAGGTGAAATTCTTGGACTGCCACCAGACGGACCAATGCAAAGGTATTTGCCAAGAATGTTTTCATTGTTGGAGGAGGAGGGGGATGTTTTGGAGGCACTATGTGTCCTCTCCACGTGTCCGTGGTTATATGCACCTTAACAGTAACAGCGTTGGTGGGAAATGGCCTCGCCGCCATCATGTCTTTGTGAAGCCTCTGTTTCCACACCCCAGTGACATACCATTAGCTGCGGTATAGGCAGAGCCCAGAATTATTCACATTTCAGCGGTACTATTAGGGACAGGCCCCACTAACATATCACTAGCAGCAGTATAGGGGGAGCGCAGTCTTAGTTCCATTTCAGTAATAGTAGCACTCAAGACAGGCCCCAGTAACAATTCCGAAGCAGCAGTATAGGAGGAGCGCAGTCTTAGTTCCATTTCAGTAATAGTAGCACTCAAGACAAGCCCCAGTAACAATTCCGAAGCAGCAGTATAGGAGGAGCGCAGTCTTAGTTCCATTTCAGTAATAATAGCACTCAAGACAAGCCCCAGTAACAATTCCGAAGCAGCAGTTTAGGAGGAGCGCAGTCTTAGTTCCATTTCAGTAATAGTAGCACTCAAGACAAGCCCCAGTAACAATTCCCATTGCAGCAGTTTAGGGAGATAACAGTCTCTTTCACATTTCAGTAGCTGCAGTATAGACAAGGCCCCAGTTACATTTATGTAGCAAAAGTGTAGGCCAACCCCACACACCTTTCTGTACCATGAGTGCAGGCGAAGAACATAGAAATTACTATGATTACACTGTAGGTGAGGGCCCAAAAAAATTGGTGTAGCAACAGTACTAATGTACCTCAGAAAAAATTGGCCATGCCCAACCAAGATGGCAGGTGAAACACATTAATCGCTTTGGTTAATGTGGCTTAAGTGGTAACTAGGCCTGGAGGCAGCCCAGTTTAACGAAAAATTGGTTCAAGTTAAAGTTTCATCGCTTGTAAGAGCATTGAAATGTATAAAAATTGTTTGGAAAAATTATATGAGTGAGCCTTGTGGCCCAAAGAAAAATTGCCCGTTCGGCGTGATTACGTGAGGTTTCAGGAGGAGGAGCAGGAGGAGGAGGAGGAATATTATACACAGATTGATGAAGCAGAAATGTCACCGTTTTGGATGGTGATACAGAACGATGCTTCCATCCGCGGGTGCAGCCTACGTATTGCTTAGGTATCGCTGCTGTCCACTGGTGGAGAAGAGAAGTCTGGGGAAATCCACGCTTTATTCATCTTGATGAGTGTAAGCCTGTCGGCACTGTCGGTTGACAGGCGGGTACGCTTATCTGTGATGATTCCCCCAGCCGCACTAAACACCCTCTCTGAGAAGACGCTAGCCGCAGGACAAGCAAGCACCTCCAGGGCATATAGCGCGAGTTCAGGCCACGTGTCCAGCTTCGACACCCAGTAGTTGTAGGGGGCAGAGGCGTCACGGAGGACGGTCGTGCGATCGGCTATGTACTCCCTCACCATCCTTTTACAGTGCTCACGCCGACTCAGCCTTGACTGGGGAGCGGTGACACAGTCTTGCTGGGGAGCCATAAAGCTGACCAGGGCCTTAAAGAGTGTTGCACTGCCTGTGCTGAACATGCTGCTCGATCTCCGCACCTCCCCTGCTATCTGGCCCTCGGAACTGCACCTTCTGCCACTAGCGCTGTCGGAGGGGAATTTTACCATCAGCTTGTCCGCCAGGGTCCTGTGGTATAGCAACACTCTCGAACCCCTTTCCTCTTCGGGAATGAGAGTGGAAAGGTTCTCCTTATACCGTGGGTCAAGCAGTGTGTACACCCAGTAATCCGTAGTGGCCAGAATGCGTGCAACACGAGGGTCATGAGAAAGGCATCCTAACATGAAGTCAGCCATGTGTGCCAGGGTACCTGTACGCAACACATGGCTGTCTTCACTAGGAAGATCACTTTCAGGATCCTCCTCCTCCTCCTCCTCCGCCTCCTCCTCCTCAGGCCATACACGCTGAAAGGATGACAGGCAAGCAGCATGGGTACCGTCAGCAGTGGGCCAAGCTGTCTCTTCCCCCTCCTCCTCATCCTCCTCATGCTCCTCCTCCTCCTCCTCCTCCTCCTCAACGCGCTGAGATATAGACAGGAGGGTGCTCTGACTATCCAGCGACATACTGTCTTCCCCCGCCTCCGTTTCCGAGCGCAAAGCATTTGCCTTTATGCTTTGCAGGGAACTTCTCAAGAGGCATAGCAAAGGAATGGTGACGCTAATGATTGCAGCATCGCCGCTCACCACCTGGGCAGACTCCTCAAACTTTCCAAGGACCTGGCAGATGTCTGCCAACCAGGCCCACTCTTCTGAAAATAATTGAGGAGGCTGACTCCCACTGCGCCGCCCATGTTGGAGTTGGTATTCCACTATAGCTCTACGCTGCTCATAGAGCCTGGCCAACATGTGGAGCGTAGAGTTCCACCGTGTGGGCACGTCGCACAGCAGTCGGTGCACTGGCAGATTAAACCGATGTTACAGTGTCCGCAGGGTGGCAGCGTCCGTGTGGGACTTGCGTAAATGTGCGCAGAGCCGGCGCACCTTTACGAGCAGGTCTGACAAGCGTGGGTAGCTTTTCAGAAAGCGCTGAACCACCAAATTAAAGACATGGGCCAGGCATGGCATGTGCGTGAGGCTGCCAAGCTGCAGAGCCGCTATCAGGTTACGCCCGTTGTCACACACGACCATGCCCGGTTGGAGGCTCAGCGGCGCAAGCCAACGGTCGATCTGCTCTGTTAGACCCCGCAGCAGTTCGTGGGCCGTGTGCCTCTTCTCTCCTAAGCTGAGTAGTTTCAGCACGGCCTGCTGACGCTTGCCCACCGCTGTGCTGCCACGCCGCGCGACACCGACTGCTGGCGACGTCCTGCTGCTGCTGACACATCTAGATTGCGAGACAGAGGTTGAGGAGGAGGAGGAGGGTGCTTTAATGGAGGAACCATACACCGCCGAACATACCACCACCGAGCTAGGGGCCCGCAATTCTGGGGGTGGGTAGGACGTGAGCGGTCCCAGGCTCTGACTCTGTCCCAGCCTCCACTAAATTCACCCAATGTGCCATCAGGGAGATGTAGTGGCCCTGCCCACCTGTGCTTGTCCACGTGTCCGTTGTTAAGTGGACCTTGCCACTAACCGCATTGGTGAGGGCGCGTACAATGTTGCGGGAGACGTGGTCGTGTAGGGCTGGGATGGCACATCGGGAAAAGTAGTGGCGACTGGGAACTGAGTAGCGCGGGGCCGCCGCCGCCATCATACTTTTGAAGGACTCCGTTTCCACAACCCTATACGGCAGCATCTCAAGGCTGATAAATTTCGCTATGTGGACGGTTAACGCTTGAGCGTGCGGGTGCGTGGCGGCGTACTTGCGCTTCCGCTCAAAGACTTGCGCTAGCGACGGCTGGACTGTGCGGTGCGAGACATTGCTGGATGGGGCCGAGGACACCGGAGGTGAGGGTGTGGGTGCAGGCCAGGAGACGGTAGTGCCTGTGTCCTCAGAGGGGGGTTGGATCTCAGTGGCAGGTTGGGGCACAGGGGGAGAGGCAGCGGTGCAAACCGGAGACGGTGAACGGCCTTCGTCCCACCTTGTGGGGTGCTTGGCCATCATATGTCTGCGCATGCTGGTGGTGGTGAGGCTGTTGGTGGTGAGGCTGTTGGTGGTGGCTCCCCGGCTGATCATGGCGCGACAAAGGTTGCACACCACTGTTCGTCGGTCATCAGGCGTCTCTGTGAAAAACTGCCAGACCTTAGAGCACCTTGGCCTCTGCAGGGTGGCATGGCGCGAGGGTGCGCTTTGGGAAACAGTTGGTGGATTATTCGGTCTGGCCCTGCCTCTACCCCTGGACACCGCACTGCCTCTTGCAACCTGCCCTGCTGCTGCCCTTGCCTCCCCCTCTGAAGACCTGTCCTGAGTAGGCGTTGCACACCAGGTGGGGTCAGTCACCTCATCGTCCTGCTGCTCTTCCTCCGAATCCTCTGTTCGCTCCTCCCTTGCACTTACTGCCCTTACTACTACCTCACTGCAAGACAACTGTGTCTCATCGTCATCGTCCTCCTCACCCACTGAAAGGTCTTGAGACAGTTGCCAGAAGTCCCCAGCCTCATCCCCCGGACCCCGGAAACTTTCCAATGGTTGGGCATCAGTGACGATAAACTCCTCTGGTGGGAGAGGAACCACTGCTGCCCAATCTGAGCAGGGGCCCGAGAACAGTTCCTGGGAGTCTTCCCGCTCCTGAGCATGTGTCATTGTAGTGGAGTGAGGAGGCTGGGAGGAAGGAGGAGCAGCAGCCAGAGGATTCGGATTTGCAGCAGTGGACGGCGCAGAACTGTGGGTGGATGATAGCTTGCTCGAAGCACTTTCTGCCATCCACGACAGGACCTGCTCACACTGCTCATTTTCTAATAAAGGTCTCCCGCGTGGACCCATTAATTGGGCGATGAATGTGGGGACGCCAGAAACGTGCCTCTCTCCGGCTGCGATACACCTTGATCAGGAGCTCGGCCTGTGCCCACACCCTCACTTGGGCCTACGCGTCCTCGGCCACATCCACGTCCTCTAGGCCTACCCCTACCCCTCAGCATGCTGTATTACCAGTGATTTCCCAGGCAGGAAATAAATTGGCGCAAGCCTGCTGTTAAACGTAGCTGGCTGCGTATGATTTCTTTACGTTCTCCACCCACCACACACGTACCCAGAACGCTGAGGACTGTCAGAGGCAGGCCAAATAGAATGTTTCCCTTTTTTTTTTTAAAGGGAAGGCCCAGTGACTATATTCAATCAGAAAAGAACTGTGTTCCACAGAACTGCAGTGTTATATGAAGTGCAGCAGAGCGGTGATTTTTCCCAGGCATGAAATAAATTGGCGCAAGCCTGCTGTTAAATGTAGCTGGCTGCGTATGATTTCTTTACGTTCTCCACCCACCACACACGTACCCAGAACGCTGAGGACTGTCAGAGGCAGGCCAAATAGAATGTTTCCCTTTTTTTTAAAGGGAAGGCCCAGTGACTATATTCAATCAGATAAGATTAGATGTGTTCCACAGAACTGCAGTGTTATATGAAGTGCAGCAGAACGGTGATTTTTCCCAGACAGGAAATAAATTGGCGCAAGCCTGCTGTTAAACGTAGCTGGCTGCGTATGATTTCTTTACGTTCTCCACCCACCACACACGTACCCAGAACGCTGAGGACTGTCAGAGGCAGGCCAAATAGAATGTTTCCCTTTTTTTTTTTTTTTAAAGAAAAGGCCCACTGACTATATTCAATCAATAATATATGTCTTCTGGCCCTGCCTACACAATTCTGTCCCTGTAGTATTACTGCAGGGCGCAATGCTCTGCACAGCCGATTTTGAAAAAAAAAAAAAAATGCAACACTGCTAACAGCA
Organism: Eleutherodactylus coqui; assembly: GCF_035609145.1. Classification (NCBI taxonomy): domain Eukaryota; kingdom Metazoa; phylum Chordata; class Amphibia; order Anura; family Eleutherodactylidae; genus Eleutherodactylus; species Eleutherodactylus coqui. Next base: position 69,395,563 of record NC_089838.1, on the reverse strand, counting down.
GCCTGCACAGTACTGCACACGGTTAAATGTGGCCCTAAGAAGGACCGTTGGGGTTCTTGAAGCCTACACTCACTCCTAACACTCTCCCTACAGCAGCTCCAACACAACAGCACTTTCCCTCAGCTAACTCACAAGGCATCTGAGGCGAGCCGCGGGAGGGGCCGACTTTTATACTCGGGTGACATCTGATCTCCCCAGCCACTCACAGCAGGGGGGTGGTATAGGGCTTGAACGTCACAGTGGGAAGTTGTAATGCCTTCCCTGTCTTTCAATTGGCCAGAAAAGCGCGCTAACGTCTCAGAGAGGAAACTGAAAGTAACCCGAACACCGCGTGGTGCTCGTTAAGAGTAACGAGCATCCCGAACACCCTAATATTCGCCCGAGCATCAAGCTCGGACGAGTACGTTCGCTCATCTCTAGTAATGACACATTTTACACATACTGGGTAAAAGCTGGTTTATTTATTATTTTGATTAAGTCAGTTTACTATCTATCTATCTATCTTTCTATTCATCCATCTATCTATCTCATATCAATTACCTAAATGCTTTCAAGCATGGAGGGCCAAGAGGCAAGCAATTACCAGGGGCTCCGAGCCTCCAATGGCCGCTCACCATGCTACTGATTACTGGCCGGGATGCCACAGCTCCCTGTCCGGTAATTACTCAGTGGTGCTGATCCCGGTGCAGACTCTGACGTCAGTGTGTGCACCTGGGATCCTCCTCTCCTGCCCCCTTCTCCTTAGTTCCGCAGGAGAGGAGAAGGGAGGAAATGTTCCGGATGCACACACTGCTGTCAGTGTGCACCCGGGATCAGTGCCGAGAAGAGGAGGAGCGACGCTGACTACAAGGAGGAGGTATGGGTTGAGGGGGGGGGGGGGGGCTATTACTACTGGGGCTGCTGAAGGGGTTAATATTACTGTTGGGGCTACGGAGGGGGTTAATATCATTACTGGGGCTACAGAGGGGTTAATATTACTGCTGGGGCTTCTGTGGAGTTAATATTACTGAGACTACTGTGGGGCTAACATTGCTGCTGATGGGGTTAATATTACTACTGTGGCTACTGTTGGGTTATTATTATTAGTGGGGCTACTGTGGAGTCACTATTACTACTGAGGGTCACTGTGGGGTCACTATTACTCCTGAGTCAATAATAGGGGTCACTATTACTACTAGGGACAATATAAGTGTCACTATTATCACTGGCATGCATGGGGGCTCTAGTACCCTGTTGTACCACCTCTAGCTTGGATACAAGATATTATAAGGGCGGACATGGAGGCTCTAGTACCCTGTTGTACCGCCTCTAGCTTGAATACAAGATGTGATATGGGCGTCCATGAAGGCTCTAGTACACTGTTGTACCACGTCTAGCTTGGTTGGAAGATGTGATATAGGTGGGCATGGAGGCTCTAGTACGCTGTTGAGCCGCCTCCAGGTTGGATGCAGGATGTGATACGGGCAGGCATGGAGGCTCTAGTACCCTGTTGTACTGCCTCTAGCTTGGATAAAAGATGTGATATGGGTGGGCATGGAGGCTCTAGCACCCTGTTGTACTGCCTTTAGCTTGGACACAAGATGTGATATGGGGAGGCATGGAGACTCTAGTATGCTGTTGTACTGCCACTAGCTTGGATATAAGATGTGATATGGGTGGGCATGGAGGCTCTAGTACCCTGTTGTACCACCTCTAGCTTGGACACAAAATGTAAAATGGGCAGGCATGGAGGCTGTAGTACCATGTTATACCACCTGTAGCTTGGATACAAGATGTGATATGGGCGTCCATGGAGGCTCTAGTACACTGTTGTACCACGTCTAGCTTGGTTGGAAGATGTGATATAGGTGGACATGGAGGCTCTAGTACGCTGTTGGTCCGCCTCCAGGTTGGATGCAGGATGTGATACGGGCAGGCATGGAGGCTCTAGTATGCTGTTGTACTGCCTCTAGCTTGGATACAAGATGTGATATGGGTGGGCATGGAGGCTCTAGTACCATGTTATACCACCTCTAGCTTGGATACAAGATGTGATACGGGAGGGCATGGAGGCTATAGTATTCTGTTGTACCACCTCTAGCTTAGATACAAGATGTAATATGAGCAGGCATGGAGGCTCTAGTTTGCTGTTGTACCATCTCTAGCTTGGATACAAGATGTGATACGGGTGGACATAGAGGTTCTAGTACCCTGTTGGGCCACCTCTAGCTAGGATGCAAGATGTGATAGGGGCAGACATGAAGGCTCTAGTACCCTGTTGGGCTGCCTTTAGCTTGGAAGCAAGACATGATATGGGCAGGCATGGAGGCACACAGGTTTGGTATGGTATCCCCCACATATTGCTCAACATTTGCTGTAACTGAGCCTCTAGATCGTGCAAAGTTGTAGGCTGTGGAAGTTGGTGCCCCAGATGGTCTCATACATGTTCTATTGGTGATAAATCTGATGACCAGGCAGCCACAGAAGTGTGACAATGTTGTGGGGGCTCCTGTGACCTCCTGTGTGTGCGGCCGAGCATTATCTGTAAAATATACAGGGAGATGTATAACTTATACCAGCAGTAGATATATAATTATATACAGGGGATATGAGGTCTCTGCATCCCTATCTTTCTCGTGCTTTTGCATCACATCTGCCATTGTTTTCAATGGGGCCAGTGGCAGCAACACGCCACATGCTAGGTGCACACAATGCGATGCAAGGTTTCCACATTATCAGCCGGAGGATCGCTACTTCCCGTGAGGGATGCGAGACGTTTTTGATACAAAAATGCCTTGCATCCATGGCAAAATCTCAGGCTGGTGAGCGCAATATCGGGCTGTGATTCACAGCCCCATATCAAACTCATCCATGTTTAATTAGTCTAAGCGGCTACAAACACATTTTTATATAGTCCAGGAAATGAGTCACGTTTGGAAAGCTTATTCCAAGGGCTAAGTCATGCATGGAAATTTGTTTTGCAGCTGTAGGCAGCACAGTTTAGGTATGGATACCGGTTTGAAAGGGAGGGTCCCGAGCTGAACCTTTGCACCTGGGCCCCTGAGCCTCTAGTTACGCCCCTGAATGGGAGTAAAAAATGGGAAGACAGAAGAAGGCCCATATAGGGTGTCCTAGATCACAAATTGAGCCAAGGAAGACAGCAAGTGGGCTGCATGTTTTAAAAGCAATATCATAAATTTTACAAGGAGAAATTCTACAAGATGAACACAATACTCAAGCACGGGCCGACTCCAAGGAACAGCTGTAGAGCTACTAAAAATGTCACTGCACAAGACAGCAGGTAATCTTGAGGGTACCATGAAATGTGGACCACCACTTTCGACTTCATGCACCACCTGCAGGACATTAATCTATTGTGCTATTAAGGATATGTAACGCCCCTTGCAATGCTTACTGTACCACGTGTCTGTGGTCAGGTGTTCTGCAACACCAGGTATTCTGCAATGCCAGGGACACGTTACCACTCGCATGGAGGTGCACAGCAGGAATGGCATTTTGGGCAAATAAATGATGGCTGGACATCTTATAATGGGGATTAGCACGGAGCATCTATTGTAGAAGACGTCTGTGTCCAGTAGCCTAAAGGACAGCATTTTCATTGCAAGTAGCTGTGCAATGCTACCGTTTAGGCTCTGTGCTCATGGATGGTTGAGGTGGTATTTTGGTTACGTTTCCATAGCTGGAGGATGGAGGGCTGACTGCTGACTTGGAACACGCTGAAATATTAGGTAGATGTAAATATTGGTGAAGGTTGTGGTAACAGTGATGGCATTTTCTGCGATAACCTTCTCACTTTCTTGGCAGGATACTGCCCTGCAACATGCTGTTCTTCCTCCTCCCTGTGTGAGCTACTATGATGACTATGCCTGCTTCTTCATGCTAGATCCTGTACGTCATCCTCTTCCACCCCCTCTTCCTTTTTGTCAAACGTCTACTGAATGGAGCACAGAAACCTGACATCTTTGTTACCATAGCCCTCTCCCAATTGACAGACCATGTGTTATATAGGCATATGAACATGATGAAGCTTCTCTGTTCTGTGTGATTGTAATGTTGATATACAATATCAGAGCAAAAGCATATGATAAGGGTGGGCATATAGGCATATAGGTTCCGTATGTTATCCTGCGGCATATTGGTCCACATTTGCTGTAACTGAACCTGTAAATCATGCAAACTTGTAGGCTGTCAAACTTGGCATTCCAGATGGTCCCATACAATGGCAATAAATCCGGTGATTTAGCAGGCCACGGAAGTGTGACAATATTGTGGATACATTCCTGTGACTTACTTGTGTGTGTGGCCGAGCATTATCCTGCTGCCTCTGGGACGTGCCGTCATAAGAGGAACACATGTGGCTGCAGGATGTCCTGAACATACTGTATCACTGAGCTGTCATTGTCCCTCGTACCACTACTAGGGGTGACCGACTGTCATATGAGATGGCCCCGCAGACCATCACACCACAGTGAGGGCAGTGTGCCGCTCCACAGGAAAGGCAGGATTGAGACTCTCACCCCTAGGTCTCCAGACACGAACATGACTGTCACCAGTACCTAAACTACACCTGGACTTGTTGTTGAAAACATCCAAATTACACTACATAGCACTCCAGATGGTCCCATACATGTTCTCTTGGCAATAAATCTGGTGACTGGGCAGCCATGGAAGTGTGACAATGTTATGGATACATTCCTGTGACATCCTTGCTATGTGAGGCCAGGCATTATTCTGTTTAAAAATGCCTTTTGGAAGCCGCCATGAGTGGAACACATGTGGCTGCAGGATGTCCTGAACATATCACTGAGCTGTCATTGTCCCTTGTACCACTGCTAGGGGTGACTGATTGTCATGTGCGATCCCCCCCCCCCCCCCCCCTCCAGACTATCACATCAGTAGTGGGGGCAGTCTGCTGATCCACAGCAAAGGCAGCACTGAGGTGCTCAACTCGAGGTCTCCAGACACGAGAACATCCTTCGCCAGTACCCAAACTAAACCTGGATTCGTCATTGAAGACAACCCTCTTACACTACATAGCAGAGACCAGTTTTGTCATTCACGACACCAGTGCAAATGGAGGTGATGGTGGGTGAGTGTAAAAAGCAGTACGTGTAATGAGTGCCGTGAGACCAAATGTCCTTTTGCCAAGTGCCTGGAAATGGTTACGACAAAAACAGAGGCATGTAATAATGACGCCACCTGTCTCTGGATGGTGAACAATGAAACAGTTGCTGCTTCTCGTGCTTGTCAGATGATCATATGATCCTCTCTAAGGGCTCCTGCACACTTGCCTTTTTCTTGCACTTTTTTTCACGCGATATCGCTGCGTTTTTTCACGTGATTGTCAATGGGAGTTTCTAATGTTAAAAACGCATCGCACAAAAATTGCAAATGCGATGCGATGCGTTTTTAACATTAGAAAGTTCCATTTACAATCGCGTTAAAAAACGCAATGATATTGAGTGAATAATACATGCAAGAAAAACGCAAGTGTGCAGGAGCCTTAATAGTGATCTGTCAGGGTCATCCTGAGCCTGGGTCACCTTGTGCGCCCTCCTGCATCCACTGGTCCCAACACTTCCTAACAGTTTGCTCAGAATGGCGCAGGTTGCGACCAATTCGTTGATATGACCATTAAAGTTTCTTACATTCCAATAATGAGCTCCCCTCAAACATTGTTTACACAAGTGGAAAAAGCGGTCCACAACACACAGGTAGCCTGTGAGAGCCGTTTTATAGGTCAAAGTAGAACCATTTTTAGGGCCTCAGGAGGTAAGACCGTTCATCTAATCACACCACAACTCTAATCATTTGCATATATACCTGAGGCTATTTTTACATGGGTAATTGTGTTATTACCGCAAGAAAATCTTTTTTTTCCCGTGATTTTTGAGCATCAGCACTGCGTTTTCTTGCAGAACCATCGCTGTTGCAGGTGATTTTTCTCCTGTGATTTTTTAGCACGAAAGTCAATAAGAACTTTCTAATGTTAAAAACGCAACAAGTTGCACAAAAATTGCAAGTTTGTGCTTTGCGATGTGATAAAAAGGAGGCTTCATAGAGAAACAAAGAACATGCCGTGATTTTTTTCTTTTGCAACATAGCATGAGTAAAAACATCGCAAATGTGAAGGAAGCCATTGAAAATCATTAATTTCATAATTCTGCATTTTTATTCACTCGATATTATCGCCCGTGTGAAACCACCCTGAGATGGAACTGCATGTTGAGGCCTCAGTTACACAGTCGTTTTGACACACGGATCTTTGAACGCATCAATTCGCATGGCCGAAGCAGGCGTCACGGTGGAAAAATTCTGCTAGCAGTGTTAATCCGCTCAAAAAGAGCGCTGCCCGCTATCACAGCCGCAGCAGGGGATTCCTTGGACGTGAAACCCCTGGATGCTGTCACATCCAGGGGTTTCACCTATGGCCAATGGGTCTGGCGGCAGCTGTGGCAGCCCCATTGACATATAGAGAACATTGTGATCCTCTGCTACAGCTGTGACAGCTGTGGCAGAGGATTTCTTCATCTCCGCAGGGAGTCAGATTGTCACTGGACACTGTGACAGCATTGAATGACAGCTGAGAGCTGCCTCTGATTGGTCAAAGTGCTCAGGCAATCAGAGGCAGCCTTTTCAGCAGGCTGAATACTACTCAGAGCAGTGCAGGAAAAGAGCTGGCTGGACGCGGCTGAGCCCTTGAAGCTGCAGAGAGGTGAGTATCTTTTTTTTTTTTTTTTACACATTTTTGGATTGATTTTCAGGGAAGGGCTTATGTTTTAAGCCCTTCCCCGAAAATCACTGCAGCGCTTGCCGGCAGCCCATTGCTTTCAATGGACCCAGCTGTATTGCCAGCTCCATTGAATTCAATGGGAGAACATCGCTCTCCTGTGACAGCTGTGGCAGAGGAACGTGATCTTCACTATATGTTCTCATTGGGAATGGTGCTGCTGCTGCCGGCCCTATTTTGAGCAAGGTGAAACCCCTGGATGCAACAGCATCCAGGGGTTTCACATACACAGAACACCGTTTGCCGCAGAACACAGTTACATGCGTTCTGCGAACCATGTCCTATAATTTTCGTCGCATGCATTTGTGCACATGTAAAATTCGGACATGTGCCTGTTCCCATTGAAAAGCATGGGTTCTATTTAGATGCGGCCGGCAAACGCAACTGACAGACGCACGTACAAACGCCTGTGTGACTGAGCCCTGAGTTTTTCAACAAAACAACAACTCCTAGGTGCTTGATTTTTTTTTCTTACACAGAGTGCATATGTATGTCATAGGTGTGGGGTGAGTATGAAGCAGACTGAGCTGAGTCCACTTCATACCTGGTAGATGCTGGCTGTTTGAAACAGCTGCCACCTGCCACAATCAGTGCTAGCTCCTATCACTGCTGTTTTACTGCTTCTATGCCACTGCTAATGTTGATCATTGCATGTATACCATTGGTTGGAAGGGTGCCCACTCTTGCATCCCATTGGATCCCTTCTGATTAGAGAATTAGAGATGAGCGAACGTACTCGGTTCGTGTGTTTTTGAACTCGAGCACCGCTTTTTCCGAGTAACTGACTACTCGGACGAAAAGATTTGGGGGGCGCCGGGGGTTGCAGAGGGGAGGGGGGGGGGGAGAGAAAGAGCTCCCCCCTGTTTCCCACTGCTACCCCCCGCTCCACCACACCGCCCCCCGAATTTTTGTCGTCCGAGTAGTCAGTTACTAGGAAAAAGCGGTGCTCGGGTCCAAAAACACCCGAACAGAGTACGTTCGCTCATCTCTACTTCTGATGCAATTGCAGGGTGTTGATAGTTGCTATGGTAGGCCTGGGTATAGCAAAGTTTGCAAGGACTGCCATGAGTTCAAACTATTAAACCCTGTGTGTAGCAGGGCTTATGGGGTTTTCCAAGAATTTACTCAATTTTATCAATAGTTGATCAGTGGAAGTCCACCGCTTGGCATTCAAACTGATCAGCTGATCCAAAGCGGCACCCCTCCAAAATGATAGCACTAAAAACTACAGTTGACATCACATAAAACAGGGCCTCACACAATGTCAACAGGTAAATTAAAACGTTATTGGGCTCCAGAGTATGGCGACTGAAATTGCATACATCTGCAATTCAATGTTCTTTTAACACAGTACCAGCATAACATTTTAGGGCTTCATTCACATGAGCGTATATTGGCCCCATTTTCACACCTGGCCGATATACACTGCCCATCTGATGCATTGATTTACAATGCATCAGTTCAGATGGGCATATTCCTGAGGTGTAAAAGCACCTGGCCATCCAAAATAGTGCATACGGTGCGCATTCTGGGCGGGCATTTTTACGCTGGTCAGAAAAGATAGTACAGGAACTATCCTCTGGCCGCAATACGGCAGCAGCTCCCATAGACTCCTGGGAGAGGGAAGGAGCTTAGCACACTAGCTCTTGCCCTGTCCGGCTCCTTCCCACTTCTGGCAGCTGACAAGGGGCAGAGAGGGTACGGGAGCTTAGCCGCTAAGCACGGTTTAGCGCACCTCAACACCCATCACAATGATGGTGTGCTATGAGACACTCACCCACATCATAGAGCTGAATGCGAAAGTGAAAGTAAAAGTATTTCTTGTAAGTAACTTTGATCTCTTTCTACAGTTCCCAAGCACCGCTGAAGATTGGAAGACTGTAGCCAATGAATTTGAAAGTCAATGGCAATTCCCCAACTGTGGATGAGCCGTGGATGGCAAACATGTTAGGATCTTCACAGCCTGCTAACTCTGGCTTCTACTACTACAACTACAAGAGCTACTTCATCATAATCTTGATGGCCCTCGTGAATGCGAACTACGAATTCATGATGGTCGATGTCGGCAAGAACGGGCAAGCATCGGATGGCTGTGTTTTAGTCCAAACCAAATTCATGGAGTTGTTAAAAGCGGGATAACTGCAACTACCAAGCAATATAGAGAATAAAGAAAATTTGAATTCTGTCTTTATTAGCGATGAGGCCTTTCCACTGTAGGCCCATCTAATTAAGGCTTACCCCCAAAGACATATGGACAGTGAAAAGAAAATGTTCAATTATCAGCTGTCAAGAGCAAGACGTGTGGTGGAGAATGCTTCTGGAATTATGGCCAACCGTTTTGGCAATTATTTGCTACCCGAAACCATAGACAAGGTATTACTGGCCTGTTGTGTTTTGCACAACTACTTGAGGCGTCGAGATGCACAGACCTACTCCCCTTCATCGATGCTTAATAGCAAAATGCAGACAGCATGGAAATGAGCTATGGAGAGTGGCGTTCTGAAGCATCATATTCGTCGTGCATGTGATGATGCTATCCAGTGTCGTGAACGCTACAGGACATACTTCAACACGGTTGGAGCAGTGTCATGGCAGACAGGAATGATATGATGTATATGCAATGCTTGTTCAAATCCATGTCTGGTTTTAAAAATGGTAGTCAGCAGATTTCGTGTAATAGGGCATGGGGAGCTGACTTGATTGATACGTTTTTTGGGGGTAAAGACTCAGTATGAGTTGTACAAGATGCATATCTGGAGTGGAACCAGTCACCCTGGATCTTTCCCCAGTAAAAGCGTATCGATCTAGTCAGCTCCCCATGTGCTATAACATGCTATCTGCGGACTTCCAGTTGTCGCTCCACATGACATGTGCGACCTGGCTGACATTTTATGTTTGCAAATGTATTTCAAATATATAAAATGTATTTTAATTAAATATCTTTTTGACCTGATTAAGTTACCCTTGTTAACCTTGTATATAATTGAACTGTATTGAGTAATGTGTAATAAATGTCTGCAAAAATACAAAGTCTTTTGTTTGTAATAAAAAATTTTATAACTTAATAAACATAATAATTAACTACAGTGCAGAACATTTGAAATGGGACACCGGGAAACACTACATAGTAGCTTGGCTAACAGAACGGAAGTTAACAACACTGGATGGGCCCCATCTGCATCCTACTTCTTGGAAGCAGTGGATCCTGAGGACAGCAGATACTGGGGAGGAGCTATGGCACCATTCGACAAATGGAGTGACCCGAATGTCAATAGCGGGCCCTCCCTCACGTGAGTAGGTTGCCAACGCCTTCAACCAGGGGTCCAGTCACCGACTGGACTAATTAGGCATTGACAGTCATTTGGTGGAGGGCCCTGAATAAAAGAAAAATCCCCCTCTTCATCCAGTGGGAATCCTAGGAACGATGCAGAATAAAGAGTATCAGTGGCACAACCTGTTTTTAGAGCCTATGCTTTATATAGAACAATAACTTTCACATGGGCAAGGACGTGAATCACAACCCGATATCACCCTCGCCATCTTTGCCCGTGTATGCAATGGTTTTTCTCATGCAAACAGCGTCGCATCCACAGGGATGAAGGGGCATCCCCCACCATGGCTGCAACAGCTGCGGCTGGGATCACGATTTACTCCCATTGCAGTCAAAGGGGCATACAGCAAATGCCGCAGTGTAAATAATGGATGATAACGCAAAAAAAAAAAAGTAGGACAAGCGTAAAACTATTTCCTACATGCATCGCAATGCTTATCGGAGTTGTTTCTTTCTGTAATGGCCCTTTTACAGGCTCCCCAGCAGTATCACAGGTTCGCTCACAGCATGGGCCAGCAGGGAGGCGGGGCAGCTGGAGGAGAGCTCGCCGTTTTCCTCCAACCCTCTCCATTCACTGTAAGCAGCAGCCAATCAGTGCCAAACAGCTGCTGTTTACAATGAATGATAGTCATTTTGGATTTTAACCTGCTTAACACTAAAATATTGGTCAAGTCTCGTCCAGTCATTCAGTTTCTGCAAACTTTAATATGGGATGATAATTGTCCCATGTAAAAGGGGACAGAACTGAGAGAACTGTATGAATTCTACTGCCTGAGAATGAGTTGCAGAAAATGACACTTCACAGGCCAGGTGGAGACTCAGGCGGGAGCGGCGGTGGGCTCATTGGGGATTGAGGAGTGGGTGGCGTGTACGACCCCGGAGAAAACACCATGTCTGGTGACTCTTCCTGTGCTGCATAAGAAAATGATGGTGTTAAACCAAAAATTTATGAGAGCAGCAACTATCTATGTTTATACCTACCAGTGTGTTGCTCCTCAGCCTCCTGTGGTGGAGATGGAGAATGACTTCAGGTGGACTGTTCTCCGCCGTGTGTCTGCGTTCTTGTCCTGTTGCAAAAAAGCAAAAGGCCACACATTAGCAACTGCATATGATAGAAAAGGTGGTACGAAGAACTGATCTCACTGTGAAGACCGGTAGGAGGGCAAGTACACGGGTCTTAGGGGCAGTGCTAATACTTTATGGGGCTACTTTGTGGGGCACTCTTATTGCTGGGGCTGGCATAGGGGAATGCTATTACTACTCCCACAGCAAATTCCACATCTAAAAACTGTCAAAATCTGTATCATTTTGTGCTATTTTTGCCATGGAAATCAGCCGCATATCCGCAAATGATTTCATACTATGTATGATTCACTTTCAGTCCTAGTCCAGTTCTAGTCCAACCTATGATCCTACCATATTGATCTAGAGGGAGTCAAAAACTCCTATGAGTTGGACACCAATTGCCCAATATTAGGGTAAAAATTCTTTCTTGACTCCAAATATGGTAAGCATCCATCGCCAGAAATCTAGTATCGATAACTTTCGATTCAAGACATTCAAATCCTTTTTGAAGTAGTAATTGAGTAATATTTAATAGGAAATTATAGTATAGTACCAGTGTTTCTTGTGGCGCAATGCGCCACACAGCTCTGCTGCATGCATGTCACACACACAGCTGAGGTGAAATCGCGGGTTGTCCCTGTGTCATGTAAGCTGCATTAGCTACACGGTGGTGTTGAACCCTCTGTGGTGACAAGTCTGCACAACAGCGACGGTAAGTTTCAACACTGGGCAGCGGTTGGTGATTAGATGAAGGCTGGACTGGTGTTGGCGGCATTAGCATTTGTGATGACATGATATCACGTTCAGGAGATGTGAAGATAGTGGGGATGGACTATGTTGTTTGTCAATATGCACTGCCAGCTATGTATGTGTAAAGGACCTATGATGACATCACAATCATGTGATCAGGGGGCGGAGCGAAGAGCCGGTAATAACTGACATTATCGCAGGTGCTCTCAGGCTGTGTATGTAACTCACATGTCACATACACATACAAATTGGACAGACAAGTGGTCGTTAGTAGTTTGAATCAACCATCAGAACATCTTGTGGCAGAGATTTCCATTGCAGCACTGCTCTTACAGTATATAAGCTCTGTTTGTTATGATGGTAAAATCGTCTTTTTTCGACATAGATGTAGTAGATGCCCCTTGTCATGGTTACATACCAAGATATAAAAAAAATAATTGGGTAAATCTCCATGTTATCCATTGTAATATTTGTACATTGTAATTAGAGCGACCCTAAGCCAATAAGTTTGATCATCCGTCTTGATAGTCAGTTCACCCTTCACCCTTTCCCTTAATTATCTTGGTCAATGTAATCATCGCCCACTCTAGTTCCACTGTGTCCCTCTTAGGCCGCATCCACATGGGCGATACGATAGCCACGCGAAAAAATTGCAGCGATATTGCATTGCTGTTCCGTGCAACATAGCTGCATTTTCTTGCGACGATACCTTGATTTTGTGGCACTACAAAGTCGTTCGACTTTGTAGCACCCCTTGCGAGGATTTTCAGTGGTTGAAATTGATGCCCTACCCTGAAAATAAGCCCTAGCTGCAGGGAAAAAAAAAAAAAAAGAATACATCACCTTACAAGCGCTGTCCATCTCCACTGCATCTTCTTCCCAGTCCCCAGCACTGTTCGTCATCATCTCTTATGGCCGGGGGATTGAAATATCCCCGCCTCCTGTAAGTGCTGCCTCTGATTGGTTGAATGCTGTGACGTTTAGCCAATCAGATGGAGGATCACAGAGTGTTTCCAATTGTTTTCAATGGACAAACCTTGCATTGTACTCGCGAGGCATTCTGAGGGAATACCTATAGAAAGGACATGTTGGGATTTTTCCCTGTGCGATATGATGCAGAAAAAGAATCGCTCATGTTTATGAGCCCATTCAAAAGAATAGGGTTCATATTCATGCAAGATTTGTGCATCTCACAATGCACACATATCAAGCGATTTTCTTAGCTGTGTGAAAGCGGCCTTACATTGCTGTCTCTCAGAACGCAGTGATAAAAAAGGGGAATAAATAAATCCTTAAGGCTGCGTCCTTAAGGATTTAAATACTGGAATAAATAAACCATTTTTAAAGTCATTAATTAGCAGCTTGGCTATCTGCTTGTTTGGGTGGCAGCGTTGCCTGTTGTTTTTCTGGCATCCATGATTTTAACCAAATATTCATTCATGGTTATATTTAGAAGTCGAAAAAAAAAAAAATTACACTGAGATTCATAAACCCCTAATAGCCACAGGATGTACCCATAAACGTTGTCAGAAAGAAAAAACAATACAATGAATGGCTGTGATTGGTTCAGCGAGCGCTGGCTCTGATTGACTGAGCTGAGGCCCTCAGCCAATCACAGCCAGCACTTCCTGGAGGCCTCCCATCCAGAAGAGATGCTGAAGACCAGTGCTGACAATCGGGACGAAGATGCAGGGGAGCCCCAGACAATGCTTCTAGGTGATATATGTGTATTTTTTGTTCTTTTTCTGCAGCTAGGGCTTAGCTTAGGGCTTTGACAGTAGGATTTCCTACTGTCAAAGTTGCAACGCATCAGAAAGGAAGGCTCCATAGGGAAACATAGGCTACAAAAGCTCGCAAGTCTCGTGCATATCGCGAAACCCACAAGGTTTTTAACTCCCAATGTCGCAAGCTACAAAACATCGCAAATGTGAAGGAACCCATAGGAAAGCATGGGCTTCACATATGTGCGATTTGTAGCATTGTCGCAACGCGAGAAAATAATGCAACTTTGTCACCTGTGTGAACGAGGCCTAAAGCATATACCTTTCCATAACACCCAAAATGATACTGCTTGCTTTGTCAGAGGCTTGCAGGGTTGCATCATTACACAATACCCAGAGTCGGTTTTAAGTGTGGCCCTGGGCATAATTAAAAGTGAAGCTCTAAATATTACCAATCCCGCAATGATACAAATAATAATGCCAGACCATGACCACTACCAATGTATTGTAACCAAGTAATGTTATCAGAACATAAGGGGGGCAGGGGTATACAAAAGAGGGAAATCAGCTTGATAGGATTAAATGAAAGCTTAAAGTTGACTGGAGTATAAATAAGAAATATGCAAATGTATGTGCAAATGTTAAGGCACTATTTATACCCATTTACATCCTGTGATGAAATATATGTTGGAGTTAAAGATTTCTGCACAATCAAAGCAGCATGTAGATGCCTTTACGTTTGTTGCTGGAAAAACCACAAAAAAAGGCAAAGACAAATATTCCCATCACACAGTGACGATATAGCTGTAGATACTTGCTACTGTAAAACAGGTGCTTTGCAGACCATATAAGTGATTACTGTACTATTCTATCTGGTCATCACAGGTGATGCTGTTTATTTTTATTTTTCTTCTCCATTCGGCTAAGACCAACATGATGGCTTCTCCCAGTTACATTTGTTTCTGTAGAATTTGATACACAGACATCTTTGGCTCTTTCCTTTGCCAGAACCCTCCCTATTAGAGATGAGCGAACACCAAAATGTTCGGGTGTTCGTTATTCGAAACGAACTTCCCGCGATGTTTGAGGGTTCGTTTCGAATAACGAACCCCATTGAAGTCAATGGGCGACCAGAACATTTTTGTATTTCGCCGATGCTCGCTAAGGTTTTCATGTGTGAAAATCTGGGCAATTCAAGAAAGTGATGGGAACGACACAGCAACGGATAGGGCAGGCGAGGGGCTACATGTTGGGCTGCATCTCAAGTTCACAGGTCCCACTATTAAGCCAGAATACTGGCAAGAGTGGGCCCCCCCCCCTCCCAACAACTTTTACTTCTGAAAAGCCATCATTAGCATGGCATACCTTTGCTAAGCACCACACTACCTCCAACAAAGCACAATCACCGCCTGCATGACACTCCACTGCCACTTCTACTGGGTTACATGCTGCCCAACCGCCCCCCCTCCCCCCCCACAGCGCACACCAAAGTGTCCCTGCGCAGCCTTCAGCTGCCCTCATGCCACACCACCCTCATGTCTATTTAGAAGTGCGTCTGCCATGACGAGGGACCGCAGGCACACACTGCACAGGGTTGGCACGGCTAGGCAGCGACCCTCTTTAAAAGGGGCGGGGCGATAGCCCACAATGCTGTACAGAAGCAATGAGAAATAGAATCCTGTGCCACCGCCATCAGCAGCTGCACACGTGGGCATAGCAATGGGGAACCTATGTGCCACACACTATTCATTCTGTCAAGGTGTCTGCATGCCCCAGTTAGACCGGGCTTTTTAATTCATAGACACAGGCAGGTACAACTCCCTATTGTGAAGTCCCTGTCGACCGACAGCATGGGTGGCTCCCTGGAACCCACCGGCGGTACACAAAAATATCCCATTGCATTGCCCAACACAGCTGAGGTAGTAATGTCGTGCGTAATACAGGTGGGCTTCGGCCCACACTGCATGCCCCAGTCTGACTGGGGTTCTTTAGAAGTGGACACATGTAGGTTAAACTCCCTGTGGACCCACTGCCTGGGTGGGTGCCAGGAAGCCACCGGCGGTACATAGAAATATCCCATTGCATTGCCCAACACAGCTGAGGTAGTAATGTCGTGCGTAATAAAGGTGGGCTTCGGCCCACACTGCATGCCCCAGTCAGACTGGGGTTCTTTACAAGTCGACACATGTAGGTTACACTCCGTGTGCACCTACAGCATGGGTGGCTCCCTGGAACCCACCGGCGGTACACAAAAATATCCCATTGCATTGCCCAACACAGCTGAGGTAGTAATATCGTGCGTAATACAGGTGGGCTTCGGCCCACACTGCATGCCCCAGTCTGACTGGGGTTCTTTAGAAGTGGACACATGTAGGTTAAACTCCCTGTGGACCCACTGCCTGGGTGGGTGCCAGGAAGCCACCGGCGGTACATAGAAATATCCCATTGCATTGCCCAACACAGCTGAGGTAGTAATGTCGTGCGTAATACAGGTGGGCTTCGGCCCACACTGCATGCCCCAGTCAGACTGGGGTTCTTTACAAGTGGACACATGTAGGTTACACTCCGTGTGCACCTACAGCATGGGTGGCTCCCTGGAACCCACCGGTGGTACACAAAAATATCCCATTGCATTGCCCAACACAGCTGAGGTAGTAATGTCGTGCGTAATACAGGTGGGCTTCGGCCCCCACTGCATGCCCCAGTCTGACTGGGGTTCTTTAGAAGTGGACACATGTAGGTTAAACTCCCTGTGGACCCACTGCCTGGGTGGGTGCCAGGAAGCCACCGGCGGTACATAGAAATATCCCATTGCATTGCCCAACACAGCTGAGGTAGTAATGTCGTGCGTAATACAGGTGGGCTTCTGCCCACACTGCATGCCCCAGTCAGACTGGGGTTCTTTACAAGTGGAAACAGATGCATTTATAATTCCCTGTGGACCCACAGCCTGGGTGGGTGCCAGGAAGCCATCGGCGGTACATAGAAATATCCCATTGCATTGCCCAACACAGCTGAGGTAACGTCAGCTGGAATGCAGGTGGGCTAAAAATTAATTTGATTACACTGTAGGCGAGGGCCCACAAAAATTGCTGTATCAACAGTACTAATGTACATCCCAAAAATTGGCCATGGCCAGCCAAGAGGGCAGTTGAAACCCATTAATCGCTTTGGTTAATGTGCCTTAAGTGGTAACTAGGCCTGGAGGCAGCCCAGTGTAACGAAAAATTGGTTCAAGTTACAGTTCCAACGCTTTTAAGCGCATTGAAACTTATAAAAATTGTTCAGAAAAATTATTTGAGTGAGCCTTGTGGCCCTAAGAAAAATTGCCCGTTCAGCGTGATTACGTGAGGTTTCAGGACGAGGAGCAGGAGGAGGAGGAGGAATATTAGACACAGATTGATGAAGCAGAAATGTCCCCGTTTTGGATGGTGAGAGAGAACGTAGCTTCCATCCGCGGGTGCAGCCTACGTATTGCTTACGTATCGCTGCTGTCCGCTGGTGGAGAACAGAAGTCTGGGGAAATCCAGCCTTTGTTCATCTTGATGAGTGTTAGCCTGTCGGCACTGTCGGTTGACAAGCGGCTACGCTTATCTGTGATGATTCCCCCAGTCGCACTAAACACCCTCTCCGACAAGACGCTAGCCGCAGGACAAGCAAGCACCTCCAGGGCATACAGCGCTAGTTCAGGCCACGTGTCCAGCTTCGACACCCAGTAGTTGTAGGGGGCAGAGGCGTCACCGAGGATGGTCGTGCGATCGGCTACGTACTCCCTCACCATCCTTTTACAGTGCTCCCGCCGACTCAGCCTTGACTGGGGAGCAGTGACACAGTCTTGGTGGGGAGCCATAAAGCTGGCCAGGCCCTTAAAGACTGTTGCACTGCCTGGGATGTACATGCTGCTCGATCTCCGCACCTCCCCTGCTACCTTGCCCTCGGTACTGCGCCTTCTGCCACTAGCGCTGTCGGCTGGGAATTTTACCATCAGCTTGTCCGCAAGGGTCCTGTGGTATAGCAACACTCTCGAACCCCTTTCCTCTTCGGGAATGAGAGTGGGCAGGTTCTCCTTATAGCGTGGGTCGAGCAGTGTGTACACCCAGTAATCCGTTGTGGCCAGAATGCGTGCAACGCGAGGGTCACGAGAAAGGCATCCTAACCTGAAGTCAGCCATGTGTGCCAGGGTACCAGTACGCAACACATGGCTGTCTTCACTAGGAAGATCACTTTCAGGATCCTCCTCTTCCTCCTCCTCCTCCTCAGGCCATGCACGCTGAAAGGATGACAGGCAATCAGCCGGTGTACCGTCAGCAGCGGGCCAAGCTGTCTCTTCCCCCTCCTCCTCATCCTCCTCATGCTCCTCCTCCTCCTCCTGTACGCGCTGAGAAATAGACAGGAGGGTGCCCTGACTATCCAGCGGCATACTGTCTTCCCCCGCCCCCGTTTCCGAGCGCAAAGCAGCTGCCTTTATGGTTTGCAGGGAATTTCTCAAGATGCATAGCAGAGGAATGGTGACGCTAATGATTGTAGCATCGCCGCTCACCACCTGGGTAGACTCCTCAAAATTACAAAGGACATGGCAGATGTCTGCCAACCAGGCCCACTCTTCTGAAAGGAATTGAGGAGGCTGACTCCCACTGCGCCGCCCATGTTGGAGTTGGTATTCGACTATAGCTCTACGTTGTTCATAGAGCCTGGCCAACATGTGGAGCGTAGAGTTCCACCGTGTGGGCACGTCGCACAGCAGTCGGTGCACTGGCAGCTTAAAGTGATGTTGCAGGGTGCGCAGGGTGGCAGCGTCCGTGTGGGACTTGCGGAAATGTGCGCAGAGCCAGCACGCCTTTACGAGCAGGTCTGACAAGCGTGGGTAGCTTTTCAGAAAGCGCTGAACCACCAAATTAAAGACGTGGGCCAGGCATGGCACGTGCGTGAGGCTGCCGAGCTGCAGAGCCGCCACCAGGTTACGGCCGTTGTCACACACGACCATGCCCGGTTGGAGGCTCAGCGGCGCAAGCCAGCGGTCGGTCTGCTGTGTCAGACCCTGCAGCAGTTCGTGGGCCGTGTGCCTCTTATCGCCTAAGCTGAGTAGTTTCAGCACGGCCTGCTGACGCTTGCCCACCGCTGTGCTGCCACACCGCGCGACACCGACTGCTGGCGACATGCTGCTGCTAACACATCTTGATTGCGAGACAGAGGAGGAGGAGGAGGAGGAGGGTGCTTTAGTGGAGGAAGCATACACCTCCGCAGATACCACCACCGAGCTGGGGCCCGCAATTCTGGGGGTGGGTAGGACGTGAGCAGTCCCAGGCTCTGACTCTGTCCCAGCCTCCACTAAATTCACCCAATGTGCCGTCAGGGAGATGTAGTGGCCCTGCCCGCCTGTGCTTGTCCACGTGTCCGTTGTTAAGTGGACCGTGGCAGTAACCGCGTTGGTGAGGGCGCGTACAATGTTGCGGGAGACGTGGTCGTGCAGGGCTGGGACGGCACATCGGGAAAAGTAGTGGCGACTGGGAACTGAGTAGCGCGGGGCTGCCGCCTCCATGATACTTTTGAAGGACTCCGTTTCCACAACCCTATACGGCAGCATCTCAAGGCTGATGAATTTTGCTATGCGGACGGTTAACGTTTGAGCATGCGGGTGCGTGGCGGCGTACTTGCGCTTGCGCTCCAACAGTTGCGCAAGCGACGGCTGGACGGTGCGCTGAACTACACTGCTGGATGGGGCCGAGGACAGCGGAGATGAGGGTGTGGGTGCAGGACATGAGGCGGTAGTGCCTGTGTCCTGAGAGGGGGGTTGCATCTCAGTGGCAGGTTGGGGCACAGGGGGAGAGGCAGGGGTGCAAACCGGAGGCGCTGAACGGCCTTCGTCCCACCTTGTGGGGTGGTTGGCCATCATATGTCTGCGCATGGTGGTGGTGGTGAGGCTGTTGGTGTTGGCTCCCCGGCTGAGCTTTGCGCGACAAAGGTTGCACACCACTGTTCGTCGGTCGTCAGGCGTCTCTGTGAAAAACTGCCAGACCTTAGAGCACCTCGGCCTCTGCAGGGTGGCATGGCGCGAGGGGGCGCTTTGGGAAACAGTTGGTGGATTATTCGGTCTGGCCCTGCCTCTACCCCTGGCCACCGCACTGCCTCTTGCAACCTGCCCTGCTGATGCCCTTGACTCCCCCTCTGAAGACCTGTCCTCCTGAGTAAGCGTTGCACACCAGGTGGGGTCAGTCACCTCATCGTCCTGCTGCTCTTCCTCCGAATCCTCTGTGCGCTGCTCCCTCGGACTTACTGCCCTTACTACTACCTCACTGCAAGACAACTGTGTCTGATCGTCATAGTCCTCCTCACCCACAGAAAGTTGTTGAGACAGTTGGCGGAAGTCCCCAGCCTCTTCCCCCGGACCCCGGGAACTTTCCAATGGTTGGGCATCAGTGACGATAAACTCCTCTGGTGGGAGAGGAACCGCTGCTGCCCAATCTAAGCAGGGGCCCGAGAACAGTTCCTGGGAGTGTTCCCGCTCCTGAGCAGGTGTCATTGTAGTGGAGTGAGGAGGCTGGGAGGAAGGAGGAGCAGCAGACAGAGGATTCGGATTTGCAGCAGTGGACGGCGCAGAACTGCGTGTTGACGATAGGTTGCTCGAAGCACTTTCTGCCATCCAGGACAGGACCTGCTCACACTGCTCATTTTCTAATAACCGTCTCCCGCGTGGACCCATTAATTGGGCGATGAATGTGGGGACGCCAGAAACGTGCCTCTCTCCTAATCGCGCAGCAGTCGGCTGCGACACACCTGGATCAGGAGCTTGGCCTGTGCCCACACCCTGACTTGGCCCTCCGCGTCCTCGGCCGCGTCCACGTCCTCTAGGCCTACCCCTACCCCTCAGCATGCTGTATTACCAGTGATTTGATTTCACAGGCAGGAAATAAATTGGCGCAAGACTGCAGCCAAATATAATTTTTTCCCTTTTTTGAAAACGAAAGGCCCCACTGCCTCTAGTGAATGAATAATCTAAGTTTAATAACTGTGCTGTGTCCCTGCTAATGTGTCACAGAACGTGAGGGTAGCAGAGTTATTAACTCTGGCAGAGCAGGTATTTTTTTTCCCAATTAAGGAAAGCAAATGGCGAAGCCAGGAGTAAAACGTAGCTGGGTGCGTCTGATTTTTAAACGTTGCACACGCAGCCGACACGTGTCCACCGCCCTTAGGACGGACAGAGGCAGGACAAATACAATTATTTTCAGTTTTTTTCCACCAAAAGGCAGCACTGCGTATATTCAATGAACATGAGAAGTTTAATAACTGTGCTGTGTCCCTGCTAATGTGTCACAGAACGTGAGGGTAGCAGAGTTATTAACTCTGGCAAAGCAGGTATTTTTTTTCCCAATTAAGGAAAGCAAATGGCGAAGCCAGGAGTAAACCGTAGCTGGGTGCGTCTGATTTTTAAACGTTGCACACGCAGCCGACACGTGTCCACCGCCCTTAGGACGGACAGAGGCAGGACAAATACAATTATTTTCAGTTTTTTTCCACCAAAAGGCAGCACTGCGTATATTCAATGAACATGAGAAGTTTAATAACTGTGCTGTGGCCCTGCTAATGTGGCACAGAATGTGAGGGTAGCAGAGTTATTAACTCTGGCAGAGCAGGTATTTTTTTTCCCAATTAAGGAAAGCAAATGGCGAAGCCAGGAGTAAAACGTAGCTGGGTGCGTCTGATTTTTACAGGTTGCACACGCAGCCGACACGTGTCCACCGCCCTTAGGACGGACAGAGGCAGGACAAATACAATTATTTTCAGTTTTTTTCCACCAAAAGGCAGCACTGCGTATATTCAATGAACATGAGAAGTTTAATAACTGTGCTGTGGCCCTGCTAATGTGGCACAGAACGTGAGGGTAGCAGAGTTATTAACTCTGGCAGAGCAGGTATTTTTTTTCCTTATTAAGGAAAGCAAATGGCGAAGCCAGGAGTAAAACGTAGCTGGGTGCGTCTGATTTTTAAACGTTGCACATGCAGCCGACACGTGTCCACCGCCCTTAGGACGGACAGAGGCAGGACAAATACAATTATTTTCAGTTTTTTTCCACCAAAAGGCAGCACTGCGTATATTCAATGAACATGAGAAGTTTAATAACTGTGCTGTGGCCCTGCTAATGTGGCACAGAACGTGAGGGTAGCAGAGTTATTAACTGTGGCAGAGCAGGTATTTTTTTTCCCAATTAAGGAAAGCAAATGGCGAAGCCAGGAGTAAAACGTAGCTGGGTGCGTCTGATTTTTAAACGTTGCACATGCAGCCGACACGTGTCCACCGCCCTTAGGACGGACAGAGTCAGGTCAAATACAATTATTTTCAGTTTTTTTCCACCAAAAGGCAGCACTGCGTATATTCAATGAATAATTACATGTGTTGTGGCCCTGCCTACACAATTCTTTCCCTGCAGTATCAATGGAGGGTGCAATGCTCTGCAGAGGCGATTTTGAGAAGAAAAAAAAAATGCAGCACAGCTAACAGCAGCCAGCACAGTACTGCACACGGTTAAATATGGCCCTAGAAAGGACCGTTGAGGCTCTTGAAGGCTACACTCACACCTAACACTCTCCCTGCCTATGCAGCACTTCTGTCCCTAATGCCGGGTGCAACGCTCTGCAGAGGCGATTTTGAGAAAAAAAATAATTGCCACTGCTAACAGCAGCCAACACACAGCTATCAGTGGCCCTAATAAGGACCTTTGGGGGTCTTGAAGCCTACACTAACTACCAATTCTTTCCCTACAGCAGCTCCGGTACAAACAGCACTGTCCCTCATCTAACTCACACGGCATCTGAGGCGAGCCGCGGGAGGGGCCGACTTTTATATTCGGCGGACACCTGATCACCCCAGCCACTCACAGCAGGGGGGTGGTATAGGGCTGGAACAACACAGGGGGAAGTTGTAATGCCTTCCCTGTCTTTCAATTGGCCAGAAAAGCGCGCTAACGTCTCAGGGAAGGAAGTGAAAGTAACCCGAACACCGCATGGTGTTCGTTACGAATAACGAACATCCCGAACACCCTAATATTCGCACGAATATCAAGCTCGGACGAACACGTTCGCTCATCTCTACTCCCTATGTTACTCATATTTGATACTGAGGTTATTGCTTTTTTCATATGCAATAGGTTCTTTCTGTGGTGTTTTTTTACCTGTTCTTTCTCCATTTTGGGACCAAGTGTCCTAAGATGCTCCTGGTCTAACATAGTATGTTAGGCTGAATAGAGACAACATCGATCTAGTTCAGCCTGTTTCCACCCCCTTACCTTTCCCCTTGTTTATCAAAAGGAGGTCAACGCCCCCCCCCCCCCCCCCCCCCAATAAGACAGAAGCCAATTTAGTCAATTTGGGGGAAACAAATTCCTTCCCAGACTCTATAATGGCAATCAGAATAATCATTGGAGCAACATTTGAAAGTTCCTATCTAACTCCAAGACCCAGATTAATAACCCCGCTGGTTATTTTCCCCCGTGGATAATCCCCATTTTCATAGCCTCTCTCGGTATTCCAGTCTTCCCATTCCATTTATTAATTTAGTCGCCCTTCTTTGAACCCCCTTAAGCACTGCAACATCTTTCCGGATCACTGGTGTCCAGAACTGTACGCAGTATGAGGCCTGACAAGTGCCTTATATAGTGGAAGAATAAGGTTCTCGTCCCTCGCCCCTATACCTCTTTTAATGCACCTCAAGACTTCATTTTCTTTTGCAGCAGCTGCCTGGCATTGATTACTCCAGTTAAGTCTACAGTCCACGAATACCCCCAGGTCTTTTTCCATATTCACTTTTTCCCCATTTTGTGTATTTTGGTGGCATCCATTTCTCCTGCCCATGTGCATAACCTTACCTTTATCAATATTGAACTTCATTTGGCATTTTTGTACCCAAGCCCCCAGTTGTCTATGTTCATTTGCAGCCGTATATTGTCCTCCTTTCTATTAGTTATCTTGTATAGTTTCGTATCATCTGCAAATATCGATATTTTACTGTGCAGTCCCTCTATCAGGTCATTGATAAATATATTGAACAGAATAGGCCTAGTACTGAATCCTGTGGCACCCTACTAGAAATGGTGGCCCTCTGCTTTCTATCTCTGAGAAAGTTCTTTACCAAGCTACACACATTCTCACCTAGACCGAGCAGTCTCATTTTATATATCAACCTATTATGCAGAACGGCGTCAAATGCTTTAGAGGAATCCAGATATACGAGATCAATAGACTCTTCCCGGGTCCAGCCTAGAACTTATTTAATTGTAGAAGCTGGTCAAATTGGTCTGACATGCTCGACCCCACATGAACCCGTGCTGATGAGGGGTTATAATGTTGTTTTCCTTGTGGTATTCCAGGATGGTATCTCTCGAATATTTTTCCAATTATCGAAGTGAGACTAAAGGCCCATTTACACCAGTCGATGATCGCTAAAAGATCGCTCAAACGACAGTTTGAGTGACAGCTTTGAGCAATCATTTTGCATAAACTATTAAGTAGCTACTCAGCTACTTAATAGCAATTAAGTGTGCAAATGAATCCTTAGCTGAAAGCAGTTAATAGCCCGAGGCTATTATCTGCGCTCAGATCCTTTGTTCTCCACGGGGAAACAATACTATCAGCTCTCCCCGTGGAGAACTTCTGATAAGGTTGAATGAAGATTTTTAGTTTGGACTGAATTTAAAGATCAGCTAGCAGTGCCCTAAAGCGCACGATGGGCGCACATTTAGACGCAACAATTATCCCTAAAACGATCGCTGATTAGCGACTTTTTAGCGATCATCGGTTGGCGTAAATGGACCTTCACTTGCGTGTAGTTATCAGGCTCTCTTCTTGACCCCTTTTTGTATATTGGAACCGCATTGGCAATACACCAATTCAGTGTTACAACCCAGGTCTTAATAGTGTCCCTAAATATAGGAAATAGCAGTCTGTCTGTCACGTCACTTAGTTCCTGTAGAACCCTTGAGTGTATTCCATCTAGACCTAGTGATTTGTTGATGTTAATCCTTTTTAAACTGCTCTGCACTTACTCCTGTGTTAGGCAGGTAATATTTAGGGGGGGGGGGGGGTCGTTTTATCCTACTGCATCTCATGTAACATTTCTTTTTCATTCATCAGTACACTTGAGAAAAAACTATTTAATTGATTTGCCTTCCCCCCATTATCTCCTATGGTTTCTTGTGCATTATTTCTTAAAGGGCCAGTGCTTTCAGTGCAAATCTTTTTACTATTCATATAATTGAAAAACAGGTTATTTTTGGTCCTTTTGGCAATCAGTCTTTCAGCCTCCTCCTTGGCAGTTTTGATCTTTTCATTACATCATTTGTTTTATTTTTTCCTGTATGTTTTTAGCGCTTCTTCGCTGCCTTCTTGTTTTAATGATTTAAATGCCCTTACAGTCTTGTCGAGCCACATTGGTTTCCTTCTATTTGTAGTCCTTAAAGAGTATGAACTGCTCATGTAAGGTAATTTGGGTGTTTTTAAACTTCTCCCATTTTTTGCCTGTACTGTTTTTTTAAGGAAGTTCTCCCAATTAATGTTGCAAAGAGTTCTGAGCTGATCGAATTTTGCTTTACTAAAGTTTAGTTTTTTTGTCGCTGCATGATAAGGCTTCCTATTGAATGATAGCTGGAAATTAATTATATTAATTTCTAGAGATGAGCGAACGTACTCGTCCGAGTTTGATACTCGTTCGAGTATTAGCGTGTTCGAGATGCTCGTTACTAGAGGCGAGCACCACGCGATGTTCGAGTTACTTTCACTTTCATCTCTGAGACGTTAGCGCGCTTTTCTGGCCAATCGAAAGACAGGGAAGGCATTACAACTTCCCCCTGCGACGTTCAAGCCCTATACCACCCCCCTGCAGTGAGTGGCTGGCGAGATCAGGTGTCACCCAAGTATATAAATCGGCCCCTCCCGCGGCTCGCCACAGATGCATTCTGACAGAGATCAGGGAAAGTGCTGCTGGTGCCGGAGCTGCTATAGGGAGAGCGTTAGGAGTGATTTTAGGCTTCAAGAACCCCAACGGTCCTTCTTAGGGCCACATCTGACCGTGTGCAGTAATGTTGAGGCTGCTTTTAGCAGTGTTGCACAATTTTTATTTTTGTATATCGGCCGTGCAGAGCATTGCGTCCTCAGTCTGCAGTCATTGTACAGAGTATAGGGCCAGTACTGGTGAGGCAGGGAAAGAGATATTCAGGCTATATAGGCAGTGGGCTTTTTCCCAAAAATTGGGGAAAAATACTATATTTGGGCTGCCTGTGACCGTTTTCAGTTTACTGCGTGTCTGCTGGGGGTAGTAGTCCTAATTAATACGCAGCTCAGCGTTACAGCAGGCTGGCGCAAAATTGTTTCCTGGATCTGCTGTCTTTGTTACATCAGCGCCGTCATCTCGCCAGAGGGAAACAGTATACATAATATTGTACGCTGCCTACAGTATCTATCTGCTGGGGGTAGTAGTCGTAATTAATATGCAGCTAAGCGTTACAGCAGGCTTGCGCAAAATTGTTTCCTGGATCTGCTGTGCGTTCCGTAAGGGAAGTCAGCCTCCAACCACAGGCCAATAAGCGGCACATTTAATTACAGCGTTCTGTTTCTGCACTACTGGTAATACAGCATGCTGAGGGGTAGGGGTAGGCCTAGAGGACGTGGACGCGGGCGAGGACGCGGAGGCCGAAGTCAGGGTGTGGGCACAGGCCGAGCTCCTGATCCAGGTGTATCGCAGCCAACTGCTGTGGGATTAGGAGAGAGGCACGTTTCTGGCGTCCCAACATTCATTTCACAATTAATGGGTCCACGCGGTAGACCTTTATTAGAAAATGAGCAGTGTGAGCAGGTCCTGTCGTGGATGGCAGAAAGTGCATCCAGCAATCTATCGACCACCCAGAATTCTGCGCCGTCCACTGCTGCAACTCTGAATCCTCTGGCTGCTGCTCTTCCTTCCTCCCAGACTCTTCACTCCATTACAATGACACATTCTGAGGAGCAGGTAGACTCCCAGGAACTGTTCTCGGGCCCCTGCCCAGAATGGGCAGCAATGGTTCCGAATCCTCTCCCACTGGAGCAGTTTGTCGTGACCGATGCCCAACCTTTGGAAAGTTCCCGGGGTCCGGGGGATGAGGCTGGGGACTTACGGCAACTGTCTCAAGAGCTTTCAGTGGGTGAGGAGGACGATGACGATGAGACACAGTTGTCTATCAGTGAGGTAGTAGTAATTGGAGTAAGTCCGAGGGAGGAGCGCACAGAGGATTCGGAGGAAGAGCAGCAGGACGATGAGGTGACTGACCCCACCTGGTTTGCTACGCCTACTGAGGACAGGTCTTCAGAGGGGGAGGCAAGTGCAGCAGCGGGGCAGGTTGGAAGAGGCAGTGCGGTGTCCAGGGATAGAGGCAGGGCCAGACCGAATAATCCACCAACTGTTTCCCAAAGCGCCCCCTCGCGCCATGCCACCCTGCAGAGGCCAAGGTGCTCAAAGGTCTGGCAGTTTTTCACTGAGAGTGCAGACGACCGACGAACAGTGGTGTGCAACCTTTGTCGCGCCAAGATCAGCCGGGGAGCCACCACCACCAGCCTCACCACCACCAGCATGCGCAGACATATGATGGCCAAGCACCCCACAAGGTGGGACGAAGGCCGTTCACCGCCTCCGGTTTGCACCGCTGCCTCTCCCCCTGTGCCCTAACCTGCCACTGAGATTCAACCCCCCTCTCAGGACACAGGCACTACCGTCTCCTGGCCTGCACCCATACCCTTACCTCCGCTGTGCTCGGCCCCCTCCACCAATGTCTCTCAGCGCACTGTCCAGCCGTCGCTAGCGCAAGTGTTGGAGCGTAAGCGCAAGTACGCCGCCACGCACCCGCATGCTCAAACATTAAACGTGCACATAGCCAAATTTATCAGCCTGGAGATGCTGCCGTATAGGGTTGTGGAAACGAAGGCTTTCAAAGGTATGATGGCGGCGGCGGCCCCGCGCTACTCAGTTCCCAGTCGCCACTACTTTTCCCGATGTGCCGTCCCAGCCATGCACGACCACGTCTCCCGCAACATTGTACGCGCCCTCGCCAACGCGGTTACTGGCAAGGTTCACTTAACAACGGACACGTGGACAAGCACAGGCGGGCAGGGCCACTATATCTCCCTGACGGCACATTGGGTGAA
Source organism: Eleutherodactylus coqui (assembly GCF_035609145.1). Taxonomy (NCBI): domain Eukaryota; kingdom Metazoa; phylum Chordata; class Amphibia; order Anura; family Eleutherodactylidae; genus Eleutherodactylus; species Eleutherodactylus coqui. The sequence goes on along the minus strand of NC_089838.1, from coordinate 69,367,744 downwards.
TTTTGTGGAGGCTGGGACAGAGTCAGAGCCTGGGACCGCTAACATCCTACCCACCCCCAGAATTGCGGGCCCCAGCTCGGTGGTGGTATCTGCGGCGGTGTATGCTTCCTCCACTAAACCACCCTCCTCCTCCTACGCAACCTCTGTCTCGCAATCAAGATGTGTCAGCAGCAGCACGTCGCCAGCAGTCGGTGTCGCGCGGCGTGGCAGCACAGCGGTGGGCAAGCGTCAGCAGGCCGTGCTGAAACTACTCAGCTTAGGAGAGAAGAGGCACACGGCCCACGAACTGCTGCAGGGTCTGACAGAGCAGACCGACCGCTGGCTTGCGCCGCTGAGCCTCCAACCGGGCTTGGTCGTGTGTGACAACGGCCGTAACCTGGTGGCGGCTCTGCAGCTCGGCAGCCTCACGCACGTGCCATGCCTGGCCCACGTCTTTAATTTGGTGGTTCAGCGCTTTCTGAAAAGCTACCCACGCTTGTCAGACCTGCTCGGAAAGGTGCGCCGGCTCTGCGCACATTTCCGCAAGTCCCACACGGACGCTGCCACCCTGCGCACCCTGCAACATCGGTTTCATCTGCCAGTGCACCGACTGCTGTGCGACGTGCCCACATGGTGGAACTTTACGCTCCACATCTTGGCCAGGCTCTATGAGCAGCAAAGAACTATAGTGGAATACCAACTCCAACATGGGCGGCGCAGTGGGAGTCAGCCTCCTCAATTCTTTACAGAAGAGTGGGCCTGGTTGGCAGACATCTGCCAGGTCCTTGGAAACTTTGAGGAGTCTACCCAGATGGTGAGCGGCGATGCTGCAATCATTAGCGTCACCATTCCTCTGCTATGCCTCTTGAGACGTTCCCTGCAAAGCATAAAGGCAGACGCTTTGCGCTCGGAAACAGAGGCGGGGGAAGACAGTATGTCGTTGGATAGTCAGAGCACCCATCTGTCTATATCTCAGCGCGTTGAGGAGAAGGAGGAGGAGGGGGAGGAGGAGGAGGAGGAGGGGGAAGAGACAGCTTGGCCCACTGCAGAGGATGAGGAGGAGGGGGAAGAGACAGCTTGGCCCACTGCTGAGGGTACCCATGCTGCTTGCCTGTCATCCTTTCAGCGTGTATGGCCTGAGGAGGAGGATCCTGAAAGTGATCTTCCTAGTGAGGACAGCCATGTGTTGCGTACAGGTACCCTGGCACACATGGCTGACTTCATGTTAGGATACCTTTCTCGTGACCCTTGCGTTACACGCATTCTGGCCACTACGGATTACTGGGTGTTCACACTGCTCGACCCACGGTATAAGGAGAACCTTTCCACTCTCATACCCGAAGAGGAAAGGGGTTCGAGAGTGTTGCTATACCACAGGACCCTGGCGGACAAACTGATGGTAAAATTCCCATCCGACAGCGCTAGTGGCCGAAGGCGCAGTTCCGAGGGCCAGGTAGCAGGGGAGGCGCGGAGATCAGGCAGCATGTACAGCACAGGCAGGGGAACACTCTCTAAGGCCTTTGACAGCTTTCTGGCTCCCCAGCAAGACTGTGTCACCGCTCCCCAGTCAAGGCTGAGTCGGCGGGAGCACTGTAAAAGGATGGTGAGGGAGTACGTAGCCGATCGCACGACTGTCCTCCGTGACGCCTCTGCCCCATACAACTACTGGGTGTCGAAGCTGGACACGTGGCCTGAACTCGCGCTGTATGCCCTGGAAGTGCTTGCTTGTCCTGCGGCTAGCGTCTTGTCAGAGAGGGCGTTTAGTGCGGCTGGGGGAATCATCACAGATAAGCATACCCGCCTGTCAACCGACAGTGCCGACAGGCTTACACTCATCAAGATGAACAAAGCCTGGATTTCCCCAGACTTCTGTTCTCCACCAGCGGACAGCAGCGATACCTAAACAATACGTAGGCTGCACCCGCGGATGGAAGCATTGTTCTCTATCACCATCCAAAACGGGGACATTTCTGCTTCATCAATCTGTGTATAATATTCCTCCTCCTCCTCCTGCTCCTCCTCCTGAAACCTGACGTAAGGGCAATTTTTCTTAGGCCCACAAGGCTCAGTCATATAATTTTTGTAAACAATTTTTATACGTTTCAATGCTCATTAAAATGTTGAAACTTGCACCTGAACCAATTTTTATTTTAACTGGGCTGCTTCCAGGCCTAGTTACAAATTAAGCCACATTAACCAAAGCGATTAATGGGTTTCACCTGCCCTCTTGGTTGGGCATGGGCAATTTTTCTGACGTACATTAGTACTGTTGGTACACCAATTTTTTGGGGCCCTCGCCTACAGTGTAATCCAATTAATTTTTTGCCCACCTGCATTAAAGCTGACATTACATCAGCTGTGATAGGCACTACAATGGGATACATTTATGTACAGCCGGTGGGTTCCAGGGAGCCACCCATGCTGTCGGTCCACACGGAGTTGTAACTGCATGTGTCCACTTCTAAAGATCCCCAGTCTGACTGGGGCATGCAGTGTGGGCCGAAGCCCACCTGCATTGAACATGACAATACCTCAGCTGTGATGGGCAATGCAATGGGATTTATTTATGTACCGCCGGTGGCTTCCTGGCACCCACCCATGCTGTCGGTCCACACGGAGTTGTAACTGCATGTGTCCACTTCTAAAGAACCCCAGTCTGACTGGGGCATGCAGTGTGGGCCGAAGCCCACCTGCATTTAATCGGACGTTACCTCAGCTGTGATGGGCACTGCAATGGGATACATTTATGTACAGCCGGTGGGTTCCAGGGAGCCATCCATGCTGTGGGTGCACACGAAATTCCCATTGCGGAGTTGTATCTGCCTGTGACTATTTATAAAAAACCGCGGTCTGACTGGGGCATGCAGACACCTTGACAGAATGAATAGTGTGTGGCACATAGGTTCCCCATTGCTATGCCCACGTGTGCAGCTCCTGATGGCGGTGGCACAGGATTATATTTCTCATTGCTTCTGTACAGCATTGTGGACTATCGCCCCGCCCCTTTTAAAGAGGGTCGCTGCCTAGCCGTGCCAACCCTCAGCAGTGTGTGCCTGCGGTACCTCCTCATGGCAGACGCACTTATAAATAGACATGAGGGTGGTGTGGCTATGAGGCCAGCGTGTGGCATGAGTGCAGCTGAAGGCTGTGCAGGAACACTTTGGTGTGCGCTGTGGACACTGGGTCGTGCGGGGGGGGGGGGGGGGTTGGCAGCATGTAACCCAGGAGAAGTGGCAGCGGACTGTCATGCAGGCAGTGATTGTGCTTTGTTGGAGGTAGTGTGGTGCTTAGCTAAGGTATGCATTGCTAATGAGGGCTTTTCAGAAGTAAAAGTTGTTGGGAGGGGGGGCACTCTTGCCGCTATTGTGGCTTAATACTGGGACCTGGGAACTTGAGATGCAGCCCAACATGTAGCCCCTCGCCTGCCCTATCCGTTGCTGTGTCGTTCCCATCACTTTCTTGAATTGCCCAGATTTTCACAAATGGAAACCTTAGCGAGCATCGGCGATATACAAAAATGCTCGGGTCGCCCATTGACTTCAATGGGATTTGTTACTCGAAACGAACCCTCGAGCATCGCGAAAATTTTGTCCCGAGTAACGAGCACCCAAGCCTTTTCGTGCTCGCTCATCTCTATTAATTTCCCAAGTGTCCCTGCACATGCACCTCCATGATTCTGTCCGGTTTGTTAGTTAATAATAAATCCAGAGTAGCCCTCCTTCTAGTTGGCTCCCACACAAGTTGGGGAGGTAGTTATCTTTAATTGTTCTCAAGAACTTATCGCCCTTATGAGATTTGCAGTTTTTGTCTTGCCATATTATATCCAGATAATTAAAATATCCCATAATAATTACTTCGTTGCAGTTTGCCACATTTTCTATTTCTCTTAATAATAAGTTTTCAGTTTCTTCTGTTATGTTTGGTGGCCTATAGAAAACCCCTATCAAGATTTTGTTATTTTTCCCTCCCTGTATTTCTACCTACAGAGATTCCACGTGTTCATCTCCTGCACTTATATCTTCTCGTAGCCTCGGCATTAAGTAGGATTTAACGTACATACATACCCCTCACCCTTTCTGGTTCCCATGGTCTTTTCTGAAGAGATTGTAACCCTGTAAAATTCACTATCCAATTCCATTTATCATCAAGCCATGTTTCTGTTATCCCTACTATATCGTAATTTTCAGCAGACATTCTCGCTTCAAGCTCACCCACTTTACTGATCAGACGTCTTGCATTTGTTGTCATACAATTTATACAGTTGTTGTTATTCTTTATATTCATTATGCTACTTATGGTCCTATAAGCTGTTTTATCAGTTCTAACTGTACTAACTCCACCCCCTCCCCATTCAACCCCCATTCCCATTAATTGGTCCCAGGTCACTGTCTACACTGTCTTCCCCATTGCTCTTGATGCCCTCCCCCCAGGCCCTAGTTTAAACACTCCTCCAGCCTTCTAGCCATCTTCTCACCCAGCATAGCTGCACCCTCCCCATTCAGATGCAGCCTGTCCCTACGGTAGAGACTGTAACTGACCACAAAGTCAGCCCAGTTCTCCAAGAACCCCAACCCCTCCTTCCTGAACTCTGAACCTCCTTCCAAGAACCCCAACCCCTACACGAACTCTGAAGCCACTTGTTTACCTCTCTAATCTCCCACTGCCTTTCTGGTGTGGCTTGAGGTATTGGTAGTATTTCCGAGAAAGCTTCCTTGGAGGTCCTCACCTTAAGCTTAAATCCTAGATCCCTGTAATTGTTTTTTGAGGGTCCTTTATTGACCTCTAACTTTGTCATTGGTACAAACGTGCACCATGACTGCTGGATCCTCACCAGCCCCATCCAGTAATCTGTGAAGCCCATCCGTGATGTGGCGAATTAGAGCACCAAGAAAGCAACACACTGTTCAACGATCCCGGTCTTTATGGCAGATTGTCCCATCTGTGCCCCTTATAATTGAGTCCCCACCACTAGGGCCTGTCTAGCCTGCCCTGCGCTCCCCTTCCCCTTCTTACTGGAGCAGTCATCTCCCTGGCGTTCAGGGGGATGCTGCAGCGGTGCTGACCCTCTAATGGGATCCCATTCATTTTCCAACTTTGCAAACTTGTTGGTGTGCAAGTTCCAGACTAGCCGCTCTGATTCTCTTCCCTCTAGCCCTTTGTTACGGTATCCTACCGAATGATACGCCAGCCTGGGTTGCCCTAGAACTTACCCACAACCCATGTCCCTGCCTACTTGCCTCACTCCTGGCTAACCCCAGGCGGGCAACTGGGCGATGGTCCCTGCTCTCACTAGGGACCGAGAGGGGGGACTTGCGTACCAAGATGGAACAGGGTAGAATACCGACAGGAAGGGCAGATGAAGAAAACCAACAGGAAATAAATGCAGACCGAGACAAATGGGATAACCTGGCAGAAATAGGAACAAAAGGCTTCAATAAAGACTTATGGAAAACCCTGTGAACCCTCCATGAAGCTGGCAAACCCAGTTCATAGGCGAGAGGATTCACAACACGTATGATGACAAAGGGCCCCACGTAACACGGCGCCAGCTTCAAGGACGATACCTATAATTTGAGAGTTTTAGAAGACAGGTATACCTTCTGTCCCACCCTGTAAGGTTCAGATACTACAAAACTGTATACGAGCCACGTTGCTTCCAAGTTTTTCTGTACCTCTTTCCATACGCCCTGCAACATATCTGTGGCGACGTCAGCTGCAGGACAGACAGATGGAGCAAGAATCGCTGTAAGGAAGTGAGGATGCTGACCGTATATGCAAAAGAAACGTATAAGCAAAACAACCGTAAATATTGCAATAAATCTTGGTTCTTACACTCAGTCTGACCATTGGTTTGTGGGTGCAATGCTGACGAGAAGGAACGTGACGTTCCCAGGTTTTTGCAGAAGGCTCGCCAAAACTGCGCAACAAACTAAACCCCGCGATCAGATACAATGTTTTCGGGAACCCCATGTAGGCGAATGATTTCTTTTACAAAACTCCTGCCAAATTCTATTGCCGAAGGTAGCTTCTTTAACGCCACAAAATGTGCCAAGATAGTGATAAACTTCTGGGATTCCAGTTAATCAATGATAAAATCTACCGATAACTGCGACCATGGATGAGAAGGTACCGGTAACGGTCTCAAAGGACCCTCCGGAGGACGCCGCGACTTTTATTGCGTGCACAGACAGACCATCCCTTAACAAAGTCGCGGATCTCCTGAGACATGCCTGGCCACCAGAAGTGTCTAGTACAAAGATTCAGAGTCCCCTGCACCCCCGGATGGCCTGCAAAAACCGACGAGTGAGATTCTTCAATGACTCTGAGACGTAAGGTCTCTGACACAAACCATATGCCCTCCGGCGCCCCCGAAGGAGCGTCCTGCTGACAGTTCTGTAGTTGAAGGATGAGGTTAGATTTTACAGCTGCCACCACCACCCCAGGTGCCAAGATATTCTCCGGAGTCACTGTCTCATTTTCCGGCGACCTGAAACTCCATGACAGGGCGTCTGCTTTCACATTCTTTTCTCCCGGAATATAAGTCATGACGAAATTAAACCTGGCGAAAAACAGCACCCACCAGGCTTGATGAGCAGTGAGTCTTTTAGTATTGCCAGATATACCAGGTTTTTATGATCCATATACACAGTAATGGGATGTCTAGCCCCCTCAAGATGGTGTCGCCACTCTTCTAGAGCCCACTTGATTGCCAGTAACTCACGGTTACGCACGTCGTAGTTACGTTCTGCCGAACTTAGCTTCCATGAAAAGAATGCACAGGGACAATACCCGTATCTCCCACTGACTTCCTGAGACAATACAGCTTCTGCCCCCACCTCAGATGCATCTACCTAATAAAAAATAGTCGCTGCGCGTCCGGCTGTACTAACAACGGGGCAGTAGTAAATGCTCTTTTGAGATGACTAAAAGCCTCTAGGGCCAAAGGCGACCATCTTACCAAGCTGGCCCCCATCTTAGTGAGGTCACTCAACGGTTGAGCAATAACTGAGTAATTCTTAATGAATTTACGGTAAAAATTAGCAAAACCCAAAAACTGCTGGAGAGCCTTATGGTTATCTGGTCTGACCCATTAGGAGATTGCTGCTGTTTTATCAGACTCCATTTGAATCTCTGTGGGTGAAATCGCATAACCAAGGAAAGACACTTGTTTAGTACCAAATAAACATTTCCCAAACTTGACAATCAGTTGGTACTCGCGCAGACGGGTCAGAACCAACCTTAGGTGCCGCACATGTGAGTCCCAGTCTGGACAATACACCAGAATGTCACCGAGATATATGACCAGAAATACCCCCAGGAAGTCATGGAAGACCGTGTTCATAAAACCCTGGAATACAGCGGGGGCGTTACGGAGTCCGAAGGGCATCACCAGACATTCAAAATGTCCTAACGGGGTGTTGAACGTGGTCTTCCATTCATCTCCCTCTCGAATGCAAATTAAATTGTAAGCCCCCCTTAAGTCAAGTTTGGAAAACTAGTTGGCCCCTATCACCTCATTCAACAAGTCCGGAATCAGGGGCAAGGAGCACTGGTTCTTCACTGTGATTTTATTCAAAGCCCGATAATCCACACAAGGCCTCAATGTCCCATCCTTCTTCTCAACAAAGAAGAAACCTGCCCCTGCAGGGGACCTGGATGGCCAGATATGTCGTTTGGTCAGAGACTCTGAGATATAGGACTTAAGGGCTTCGTGTTCACGCCCCAACAAATTGAAAATGGCTCCCTTAGGGATGGGATTGTTGGGAATCAGATCAATACCACAGTCCCACTCCCTATGGGAAGGCAAAGTCTCAGACAGTTTCTTGGAGAATACGTCCTGAAAATACGACAAATACTCCGGGACAAGCATGGTATCTGCTGAGCACATGGCTATAGTAGTTAAGTGATTATGACAGGATGACCCCCAATATGTCAATTCCCGAGTGGACCAATCAAATTGGGGGTTGTGCAGTGCGAACCAGGGCATACCAAGCACCACATCAACAGACATCTTTTCCATAACCAGGAAAGACAGATTCTCAGAATGGAGAACACCCACAGTGAACTGTAGTATGGGAGTCCTCCATTTAACAACACCTGTGGAGAGAGGGGTTGAATCAATACTGATGAAATGTATGGAGGTGGCTTCAGCACAGAAAATTTGGTCATCAGAGGTCTGACAAAATTTAAATTAATCAGATTGGCGGCAGCACCCGAATCAATACAGGCTTAACCGGACCGAATAAAATTCCGGAAGCCAACCTGACAAGGCACCAACAACTTAGGGAGTACCTGTGATCCTAGGCGATCCTCCTGACAATCACCTAGGATCTGTAGTTTTTCCGCCAGTTCAGACTGATGATGCCGTTGCTTCTGTGGACAGGTTGTTACCTGATGTCCAGCTCCCCCACAGTAGAGGCAAAGACGGTGAGTCATCCGGAACCATCGCCATTCCCTAGGACTTAGCTGGTCCATTTCCATAGGCTTGGCCCCAGGAGTTGGTATGGGAGAAGTGGGAGCGAGTCTGCAGGATTCCCTAGTTTTGCAAGCCTGACGTTCCTTTTCTCTAGATTTCACTCTCCTGTCAGCCTTTACTGCCAATTCCATCACCTCATTAATTGTTACGGGAGCGGGATGGGAAATAATTAGATCCTTGACAGCATCAGAAAGACCCAACAAAAACACATCCTTGAGGGCACCATCATTCCAGGAGGTTTCACTGGCATACTGTCTAAACTTAGAGCAATAGTTTTAAGCACACTGCTGCCCCTGATGCAAAGCCATGAGGTGAGATACTGCTAACCCTGCTCGGTTCGGCTCATCAAAATTACCTGCTAGTTCCCGAAAAAACGAATCAACAGACTGCAGGCAGCCCGAACTCTCAGGTAAAGAGTAGGCCCATGTTTGGGGGAGACCCCGCAGTAGGGACAGAATCAAGCCCACCTTCTGGGACTCTGAGTCGGAGGATCCGAGCCGCACCCGAAAATATAGTCTATATGTCTGCTGAAAAACAAAAAACTTGCTTCTCTCCCCGGAAAACACCTCATGGAGAGGACACTTGGGCTAAGGGATAGACGGCAGGGACCTGCGCCAACGCCCGCTTCTCCTGGGCCACCATACGACCGAACAGGTCTTGAATCTCACCCACTAGATCCTGAAACTGACTTGCAAGGATGCTCCTGATCTCCATTGGAGAGCAAAAAACAAAAACCCACTGGCCAAATTTAAGGGCCAGTTATTATGTTACGGTATCCTACCCGATGATACGCCAGCCTGAGTTGCCCTAGAAACTTACCTGCAACCCCTGTCCCTGCCTACTTGCCTCACTCCTGGCTAACCCCAGGCGGGCAACTGGGCAGTGGTCCCTGCTCTCACTAGGGACCGAGAGGGGGGACTGGCGTACCAAGATGGAACAGGGTCGAATACCGACAGGAAGGACAGATGAAGAAAACCAGCAGGAAATAAACACAGACCGAGGCAAATGGGATAACCTGGCAGAAATAGCAAAAGCTGACACACAGGGGACTGACAGAGGCAAGATGCATCACACTGAGCAGAAACCAATAACTGGTAGTGAATGGACCTCACTGCCAGCCTTATAAACAGAAGCCTCCGCCCAGGGGCGGAGAGAGGGAGACGACTACCTCCCAGCAGAATCCCATAAACAGGGACTCGTGCACAGAGCTGCACTCACAGGCGCGTGTACGCATGTCACCGCCCAGACCCACGAGCGCGCGCACCGCGCCAACCAGCCACCTGCGCCCCCGGCAGCCAGAGAACCTGCCGGGGGGACGCGCCCTGATCATGGGACCCAGTGCCCCGTCACCCCGTGAGGACCCACAGCAGCCTCATGGTAACACCCCCCTAACTGTCATCCAGCTAGCTTCCTGCTCCCCCTGTTCTCCCGAACTACCATCCACTCCTGCAACTACCCCAATGAGTGCCTGCTCAGTGAGCAGCAAACTCCTTGCCATATTGTCAATGTATCTCAGTGTTGCCTGCCACTCATTTTGATCCAGGATCTGGGCTTCCAGATGTGTGATGTGCATACATCTTGCGCAACAGTACAAGTAGCACACTGTATGGCTTTGTCAAGCATGGAGCACATTCTAGTGGTGATCAACAAATTTACTTACTGAAGTAACGAAAATCAACTACATCACACTCATCACGTGCCTCTACCTGTTTACAACCACTCACGTGCCTCTGCCCATTCGCAATCACTCACGTGCCTCTGCCCGTTGGCGACCATTCACATGCCTCTGCCCATTCGAGACCACTCACGTGCCTCTGCCCGTTCGCGACTACTCACGTGCCTCTGCCCTTTCGCAACCACTCACGTACCTCTGCCCATTCGCAACCACTCACATGCCTCTGCTCGTTCACGACCACTCACGTACCTCTGTCCATTCTCACATGCCTCTGCATTGTTCTCAAGTGCCTCTGCATTGTCAAGCATGGAGCACTTTCCAGTGGGGATCTACTAATTTACTTACAGAAGTAACAAAAATCAACTACATCACACTCATCATGTGCCTCTGCCTGTTCGCAACCACTCATGTGCCTCTGCCCATTTGCAATCAATCACGTGCCTCTGCCTGTTCGCGACCATTCACGTGCCTTTGCCCATTCGCGACCACTCACGTGCCTCTGCCCGTTCGCGAGCACTCACGTGCCTCTGCCTGTTCACGACCACTCATGTGCCTCTGCCTGTTCACGACCACTCATGTGCCTCTGCCTGTTCACGACCACTCATGTGACTCTGCCCGTTCGCAACCATTCATGTGCCTCTGCCTGTTCACGACCACTCATGTGCCTCTGCCCGTTCGCAACTACTCACATGTTTTTATTTTTCTCTATTGAAAAACAGAAGAATGAGCTGATTGATTCTATAACTTTTTTTTTGATTGGTGATCAAAATTCTAACATTGTCTGAACCGAACTTTACAGGAAACCATCTTAAATGCACGTAGTTCTCATCTACTGCACGTAAATAGAAATCTTCCCATAGGCGAGTTTGTTTGAGCCAGGAGAGCCTGTTCTTCAGATTCTCAATATGGAAAAGAATGTGAGACCATTAATCATAGATTCTTACAATGAGGATATAATAGGGGACTTCCTAATAGCCAACAGTAAATCTGCTGCTCCACACCAAACAGAGTTTTGATGGCGCTGTGATGTCAGGCAGTCCAACCATCTGAGGTGAAGCGTCTGACATCACTGAGGCTCATCTAGCACTCAGTCTTATAGCCTCAGGCTGCCGCTTTGTGTAATCACCACCCACGGTATTTCCACTGCCACAGAGTACAAGCCAACTAAGAGGCATACTAGAGCTTATTAATTAATTCTGTTTAAGGGCTCAATCAGACGAGAAAATGTTTCACGTATGTATAGGCGCGAGAAAAAAATTGCGCATTGCATGTAGAAAAAAATCACGTGACTGGGTGCATTTGCACTCACATGTCCTATCTTTTGCAGGTGCGAATTTTAAGCGCTTCTGAAAAAATGACATGTGTCCGCTTTCATTGGAAAGCATTGGTTCTAAAACACGCCTATAAATGCATGAAAAAAACCGCTTGTCTGACCAATCCCTAAGAGTTAGACAATGCACACTGAGACTAGGCAGTCTTAAAATGCACCATATTTATCACAGAAGCTTCGCAGACCCATAAATTTATCAAATTTTAAACACTGTATCTAAGTTTGGACCACCTATTAGTTGGTTTAGGTTCAATTCATAACAATTTGGGCCATGCTCTTTTTTTGGACGAGTAAAAAAAAACTGTCTGAAAGTGTGTAAAAACATTTAGGAAATACGGTGCAAAGGATATAAGACAGTTATGTGGTGTAATTTGCACCAGAAAAGTATTGTAATTTGAATAGTAAATAAGCCCCACTGTGCCTCCTTTGTCTAGGATTCTGCAGGGAGAGGGGGAGCGGCAGAGGAAGCATCTATTTATTTTTCTATTTATTTCAAATCTATCGATCTCACTTCTATCTACTGTATCTGTCTGTCTAGTTCATATCTATCATTTAAAAATTATAGGGCAAATGTTCAAATAGAAAAAACTCTTTCCGCGCTCCTGCTGTAGCTCCTCTTAGGAAAAAATGAACTCCTTCCAACCAAGAGTCCTGGTATCCAGGACTCTTGGTTGGAAGGAGTTCATTTTTTCCTAAGAGGAGCTACAGCAGGAGCGCGGAAAGAGTTTTTTCTATTTGAACATTTGCCCGTTTTAACCCATTGAGGGAAGTTTTCTCTCCTTGGGATTGCTTTCATTCCGGCGGCTCTCCTTCCCCATCGAAGGATATCTGAAGTCTCTTTGTATATTACTACAGGCATACTCGGATCACAGGTGCAGGCGGGGTGTTGCCCAATGATTTAACGGTCTACGGGAACCCCGCTGTGCACCAGGTGAGTCACTCTCATTATTTATTATATGGTGGCGCGGATCGTTACTCTAAATTTAAAAATTATACATATTGATCCATCCTAAAACATGAACATGTTATTTATCCTGCACCATGAATCTCATAAAATAAAAAAACTATGCCAAAGTTGTAGTTTTTTCTTCATCCCACCTCCCCCCCCCAAAAAACTGCATAGTAAATGTCTATAAAGAGGAAAACTACATTTCATTATTCAAAACAGCAGACCCTCACACAGGTCAGTCGATGGAAAAATAAAAAAGGAATGGCTCTCAGAATATGACAACACGAAAAAGGTACACATTAGTGCATCCTATAAAAAACCTTTTTGGTATCACTGTAATTGTAACAACCTACATAATAAAGTTTATGTTATCTATGTTACCTGGTAAATCCCATATAAATATGTAAATACAAAATACAGAATTGCTGTTTTTTACTATTTCCCTCTTCTAAAATTTAAAAAGAAAAACATTTTCAATACATTATATGTACCCCAAAATGGTGCCAATAAGAAATACAACTCATCCCACAAAAAACAAGCCCTTTTACCACTATGTCTATTGAAAAATTAAAATGTTATGGCTTTTGGCAATAATGTAAAAACAAGAAAAACAAGAAAAAAATTGCTATGACCTGAAGGTCCAAAATAGTTTAGTCCTCAAGAGGTTAATGGGGGCGTATTCAAGGCTTAGTGCCTAGGTCGGCATGAGCTGTAAGTATGGCTCTGCTCAGAGGAGCATGTCTATGGCACACAGTGGCATCTTTCTAGGATCTACAACCCTGAAGGAGGAGGGGTGGGGGGTGGCGATGCAGTAGCAGCAAGCCACTAATAGTGTCAGCCAAAAGGGAGAATACTACAAAAGTAGGGGTCTTGAAAATGGTGATGGGCAGACTGGAAGTCCATGTCAAAGCCTTGACTGTAGATTTAGAACTATCCATAGTCATCACTGCAGGTACAACGTCCAATGCTACTATTCGGGTACAGATAACCTATACAAACTCTGAGCTATTATGCTCCCCGCTATACTAATTATACACCTGAAGGCATTAGCATGCCGTAGGTGCAGGAGATGGAGCAACCAGCGGAAGCCTGATGTCCATTATGCCTGGAACTGGCAGAGCTATACAGGTCAATGTTAAATGCCTGGAGCCATAGTTAAACCACTATGGTAAGGATGCCAGCGCGGCGAGTAGGGAATTTGCTAGAACCGGAAGGTTCAGAGCAGGAACTTCCATAGGATGCCTGCTAATAACTCTGAACAGAAGGACTCTCAGGTGTGAGGCCATCTATGCCTCTTGGATCACGGCTTAGTGGTGCAGCTTGACCCATTGACCTCAGGAGGCCAACTGTGGGATCTACACAATGGGGCTGGACCAGCAAGGAAAGTGCAATGTGAGCGGGAGAAAGAATACGGGAGGAGCAGCAGCTAAGCAGGGGGGTACAGATGGCACCATAGGACCATCTGCATCACAGAGAAGATGCTCACCATCACTTCTGTCGTGAACAGGAGTAGCAGATAATGATACCTTGTCTTGGTGTGCAGAAGTTTGTCATTGCTGCAAATACCAGCAGAGGGCGCTGAAGGAGTGTTTTCCCCAGATCCGACGCCTACATGGAAGGGAAGGAGCCCGGATAGTAGCTGCGGCTGGCATCATAGCTCAGTCTTTGACCAGGAGAGCATTAGTTACTGAGCGGGGACATACAGGAGGGTCTGAAAAGCCTCCTGTCGATTCACCTGTGCAGTGGGGGAAGTTGACTTAGCTTTCTCTGTTGTCGCAGATCTGTCTCTGGGGCCAGTGACTCTTCCTTGCCACAGAATCAGGCCTGTGATGGGGAGTTTGAGAGAGGCTGAAGTGGTTTCAGGCAAAACAGGGGAAGGACCAGCAACTAGGGTCTCCATTCTTGTCAGGATCCCCTGAAGCCACATAGAACCCTTAGCCAGCCATGATCCCGCCCATACGTTGCTGCATAAAAATATCCTGTTAGGCCATGGTAGAGGTAAGAGTCAATGCAGATGCACACCTGTGGGCAGCAGATGCCATAGAGAAAAAGGAAGCCCGCTGCTTGTGCTAAACCCCTTCAACAATTAGCAGATTGGGTGGAGAAGTAAGGCTTAGGGTGAGCTCACGCCTTCTTATGGGCCAGAGAGAGAGAGTAGTATAGATGTAGAGGTCCCAATGGTCCCAGAAGAGACTTGTAACTGTTGAGCTGCAAGGTCATTTCAGCAACATGCAGGGGTACAATAAATGTGTAAGCCAAGCTCCATTCTTGGCTACATAAGTACTCAGGATATCATCTATAACTGCCATTCCATATAAATTTGGCTCTGATCTAACAGGTTAACTTTCTTGACTGGCTGAGGTTAGATCAATTTCTTAAAAGAATAACTTTACAATGGATTAGGATGTGTGTAGTTTTCTTGGCATTTGTTAAACTGTGTATTGTATTGACCTTTTCAATAGCCTCTTTGTGGCTTTAAAGACATCAGTTTCAAGTATTACATAAACACTCACCACTTCCTTCCACTTTAAGTGCCAGGGAGACGTTTTGCTCATGTACTGTATATTGTGTCAACATTTTAAATGACTGCATCTAGTGACTGTTCAGATGCAATGTGAGCTAATAAACTTTCCAAGGATACAATGTTCAATAATATTTTACTGGTAATAAAACCACACATAGAAAAACATGCATTTTCAGTCATGGCATTGTTTCATAAAGTGCACAGTTCTCCGAACCCTCACATATCAGCTTTAGACATCTGGCGCATTTTACATGTGCCTCAGGTGTTCATACATTAATCCATATGTCATACAGAATTTAATCCTTAACACAAATGTTATTATTAACCACCACTTTTCGTCCTACCCTAGACCTATCTGCTCTTGTCTCCTCACAAAAAATGTTTGCACCTAGATCATTGTCAGCCATAAGCAGAGGGCGCATGAAAGGGCTCATGCGCACAATCATACTAAGGCTTCAGTTTGTACAGAGCTGTCATAAGGCCATAGAGGTGCATGAGGCTCTAATGTACCTATACTATGCCTCTGATTTTTTATTGCATTGGAAGAAATCATGTTTTAATGATGGTGGATGTATAGGCATTCTATGTACATGCTTCATCCAGCGAAGCACCATATGGCAATACATGAAAGTTGTGCATCTTCATACTATTATCATAGAATGGTAGAGTTGGAAAGAACCTCCAGTGTCATCGGGGCCAACCCCCTGCTCAGTGCAGGATTACTAAATCATCCCAGACAGATGTCTGTCAAGCCTTTATTTGAATACTTCCATGGATGAAGAACTCACCACCTCCTGTGGCAAACCTGTTCTGCTCCACTCATTGATCACCTTCACTGCCAGAAAGTTTTAGTATCTAGTAAGTTTCTAGAAAGTTTTAAGCTCTAATATCTAATCTGAGTCTCTTTATCAGTTTAATCCCATTGCTTTAGTCTTTCCTTGTGCAAATGAGAATAGGGCTGATCCCTCTGCACTGTGACAGCCCTTCAGATATTTGTAGACAGCTATTAACTTTCCTCTCAGCCTTCTTGTTTGCAAGCTGAACATTCCCAGATCCTTTAACCTTTTCTCATAGGACATGATTTGCAGACCGCTCACCATCTTGATATCTCTCCTCTAAACTAGCTCTATGTCTTTTTTAAATTAGGGTCCCCAAAACTGGAATACTAATGCCCCACGCAGCCCAGAACATTCTCATAAGCCTCTGTTTGGCAATGGAGGCGAGACCAAAAACCAAAGGAAAGAAGTACAGGTAAAGTTAAAATGATCTTTCTATTCCTGATGCTGTAGTAGCATTGTATGTTGTGCAAGTGATTTCTAGGAATAAACATAGACTTAACAGTAACTTTAACTAGTTTGCATCAGCAGTCTCATAATTATGACTATTTCTGACAGTCTAGGGTCCCACACAGAAAAGACCATATCCCGATTGGGGGGTGTTAAAGCGTGAGAACTGGTGAACCCTAGGTGCAGCTTCCAGATCTAGCCCTAATTCAAATCGATATTGTGACACAACTAATCCATATGCTCTATTGTGAAAGTTTGGTCAGGCCATGCATCTAACTGACGGCCTTGCCAGGCATGAACAACATGTGCAACAGAACCAGATGTTTCAAATCCTGCAACACATTTCCATTCATCTAGCAGTTTTGGATCTAGCTGCAACAGCCCAAACTGCAGTGAAAGCTGCAGCTCACACCATAGTTCAAACCAGAGCTCAAGTCTTTCCTCACTCCAAGGTCCAGGCATCACCTTCACCAGGTTCTAGTTCTCAAACAGGTAGTACTAGAACACATATGCCTTTGTTTCCACTCTACAAGGGTAATAATGCCTGATTCGTTTTGAACTTTAAGCTATTTAGTTTCCTACCAGCATGGCTAAGTAGCCATTATTATGTCTTTATTATAAGGAGAGGCTCTGGTGAGGCTGATCCCTCTCTGGGAACATGCAGATCCTCTTGTAGCAACCTTCAGACTTTCCTGACAACATTCTGCAAGGTCTTCAAAGATCCAAGTCAAGCTTGTTCTATAGCGTCCTCCCCATTGTATTTAAGCCAGGGTTCCATATCAGTTGGTCAGTTTGCCATTCTGTTTTGGATGCTATATTGTATTCTCTACAAACTACATGTTTTTTCTCTTGGAACGCACAGCCATTACGGCTGGAATGCTACGTCTGCTGACGTCAGCAGCAGAGCACATCCACCCTCCTGTGGCACCAGGAAACCTCTTGGCGTCCAGGCTCCATCTTGACCAGTATGTTTGTTTAAAATGTTTCTCACTGAAGTATGATAAGCACTGTATTGAGTAATGAAAAGGTTTCTGGAGTCAAAGGATACCTTGGTTAGACTCTGATTGTCGATGACTCTTGGTTCTAAGAGGGCCCTGTGGTATGATGTGCTGACTAAAGTTTTGGGGTACCCCTTTTCCTCGAAACGGTTGATCAAAATTTTGGATTGATACCTATAGTCTTCTACTGAGGTATAATTCCTTCTCAATCTTCTAAATTGGCCTTAGGGTATGCTCCTCTTCGACTCCTTTGTGTAACAGCTATTGACGTTTAGGTAACTGTTTGAGTCAACTTTCTTGAAGTGGGTTTTAGTCAGTAAGGAACCGTCTGCAAATTGCCTCCAAAGCACCATTAAAGGAGATGTCCCGAGGCAGCAAGTGGGTCTATACACTTCTGTATGGCCATAATAATGCACTTTGTAATGTACATTGTGCATTAATTATGAGCCATACAGAAGTTATAAAAAGTTTTATACTTACCTGCTCCGTTGCTGGCGTCCTCGTCTCCATGGTGCCGACTAATTTTCGCCCTCCGATGGCCAAATTAGCCGCGCTTGCGCAGTCCGGGTCTTCTCCTCTTCTCTATGGGGCTCCGTGTAGCTCCGTGTAGCTCCGCCCCGTCACGTGCCGATTCCAGCCAATCAGGAGGCTGGAATCGGCAATGGACCGCACAGAAGCCCTGCGGTCCATGAAGACGGAGGATCCCGGCGGCCATCTTCAGCAGGTGAGTATGAAGACGCCGGACCGCCGGGATTCAGGTAAGCGCTGTGCGGGTGGTTT
Organism: Eleutherodactylus coqui; assembly: GCF_035609145.1. NCBI lineage: Eukaryota > Metazoa > Chordata > Amphibia > Anura > Eleutherodactylidae > Eleutherodactylus > Eleutherodactylus coqui. The sequence goes on along the minus strand of NC_089838.1, from coordinate 69,349,747 downwards.
TTTTAACCCCTGCATCGGGGTTGTCTCGCGCCGAACGGGGGGGGGTTTAAAAAAAAAAAAACCCGTTTCGGCGCGGGACATCTCCTTTAATTCCAGAATATGTTCACTATGCATCTTGCACTTTATCTGGTTTCTCCCAGAACTTGGCACACCTTGATTAGTTCATTTATCATAAGCTCCATGTTTTTTACCTTTATATGTATTCATTATTATATTATGTATATTATATTGTATATTATTATATTATCTTTTTTTAGAGGACGTCATCTTATTGAAATATATAATATTTTTTTTTTACTTTTATAAACCTCTTTGTTCCACCCCCTTTTTCTTGAGGGATCATCATTGTTCCTCATTCAATACCACATGGACCCCCTCTGTGTTTGTTCCTTTACTTGGTTCCCCAATGTAGATTCCTCCTTCTTTCCCATCTGACAAATAATTGATTTATTTCCAATGCATTTACTGGTACTTCATGCAAATCCTTGTTATTTACTTTGCTCTTCAGGACTTTGGGAAATATTTCAAAATGTTATATTCATTACTTTTTATGCACATTATTCTTCTATTCTTATCTCAAGACAATAAATTTACTACCTTCACTCCTTTCTGCATTTTACTTATATTTCATTGAACTTGCTGCTGCAACTAACGCCAATCGCTGATGCAACCCCCGGCCCCTACCTCCCCCTGATTTATACTTGTTGTTCATGTTTATTTGTATTGTGTTCATTATAGCATATATCCATTTCTAATTGTGTATACAATTTTTGTGTCCGCCCTCATTTTTTGTAACTGTTTCCTTTTGTTTCACTATATAAATGTGTCATTCCTTGCTTTGCTACGTTTTAGCTTTGTGCTTGGGAAAGGAACATACAGGCTCCGAAACACGTTGCACTCTGTCTCTGTATATATTCAGTAAATTACCACTTATACGTTCATGAAGTTTCTACCATTCATTTACTAGTCCTGGTTTTCAACCATCCACAGTTACTTGGTCCACTCTTGATCTTATTTTGGTGCTGTTACACACCTGGGGCACTCTGAGCGCAGGAGTTCTTTTCTTCTTCACCTGTACTTCCCACCCCTCCATGGGGCTGTTTCATCTCCAGGGATTTTTCCTTGCTTAAGCTTTCTTCTGCATGTCCTTTGGGACAGGGTGTCTTCTTTCCACACAGCCCTCTCTCTATACATAGTTGTGGCAGACATTCCCCACCCAAGGATTTGACTGCAATCAATTTGACCCACATCCAGAGGCGCTGTCCTACCAAGCTTGCATCAAGACTATATAGGCCTTGCTGAAATAGTTGTGGAGCTTTGGATAAGAGCCCCCAAAGCTCGGTTTTCAGCAGCGTGCTCTCCTAGCTTAATAGCAACCCTTGAGAAGAGTAGCAGCAAGGCAATGTAGGGGAATTGTGTCTGAGCAATTGGCAACTAGTGGTTCAAGGTCACTTACTCTGTGCTTGCACCAGTTCCTGATAAATTTTTTGTAGGGTTTCCCTCACCTCCCTTTGTGTAGCCCTGTAGAACCAAGAAGGCCTCCTCAGAAGCAGTCGTGGTAGTAGGAAGGGACTGTGTCTTTTGGATAGCCAGGGTGGTACTTTAACTAACCTCTCATTTGGTTGTCCCACAGGAGTTCCATCTTACTGAATTCAGCCACAAATTGATCTCTGATCACCCAGTCTGCATTCAAGGGGTTGTCTCGCGGCAAACCTCAAAATTTTACCTTACCCCATTCCCCCTGTCACCCCCTGGCATAAAATAGCAAATTAAAGCGGTTTTTAAACCGCTTGCTACTCACCGATCCGACGAAATAAGGACTTTAAAAAATCTTCACCCAAAGATGGCCGCCGGTCCTTTCCCAAGGATGCACTGCGGTTTTCTCCCATGGTGCACCGCGGGTCTTCTCCCATGGTGCACCATGGGCTCTGTGCGTTCCATTGCCGATTCCAGCCTCCTGATTGGCTGGAATCGGCACACGTGACGGGGCGGAGCTGTGATCACGACGCGGTGACCAGCTCTCCGGCACGAGCGGCCCCATTCACCAGGCAGAAGACCGCACAGCGCAAGCGCGTCTAAAAAGCAAGAAGACATCAGAATTAGACGGATCCATGGCGACGGGGACGCTAGCAATGGAGCAGGTAAGTGAATACCTTCTGTATGGCTCATATTTAATGCACGATGTACATTACAAAGTGCACTAATATGGCCATACAGAAGTGTATAACCCCACTTGCTGCCGCGAGACAACCCCTTTAAGTAAAGCAGTGTTCCCATCCACATAACTTGGATAACTTCTGTCACTGACTTGGAAGGCTGAAGAAGAATTACTGGAGGGTATCTCTCTTCCATTGATTATATGTGTAGAATTGATTCCATTTCTAAGGCTGGGTGAGGTGTTTTTAAGTACCTTTGGACATTGAAATATGGTGACCAGAAGGTCTCACTGTTCAAAGCTTGTGAATTAGTGCTTCCATAACTGTTATTCAGAGAGTCAGCTGAATTTGACTGTGACATAGTGCAATTGTAATTCTGCTGATTATGCCAAATCCAAGATGAGTTTCTTAGTATGACATAAATGTTGCAGCTAAACAATTGTTTTTAATAACAATCATACAGCCAAGTAGAGCAGTCTATATATCTGGAATCTTGACCACAACAGAAAATCCCACACCAATGGAACTGTAGGCAGGTCCAACCACCCCACTATAGGTCTTTCGGGGGTTACTCTCGACCATAGCCAACCAGCCTCAATGTGGGTACTACAATGTGCACTTCGTGTATTATATGTGCAACAATCCAAAAAAACAGTCTCAGACAAAGTGCTAAATAAAGTTCCATCCCTAGTCCATATAGAAAGGATACTTTCTCTTAAAGAACCAGTCACTATGGTTGTAGCAAAACAATAACAGTAATTCAAGGCATGGATTTCTTGAAGTTAATTCACAAATTCACAAAATTGTTTGGAACAATACCTCGTTCACCAAGCATAATCTTCCATCTTTTTTCTTCTCTTTACCTGCTTTCAGTGGCATAACTACAGGGATTGTGAGGGTCAGAATAAAGCCCAGACCCAAGTGGGGTCCACTGGCCTACTTTGGCACACTGATGTCATTCTATGTCAGGCAGTGGTGAATCGTTGCTGGAATTGGCTTCCATAATGCCATTGGCTAGAAGGCTGTTTTCAGATACCCTGTCCTGACCAGAATAAGAGGTAAGTGAGGCTTGTGTTTTAGGGGGACTACAAATTGCTTGAATAAGATATATTACGAATTTGTGAAAAAAGATAAGGATAGGAACACTTTAACTTAATACTTAATAAGCCCAAAAGATACTTAATAAATAGTAGTAAAGAATAACAGCCTTATTAGTTGACTTAATGCTAATACCTATAGAAGCATTGCCTTTGCTTTTTTATTCTACTGCTCATTTGCACAATGGTTTATTAATTATTTTACCTTGTTAATAGTGAGATATGTTTTATGAAATATTGTCCTGTTTGCATAACTTTTATAATAAACTCTAATTGTCTAATAAACCATGTGAAGTATTTCCATACTAGCTATTAAGGATTATTCATTTCTGAAGGACAGCCATCTGGTTTCACGTGTAGGCACACACTGGCGTATTATTGTAATTTGTTTTCTATTACTTACCTATAAACAATTTTGTAAGGCTACCATCAATAACCATGCGTCCTTATCTTTTTCTCTGTGCTATAGATTATTAAGCCTTACTTTATTTACTCCAGGAGTTGACAGAGACAATGGTAAAATAGTTACTCTGCCTATACTTACTTTTAATATTATATTCTCAGCAGCATTTTACAAATGTTCTCTAGAGGGTGCTGAGTAACTGGTGTAAGTGCAGGGAGAAGTAATCATATAGAAGAGCAGTGTATAATGGACAGAGCTGCAGCTTTACAAAGCATTATATTAACTTGTACAGGCCACACTGCTTCAATACAATGCTAATCTAATGTTAATGACAAATGATTTAGTAAAAGGAGTTTAATCATCATAGAAATACATGTTTAGTTAAACATATTGATACAGTATAGAAAACTAATAATATTCAATGGTGAAGGCCAAATGGGTGGACCAAAGTTTATAATCCTCTATTTTCGAGTGTCAGCTTTGTTTTGTTTAAGTCTTAACTTTGGAAGTTGATGAAAAGACTACTTGTCCAAGAAATAATCTGAATAGTTTTACTAAAAACCTGTCCAAAAACAATAAGAAACAATTTTGACATTAAATTGTGTTCACATTTCTCTTTTATCCCTTTTTAAATTTATGATGACAACTTAGATACCTAAGTAAGTGCTGAAATGTGTTTGTTAGACCTGGCTTCTTACCAAAGGCGTAACTTGAAGCTCCTGGGCCCCAATGCAAAACCTGTAACAGGGCCCCCAACTATGATGCTTTATCCATAGTACTGGGCTCCTATATGGAGAAGAGAGGCCTTATGGGCCCCCTAAGGCTCGAGGGTCCGGTGCAACCGCATCCCCTACAGCCCCTATAGTTACACCAGTGCTTCTTACTATATTGGCTTACAGAGTAGGGATCTATTATTTATCCTAAGATTTATCAACTTTAGAGGCAGAGTTTTATCAGGTATTACCTTGTGAAGTCACATGGCACTCTTCGAAAGATGGTAGCGTAATATTTTGTTTCTATGGAAGTTTGCTAAACTGACAAAATGTTACTGTTCAACATCAATATATACCACTCTGATATAGTATTGATGCAAACTGTAAACTGTCTAAGGTCTCATGTCCACGGGCATAATTGAAATGCGGATTACCCACGCGGACGATCCGCAGTTCAATATGCCCCATAGACAATTATTGGGCATCCGCAGATAATTAAATACTTGCGGATGTCATTTTCTCCCGATGTGCGGATCGCACGCACAGGAAACAAAATGCAGCATGCTCCATTTTCTGTGGATGGAAACCGTCTGATCCGCGACACACCCGCAGCTGACACTGCGCACCGAGCGCAACCGTAGTGCAGAAGAAAGAAGATCTGGCCAGGATGGAGAAGACCAGCACCGCATCCAGACTGGTGAGTAAAATGTCAATGGCTGGGTGCATGGGTGGAGTCTGCTGCACTTGGAATCTGTGTGTGCCCATGAAAATGAGGCCTAATGGTGCTAGTAAACCAGCACAGGAACTGCTATAGTCAGTCGCATCATCAGTTGTGGAAGGTAGAAACTGTATAAATGAAAGCTGCACTACTATTGGTTGCTATGAGCGACAAAGACAGTTTTCTTGAATCTCCATACTGCAGTGTACTCCGTAAAAATAGAGCAATTTTTTTGCAGCGTTAATGAAAAAAATAGATGTGTAGATGAATTTTTGAGGCTGGTGGATCTTGAGCATGTTATTATTTTACAGCTTACAATAAAGCCTCACACTGAGTTCATATCAGCATCTGCCCCATAGACATCTATCACTTAAAATCTTTATCGTGCACTATGATTTTCCTATGCATCTGTAAAAAATGTTGTCTGTTCTTGATTTTTGGACAAGTTGTCCAGAAAAAAATACAAGATTTCGTGGACTTTTAGGCCTTAGTCAGACGGGCGTTTTTAGCCGCGATTTGCGCATGCGCATGCGTCCGGCGATTTTTTAAAACCATTGCTTTGCAATGGTATCGGACACATGAGCGCTTTTTATGCGCTCGTCCGATAAATTATAGAACAAAAAATCGCAGATTGCACCTATCTGCGATCTGCAATTCCTGTTCTCTTCTGTATATGCGCTAAATAGGGCCGGCGGCAGCAGCGCCGACCCCATTGAGAACATATAGAAGACAAATCATTCTTCTCTGCCACAGCTGTAACAGCTATGGAAGAGAAGAACGATGTTTGCCCATTGAATTCAATGGAGCGGCAATACAGCCGCTCCATTGAAAGCAATGGGCTGCCGGCGTGCGCTGGGTGAATTGTCGGGAAGGGGTTAAATATATAAGCCCTTCCCGGCAATTCATCCTAAAATGAGTTAAAATAAAAAAAAATTGTATACTTACCTTTCCGCTGCAGCCGGAGTACAGCCACGGCCGCTGTCAGTTCTCCTGAACTGCTTCTTGGCATTATTCAGCCGGCGGGGCTTTAAAATCCCCGCCTGCTGAATGATCTGCCTCTGATTGGTCACAGCCCTGACCAATCAGAGGCTGAAAACACTCACACACCCATTCATGAATTCATGAATGGGTGAGTGACTGCTGCCTCTCAGCGCTGAGCCAATCAGGGGCAGGTCTGACTCACATCCATTCATGAATTCATGAATGGGTGTGAGTGAGGCATGCCTCTGATTGGCTCAGCGCTGAGCCAATCAGGGGGCAGGTCTGACTCACACCCCCTTCACACCCACTGCAGGACGGCCGCGAGGAGCTCTGGCTGCCGGCAGAAGGTGAGTATACAATTTTTTTTTATTTTTACACATTTTAGGATGAATTGCAGGTAAGGGCTTATATATTTAAGCCCTTCCCAACAATTCATCCCGGGCTCGCCCGCAGCGCATTGCTTTCAATGGAGACTAGAGATGAGCGAGCACCAAAATGCTCGGGTGCTCGTTACTCGGGACGAACTTTTCGCGATGCTCGAGGGTTCGTTTCGAATAACGAACCCCATTGAAGTCAATGGGCGACCCGAGCATTTTTGTATTTCGCCGATGCCCGCTAAGGTTTTCATGTGTGAAAATCTGGGCAATTCAAGAAAGTGATGGGAACGACACAGCAACGGATAGGGCAGGCGAGGGGCTACGTGTTGGGCTGCATCTCAAGTTCACAGGTCCCACTATTAAGCCATTACAGCGGCAAGAGTGGGGCCCCCCCCCTCCCAAAAACTTTTACTTCTGAAAAGCCCTCATTAGCATGGCATACCTTTGCTAAGCACCACACTAGCTACAACAAAGCACAATCACTGCCTGGATGACACTCCGCTGCCACTTCTCCTGGGTTACATGCTGACCAACCGCCCCCCCTCCCCCCCACAGCGCACACCAAAGTGTCCCTGCGCAGCCTTCAGCTGCCCTCATGCCACACCACCCTCATGTCTATTTAGAAGTGCGTCTGCCATGAGGAGGAACCGCAGGCACACACTGCAGAGGGGTTGGCACGGCTAGGCAGCGACCCTCTTTAAAAGGGGCGGGGCGATAGCCCACAATGCTGTACAGAAGCAATGAGAAATAGAATCCTGTGCCACCGCCATCAGGAGCTGCACACGTGGGCATAGCAATGGGGAACCTATGTGCCACACACTATTCATTCTGTCAAGGTGTCTGCATGCCCCAGTCAGACTGGTAATATGTACCTTAACAGTAACCGCGTTGGTGGTAATGTGGTGGTGACTGCGGACCTAGTAGCGCGGTTTTATTTTGTTGGTTTTCGGAATGTGGCCAGGATTAAGTGGGCCGTGGCGGGGGGATGTTTTTGAGGCACTACGTGTCCTCTCCACGTGTCCGTGGTTATATGCACCTTAACAGTAACCGCGTTGGTGGTAATGTGGTGGTGACTGCGGACCTAGTAGGCGGTTTTATTTTGTTGGTTTTCGGAATGTGGCCAGGATTAAGTGGGCCGTGGCGGGGGGATGGTGGGGGGGCTCTCTTGTAGTGTCGGTAAAGGTGAAATTCTTGGACTGCCACCAGACGAACCAATGCAAAGGTATTTGCCAAGAATGTTTTCATTGTTGGAGGAGGAGGGGGATGTTTTGGAGGCACTATGTGTCCTCTCCACGTGTCCGTGGTTATATGCACCTTAACAGTAACCGCGTTGGTGGGAAATGGCCTCGCCTCCATCATGTCTTTGGGAAGCCTCTGTTTCCACACCCCAGAGACATACCATTAGCAGCGGTATAGGCAGAGCCCAGAATTCGTAACATTTCAGCCGTAGCATTAGGACAGGCCCCACTAACATATCACTAGCAGCATTATAGCGGGAGCGCAGTCTTCGTTCCATGTCAGCAATAGTAGCACTCAAGACAGGCCCCAGTAACAATTCCGAAGCAGCAGTATAGCGGGAGCGCAGTCTTCGTTCCATGTCAGCAATAGTAGCACTCAAGACAGGCCCCAGTAACAATTCCGAAGCAGCAGTATAGCGGGAGCGCAGTCTTCGTTCCATGTCAGTAATAGTAGCACTCAAGACAGGCCCCAGTAACAATTCCGAAGCAGCAGTATAGCGGGAGCGCAGTCTTCGTTCCATGTCAGCAATAGTAGCACTCAAGACAGGCCCCAGTAACAATTCCGAAGCAGCAGTATAGCAGGAGCGCAGTCTTCGTTCCATGTCAGTAATAGTAGCACTCAAGACAGGCCCCAGTAACAATTCCGAAGCAGCAGTATAGCGGGAGCGCAGTCTTCGTTCCATGTCAGCAATAGTAGCACTCAAGACAGGCCCCAGTAACAATTCCGAAGCAGCAGTATAGCGGGAGCGCAGTCTTCGTTCCATGTCAGCAATAGTAGCACTCAAGACAGGCCCCAGTAACAATTCCGAAGCAGCAGTATAGTGGGAGCGCAGTCTTAGTTCCATTTCAGTAGCTGCAGTATAGCCAAGGCCCAAGTTACATTTATGTAGCTAAAGTGTAGGCCAACCCCACACACACTTCTGTACCATGAGTGCAGGCGAAGAACATACAAATTGCTATGATTACACTGTAGGTGAGGGCCCCAAAAAATTGGTGTACCAACAGTACTAATGTACCTCAGTAAAAATTGGCCATGCCCAACCAAGATGGCAGGTGAAACCCATTAATCGCTTTGGTTAATGTGGCTTAAGTGGTAACTAGGCCTGGAGGCAGCCCAGTTTAACGAAAAATTGGTTCAAGTTAAAGTTTCAACGCTTTTAAGAGCATTGAAACATATAAAAATTGTTTAGAAAAATTAGATGAGTGAGCCTTGTGGCCCTAAGAAAAATTGCCCGTTCAGCGTGATTACGTGAGGTTTCAGGAGGAGGAGCAGGAGGAGGAGGAGGAATATTATACACAGATTGATGAAGCAGAAATGTCCCCGTTTTGGATGGTGAGAGAGAACGTAGCTTCCATCCGCGGGTGCAGCCTACGTATTGCTTACGTATCGCTGCTGTCCGCTGGTGGAGAAGAGAAGTCTGGGGAAATCCAAGCTTTGTTCATCTTGATGAGTGTTAGCCTGTCGGCACTGTCGGTTGACAGGCGGGTACGCTTATCTGTGATGATTCCCCCAGCCGCACTAAACACCCTCTCCGACAAGACGCTAGCCGCAGGACAAGCAAGCACCTCCAGGGCATACAGCGCTAGTTCAGGCCACGTGTCCAGCTTCGACACCTAGTAGTTGTAGGAGGCAGAGGCGTCACGGAGGACGGTCGTGCGATCGGCTATGTACTCCCTCACCATCCTTTTACAGTGCTCCCGCCGACTCAGCCTTGACTGGGGAGCGGTGACACAGTCTTGGTGAGGAGCCATAAAGCTGTCCAGGCCCTTAAAGACTGTTGCGCTGCCTGGGCTGTACATGCTGCTCGATCTCCGCACCTCCCCTGCTACCTGGCCCTCGGAACTGCGCCTTCTGCCACTAGCGCTGTCGGATGGGAATTTTACCATCAGCTTGTCCGCCAGGGTCCTGTGGTATAGCAACACTCTCGAACCCCTTTCCTCTTCGGGAATGAGACTGGGAAGGTTCTCCTTATAGCGTGGGTCGAGCAGTGTGTACACCCAGTAATCCGTAGTGGCCAGAATGCGTGCAACGCGAGGGTCACGAGAAAGGCATCCTAACATGAAGTCAGCCATGTGTGCCAGGGTACCCGTACGCAACACATGGCTGTCTTCACTAGGAAGATCACTTTCAGGATCCTCCTCCTCCTCTTCCTCCTCCTCCTCATCCTCCTCAGGCCATACACGCTGAAAGGGTGACAGGCAAGCAGCAGGGGCACCGTCAGCAGTGGGCCAAGCTGTCTCTTCCCCCTCCTCCTCATCCTCCTCATGCTCCTCCTCCTCCTCCTCCTGAATGCGCTGAGATATAGACAGGAGGGTGCTCTGACTATCCAGCGACATACTGTCTTCCCCCGCCTCCGTTTCCGAGCGCAAAGCGGCTGCCTTTATGGTTTGCAGGGAACTTCTCAAGATGCATAGCAGAGGAATGGTGACGCTAATGATTGCAGCATCGCCGCTCACCACCTGGGTAGACTGCTCAAAGTTTCCAAGGACCTGGCAGATGTCTGCCAACCAGGCCCACTCTTCTGAAAAGAATTGAGGAGGCTGACTCCCACTGCGCCGCCCATGTTGGAGTTGGTATTCCACCATAGCTCTACGCTGCTCATAGAGCCTGGCCAACATGTGGAGCGTAGAGTTCCACCGTGTGGGCACGTCGCACAGCAGTCGGTGCACTGGCAGATTAAAGCGATGTTGCAGGATGCGCAGGGTGGCAGCGTCCGTGTGGGACTTGCGGAAATGTGCGCAGAGCCGGCGCACCTTTCCGAGCACGTCTGACAAGCGTGGGTAGCTTTTCAGAAAGCGCTGAACCACCAAATTAAAGACGTGGGCCAGGCATGGCACGTGCGTGAGGCTGCCGAGCTGCAGAGCCGCCACCAGGTTACGGCCGTTGTCACACACGACCATGCCCGGTTGGAGGCTCAGCGGCGCAAGCCAGCGGTCGGTCTGCTCTGTCAGACCCTGCAGCAGTTCGTGGGCCGTGTGCCTCCTATCTCCTAAGCTGAGTAGTTTCAGCACGGCCTGCTGACGCTTGCCCACCGCTGTGCTGCCACGCTGCGCGACACCGACTGCTGGCGACGTCCTGCTGCTGCTGACACATCTAGATTGCGAGACAGAGGTTGAGGAGGAGGAGGAGGAGGGTGCTTTAGTGGAGGAAGCATACACTGCCGAACATACCACCACCGAGCTGTGGCCCGCAATTCTGGGGGTGGGTAGGACGTGAGCGGTCCCAGGCTCTGACTCTGTCCCAGCCTCCACTAAATTCACCCAATGTGCCGTCAGGGAGATGTAGTGGCCCTGCCAGCCTGTGCTTGTCCACGTGTCCGTAGTTAAGTGGACCTTGCCACTAACCGCATTGGTGAGGGCGCGTACAATGTTGCGGGAGACGTGGTCGTGCAGGGCTGGGATGGCATATCGGGAAAAGTAGTGGCGACTGGGAACTGAGTAGCGCGGGGCCGCCGCCGCCATCATAGCTTTGAAAGCCTCTGTTTCCACAACCCTATACGGCAGCATTTCAAGGCTCATAAATTTGGCTATGTTGACGGTTAACGATTGAGCGTGCGGGTGCGTGGCGGCGTACTTGCGCTTGTGCTCCAACACTTGCGCTAGCGACGGCTGGACTGTGCGGTGCGAGACATTGGTGGATGGGGCCGAGGACAGCGGAGGTGAGGGTGTGGGTGCAGGCCATGAGATGGTAGTGCCTGTGTCCTGAGAGGGGGGTTGGATCTCAGTGGCAGGTTGGGGCACAGGGGGAGAGGCAGCGGTGGAAACCGGAGGCGGTGAACGGCCTTCGTCCCACCTTATGGGGTGCTTGGCCATCATATGTCTGCGCATGCTGGTGGTGGTGAGGCTGTTGGTGGTGGCTCCCCGGCTGATCTTGGCGCGACAAAGGTTGCACACCACTGTTCGTCGGTCGTCAGGCGTCTCGGTGAAAAACTGCCAGACCTTAGAGCACCTCGGCCTCTGCAGGGTGGCATGGCGCGAGGGTGCGCTTTGGGAAACAGTTGGTGGATTATTCGGTCTGGCCCTGCCTCTACCCCTGGCCACCGCACTGCCTCTTGCAACCTGCCCTGCTGCTGCCCGTGCCTCCCCCTCTGAAGACCTGTCCTGTGTAGGCGTTGCACACCAGGTGGGGTCAGTCACCTCATCGTCCTGCTGCTCTTCCTCCGAATCCTCTGTGCGCTCCTCCCTCGGACTTACTGCCCTTACTACTACCTCACTGCAAGACAACTGTGTCTCATCGTCAACGTCCTCCTCACCCACAGAAAGTTCTTGAGACAGTTGGCGGAAGTCCCCAGCCTCATCCCCCGGACCCCGGGAACTTTCCAATGGTTGTGCATCAGTGACGATAAACTCCTCTGGTGGGAGAGGAACCACTGCTGCCCAATCTGAGCAGGGGCCCGAGAACAGTTCCTGGGAGTCTTCCCGCTCCTGAGCATGTGTCATTGTAGTGGAGTGAGGAGGCTGGGAGGAAGGAGGAGCAGCAGACAGAGGATTCAGATTTGCAGCAGTGGACGGCGCAGAACTGTGGCTGGACGATAGGTTGCTCGAAGCACTTTCTGCCATCCAGGACAGGACCTGCTCACACTGCTCATTTTCTAATAAAGGTCTCCCGCGTGGACCCATTAATTGGGCGATGAATGTGGGGACGCCAGAAACGTGCCTCTCTCCTAATCGCGCAGCAGTCGGCTGCGACACACCTGGATCAGGAGCTCGGCCTGTGCCCACACCCTCACTTGGGCCTACGCGTCCTCGGCCGCGTCCACGTCCTCTAGGCCTACCCCTACCCCTCAGCATGCTGTATTACCAGTGATTTGATTTCACAGGCAGGAAAGAAATTGGCGCAAGCCTGCAGGCCAAATATAATTTTTTAACTTTTTTTAAAATGGAAAGACCCACTGCCTCTAGTGAATGAATAATAAGTTTAATAACTGTGTTGCGGCCCTGCAAAAGTGTCACAGAACTTTACTGTTGCAGAGTTATTAACTGTGGCAGAGCAGGTATTTCCCAGGCAGGAAAGAAATTGGCGCAAGGCTGCACTCAACCGTAGCTGGTTGCGTCTGATTTTTTTAGGTTCTCCACGCAGCACACACGTACCCAGAGCCCTTAGGACTGACAGAGGCAGGGCAAATATACTTTTTTCCCTTTTGTTTAAAAGGATAGGCCCACTGCGTCTATTCACTGAATAATAAGTTTAATAACTGACACTGTGTTGCGGCCCTGCAAAAGTGTCACAGAACTTTACTGTTGCAGAGTTATTAACTGTGGCAGAGCAGGTATTTCCCAGGCAGGAAAGAAATTGGCACAAGGCTGCACTCAACCGTAGCTGGTTGCGTCTGATTTTTTTAGGTTCTCCACGCAGCACACACGTACCCAGAGCCCTTAGGACTGACAGAGGCAGGGCAAATATACTTTTTTCCCTTTTGTTTAAAAGGATAGGCCCACTGCGTCTATTCACTGAATAATAAGTTTAATAACTGACACTGTGTTGCGGCCCTGCAAAAGTGTCACAGAACTTTACTGTTGCAGAGTTATTAACTGTGGCAGAGCAGGTATTTCCCAGGCAGGAAAGAAATTGGCGCAAGGCTGCACTCAACCGTAGCTGGTTGCGTCTGATTTTTTTAGGTTCTCCACGCAGCACACACGTACCCAGAGCCCTTAGGACTGACAGAGGCAGGGCAAATATACTTTTTTCCCTTTTGTTTAAAAGGATAGGCCCACTGCGTCTATTCACTGAATAATAAGTTTAATAACTGACACTGTATTGCGGCCCTGCAAAAGTGTCACAGAACTTTACTGTTGCAGAGTTATTAACTGTGGCAGAGCAGGTATTTCCCAGGCAGGAAAGAAATTGGCGCAAGGCTGCACTCAACCGTAGCTGGTTGCGTCTGATTTTTTTAGGTTCTCCACGCAGCACACACGTACCCAGAGCCCTTAGGACTGACAGAGGCAGGGCAAATATACTTTTTTCCCTTTTGTTTAAAAAGAAAAGGCCCACTGCGTCTATTCAATGATTAATATAACTGTGTTGCGGCCCTGCAAAAGTGTCACAGAACTTTACTGTTGCAGAGTTATTAACTGTGGCAGAGCAGGTATTTCCTAGGCAGGAAAGAAATTGGCGCAAGGCTGCACTCAACCATAGCTGGTTGCGTCTGATTTTTTTAGGTTCTCCACGCAGCACATACGTACCCAGAGCCCTTAGGACTGACAGAGGCAGGGCAAATATACTTTTTTCCCTTTTGTTAAAAAAGAAAAGGCCCACTGCGTCTATTCAATGACTAATAACTGTGTTGTGGCCCTGCTTACACAATTCTGTGCCTGTAGTATCAATGCAGGGTGCAATGCTCTGCACCGCCGATTTTGAGAGAAAAAAAAAAAAGCAACACAGCTAACAGCAGCCTGCACAGTACTCCACACAGTTAAATGTGGCCCTAGAAAGGACCGTTGAGGTTCTTGAAGGCTACACTCACTCCTAACACTCTCCCTGCCTAAGCACCACTTCTGTCCCTAATGCTGGGTGCAATGCTCTGCACTGCCGATTTTGAGAAAAAAAAAAAATTTCTCCACTGCTAACAGCAGCCTGCACACACATAGATGTGGCCCTAAGAAGGACCGTTGGGGTTCTTGAAGCCTACACTCACTACAAATACTCTCCCTACAGCAACTCCAATAGAACTGGACTTTCCCTCAGCTAACTCACAAGGCATGTGTGGCGAGCCGCGGGAGGGGACGACTTTTATACTCGGGTGACATCTGATCGCCCCAGCCACTCACAGCAGGGGGGTGGTATAGGGCTTGAACGTCACAGGGGGAAGTTGTAATGCCTTCCCTGTCTTTCAATTGGCCAGAAAAGCGCGCTAACATCTCAGAGAGGAAACTGAAAGTAACCGGAACACTGCGTGGTACTCGTTACGAGTAACGAGCATCCCGAACACCCTAATATTCGCACGAATATCAAGCTCGGACGAGTACGTTCGCTCATCTCTAATGGAGACGGCTGTATTGCCGTCTCCATTGAATGCAATGCGCTGGAAAGCTCCGGCCCGTTTCTAATGAAACACGGCTAGGAGCAGATTTTCGGGCGATTTGCGGGCGACTTGCGCGCAGCGGTCACGCGATTTGCGGATGCGCATCCGTCATGCGATCAGCAAATCGCGCGAAAAAACGCCCGTCTGACTAAGGCATTATAGAGACCTTTGCTTTGCAAAAAAAATCACACAAAGCGGCCATCTACTTACTGATATACTGATACAAGAGGGCAGGCATATAAACCACTTATCCCCCAACATGCAGACTACTATGTGGGTAAAGTGGGTAAAAGAAGCCAAAAATCAAAGAAAAGCAATTCTGGCATTGTGTATATTTTTTTTCTGACAGCGTTCACTGTGTGGCATTAATAATATGCAGGTGAAGTGATACAATTTTTTTTATTTTTTGATGCGATGATTGTGAAAAGATTTTCAAGCTTTTAATATTTTTTACTAATAAAACGTTTATTCAATTTTTATTTATTCCCCATAGGGGACTTGAACTTGTAATTGCTTGAGCTGTTTGGGACCCCTGAATGACAATGGAGACATTTAAATGTGACTGTCAGGATTTCACTTAAGGGTGGACACCAACTGGCATTTTTTTCTCCACTGCGCTGCGAGAATAAGTGAAAAGTCTCGCAGCACAGTGCGAGAAAAACGCTGGTAAATCGCCAGTCTTTTCAATGGGGCCAATGGGGACTTTTCACTTACTCTCGCAGCGCAGTGGAGAAAAAAACGCCAGTGGGTGTCCACCCTAAGAGTGGTGTATTAAAGGGAATTTAGTTTAGGGTATTTTTTGGAGTCAACATTCGTTTAGAGGGGCTGATTTTATTCTGAGGTCTATTTTTTATATAAAAAGCAGGGAAGCAGTGTTGTAACTTTCATTTCTTATATGTATATATACTGTAAATATTTTATCAAACTTTTTTTTACATCCCCTAGTTGAACATGTGATGTCTTGATCACTTGCACATTACATTACAATACTTCCATTTGCGATATTCTGTATTCAGTACTTCAGTACTTCTGTATTGCAGTATATTATGCCTCAGCTGTCATTATATTACAACTTGTGCCCCCATAGACAACTCTTCTGAAAATTAAATAAATGTAATTCATAACGAAGACCATGCTCCTTTTCAGTTTTGTAGCTCAATTTTGTATCTTTTCCAACTATCGGGCATCCTTTCTACGAAGTGGTGCCTAGAACTGAACTACATATTCCAGATGAGGCTGAACTAATGCTTTTTATTATATACATGTCTCTCAAATACATGCCTCTTCTAATACACAGCAGTATCCTGCTAGCCTTAGATTAAGCTAATTAGCATTGCATGCTGTTATTTGATCTATATGTTATTCTTCTCTCCCCGATTCAGTCCCGCTCTGCTGCTTAGATTTATGTATCAACTGGTTTACTGTGATGACTTCAGACCTGGCAGAAGATTCAACCATTCTTCACTTGTCTGTGAATTAAGTTTCCTTCTGTCTAAGGCTGCATACAGGCAATAAAAAGGTTGCACCCAAGATTCTTGGGTGCAACTAGCAACGGACAGCACTCGAACAATAGGACATGCTGCAATTTTTTTATACTCAGACTGTCAGTCCGAATAATAAAAAGCTTGTGTGACTACACTCATTTAAATAATAATAATCTTTATTTATGTAGTGCCAACATATTTCTCAGAGCTTACAAAGCAGGAGGAGAAAAGATACAAAAACTAGTTACATGTGGTAATCAAGTGATGTAAACAGTAGAGGTGAGGGTCCTGCTCCAATGAGCTTACATACTACAAATAGTGGGGGCGTACAAAAGGGAAAGGGCTAGAGATGTGCATGGTATGGCGAGGTGGGGAGTGAGGGATGCTATACACACAGACAATGGTCAGACTTAAGCCATATAGTGACTGAATCAGTATGACTGCAGAGGCAGTTGATGGTGGCTAGCAAGGATTCCAGTCAGTAGGACAGAGAGCACATTATCAGGCGGAGTAAAGAGGGGTTTGGTTTAGGGGATATGGTATGCCTCCCTGGAGAGGTGCGTTTTTAGAGCACACCTGAAATTTTCTGTCAGGGATTGCCCAGATAGTTTGGGGTAGTGTGTTCCAGAGGACCGGTGCCGCTCTGGAGAAGTTGGGAGGTGGGAATGAGAGGTTTGAATTAAAAGGGCACTTAATCTGATTTTGTTTGCGTTGCAGAGAGCCCGGGCTGGGTGGTGGATTGAGATGAGGGAGGTAATGTAGGGCGGTGCGATGGAGAGCTTTATGGATGAAGGTAGGGATTTGGAATTGTTATCAATCTTATTTTATTGAGTACATCTTAAATTGGCAATGCAGGTTACAAAACTTCAGGTTGAAAGACCTGGAAGATGCAACATATGTTGCAACATCAGTAGTTATAAATGTAATTATTTGTTAACACAAAATTACAAATATATTCATATTCTATAAGCATACGAGAGGTGTATATTTTCTTGCAATATTAATATTTTTTAAGAGGGATAAACAGAAATCAAAACATAAACAAATAAAGTAATAACATAACCGATTAAGGCCGTCGCCTCTAAATGAATCTGGCGTTTATGTAGTCAATGAGATTATTATCTGAATTCTCCAATAATAGGTTTAAGTGATCTCTTGAGGAGGACTAGAGGATGTGGGAATATATGACTTCGTAAATCATGTTGGGTGAGGTTCATGGTCAAAAGCTGATATTGTTTGAAGTGATGTATTCGTACCAGAGCTTCCAAATGTTTAAAAATTTATGTCTTGTACTATTTTCCCAGTTTGCAATTTCTTCAAAGCAGAGAAGGTGCCTCAGGTTTGCACCACATAAGCGGGATTAGGAGTTTAGCAGCAGACAGCAGGAACGTTGGTAGCTTTATGTTAGAGGCGTGTAGGTTGGCTGCGGGTTTCCACAGTAGGATATTTATTGGGGATAATTTGGTGTGTGTTAAGCATATTTTATTAATATGTTCTATTACTTGTGACCAATAAGGTGTAATCTTTGTGCATTCCCACCAGATGTGTAGCAGAGAGTCATTATGATGGTCACAACGCCAACAGCAGTCTGACATCATGGCCCCCATTTTAGCAAGGCTGGCAGGTGTCTTATACCATCTTGTAGGAAATTTAAAGGAGTTTTCCTGCATGCGGACACATCTACTAAATCCGTGGGAGTTGGTAAGTATTTAGACGATGTCCTCTCTGGAGAAAATGGTCTTCAAGTCTCTCCCCAATTTCCTGAGGTACCATGGTTTGTTGGGAGCAGAGTTTAGTAGTAAGCCTTTATAAAGTCTGGATGTGAGTGGGCGTTTTTGTATGAAAGTCTCAACTTGGTCTGGGGTGTTGATTTTTATATCCTTAAACATGTTACAAACTGTCATGGATTTTAAATTATTCCTAATTTTAGGTGTTTTTAAGGGTTTATTAGCTACGATTGAAGGTATTAGGGAGACTGGGGTCATTAGGGAAAGTTTGTGTGCGTCTGGTATTGCCTTGCGTTTTCTCTGAAGGTTCATGATTGTGCCATAGGTGATAGGGCTAAGGACGCGTCTATAATTTTTAACTGGTGAATTAAACCAGAGTAAATACTGGTGTTCGTTTGTCAGGAGCGACTTTTGTATGTTTACTGAGGGGATATCTATTGAGTTGTCTACTAACGAGTGCCATCCGGCAAGGTGATTCGCTTGATAGTAGTGGTAAATGCTAGGAAGGCTTCAATTTTATATTTCAATGGCAGCCAGTGAAGTGACTGGAACAGGGCATCCGAGTAGCAGCTGGACAAGAAGATGAGCCTGGCTGCAGAGGGACCAGAGGAGGTGAGAGGGAAAAGGGTCACTAGCACAAGTGGTGGGACGAGCAGAGATAAGCAATCTGGAGACTTCTTCCTCTGTCGTTGTTTTGAGTACAGAGAGTGAGCAGAAGCTAGATGCAATACTGCAGAGACTAGGGTCTGGGCTAGTCTGGGATTGGGAGGTTATTTCTTTACGGATGTCGTTGATTTTCTTTTTGAAGTAAGCAGTCAGCTCATCGGCACTAATACCTATCATGGGGGGCTGCAGTTTAGGGCTGAGAAGGAGTGAAAAGTGAAAAGTGTCGTTTAGGGTTGTGAGATAGTGAGGAGACGGGAGAGGGGAAGTAGACTTGTTTGGCATGGTGCAGGGTGAGGTTGTAGGTTCTTTTTTTTTTCTTCTGTAAATCAGATTTTATTGCATTTAAAAAAAAAACACAGATTATAACAACAAAGACATATATGGTATAAAGATGGGTTACAGTCTGCATCTTAAATACATTCTAAACACATTTGACATAGCCTTCGGGTACTAGGAGGCCCAACCGGTGTCTCATGAAAATCGGCTTAAAGCAGGTTGAGATAATCATCCTCCTAACAATGAAGACAGCACTGCACCCCCCTAGCTACGGCCAAGGGGGTTCTTCAATGGGACAGAAGGCAATGGCTCTCCTCAGCTCGCACTAAGCAGACTTCCTAAACATCTATACAAGGGGGAGGGGGGAAAGATAGGTGGGAAACAGGGGAAGACTAGGGTAGGAGGTCTTGGGGGGAGGGGGGGGTCTTGAGTATCCTTCGGTGTTATTAAGTCGTAGTGATCCAGAGTAAGAGTAAAAGGTCGGAGAGAGATCCTATTAAATAAAGCTCTCTTTTAGGGGACTAGCGCGGATAAGATTCTTACAAAGCATCAGCTGTGATGATATTTGTAATTTGTAAATGGGCCTGTAAAAATTGAGACTGCCTAACTGCTTAGAGGCTCCAAGTCCCTTTGAGCTTGTTGCCACACAATCGCTCTCCAAGGAGTCCACGTGTCTATAAATTTGTCATGTGTCCCTCTGGACCAAGCCGAGAGCTCCTCTAAGTTCACTAGGGTATCAACCTTATCCCTCCATTGAGTTAACGTAGGTGGGTCTCTCTGTTTCCACTTTAATGGTATAAGGGCTTTTGCAGAGTCTATCAATAGGGCAGTCAATTTATTCCGTAATGGATGGAATACAGGAGTCGGTCTCCAAAGGAGGACCACCTCAGGGGAGAGAATTAGTCCTGGAGAGATTTGCCTCAATACCCCTTCCACCTCTCTCCAAAATTTAGTCAGGGCCGGGCAATCCCACCATATGTGGAGGAAGGATCCAGTTGTACCCTCGCATCTCCAACACAAATCTTGCGTGGTTAATTTATGATCGTGCAGCCACTGAGGGGTCCTATACCATCTTGCCAAAAGCTTGTAATGAGATTCCTGCGAGGTGACGCACGGTGACAGACCAAAAGCGGTCTTCAGAATGAGCTTGGTCTCATTTGGGGATAGGGAGATGTGAAGCTCCCTCTCCCACGAAATGAGGAAGGCAGGGCTCATGTCTACTGGCGGGGAGATAAAGTGTTTCCGTATATGGGAAACCTTTCTGGTTTGAGCACTGCCTCCCGCTATTGTTGTCTCAAATGCTGTCAGAGGCCTGGTGGTTTTGTGGTCTTTCAGGAAGTCATTTATAACTTTTAATAGGTGGGTCGAGGTGAGGAGAGGAAGAGGATAGCTAGGCAGAAGATCCTCCAACGAGGAAAGAGGGTATTTGTGTGCTAAGTCTACTACTTCTTGAATTTTTTTGTCTGTCAATGGCTTCCAAATTCTTGCTGTGCAGGGGTCAAAGGAAAGGCCCATATACCTGTGCAGGGCAGATAGGGGTGCGCATAGGGAAGGGCTTGGAGCCAGTGTTGACCCCAAAGCAGCCCAAGTCTCAAGTGTTCCCTTTGTGAGAGGGTTAATGCTCTGTTTTTTCTTATGTTTCTCACTCGGGAACCAAAGTTCTTCCAGAAGGTGAGGGCTGTGGGCTCCTTTAGCTAGGGACTGGAGCAGGGGGTCCTTGACTGGATGTGTTAGTTCCAACTAGTGATTTAATTGTGCAGCTAAATAAAACTGTTTGGGGCATGGAAGGTCCACTCCTCCCTCCGAGCGCCTTCTAATTAACAAACAATGCGCCAGCCTCGGTCGCCTTCCCATCCACAGATATCTTATGAAGATGGTGCGTAGTGACTTGAAGAAACTCGATGGAATAAACACTGGCAGTAACCTGATTTTATAAAGTATAATAGGGATGATGTAGGACTTTAATACATTTTTTCTGCCTAACCAGGATATGAAGGGGAGATCGTAGGATCTCAGTACATTTTTAATCTTTCCTAATAAGGGGGAGAAATTTGTCGCATATAAGTCTTCTGCTTTTTTAGTAATTTTGATCCCCAAATAGTCAATAGACGAGTCGGTCCAGGTAAAGGGAGAGTTGTTTTTAATCGATTTAAATCTGTTAGCTGGTATAGATATATTTAGTGCCGTCGATTTGGAGAGGTTAATTTTGAAATTTGAGATGGTGCCGACGTCCTCTAGAAGCAATACCAGGTGGGGGAGGCCCGTCTTGGGGTTCGTTATGAGAAATGTTATATTGTCCGCGTATGCAGACGCTGAGAGAGTCTTTCCTCCTACTCTCAGACCTTGTATCAGGGGGTCTAATCTTATTTTTTGGAGGAAAGGTTCGAGGGCAAGGATGAAGAGAAAGGGGGACAGGGGACATCCCTGTCTTGTACCATTATTTATGTTGAACGGGGAGGAGAGGGAATTATTAATTTTGAGCCTGGCGTGAGGCGAGGCATAGAGAGAAAAAATCGCTGTGACAAATTTCGGTGGAAAGTTGAAATGCAGAAGGACCTGCTCCATGTAGACCCAGTTTATGCGGGCAAACGCTTTTTCCGCATCTGTGCCCACAAAAGCTAAAGGAATGTTGTTCCTTTGGGCGTATCTTGCAGCGTGGAGCAGCCGAAGACAGCCGTCTCTGCCCTCTCTACCCGTGACAAACCCCGACTGTTCAAAGTTAATCAGTTTAGTGATAACTTTTTCTAATCTTTTCATTAGGATTTTCGCCCAAAGTTTCATATCGAGGTTTATCAGGGAGATTGGGCGGTAGCTGGCGCAGGATTCCGGGTCCTTGTTATCTTTATATACTAAAGTAATGTGCGCTTCCTGCGCCTGTCTCGGGAGGGGGGTACCTTGTAACAACGCATTGAAGAGTTCCGTTAAGTGGGGTATGAGAGTGCTTTTAAATGTTTTGAAGTAAATGAGTGAAAGTCCATCGGGACCTGGACTCTTTCCGGATGGAGAGGCGTTTATAAGGTCTTCCATTTCTTAGTCAGTAACAGGTGCCATGAATACTTCCAAGTCCTCCTCTTCTAATTTTGGGAGATCTAGGTCTCTAAGGAAAAGGTTGATCTGTTCTTTGGCGTTTAAGGTGGCTTCTGGAGTTACGGGGTTCTCTAAGGTTGTAGAGGGAGGAGTAAAAGCTTAGAAATTCATTCGCTATCTCAGGTGTGGTAGAGACACGTTGACCGCTAGAGGTTTTAATGCACTTTATATGATTTCTGGCCTTTGCTTTTTTAATGAGAGCAGACATGTATTTGTTCCCTCTATTACCCTGAGCGTACATAATGTGTTTTAAATATGAATGTTTTTTATTAAATTTGGACTCCAATATGAGTTTAAGTTCTTTTCGGAGCGCAGTTAATTCCTCAAGAGAGGTCTTGCTGATCGAGAGCTTAGAGACTTGCTCCAATTTAGCAATTTGCACAAGTTTGTTATCTATTTCCTTTTGCTGTCTCTTTTTAGCTCTAGATCCCACAGCAATTAGGAGACCTCCAACAAAGGCTTTATGAGCCTCCCAAATCAGAGGAACTGGAAGGTCGTCTGATTTGTTTAGCTGGAAATATTCCTCTATTGATGTCTTCAACTGCGTCCTCTCCTCCTTGTTATCTAGAAGAGAGGGATTGAGTCTCCAGTGCCACTCTCTGGGAGACAGGGTGGGTAGACGGAGGTTTATGTGGACCGGCGCATGGTCCGTAATTAAGATAGGGTCAATAGTCGCCTTTACTACACATTCTAATAGGGAGGAAGACATAAAGACATAATCAAGGCGCTGGAAGGAGGAGTGGACCCCTGAGAAAAATGTGTAGTCTTTAATGTTTGTATTAAAGCTTCTCCATCCATCTACTACATCAGCCTCTGCCAAGGAGCGCTTCAATTTATTTATCTTCCTTTGGGATATCCAGGATTTTCCCTCCGAGGAGTCTAATAGAGGGCACATCGTAAGGTTAAAATCTCCTCCTAATATTATCTGGCCACTGGCAAAATGTTTTAAAGCCTCCAACTGTTTCACCAACCAGGGTATCTGGTTAGTGTTTGGTGCATAAATATTTGCCAGAGTAATTTTATTATTGTTAAGAACGCCCTTTAGGAATAGAGCCCTGCCTTCCTTGTCAGAATAGCGCCCCTCGCAGGTGAAGGTGAGGGATTTGTGTAGCAAGATGGTAACACCCTTCGAAGCAGACGAGGGGTGCGAATTGTGATACGCAAGGGGGAACTGTTTGCCCGGCAAGGACAAGCATCTATCTCCCCTGAAATGGGTCTCCTGTAAGAAAACAACTTTCGATCCATACCTTTTTAGAAGCACTGCAATGTGATGTCTCTTAGCAGGGGAATTCAAGCCATTTACATTAAGTGTGGTGATTCGGATTACCTCATCCATTACGTCCCTGTAGGAGAGCTGACCTTTTCTCTTTCTCTAATCAAGCGCACAAGGGGAGAGTAACAAGAAAAATCTGAGCATGCTCGCTCATCTCTAATTATCACTCAGTCTCGTTAATTTAAATGAATTTTGAGTGATAATTGTCCGGTTTAAGTGGCCCTTTAACCAGTTGACTTTAATTTTAACCTTAATCTCAATCTTGCCACTTTGTTTTGCCTACATCCTGCTCCTTCAGAATTTTGATTAAGTGCCTGGTTTTATCTTCTGGCCCGTCTTCTGGTTAAGCCTCTGTTTTCTCTGGTTAAGCCTCTAGTTTCATCCAAATGATGACCTATGAATTCACTTGGACTCTGATTCTAGATGGCTACTTAAATTCTTACAGCACTTCCACCACCAGTTGATGTCTACTCTTAGGACCACAATCTGCACTTATACCATGTACCTTTGTCTGCATTATACTTAGTTACACAAATATCTCAGATATTTTTCACTGAATGTTTTTTTTTCATGGATTACTATAAAACTTTGTTTGATGTACAGTTTTAATCAAAGTTCTAGTCTGCACTGTATATAGTAATTGCCAGATTCAGCAGAACACTCATGTCCAGGTCTCTGAAATCTCTGATAAATGTCTTTTCAAAACAGACATCAGTTGATGCCACTATCATTTCTCTTCCCCTGAAATGTGTAATATTGTTTAGGACATCTGGATAGAGGTTTATAGGAATTTGCTGTCCTTTTTTGCCAAAGCAAAAAAGTCCACTGACAAACTGGCATTCGGGTTCAGTAATATATTTGAGATAAAGTTTGACTACTAAGAATATCAAAGCTTAAAATAGTGTAAAATAGAGAAAAAATGGATACTCCAGCAGCTCCATGACTAGTGCTGGAACCCCAACACCTGCTGCTCGGAATCCAGAAGGAGTGATGGGCAGTCACATTCCATACATTGTGAACATGACCGCTTGGCTAATCACAAGGCAGAAGAATCAGCACTAAAGCCTGTGATTTGCTAAGCTGTCATGTGCACAATTGATAGCACGTTACTGACCATTGTCTTCTTCTGTGTTCTGAGCAGCAGGCACTGGGGTGTCAGCGCTGGCCAGGGAGCTGCTGGACTAAATAAGTGTAAAATTTTAGTTATTTCACACTATATTAAGCGTGTAGCTTTTTTTAAGCCCCTGAAAACCCCTTTAAACTTCCAACTTGCTCCACTAACCATTACATTTTCCTAGATCCATCAAGTCACCTATCTTCTTAATTTGTCTTCTCTTTGGATTCCCAACTGCTTCTGCATTTCTCTTCTCCAACCAATGGTCATCAACACTACACCCAAGACCACATCTACTTCTGTTACTAAATGTTCTCCTAAGTTTCAAGTTAAACAATTTCAGGACTATAAACGAGCTTGAGTATAATGTTGTGCTCCCAAGACTGGGAAAAATGATCCAGCATGAGCTGCTTGACTACAGTTGAAAACATCTGATAACAGAATGAGTGCAAAAGGATATTTTATTTTAAATTAATTACATATTTTTCATTTTGATTGACCCATTTGGAGGCCTTATAGAATACATTGGACAAGAACTGTGTCATCCAATAGTGTAACATAACATAACATAACATTACAAACAATGGTCTTTACGGATAACCCATCTCTGAGAGTTGACTTTTTGGCACTGTGGGCATGGTACGTAGACAACGTATTTGTTCTCTGGATGAGCACCAGAATTGACCGTGTTATATTTGTGAACATACTTAATAAAAACATCATAGTCCTTAGTTTTACCTACAAGATTAGTGATCTTTTTTATGTATTTTTTAATAATTAATTTATTCTAAATGAATTCTATATTGGTGTAGTGCCAATATAGTCCATAACACCTTACGATTCAGAGGGTCCAGACACAATCAGACATTGCAGAGTACAAAACTAATCAAAAATGTAAACTACAGCAGTAAGGGCTTTAGTCACAAGATATGGGTTAATTAGGGATATTGATTTGGAGTGCTCCTTGAATTTTGATTTTCTATGTGAGGAAATAGGACTGGTACAAAAGGTAAAGATATAAGGTACTTGTTCTGTACGATGGTCCAGCTATCTTTTACTAAACAACGTAGTACCCATAAAGCTGCATGAGCCAAGTACCCAACCAGTAGCTCCATTGCGCAGAAAGAAATACGCTTACTTGTCTACCACGCCTGCTCGCAAGTCTGTGGTTCTGACAAGAGTGTAAACCACCATGCCACCATGATTTCTGTGATAGCCAACAGCTTGAGTGATTTTGAAAGGAATAACTTCCAGAACGCAGAGATAAAGGAGATAGAAGAAGACATAGATTGAATCTTAATTAGATTTGCAAGATTTTTTTGTGGGGCAGGTAAGAAGTTGAATTTAAAAGAAGGTGGAGCAGCATTAGGAGCGATGTCCCCTGCAGCTAACAGCAAGAGAATATATGCTTCAGTGATTTACGAGCCTATTCTTTGCATTTCATAGCAGAATCAGATGGTCTAAATGTATTTAGGAAAGTGAATGGAGCATGTGAGCTGTACATAGGTGAGGGAAGGAGAGAGGGACTGATTCGGATAGAATACACTGAAGGTAGGTTTTAACAACTTAATGACCAGCCCATTCTAGGACCTAATGACCAATCAATTTTTCAGTTTTTTTTCATCAGCACATTCCTAGAGCCATTTTTTAAACAATTTGGCTAACATGGCCATAGGAGGTTATGTTTTTAGTTGCGATAAGTTGTATCTTTCAAGGGCATCATTTTGGGGTACATTTAATTCCTTCATTATATTAATTGCATTCATTTTTTGAGGAGGGGGAATAGGGTAAAAAAAATTCCACCCTTGATTTTTGGGTTTGATTTTTATAGTCAGCACAATTATATTGATACTAAGTCTATACATTTTTTTTGTGTTTTGCTATTTTTGTACACTAAATACTTTTGTTTTGCCATATTCCAAAAGCCATAACATTTTTCTTTTTTATCAACGGAGCAGTGTAATGGCTTATTTTCACTGGGATGACCCATAGCCTTCATTGATACCGTTTTTGTTCAATATTCTTATCACTGTTCGTTCCATTTATTTTCTGTAGGCAAAACTAACAAAATTCTGACATGATTTTTCATTCATTTATTTCTCCGCCATCTACTGTGCCTTATAAATGGCGTATTACTTAAGGCCGGACTCACACAAGTGTAAGCTTACTGCGCATTATGTATGCGATGTACGTGCATGTGATACACTGTAATACGCAGGCAAACAAATACATTGCTTTACGCTGTTTTGCTCACATGTGTATGCATTGCGTAATATGCGAGTGCAAAAAAGAATGCAGCATGTTCTATTTTGCCGTATATTACACGTGAAAGCGCACATTGTTCTCTATGGGTGCATAATCAATGCCACTCATACACAATCACATTGTGCATGAGCAGCGTATGCATGCACCTGTGTGAAAGCGAGGGAAATGTATACAAAAAAAGAAGACTGTTCATGACTGTACATGACTGTCATGCACAGTACAATATTGTTGCCATATACTTGCTCATGCAGAGCTTTACGCGTACGACCATGTGAGCCCGGCCTAATTCTGAGGATCAGTATAACTACATCAATAGCAAATTTATATTGCTTTTATATTTTACTGGTTTTACACAGAAGAAACACCTTTAAAAAATGTATTTTTAATTTTTTTGCATTGTCACATTCAAAACCCTTAAGATTTTTTTTTCTGTCAACAGAACTATGAGGGTTTTTTGTTGTTGTACCATTTGGTGATTCAAATGACTTTTTATCGCTTTTTATTTTAGTTTTTTGGGGGCTAGATATCAATATGCAAATTAGCAAGTTAGGACATTTGTTTTAATATTTGCTTATCATGGTATTCACTATGTGGATTAAATACTGTGCTCATTTTTTATGTAGGTCATTATCAATGTGGTGATATCATATTAGTGTTTTTTTTAATGCACTTATGGAGGGCTTTTGGCCTTTTTAAATATTTTATTAACGGGGCGGAGCCTGAACGCTGAGGAAAATGGCCGTGTGAGAGTGCAGCTCCTCCGGCAAGACTCCTCTGCAGGACCTCTAGCAGCAATCAGCAGCGTTGAGATGAAGAGAGCCGGGAGGGAGAGGGGATCGGAACCCTCAGGGACCCCGCGGACGAACAGAGGGCAGTCCGACATGCAGCGGTATCTTAAGGAGAAGGGCCCCCGCTCTCCGCTGTTTCCAGCAAAGATGGCGCCGGCTCAGCAATCGGCTGCACCTAACAGTAAGGAGGGGGAGGAGGGAGCAGCTTCGGACAGTGAGGATGGAGAAGCAGTGTCCAGGGGCTTCATGAAGGAGCTCCTCACGAAAGCACTGAGCCCCATTATGACCGAGTTAGGAGAAATTAAAGAGGACATTAAACATCTAGGTAGACGAGTAGAGGACCTGGAGTTGTCCTCCTCTGCCATTATTACACATGCCACGGAAATAACACGCACCCTAAAAGAGCATCACAACCATATCAATAGAGCCCTCTTGATGCAGGAAGATCTAGAGAATAGAAACAGACGGTCTAATATACGCATCAAGGGGCTGCCAGAGACATGGGCTGCGGACTGCCTTAACAAGGTGACCAAAGAAATCTTTGCACTCCTTCTCGGAGCGGAGAGAGCGGCCCCCATTGTGATCGAAAGAGTCCATAGAGCCCTTAGGCCCCTCCCGGCGTCTGCGGAGCCACCACGGGATGTCATTTGCAAAGTCCTCGCATTTCAAGACGCCTTTGCAATCCTAAGGGCTGCCAGAAATCACAGGGACTTGAAATATTCTGAGGCCCCTATTCAGATTTTCCAGGACTTGGCCCCGTCAACCCTAGCAAAGCGCCGCCTTCTCCGTCCGCTCCTAGAGGCATTGAGAGAAAGGGGGATTAAATATGCCTGGTTGTTCCCCTTCGGCCTGGGCATCACTCACAAAGGCCGGCGACTGAATATCCGCGATCCGGAGGACCTCCAGGCCTGTTGGCAGTTCCTTGAGATGGAGGCACTGGACCTTCCATGCTGGCTCCCCCTGCCTGAGCTGCCAAAGTTCACGAGCCTACCTTCAACAGCCGATTGGAACATGGCGCCCCCAGCTAAATCACCCAAGAACAAAAAGAAAAAGAGTCGTGACCCCACACCGGCGGGTGACTGAGGAACTTTTCGGGCCCATTTGTATCCTGAAGAAGTGGCCTCCCCCGCTAGGCTTCTGCTTGCTGGACTGAGACACCTGTGCCGCAGCAGAGCAGAGTGACTTCAGCCCTTAACAGGGCAAACAGCAAAATTGGGGTTTACCCCCTACTGTTACTCAATTTTATTACCTTGTCATTTCCACCTAACCTGTTGAGATGCATTGTCTTACCGTATGTGGAACTTCGGTAGTTTTACTAACCTCCAAGCTTTTGACTTGTAGGCTTATAGTACCCATCTGCTCTTTCTCTCCTTCCCCTTCTCCCTCCCCCTCTACTGTTTTCGCTTAATCAAACGTTACTGTTGATTTCAAGTTGTAAATTTTTGAATGGTCCTTAGGAGTCGCCCAGGGCAGGCTTAGTGCATTTCGGTCCCCATCTGGTTAACTGAGAGTTCCAGTGGTCACTTCTGTGACGGCTACCGTTCTGCACATCGCCCCCCACTGACCGTCCTAGGACAAATTGGTCTTTTCCATTTCTCATACTTTGCATTTATATTGCAGTGTTTTTATCCCTTCTGTGTATTCCTACCCTCCTTCAGTGTCTGACCCTATCCCCCTCTCACAGCCGTCCTCCCCCTTCCGCTGATAAAGTGTTTTCTGATTTGCTAAACATTCTGTTCCTTCCCACAATAGTGAGTCGCCCAAACTGACGATGATCCCGCCAGTACCTACCGGGGACGACCGCTTCCGCCTTTCCTCTTTCAACGTGAAGGGGCTCAACTCTCCTTTTAAAAGACATAACGTAGCACAACTCCTGAGAAAATACGGCACCAAGATCGCTTTCTTGCAAGAGACCCACTACAAGGAGGGTAAGTGCCTTGCATTACCGGGTAGACAGTTCCCACAGGGCTTCCACAATCCTCATCCGACATCTGCCTCAAAGGGAGTCTCTATCTTATTCCATAGGTCAATCACATTTAGATGCGATGCACAACACACTGACGGAGAGGGTAGAGCCATCTTCTTGAGAGGTCGCTTAGATAATTTTAAAATTACCTTGGCTAATTTATACACCCCAAATTCTAATCAGGTGACGTGGTTGTTAGGACAATTGGAGACCCTTAGGGAATTCGCAGAGGGCCCCATCATTCTGGGAGGAGATCTGAACCTGACGTTAAACCCCCTGCTCGACTCATCAGTCGGACGCTCCCAGATCTCACATCCCAAGCTGAGACGCCTGTTACGATGTTTCTCAGAAATGGGCTTGGTGGACGCCTGGCGTCAGTGCTCTCCATCCGCGAAGGACTTCACCTTCTTCTCCCATGTTCATGCCTCTTTTCAAAGGCTGGACTACTTCCTCATAGCCTCTAACCTTCTCCCACTGCTAATAGACTCCTCTATCGCCGCCACCACTGTGTCTGACCACGCACCACTACACTTAGATCTCAGACCCTTTTGTAACTCACCCCGGGAGTGGAGATGGAGGCTGAACACCTCCCTCCTTGATTCCGCAGACGACAAAGCTGAGATTGAAAGACAATTAAAGGAGTTCTTCGAACTCAACATGGGCGGGGATCAATCGGCCCCAGTGGTGTGGGAGACACACAAAGCGTTTATTAGAGGAGTTCTGATAGCTCTCGGATCCAGGAAAAAGAAAAGCCAACAAAAAGAAATAGACGACCTACTGAAACGTATTTCCAAATTAGAATATACTACTAAACTCTCTGCTAGCAAAGAAAACCTTTCCACACTCACAGACATCAGAAAAGAACTTAATCTCTGCCTAGAAACAAGATTTAACAAACGATGCCTATACCTTAAACATATAGCCTTCGCCCAAGGAAACAGAGGCAGCAAGTATATGACTGCCATGATTAAAAAAGCCCGCTCTAGGAATCAAATTGACTCAATAAAAACACAGTCGGGCACTCGAGCCACTTCCTCTATAGATATCGCTGCGGAATTCCAACAATTTTATTCCCAACTTTATAATTTACGACCGCAACAGGACCAAAACGACAATAGCGAGATTAGTAAACAAATAGAGGATTTCCTAAAAAAGCTACCCCTTCCTAAATTAGATTCAGAATTAGCCAACCAACTCATGGCCCCCGTAAGGGAAACGGAAGTCGATGGAGTACTGAATTCCTCCCCCCCAGGCAAAAGCCCGGGCCCTGACGGTCTGCCCCTCATTTATTATAAATCTTTCCGCACCACGTTGGTACCACACCTCACAGAAATGTTTAATGCCCTCCTGAGTGGCGGCAGCCTCCCGAGACAGACTCAAGAGGCCCACATCACGTTGATCTTGAAAGAAAATAAGGACTCGGAGTTGTGCGGCAGCTACCGTCCCATTTCCCTAATTAACCTGGATGCCAAGTTATGGGCTAAACTCCTTTCTAAGCGTATGGAAGCCCTCATTCCTAATCTGGTGGATAGGGAGCAGGCCGGTTTTGTGAAGGGGAGGGAGGGGAGGGACAACTGCATCCGTGTCCTTCACGCAATGCAGTTCGCCCATACAAACAGAATCCCACTCGCCCTAGTAAGTACCGATGCCGAAAAGGCGTTTGATAGAGTCGACTGGCAATATATGAAAGCAGTCTTGCTACACTACAATTTCCCCCCTTCCTTCGTCGAGGCCATCTTCTCCCTGTACGCTGAACCGTTTGCTAGATTGAAAATAAATAATATTCTCTCACCCCCCTTCGAAATAAAAAATGGCACACGCCAGGGTTGCCCCCTGTCTCCCTCCCTCTTTGTCTTGGCACTGGAACCTCTGCTCCTACAGATCAGGGTGGATCAGGGGATACGGGGACTCACAGTGGGAGACTGCTCTTTGTCCGCAGCCGCTTTTGCGGATGATATCATTTTTTTGATCACAAACCCGGAAACGGGCCTTACCAGACTTGTTGCTTGCCTGGAACAGTTCGGAGCCCTTTCGAACTTTAAAATAAATTTTAGCAAATCTACGGTTCTGAATGTCTCGATCCCGAGAGCTCGCTGTGCGTCTCTAATGGCGGACTCCCCGTTCTCCTGGTCCAACACTGCAATAGACTTTTTGGGAGTGAGACTGACAAGGAGGTTGGATGACCTTTTCGAAGCCAACTTCCCACAATTAATTACTAAAGTTAAAACCCTGCTACATAATTATGACCTCCCCTATATCTCCTGGTTCGGGAGAAAAAACATAATTAAATCCTACATACTCCCATTGATCCTATATCAGATCCGGTCACTCCCGATCCACCTGCCAACTAAATTTTTCAATACCCTCCGCAAGATGTTTACCAAATATATTTGGAGACAGAGGAGCTCCAGGTTGCCGTACAGCCTTTTGATAAGGAGGAGGGAGGAGGGGGGGATGGGGCTGCCGAGCATCTCCGACTTCTATACCGCATCACACATCAGCTACTGGGCGAAATTGACCATGCCATCGGGAGACCCCCTGCTGTTCCGGATGATTAAAGCTATATATGGCCCCACCTTGTTGGAATCATTATGGTTCCCCAAAAAGTCTGTCTATAGGAAAAGGGGCTACTGCCTGCTTCTGAGGGGCCCCGCCGAGGCATGGGATTCCTATGCAGAGGTGTTGGCGCCATCTCCTTCCCCAATCGCCCCACTATGCACCCTCCCAACACTGATGGGCCTCCCGTCAGATCCCTGCTCTGCCAGTCTCTGGCAAAAACTCAGTAGTAAATGCGTAGGGGAGCTTCAATCTCTATCCCATCTAAACCCTAGGGAGATAGTGGAGACTCTACTGCCCGACCAGCCACTGCTTTACCTTCAGAGTGCTCAAATGGGGGGTGTAATCAAAGACTTCAAGAGAATCCACACATCTACAAGACCCCACACAGCATTTGAGAGGGCGGTGGGGGTGGGCAGCACATCCGCTGGACGAATAGCATATCTTCGCAAGCAGTGCTTCCCGCCTTCCCTATCTTATAAGCCAGCGTTCCTCTCCTCATGGGAGAAGGAGCTTAATATAACTCTATCCTCCTCGGACACCCAGCTAATTCTAAAACTAGCACATGGACTATCCTCATGTATAATTAGCCAAGAAGCACACTATAAACTACTAGTCCGCTGGTATAGGACCCCTCAGTGGCTAGCCGACCATAAGCTTACATCCACCAACAAATGCTGGAGATGTGATAATGGCCCAGGTTCATACTTACATATATGGTGGACCTGTCCACTCTTGTCGACCTTTTGGCAAAAGATAGCCGACTCGTTGAAAAGGATCCTACCCAACTTTACACTCACTTCTGAGGCAATGTTTTTGTGGAGGCCCTCGGGGGAATTTAGCCCATTGAGGCACAGACTACTAGCGCATGCAATTGACGGAGCGAAGGCACTTATCCCGCCTCTGTGGCTGCAGAAGTCTCCGCCTCTTTTTTCCCAGTGGAGAGATAGGATGGACCGGACCTATAATCTGGAGGAACTCTCCAGCTGGTCAAATGGCTCACATGAAAAATTCTTGGAGATATGGGGCCCATGGCGTAAAATACGCTCTGAGATCACCCCCCAGACCCGCGGAGAGGAGGAGGCGGAGGCCGGAGTCTCGGCCTAGGTATATCTGGAGAGTTCCCTTTTCCATTGAGAGGAAATGCACATACAAAATGCTCCCTAGCCCCCACCCCTGATCTACCTTTCCCCCTTCCCGTCCTGCCCATAGTCCCCTCCCTCCCTCCCCCCGTCTTGTTAGTCATTGTTTGTCCACCCGTTCGCCGAGTTAGACTTATACTTAGGCTTAGAGAATAGCACTGGATTCCCTGCAATGTGTGGCGTATTCCTGTGAGCTGCTCACTAATGGATCCAGGAACTCTGACTCGCCTGTTTGTATATGCCATGTACGTTTTTGTTAAAACTCAATAAAACTTTGGATTTAAAAAAAAAAAAAAAAAAAAAAAAAAAAAATATTTTATTAACATTTCTGTAACTTTTTACAATTTTTTATACATTAGGGGACTTGAACTTCATTAGGAATGATTATTCCTATAATACACAGCAATATGTCATTAATGCAGTGTATTATTTCAGCCTACTAGGCCTTTCCTCAAGCAATGCCTAATAGGCCTCCATAGATGGAAGACCTGGAGATGTTTCTGTGCTAACAAATGATGAATTCTACATTTGGGCACCTTAATTGGAGCAGCAGCATTGTATTTGGCTGTAGTTTTCTTGACTTTGTGTAAAATGGTGGAGGAGCATGTCCAATCCTCCATTAAAGACACAAGCAGTTCTGTCGCTTTCAACCACAAACCATGTCCCCATGACGATGCCGCCAGAAAGGAGGGAAAGAACTGACAGGCACTCCAAGTGCCAGGACTAAGGCATGCGCCCTGTTAGCCCTGTTAGAGATGTGACCATACTCATACTGATAGCCGGGAGGAGATTTTATCTTTGTGATGATGCGGGTGGCGATGTAGGTAGTGCATCATCAGCATGAAGATCTGCCCCCAGATTATGGAAAGTGATGGGGTTTAAGCTCTACCCTCAGCGTGATGCAGCTCGCATGTCAGAAAAAAGTGCTGGACAGCTCCATCTTAGTGTGACGTAGCAAGTAAAAGGATTTTGCAGCAGCAGCAGAAAGGCACTTCTTAATGTGGTGCAGATAACCCCATAAGCTTTGTGGCAGTTTTTGAAATACTGGTTCCTGCAGATGACCAGGCCTCATTAGAAGTTACTACTTTCAGTATACCTGCATGTGTAAACTATATCATGTCCTTTAAGATATAGTTTCTATTCTCATCAACTCAAATCTAACTGTAAACTGATTATGTAGCATCCGTCTATTTCATCTGGTTGTTTCTCATTTTATACCAAAAAGTCTTGTTGAACAATCAAAACTATCCAGAACAAAACACACAATAATGTCATTATTCTTACTTCCACTCATTAGCAGTTTAGACGAATGCTGTATTTAGTATCAATTAGATCCACTTCCTGATGCTGCACAGAAAACAATATTTATATGTTTGGATTATTTCATATAGGGACAAATTGACATATTTCCAGCATGGATGACAAGTGCTGTATGCTTCAGGATGGAAGAAGTGGGATGTATTAATGTATCTGTGCGTGTTTAAAATGCTTGCTACTAATAATAATATAATAGAGAAATAATGGCACCTTTGTCATAGCTGAAGCATGTGGGTCCTGAAGACATAATAAAATAGTTGCCTGGAGCGAAAAACCTATATTTGACATCTTGTAACAAGTAATTTTGCTGTCAGTTTACAAGATAAGAATGACTGTAAAACAGGTCTGACAAAAATGTGTCTTATGTGTGCAAAAGTAAGAGTAATTTAACACAAGAACTGAAACTTAATAGTTCTTTATTCATTAAAAAAAACGAATTAGAAATTTCTGCAAATGTCATTAAGCAGCTTACAAGTCCGATGTGAGCCATTAAGTTGAGAAAAGTTGTGCTGATCAACAAGTGGTCTACAGTAGAGATGAGCGAGCACCAAAATGCTCGGGTGCTCGTTACTCAAGTCGAACTTTCAGTGATGCTCAAGAGTTCGTTTCGAGTAACGAACCCCATTGAAGTCAATGGGCGACTCGAGCATTTTTGTATATGACTGGTGCTCCGCTAAGATTTTCACTTGAGAAAATCTTAGCAAATCACCAAAGTCACGTAAAAAACACAGAAATGGATAGGGCAGGTGAGGAGCAACATGCAGTGCTGCATTTCGGGCTCCGAGCTCTCACTATTAAGCCACAATAGTGGCAAGAGTGAGCCCCCCCCCCTCCGCACTGTCAGCATAACGATCGTTCTCCTCTGCCACAGCTGTAACAGCTGTGGCAGAGAAGAACGATGTTAGCCCATTGAATTCAATGGAGCCGGCAATACAGCCGGCTCCATTGAAAGCAATGGGCTGCCGGCGAGCGCGGGATGAATTTTCGGGAAGGGCTTAAAAATATAAGCCCTTACCTGAAAAAGAAGGATTTTAGTGTAAAAAAGAATAAAAATGCAGGCATTCTCTTCAATGGAGCCGCTGCTGCTGCCGGCGACTCCATTGAAGACAATGGTCCGCTGGCACACCTGAATTCTTTTTCAGGGAAGGACTTTACATGTAAGCCATTCCCTGGAAATGAATTAAAAGTGATTTAAAAAACAAAAAAATAGATACTCACCTCCCTTCAGCTGCCGGGGCACAGCTGTGTGTTCTCCTGCTGTCCCCTGCACTGTGGTGCTGAACTGCTGTCATTCAGCTGAGAGTTGCGCTGAGCCAATCAGAGGCAGCATTCACTCACCCATTCATGAATTCATGAATGGGTGTGAGTGAGATCTGCCTCTGATTGGTCAGGCTGTGACCAATCAGGGGCATGTTTGACTCACACCCCCTTCACACCCACTGCAGGCCAGCCGCGCTGAACTCCGTCTGCCGGGACAAGGTGAGTATATATATATTTTTCATTTTTACACATTTCTGGATGAATTGCAGGGAAGGGCTTATATATTTAACCCCTTCCCGACAATTCATCCCGCGATCGCCGGCAGCCCATTGCTGTATTGCCGGCTTCATTGAATTCAATGGTCAGTGCTCGTTTAATCGAGACGAGTACCGCGTGGTGCTCGTCTCGAGTAACGAGCATCTTGAGCACCCTAATACTCGAACGAGCATCAAGCTCGGACGAGTATGCTCGCTCATCTCTAGTCTACAGTATATTTTGCAGTTAGAGATGAGCGAACGTACTCGTCCGAGCTTGATACTCGTTCGAGTATTAGCGTGTTCAAGATGCTCGTTACTAGAGGCGAGCACCACGCGATGTTCGAGTTACTTTCACTTTCATCTCTGAGACGTTAGCGCGCTTTTCTGGCCAATAGAAAGACAGGGAAGGCATTACAACTTCCCCCTGCGACGTTCAAGCCCTATACCACCCCCCTGCAGTGAGTGGCTGGTGAGATCAGGTGTCACCCGAGTATATAAATCGGCCCCTCCCGCGGCTCGCCACAGATGCATTCTG
Organism: Eleutherodactylus coqui; assembly: GCF_035609145.1. Classification (NCBI taxonomy): domain Eukaryota; kingdom Metazoa; phylum Chordata; class Amphibia; order Anura; family Eleutherodactylidae; genus Eleutherodactylus; species Eleutherodactylus coqui. The sequence goes on along the minus strand of NC_089838.1, from coordinate 69,313,329 downwards.
ACAGAGATCAGGGCAAGTGCTGCTGATGCCGGAGCTGCTATAGGGAGAGTGTTAGGATTGATTTTAGGCTTCAAGAACCCCAATGGTCCTTCTTAGGGCCACATCTGACCGTGTGCAGTACTGTTGAGGCTGCTTTTTGCAGTGTTGCACATTTTTCTTTTTTTTTTGTATATCGGCCGTGCAGAGCATTGCGTCCAGAGCATTGCGTCCTGCAGTAATTTTACATAGTCCACGGCCAGTAGTGGTGGTGAGGCAGGGACAGTGAAATACATATACAGTCTATATAGGCAGTGGGCTTTTCCAAAAAAATTTGGGAAAAAAAATCTATTTGGGCTGCCTGTGACCGTCCTGACTGTACTGCGTCTCTGCTGGGGGTAGTTGTCCTAATTCATACGCAGCCAGCTAAGTGTTACAGCAGGCTTGCGCAAAATTCTTTCCTGCCTCTGCTGTGCGTTCCGTAAGCGAAGTCAGCCTCCAAACACAGGCCAATAAGCGGCACATTTAATTACAGCGTTCTGTTTCTGCACTACTGGTAATACAGCATACTGAGGGGTAGGGGTAGGCCTAGAGGACGTGGACGCAGGTGAGGACGCGGAGGCCCAAGTCAGGGTGTGGGCACAGGCCGAGCTCCTGATCCAGGTGTATCGCAGCCGACTGCTGCGGGATTAGGAGAGAGGCACGTTTCTGGCGTCCCCACATACATCTCACAATTAATGGGTCCACGCGGTAGACCTTTATTAGAAAATGAGCAGTGTGAGCAGGTCCTGTCGTGGATGGCAGAAAGTGCATCCAGCAATCTATCGACCACCCAGAATTCTGCGCCGTCCACTGCTGCAACTCTGAATCCTCTGGCTGCTGCTCCTCCTTCCTCCCAGCCTCCTCACTCCATTACAATGATGACACATTCTGAGGAGCAGGCAGACTCCCAGGAACTGTTCTCGGGCCCCTGCCCAGAATGGGCAGCAATGGTTCCGAATCCTCTCCCACCGGAGGAGTTTGTTGTGACCGATGCCCAACCTTTGGAAAGTTCCCGGGGTCCGGGGGATGAGGCTGGGGACTTCCGGCAACTGTCTCAAGAGCTTTCAATAGGTGAGGAGGACGATGACGATGAGACACAGTTGTCTATCAGTGAGGTAGTAGTAATAGGAGTAAGTCCGAGGGAGGAGCGCACAGAGCATTCGGAGGAAGAGCAGCAGGACGATGAGGTGACTGACCCCACCTGGTTTGCTACGCCTACTGAGGACAGGTCTTCAGAGGGGGAGGCAAGTGCAGCAGCAGGGCAGGTTGGAAGAGGCAGTGCGGTGGCCAGGGGTAGAGGCAGGGCCAGACCGAATAATCCACCAACTGTTTCCCAAAGCGCCCCCTCGCGCCATGCCACCCTGCAGAGGCCGAGGTGCTCAAAGGTCTGGCAGTTTTTCACTGAGAGTGCAGACGACCGACGAACAGTGGTGTGCAACCTTTGTCGCGCCAAGATCAGCCAGGGAGCCACCACCACCAGCCTCACCACCACCAACATGCGCAGACATATGACGGCCAAGCACCCCACAAGGTGGGACGAAGGCCGTTCACCGCCTCCGGTTTGCACCGCTGCCTCTCTCCCTATGCCCCAACCTGCCACTGAGATCCAACCCGTTCTCAGGACACAGGCACTACCGTCTCCTGGCCTGCACCCACACCCTCACCTCCGCTGTGCTCGGCCCCATCCACCAATGTCTCTCAGCGCACCGTCCAGCCGTCGCTAGCGCAAGTGTTGGAGCGCAAGCGCAAGTACGCCGCCACGCACCCGCACGCTCAAGCGTTAAACGTGCACATAGCCAAATTTATCAGCCTGGAGATGGTGCCATATAGGGTTGTGGAAATGGAGGCTTTCAAAGGTATGATGGCGGCGGCGGCTCCCCGCTACTCAGTTCCCAGTCGCCACTACTTTTCCTGATGTGCCGTCCCAGCCCTGCACGACCACGTCTCCCGCAACATTGTACGCACCCTCACCAACGTGGTTACTGCCAAAGTCCACTTAACAATGGACACGTGGACAAGCACAGGCGGGCAGGGCCACTATATCTCCCTGACGGCACATTGCGTGAATTTAGTGGAGGCTGGGACAGAGTCAGAGCCTGGGACCGCTCACGTCCTACCCACCCCCAGAATTGCGGGCCCCAGCTCGGTGGTGGTATCTGCGGCAGTGTATGCTTCCTCCACTAAACCACCCTCCTCCTCCTCCTCCTCCTCCTATGCAACCTCTGTCTCGCAATCAAGATGTGTCAGCAGCAGCACGTCGCCAGCAGTCGGTGTCGCGCGGCGTGGCAGCACAGCGGTGGGCAAGCGTCAGCAGGCCGTGCTGAAACTACTCAGTTTAGGAGAGAAGAGGCACATGGCCCACGAACTGCTGCAGGGTCTGACAGAGCAGACCGACTGCTGGCTTGCGCCGCTGAGCCTCCAACCGGGCATGGTCGTGTGTGACAACGGCCGTAACCTGGTGGCGGCTCTGCAGCTCGGCAGCCTCACGCACGTGCCATGCCTGGCCCACGTCTTTAATTTGGTGGTTCAGCGCTTTCTGAAAAGCTACCCACGCTTGTCAGACCTGCTTGGAATTGTGTGCCGGCTTTGCACACATTTCCGCAAGTCCCACACGGATGCTGCCACCCTGCGCACCCTGCAACATCGGTTTCATCTGCCAGTGCACCGACTGCTATACGACGTGCCCACACGGTGGAACTCTACGCTCCACATGTTGGCCAGGCTCTATGAGCAGCGTAGAGCTATAGTGGAATACCAACTCCAACATGGGCGGCGCAGTGGGAGTCAGCCTCCTCAATTCTTTACAGAAGAGTGGGCCTGGTTGGCAGACATCTGCCAGGTCCTTGGAAACTTTGAGGAGTCTACCCAGATGGTGAGCGGCGATGCTGCAATCATTAGCGTCACCATTCCTCTGCTATGCCTCTTGAGAAGTTCCCTGCAAAGCATAAAGGCAGACGCTTTGCGCTCGGAAACAGAGGCGGGGGAAGACAGTATGTCGCTGGATAGTCAGAGCACCCTCCTGTCTATATCTCAGCGCGTTGAGGAGGAGGAGGAGGAGCATGAGGAGGATGAGGAGGAGGGGGAAGAGACAGCTTGGCCCACTGCTGAGGGTACCCATGCTGCTTGCCTGTCATCCTTTCAGCATGTATGGCCTCAGGAGGAGGAGGATCCTGAAAGTGATCTTCCTAGTGAGGACAGCCATGTGTTGCGTACAGGTACCCTGGCACACATGGCTGACTTCATGTTAGGATGCCTTTCTCGTGACCCTCGCGTTACACGCATTCTGGCCACTACGGATTACTGGGTGTACACACTGCTCGACCCACGGTATAAGGAGAACCTTTCCACTCTCATACCCGAAGAGGAAAGGGGTTCAAGAGTGATGCTATACCACAGGACCCTGGCGGACAAACTGATGGTAAAATTCCCATGCAATAGCGCTAGTGGCCGAAGGCGCAGTTCCGAGGGCCAGGTAGCAGGGGAGGCGCGGAGATCAGGCAGCATGTACAGCACAGGCAGGGGAACACTCTCTAAGGCCTTTGACAGCTTTCTGGCTCCCCAGCAAGACTGTGTCACCACTTCCCAGTCAAGGCTGAGTCGGTGGGAGCACTGTAAAAGGATGGTGAGGAAGTACGTAGCCGATCGCACGACCGTCCTCGGTGACGCCTCTGCCCCCTACAACTACTGGGTGTCGAAGCTGGACACGTGGCCTGAACTCGCGCTGTATGCCCTGGAGGTGCTTGCTTGTCCTGCGGCTAGCGTCTTGTCAGAGAGGGTGTTTAGTGCGGCTGGGGGAATCATCACAGATAAGTGTACCCGACTGTCAACCGACAGTGCCGACAGGCTTACACTCATCAAGATGAACAAAGCCTGGATTTCCCCAGACTTCTCTTCTCCACCAGCGGACAGCAGCGATATCTAAACAATACGTAGGCTGCACCCGCGGATGGAAGCATTGTTCTCTATCACCATCAAAAACATGGACCTTTTAGCTTCATCAATCTGTGTATAATATTCATCCTCCTCCTCCTGCTCCTCCTCCTGAAACCTGACGTAATCATGCCGAACGGGCAATTTTTCTTAGGCCCACAAGGCTCAGTCATATAATTTTTGTAAACAATTTTTATACGTTTCAATGCTCATTAAAGCGTTGAAACGTGCACCTGAACCAATTTTTATTTTAACTGGGCTGCCTCCAGGCCTAGTTACAAATTAAGCCACATTAAACAAAGCGATTAATGGGTTTCATCTGCCCTCTTGGTTGGGCATGGGCAATTTTTCTGACGTACATTAGTACTGTTGGTACACCAATTTTTTGGGGCCTTCGCCTACAGTGTAATCCAATTAATTTTTTGCCCACCTGCATTAAAGCTGACGTTACATCAGCTGTGATGGACACTGCAATGGGATATATTTATGTACCGCCGGTGGGTTCCTGGCACCCACCCATGCTGTCGGTCCACAGGGACTTCACAATAGGGAGTTGTACCTGCCTGTGTCTATGAATTAAAAACCCCGGTCAGGTTGGGGCATGCAGTGTGGGCCGAAGCCCACCTGCATTTAATCTGACGTTAGCTCTGCTGTCCAGGGCACTGCAATGGGATACATTTATGTACAGCCGGTGGGTTCCAAGGAGCCACCCATGCTGTGGGTGCACACGGAAATCCCATTGCGGAGTTGTACCTGCCTGTGACTATTTATAAAAAACCGCGGTCTGACTGGGGCAGGCAGACACCTTGACAGAATGAATAGTGTGTGGCACATAGGTTCCCCATTGCTATGCCCACGTGTGCAGCTCCTGATGGCGGTGGCACAGGATTATATTTCTCATTGCTTCTGTACAGCATTGTGGGCTATCGCCCTGCCCCTTTTAAAGAGGGTCGCTGCCTGGCCGTGCCAACCCTCTGCAGTGTGTGCCTGCGGTTCCTCCTCATGGCAGACGCACTTATAAATAGACATGAGGGTGGTGTGGCATGAGGGCAGCTGAAGGCTGCGCAGGGACACTTTGGTGTGCGCTGTGGATACTGGGTCGTGCGGGGGGGGGGGGGGTTGGGCAGCATGTAACCCAGGAGAAGTGGCAGCGGAATGTCATGCAGGCAGTGATTGTGCTTTGTTGGAGGTAGTGTGGTGCTTAACTAAGGTATGCATTGCTAATGAGGGCTTTTCATAAGTAAAAATTGTTGGGAGGGGGGGGGGCCACTCTTGCCGCTATTGTGGCTTAATAGTGGGACCTGGGAACTTGAGATGCAGCCCAACATGTAGCCCCTCACCTGCCCTATCCGTTGCTGTGTCGTTCCCATCACTTTCTTGAATTGCCCAGATTTTCACAAATGGAAACCTTAGCGAGCATCGGCGATATACAAAAATGCTCGGGTCGCCCATTGACTTCAATGGGGTTCGTTACTCAAAACGAACCCTCGAGCATCGTGAAAATTTCGTCCCGAGTAACGAGCACCCGAGCATTTTGGTGCTCGCTCATCTCTATTTGCAGTACATTCTGCAGTAATGCTTGACAAACCAGTGCTAATCTAGCTCGGAATAAAAGTACGCATTGTTTACAATTTAAGGCATGAATGAATTATGTATGACCACCAAACTGCTTATGGAAGAAGCAAAGGAAAAAAGAAGCAGCACTCGAATTTCTTCACTTAGATGTACAAGGTTTATTTTGCTCCTGGTTTAACAGCAGTGCTTCAGTTCCTCGTTGGGATTATTTTCAAGTCAGAGCTGAAATATTATTGTAAAACTTTGGGGGGATAAAACCTTGCACATCTCACTTGAGATATTGGAGTGCAGATTCTTTTTTTGTTTATTGGTCTTTATTGTGGAGTTTAGTTATTGGAAGCTCTGCATCCGCTGTTAATGTCCACGGTGGTGATACATTCATTTTTACAGAACTACACTCATTGTAAAAAAAATAAAAAGCACCTGGCAGGAATTGTCGAAAATTGAATGAAACTTTTTATGGGTGATTGTAATGTTCATACAAGTAAGTGATTACAATATCAGAGAAAAAGATAATTTATTGTGGAAAACCGAACATTGAAGAGAGGCTCTAGGACCCTGATGGGTCGCCTCTAGTTTGGATACAAGATATAATACGGGTGGGTATGGAGGCTCTAGGACCCTGTCGTACCACCTCTAGCTTGGATACAAGATGTGATATGGATGGGCATGGAGGCTCTACTATCCTCTTGGGTCACCTCTAGCTTGGATACAAGATGTAATATGGTGAGCATGGAGGCTTTAGTACCTTGTTGGGCCTCCTCCAGCTTGGATACAAGATGTGATCCAAGTGGGCATGGTGACTCTAGTACCCTATCGGCCTCCTCTAGCTTGGATAGAGGATATGATCCGGGCAGGCATGAAGGCTCTAGTATCCTTCATTTGCTGCAATGGAGCCTCTAGATTGTGCAAACTTGTAGGCTGTTGAAATTGGCATCCCGGATGGTCCACTACATGTTCTATTTATTATAATAGAATAGGTGACATTCCTGTGACCCCCTTGTGTGTGCGGCTGAGCATTATCCTGCCGGAAAATGCCTCTTGAAAGCCACCATTAGAGGCAACACATGTGGCTGCAGGATGTCCTGAACATACAGTATCTCTGAGCTGTCATTGTCCTTTGTACCACCGACTGCTGTATATGATGGCCCCTCCATACCATCACACCAGCAGTGGGGGCAGTGTGCTGCTCTACAGCAAAGGCAGGATTGAGACGCTCGCTGCTAGGTCTCCAGACATGGACATGGCTGTCCTCAGTGTGCAACTAAACCTGGATTTGTTGCTGATCACAACCCAGTTTCACCCTGTAGCAGTCTAGTTTCATCGTTCATGACACCAGTACAAATGGAGGCGACATTGCGTGGGTGTCAAAGGCAGTACAAATAATGGTCACCGTGAAACCAAATGTCCTTCAGCAAAGTGCCTGGAAATGGTTCTGACATACACACGGGCCTGTAATGATGGTGCCACGTAACTTTGGATGGTGGACAATGAACACTTGCTAGTTAGATTCTCTTTACTAGTGATCTGTCCTGACCATCCTGTGCCCGGTCGCCTTGTGTACATGCCCTCACACATCCACTGGTCCCAAGACCTCCTAACCGTCTGGTCAGACCTTGACAATCTGATTTTTCTGATAGTCTACTTCAGGAATCCTAGAATGGACCTATAGGCTATTATATAATTCACATTTTGAACCTCATTAGGCTAAATAGCCTTTTAAATCAAGGCATCAGGGGTGTCTTGCATGCATATAAACAGGCTCTGCATGTGTAAAAAAGAACAGTACAATGTGCCGATTTGCCGGCAAATCAACCTTATTTACTGTGCAAATACTGAGACAATCGTACTTGGGCATGCGCTCATGTGGAGCTGCCTAACGTTTGCTATGCATTACTATGGGACATATATTGACTTTTTGAACTGACCCTATAGTTGCAGAGAACATACCGGCATCAAGTCAACCCCAAATGTTGAAGGATAGTTTCAAGACACATTGCGGTGGGTAAACATTCTAGTCATAATCCAGACAGATCTGTCTCCCATCAGGTTTAAAAAAAATTCTTACAATATTAACGTCTTATATTGCGTCTGAATGACCAAGAAATATTTTTCTGTTTTTCATAGTCATCTTCCAAGACCAAGAACCATAAAAAATTTTTATTTTTTTGTCGACATACCCAAGAGGGGCCTATTTCTTGCAGGATGAGTTGTATTTTTGAGGTATACATAATATATTGTTTAATTTTTATAAAAAATATATTTTGGAGTGACCGGATTGGTTGTAGCCTGCGGCTGCAGTCTGGGCCACAGTACTCTCGCGGGCAGCCCTATAATTAGATCTGGCAGCGGATTACTCTCCTGGCCCTGAGGCAACGGTAAATTAAGGGCAGCTGTACAACAGGCTGAGTGATTGATTTCAAAGTACTTATTAGACTACTGGGCACTCTTAAATCAACCATTCAGTCTGCTGTGCGGCTGCCCTACCCGGTTACCATTGCCTCAGGGTTAGGAGTCAGGAAAGTGAGCCGCTGCTGGATTTAATAATAGGGCCGCCCAAGAGTGTACTGTATTGCAGCAAACTGCAGCTTCAGGCGCAACCATGTTACAATGTAATATAATCAAAGACATATAAAACAATTAAGGTAAGTATATATCACAAATCATTTTAATTAGCTATAATAGCATAAATGATATATACTTTAAAGCATATGGCCCGGAAAAACCCTTTAAGTGTTTTCATGCATGAGACAGGCAGCCTAAGTATTTCACTTTGAGTTGACCCACTGGATTTTTTTTTCCTATCATCAAAAAAGTTTATCAACGACATTGAATCAGTAATCCCCTTATTCAGCTAATACATTGTGTAGCACCAGATCATCCACATTCTAAAGCAGGGCCATCCACTCATCCAGTACTTGAGAGAAAATTCTGGATGCTCCTGAAATCCCATTAGAAGTTGATCATTGATCATCTTCAAAATGGAAAGCAAACAGACACATGGTATCAAGAAAGTTAGGTATACAAAATAAAGCGGATGTCAGGTCAATTCTCATGAGGTATTGGACTTCAGTTGGGTGATGTTACATCATGACTAGGGATGAGCTAAGGCACTACTCGCTCGAGTAATGTACTTTAGCCGAGTATCTCCCTGCTCGTCCCTGAAGATTCGGGGCCGTCGCGGGGCGGGGAGCTGCGGGCAGGAAAGGAGGGGAGATCTCTCTCTCCCTCTCTCCTGCCCGCTCTCCCCTGCTCCCCGCCGCAACTCACCTGTCAGCTGCGGCGGCCCCCGAATCTTTAGGGATGAGCAGGGAGATACTCGGCTAAGGCACATTACTCGAGCGAGTAGTGCCTTAGCGAGTATACTCGCTCATCCCTAATCATGACGTTTTCTTGGCAGACTGTTTTTGTGGTTTGCCATTCCCTTCCCCAGTCATCTTTACCCCCAGCAAGCTAGGTACTCATTTTGCCGACCTCAGAAGGATGGAAGCTACCCGAACCATGCGGGGATTGAACCCACAACCTTTGTGAGTGAGAGCTTAGGTCTGCATACTGCTGCCCTAACACTCTGCACCAAAGTGGAAGGCAATGGCAAACCAATCCCACAAAACAGTCTCCTAAGAAAATGTCACGAATAGAGATGAGTGAGCATACTCGCTAAGGACAATTACTCGAGTATTGTCCTTAGCGAGTACCTGCCCGGTCGGAAGAAAAGACTCGGGTACCAGTGTGGGTGAGTGGTGAGTTGCAGGAGCAAGCAGGGCGAAGCAGGGGGTAGAGAGGGAGAGAGAGATCTCCCTTCCGTTCCCCCCTGCTCTCCCCCGCCGGCACCTGAATCTTTTCTTCCGAGTGGGCAGGTACTTGCTAAGGACAATGCTCGCTCAAGTAATTGTCCTTAGTGAGTATGCTCGCACATCTCTAGTCACAATGTAACGTCACCCTAGGAGTCAGTCACGATTCAGTGCTTGCACCAGGGGACTTTAACCAAAATTTTAATAATTAATGTTAAATTTATACATCTCCTAAATGATTGAAAAAGTCTAAAGTTTTTCAAATGTGCTTCCAGAATAAAGTAAACACATGAAAATATGTATCTCATTGAAAATTTGTACAGTATGTTTACACATTTTTGACATATTGCAGTTGAAAATGTAAAAAAAATGACAATTTTTTTCAAACTTTTCCCAATTTCAGTGCTGTATTTAATAAATACACACACATTCTATCAGACACATGCCAGATTTCCAAAATATGACCTGGTCATTAAGGCGCAGACAGGCTTTGTCACTAAGGAGTTAAGATGAATAAGAATGGTTTCACACGTGCTTTGGGGGTTTTGCTTTTCTGCTCCATTCGGGGAGCAGGAAAGGGGAATCTCCGTGGCCCAAAAAATTCTGTTTCCAGACAGAACCAAACAGCGCCACCCAGCTGCCTAGCTTGCCTGGAATTGCAATGCATGATGCCACTGTCACTACAATAAGAGACAACATGATGCAACTGCTAGGTGATACATAAGGTACAGCAGCAATGTCATTTACAAATGAACATTACTGTGAAATGGAAATTCCACATGACAAAGCGGGAAAAACGCATGAGTGCCTGAAACCAGTAGGATTAATGGTGCAAGTGTACGTTCTGATTTTCTGGTGTGGAGCCTGTCAAAAGATGCACTACATTTATTAAGACTTTATAAATTTTGTGCAATGCAGCTTAAAAAGAGCATATAAACCACCAATCTTAATAAATCATTAATAAATCAAAGGCATTATTTATTGATCACTTATTCCCAAAATCACTACTATAAAAACTGTTATTATTCTTGAAGCAAAAAGTACATAACAATGAAATAAGATGTCCCCCCTTACAGCGCTGCTCCATTGTCTTGAGCAGCTCTGACTTCATCTGATGCCTAGAAGAGTGAAACTATGTGGGTAAGTAGAACTGCATCAAACTGACCAAGGCTGATTTTTTTAACCTTTTCTGGCATATTACTAGAATATAACATATGACTTAATGATGTGCCCTTGCCATAAAATTTTCCTTTAAATAGACTAGCAATTAGTATATGTTTATGCCTTGTTTGCAATATGGCATTTCATACAATAGAATAATTTAGGGACTCTGTGGCTTCTTTAGAAAAACAAACCCAGCCAACTTCCTGCAGGTGACAGCATCACGTCTTCAACAAGCTCATACTGAAGGTACTTGTGTTCTTTAGTAAACACCATTTTTCACCTTTTAGAACAGGTGGCATTTACAAAAGCCACCACTCTCAATGTCACAGCCATGCCAATATTGTGCCAGGTGGTGGAAATATTCAAGATCTGCGATGAAAACACTTAGTAATTTGAGTTTGAAACCAGTTTTTGGGTTGCAGCCAGTCTACCAGTTAGGATGATGATATTCCCTTACTGATATCGTTTTACTTATTTAAATGTAATTTAACTGTTTTGAAGCAGAACATATTGTACTTTCTTAGTCTTTTACAAAGGCATGTCATACAAGAACTGCAGTTTACCATTTAATTGTCCTAGTGAATTTGCATAGCTCCCGCGAAGAATGAACTGTAAATCAATATTTTTTATCTACTATGAAAAAAAGTGGGAAATGCTAATGTAGCAATTGAAATTGCTATCCTTGGAGCTAGAAATATATCATCGTATTTACTAAATTGAATTATAACTGGATTTGTTTTGCTCTAGAAGCTTTTTTTGGATGATCTACTTTCGCATTTCTTAATTTTACAGCGTTCCAGTGACCTGAATTACATCCACTAAAAAACCTCTAGAATTTGTGTTGGGATACAGATTTTCCTTTAGTCTTGCCATTAACCATATACAATTAGAACATCACTTATTGATGTTGTATTTAAGTAAAAAAAATGGATTTTGGTCCTGGATATGGACCTTCATAGAGCAGGAAAGAGGGAGTAAAATATCATTAAAAAGGGTAAGTCAACTCCATCGCCATTTTTCTTAAAACAACTGCTCTAGCTCTACAGTAGTTAGTGTCAATTCTTTAGATTTCCAGTTTTGTTCTACAGTAAAATGTACCTTTTGGTTGCTTTACTGCAATGTGATGAATGAAATCTAACAATACTGTCATTAAGCAACAGCCTAATTGGATGTTTGCTTATATTACAGTTTTTCTGGTTACCAATGACATACAGTATAATGGCTCATTAGCACTTGAGGTGTATTTGCTCTTGTTTGGCTCTATCCTAGGAATGGGACACCAGAAATAATAATTCTACACTAGTGGTGCTGAATTAGGCAATTATGACCTAGCCAGTGAGTCAGTGATTGACTGCAGTGGTCACATGTCCCTGGGCTCAGTGACGTCATCACTTGCTCACCTCAACCAGAAATGAGAACCAGCAAGGGACCAGGCACTGGAAGAAGATTGGTTAAGTTGAATATGGTGTGTTTTCATTTTTTTTTTACAACAGGCTGAGGCAGCTTTGAAAAAAATGTATATCTCTGGATAACCTCTTTAACCCTCTCTTTGTACTAAGGCACCACACTGAATCTTTGCTCCTGGCTAAAAAAATTGCTTACTTATGTTTTCATATTGCCATTGCTTAACCAATTCATAAAGATGTCAGTAAATATACCTTTTCATGGAGCGATTATCGCCCGAATAATCGTGTACATGCAGCCTTCAACAGGGCTCAGAGCCAGAAATCGCACACCTGACGGAGTCGCCTAGATTTTACCTCACCTAAAAACCAAGTGACTATCATTCCATGTAAACAGGCAGTCATTCATCTCTGAAAAACTGCCTGTTTGCAGTGTATAGTGTGCGGTGTGGGGCCAGGAGAGATCTCTGGCCGGTTCCACTTCCATTATCTGTCTATAGCTTATGTGTGATAGTACAGGAGTAACAGTCTGTGCAACGGCTGCTTGGCCCTTATGCGTCGAACAGTAGTCTCTTGTAAAGGTACCGTAAGACGTCAGTTAGATTACCACACTGATGTAATCATGTGTAATAACATTTATTATGATTGTCAAACACAATGGCTGTATCCAGTAATGTCTGGCACAATAGACTTTGTTACAGAGATAACCAAATATTCATGTATTTGTATTGTGCATGAAAAATTCAGCAAGCATTATTGAATGTCTGGACTAGAGATGAGCGAACGTGCTCGGCCACGCCCCTTTTTCGCCCGAATACCGCGATTTCCGAGTACTTCCGTACTCGGGCGAGAAAAAAATTCGGGGGGCGCCGTGGCGGCACGGGGGGTAGCAGTGGGGAGTGGGGGGGAGAGGGAGAGAGAGAGGGCTCCCCCCTGTTCCCCGCTGCTACCCCCCGCACCACCACGCCTCTCCCCGCCCCCCGGCGCCCCCCGAATCTTTTCACCCGAGTACTGAAGTACTCGAAAATGGCGGTACTCGGGTGCATAAGTACTCGAAACGAGTACGTTCGCTCATCTCTAATAATTACTAAACTCATATAAGCTTATGTTGGGTTTAAAGACGAATTAGGGATGAACACATCTGTATAGGAATCAATTTGTGTATTTGTGCCATAAACAAAAATGTGCTTGACCACATTATTCTCTCTGGCAAACAAAGCCAGAAACAAATGAAAGCTGCTCAAATGGAGACCTTATTGGCTCCGTTTTAGCAATAAAAGTCGATGGTTCCATCTCAGAGTTTTTCTGAATCCTGTCTTCGGAGATTCAGGCATAACCTGAAATTAAACCACAGTACATATTAAAAAACTACATGTGAATGTCTCCTAATTTGAGCAGTCTATTGGAAAAACTAGATGGGTCTGAATCCTGTTTTAGAGATTTATACATAACCCAAGATGAAACTACATGATGTATTAAAAAATAGATATGAATGCCCCCTAACTTTTAGCCTACTTTGACGTCAATTGTGGTCAGAGTTACTTGCTCTCAGCCTTGTTGAAATTGGCAATTTGGCAATTATAAATCCTACAGTCTAAGGGCAAACATTGGTGCTGTAGGTTCCTGAACACAAGCCTTCAGGAACAACAGAACAACAATACTTGAAGGTGACTAAGATATTTTGGAAGTAAAGAGACTAAATAGTATAATCACTTTTCCTAATATACTTAACATATAAGCACTGAAATGCAGAGGCGTAACTTGAAGATTCTTGGCCCCAATGCAAAATCTGTAACAGGTCCCCAACTACAATGCTTTATCCATAGTACTGGGCTCCTTATATGGAGAAGAGAAGCCTTATGGACCGCCCAAGGCCCTGGACCCAGGTGCAACCGCATCTTCTATAGTTACACTCCTGGTTACAGGTCCACCAAATGTAAAGCATGTTGCCATTGCAACTTGAGACATTGCAGTCTCTTAATCGGTTGAGAAAGTTCCCGGGCATCAAATGTTCAGTGCAAGTTGAAACAAAGGAGTTTCTACTTTAGAGTTTGTAGTACTTGGACATGAAGGCACATACAAAGTCCCAGTCTGAACGCTATGTGTATCATGGTAGCCAAGTCAGATTATTTTCCCTTTGTTTGTTGTGCAGTTTGCTGAAACTCTTTTAGATGTTGATACATTTATTGCCCAAGTATAAAGATATCTTTTTAAATATGCTGTTCTAATAAACTTTATGTAAAAAAAAACATGTAATAATTGATCTCCTGGAGCCTCTCAGTGGGTAAGATTGACATTGCATAAGTCTTTACAATGGTTGTGGTGTTTTCAGGTATTAGGGCATATTTACAGAGGAGCTTTGTTTAAAGTTATTTTCTTAGAATTAGTCAATACTGCTATTTGTGCCAGGGAATACCCCTCCAAACACATTAACCTTAAAACATAAGGAAACATGTCAGTCCCAAAAATAATATTAGCCTAATAGGAATAATGCCCTTTCTGTGTAGCACGAATTGCATTTTGCTTCAAATCTATCTGCCTCCTCAATATCATGACAAAGAACGACTGTTATGTAGATTTTAATAACCTTTTTGTTTAGATCTAAATTAGATCTAAAAGCTATGACACAGTATAATTTCTGAAATAATAATCCATCATAAATAATTAAGAAGCAAAGATAATATTAGGCAACTGGTTTCCTTGCTATGGTGGATTGGTGCTTAATTGCTTATGTATGTATATACTTTATATACACTATCAGTCAAAAGTTGTAGAACACCTCAATTTTTCCAGCTTTGGTTGATATTTACATAGTTTAATGTCTCAAATGTACTTTGAAATGAACACATTGAACAAATAAACAAGTTAAAATGAATAAAAATAATGGATTAACTTTGTCTCAACACATTCTTTCTTCAAGTGCATTCAGAAATTTCTTCCCAACATTGTTGCAGAAATTCCCACAAATGTGCTGCACTTGTAGGTTGCTTTGCTTTCACCCATCTGTCCAGTTCATCCCAAACAAGTTCAATGGGGTTTAAGTCTGGAGAATGTGCAGGCCATTACTTTCTTTGAAGCCTACTGGCTTCTTCTTGACTTCTTAAGTAGTTTTGATGTAACCTAGAAGTATGTTTTGGATCATTGTCTTGCTGTAAAGTGAACCTCTGACCAACTAGGCGTACAGCAGAGGGAATTGCATAGCATATCAAAATAGTGTGGTAGCTGTTTTTGTCCAGTGTGCCAGTCACCCTATGAAAGTTGTCAGCACTGGGGCCAGCGAAAAATCCCTAGACTATCATGCTTTCTCCTCCATGTTTGACAGTTGGTGTCACACATTCAGGTACCACCCTTTCACCTACTTGACACTGCACAAAACTCCTCATGATTTTCCAAAGATGTCAAATTTTGATTTATCAGTCCATAAGACCTTCTTGCACTCTTCAGTAGTCCACTGGAGGTGCTGCTTGGTCCAGGCAAACATACCTGTAAAACCTACAGATAAAAGTCTTCTCTTCACAGTTGAAAGTTTTTGCTGCATTCAGCTGTGCTTGAAGATTTTGTGCTGTAAGGCGCCTATCACTCAAACTGTTGATTCTCAAAAATTAATCATCTGATTTTTGGTTTGCTAGACCTCTTCCTATCAGAGTTTCCTACAGTTTTCAAGTGCCTTTTGACAATATAAGAAACGGTTCTGACTGCCACCTTGACTTTCTTGGCAATTTCTCTGTAGGACAAATCTACACTTCTAAGGATTGAAATTATCTGTCTGTCTTCTTCAGTAATTTGCCTTTTACTTGCCATTGTGATAGCACTATGTTCTGTCCTGAAGAGCAAAACTATTCAAATCCTGACCAAGAGGGTGTGTAATGCAGTCTGTTCCAGCACTGGTTATATAGAATCAGAGGGTTTAAAAGTACTTTGCAAAATGTGAGACACCTGTAGGAATAGAAATCAACTGTAGAAATCAAATAACCGCACACTAAACTGATTGACCCAATCTCGTTATTTTCAGCACTGCATCTACCATTTACACACTATCTGTACTCAAAACAACAATAGAGGAAGAAATCTCCAGACTTCTTTGCTCCACTCACCCCACCACTTGCGCCACTGTCATTACCCACCTCACCACTATCTTCACCCTCTCCCTAAGCTCTGGCATCTTTCCCTCACTCAAACATTCAATCATATCCCCCCTGCTAAACAAACCAACCCTTGACCCTTGACCTGACTGTCGCTGCCAACTACCGACCCATCTCAAAACTCCCCTTCATCTTAAATCTCCTAAAACGACTGGTCTATTCCCGCCTCACATGCTTTTTCTTTGAAAATTTCCTTCTCGATTCTTTACAGTTTGACTAACACACTCAGACTAAACGCCCCTCTAATACGAACCTCTCATGCCCGCCTCGAGGACTTCTCAAGAGTGGCACCAGCCCTTTGGAATGAACTGCCCCAGAGTATCCGGACAATCCTCAATGCTAGGAACTTCAGACGTGCCTTAAAAGCCGAACTCTTCAAAGAAGCATATCAAATCGCCTAGCTCCCCATTTCCCTGTATCTCCTGCAACACCCCCGACCCCTCACTGCACACTACTTTTTGTTGGTGTAGGCCCCCACCCCTATTGTTTCCTGCTTATCGTGTATAATATGTACCAGTTTTATCATCTGTGCTCCCCTGTGTTCTGAAAGCGCTGCAAAATAAGTTGGCATTATACAAATAAAGACTATTATCTTTATTATTAATTTGCATCCAATTTCAAACCATAATTTGTTTTCTTTGCTGCAGAGCAGATGTCTTTGATGTGTTCCCTAAAAAAAAACAACTTTTGTTTAAATCATAAGTTCAGACCATTGTTGCATTTCAGGTTAAAATTTTACATTATTTGCTAAATGTGAATTATGTTAATAACTGGAAAATGAAGATATTCTAAAACATTGGATTGGTAATGTATACAGTAATGAGAAAAACTATGTGCATCCCCTTTGAATTCCATGGCTTAACGTTTTAGGACATAATAAGAAAAAATATGGCCCTTGTAAGGTCTTAAAATGAGGTAAAAACAACCTCAGATGAACAACAACACATGACAAATTACACTGTCATTACTTATTTAACAAAAAACTAGGCTAAAATGCTGAAGCAGTGTGTGAAAAATTAAGTACACCCTTTCTGATTTAACAGGAATTATGAGGGTAAGTAGAAGCCAGGTCCTACTTATCAAATGCCTTTGATTAATTGATCATCAGCAAGTTTGACAATCTCTATAAAAGCAGAAAACAAAAAAAACTTTTTCGTAGTTTGCTGGTCTGGAGCATTCAGGTGTGTGTTAACCTAATGCCAAAGAGAAAAGACATCAGCAATAATCTTAGAGAAGAAATTTTTGATTGCTCATAAATCTAGCAAGGGTTATAGGGTAATTTCTAAACAATCTGAAGTCCATCATTCTACAGTGAGAAAGATTATTCACAATTGGAAAACATTCAAAACAGTAGCAATCTTTTGAGGAGTTTACATCACAGCAAATTCAACCCAAAGATGAGACTGTGCAATGCCCAGTGAAATAAATAAAACAAGAGCTACATCTCAAACTCTAAACTTTTCGGCGTGTTAAATGGTAACATTAATGACAATATAATTAGAAAAGACTGATCAAGTGGGTCACAGAAAATTAGCCTGGCACCACACTGTGCACGGGGTTCTGTTTTCCTGCTCCATTTGGGGAGCAGGAAAGGGGAATCCTCATGGCCAAATGTCTCTGCCTCAGGACAAAATCGAATATACTCCATTGACAAGAATTCTGTCTGTTCGGTTTCCTCTCAGGTGCCTGGCTTTTGGAGGGAAGAAAAAGAAAATGTTAGCAGTGGTTTTCTGCAAACTACAATGTTACCTCATAAGTTAAAACTACACTGATACGTAATAAAAAAACAAAACAAAATAAAAATAAGTAAAAAGGATACATGAAGAAAATAAGGGATAGTGGCCAAGTCAGTAGAAGTGCTAGAGGACAGGCCAAGGTAGTACTTCAAATGGCTCCCACTGAAGCAACAGCTCCAGATTCTGCAGGCACATAGCAGTCAGTCTGCACCAGTTGGTCATGAGCATCCACCCCCATGCCAAATCCCCTGCACCCTTCGAAGCAGCCCACATGAGTCAGTCTGAGGGGAAGTTTTATCATTCAGTGTCATGGAAGTCAATTGGGCAGTCCAAACAATTAGAGGGAGAAGACCAGGACATTGAATGCACTGATGCCAAACCATTATTTTCTTCTGAAGTGGAACATGAGGGTGGGTCAGTACAAGTGGTCAGCTCCTGGTGCTCACTGTAACATAGAATCAACTCAGGAGGATGAATACATAGAGGAGGTAGAAGAGGATGAGGAACCTGATCTAACATGGAGAGGCAAGGAGAGTCATCATAGCAGCTCACAGGGCAAGGAAGAGGAGACAGACATTGAGGTGCAACCACCTGCAAAAAAGGAGTGTGATATGTTGCAGAAAAATGAAAGGGCCGTACTGTCACCATCAGCTCCTACTAGTTTCAGCAGCAACAACATGAGGCCCACAGCTAGGTCTGCTAACAGGACTTGTGTAACCTCAGTATTTTTTTTAATTTGCAAGTGATGAAAGAAGGCGGTCATCTGTAAAATCTGCGGTAAGCATGTAAATTTAGCAAATGTAAATAACCTCAACACAGCATGTATGAACAGTCGCATGAATTTAAATCACCCTCTGCCTTAAGGCCCATTTGCATGGAGGGATGATCGCTCAAAAATCGTTGCGTCTAAATGCACGGCCATCGTGCACTTTTCGTGCACTGCTAGCTAATCGTTAAGTTCAGTCCAACCTAAAAATCGTTGTTCAGCCTTATCAGCAGTTCTCCACAGGTAATGCTGATAGCATTGTTTCCCGCTGGAAAACAAAAGAACTGAAAGCAGATAAGAGCCCTTCATTTGCACACTTAATTGCTCTGTTGCTAGTCCTTCCAGGGCGGCGGTGTGCAGGGTCCCGCGGTTGGGGCACGTCCCCCCGGCTTGTTGTCCGGCTGCCGGGGGCGCGGGTGGCGCGAGGCACAGTGCGTGCACCTGTGAGTGCAGCTGCTGTCCACGAGCTCCCTTTTATTATGTTCTGTTGGGAGTTGGCTGTCTCTCTCTCTCAGCCCCTGGGTGGAGAATTTTGTTTAAAGGTCGGGCAGAGTCTTGCAATCACTGCCAGTTATTGGTTTCCCTCAGTGGGCTAGCTAGTCTGCTTCTGTTGGTCTTCTGCCTCTGTCATCTTGTCTGCTATACCTTGCTATTGTCCGCCAGGTTTTTCCATCTGTCTCAGTCTGCTTAGTATTGTACGTGTTGGTTATTTACATCTGCCTTTTCTGTCGGTATTCTACCCTTTCCATCCAGATATGCCAGCGTCCCTTTTTCGGTCCCTAGTGAGAGTAGGGTCCGCCGCCCAGTTGCCCACCTCGGGTTAGCCAGGAGTGGAGGCAAGCAGGCAGGGACAGGGGTTGTGGGTGAGATCTAGGGCACCCAGGCTGGCGTATCAAGGGTAGTATACCATAACATAATAACTGGCCATGAGTACCCTCGCAAGTCAGTTGCAGGATTTAATGGTCGTGATCCAAGACCTGTCCGGTCGTATGGTGGCCCAGGAGCAGCGGGAGTAAGTGCATGTTTCTACCGCCCCTTCTATTCCGGAGCGCAAGTGTCCTTTTCCTGAGGTATTTTCAGGGGAGAGGAGTAAGTTTTTTGCTTTGCATGTAGATTGTATTTTGGGATGCGGCCCCGCTCCTCCAGCTCAGAATCCCAGAAAGTTGGATTAATTATGTCCTTACTTCAGGGTCCCCCCCAGACATGGGCCTACTCCTTGGCCGAGAGTTCGGCTTGCCTGCAGTCAGTTGATTTGTTTTTTCAGGAACTTGGAGGTATTTTTGATGAGCCGGACCGTGCGGGTTGGCGGTATCTCATCTCATGTCTCTACGTCAGGGGCAGCAGTGGGTAGAGGACTATTGCTCTAAATTTAGACAGTATGCAGATGAAACCTCTTGGAACGATAGCGCCCTTAAAGATGTGTTCTTGTTGGGTCTTTCTGATGCTGTCAAGGATCTACTCATTTCTCATCCTGCTCCCGTGACACTCAATGATGCGATGGAATTGGCAGTCAAAGCTGACAGGCGGCTGAGATCTAGAAAAGAGGAACGTCAGGCCCGTAAGGCTAGGGAGTCCGGAAGGCCTGCTCCCCCTTCTCCCATGCCAACTTCTGGTGCCGAGCCTATGGAAGTGGATCAGCTAAGTCCCGAGGAACGGCGACGATTCTGGATGACTCATCGCCTCTGCCTCTATTGTGGGAAAGCTGGACATCGTGTAGCGACCTGTCCTCAGAAGAGTCTACAACATCAGTCTGAACCCGCGAAAAACTTCAGATCCTAGGCAATTTTTGGGAGGATCGCCTAGGATCACAGGTACTCCCTAAGTTCTTGGTGCCTTGTCAGATTGGCTTACGGAATTTCACTCGATCTGGTCAAGATGTTATTGATTCGGGTGCTGCCGCCAACTTGATTAGTTTGAGTTTTGTCAGACCTCTGATGACTGAATTTTTGGCGTTAAAAATTCCCATACACTTTACTAGTATTGATTCTGATCCTCTGTCTGCAGGGGTTGTACAATGTAGGACTCCCATGTTACAGTTCACTGTGGGTGTTCTCCATTCTGAGAATCTGTCGTTCTTGGTAATGGAAAGGATGTCTGTTGATGTAGTGCTTGGTATGCCCTGGTTGGCACTGCACAATCCCCGATTTGATTGGTCCACTCGAAATAGACACATTTGGTTTCTCCTGTCGTAGTCACTTAGCTACTATATCCATGTGTTCAGCAGATACCATACTTATTCCTTAGTATTTGTCCGATTTTCATGATGTATTTTCCAAGAAACTGTCTTAGACTTTGCCTTCCCATAGGGAGTGGGACTGCGGTATTGATTTGATCCCCGACAGTCCCATCCCTAAGGAAGGCATTTTCAATTTGTCTGGGCATGAGAACAAAGCCCTTAAGTCCTATATCTCAGAGTCTCTGGCCAAACGATATATCAGGCTGTCCAGTTCCCCTGCCGGGGCAGCTCTCTTCTTTGTGGAAAAGAAGGATGGGACATTGAGGCCTTGTGTGGATTATCGGGCTTTGAATAAAATTACAGTGAGGAACTTGATTTATTGAATCAAGTGGTAGGGCCCCACTGGTTTTCCAGATTGGACTTGAGGGGGGCTTACAATTTAATTTGCATCCAAAAGGGAGATGAGTGGTAGACCACGTTCAACACCTCGTTCAGATATTTTGAATGTCGAGTCATGCCCTTCAGACTTTATAATGCCCCCGCTGTGTTCCAGGGATTTATGAACGCGGTCTTCCATGACTTTCTGGGGGTATTTTTGGTCATATATCTCGATGACATTCTGGTGTACTCCCCAGACTGGGACTCACATGTGCGGCACCTGAGGCTGGTCCTGACCCGTTTGCATGAGTACTCACTTTTTGTCAGGTTGGAGAAATGCATTTTTGGTACTAAACAAGTGTCTTTCCTTGGTTATGTGATTTCACCCATGGAGATTCAAATGGAGTCTGATAAAGTGGCAGACCAGATAACCTGAAAGCTCTCCAGCGGTTTTTAAGTTTCACAAATTTCTACCATGGATTAATTAAGAATTATTCTGTTATTGCTCAACCCCTGACCGACCTTACCAAGAATGGTACCGACTTGGTAAGATGGTCGCCTGAGGCCCTAGTGGCTTTTAGTCATCTCAAAAGGGCGTTTACTGCTGCTCCAGTGCTAGTATAGCCTGACGCACGGCGACCGTTCTGCATTGAGGTCGATGCGTCTGAGGTGGGAGCGGGGGCTGTATTGTCTCAGGAAGTCAGCTGGAGACCTGGGTATAGTCCATGTGTGTTCTTCTCGCGGAAGTTCAGTTCGGTGGAACGTAACTACGACGTGGGTAATCGTGAGTTATTGACGATTAAGTGGTCTCTAGAAGAGTGGCGTCACCATCTTGAGGGGACAAGGCATCCCATTACCGTGTATACTGATTATAAAAACTTGGTATATCTCGCCAATGCTAAGAGACTCACGGCTCGTCAGGCCAGGTGGGCGTTGTTTTGCCAGGTTTAACCTCGTTGTTACATATATTCCAGGGGAGAAGAACGTGAAGGCAGAAGCCCTCTCATGAAGTTTCGGTTCGCCGTAAAGTGAGACAGTGGCTCCCGAGAATATCTTGGCACCTGGGGTGGTGGTGGTAGCTGTAGAATCTGATCTCGTTCCTCATCTACAAAGTTGTCAGCAGGACAAGATGGTTTGTGCCATAGACCTTGCGCCTCAGAGTCATTGAAGAGTCTCACTCATCTGTTCTCGCAGGCCATCCGGGGGCTCAGGGGACTCTGGATCTTTGTACTAGACACTACTGGTGGCCAGGCATGTCTCGGGAGATCTGCGACTTTGTTAGGGGATGCTCTGTCTGTGCACACGGTAAAAGTTGGTGGCAGTGTCTGGGGGGGCCTCTGAGACTGTAACTGGTGCCTTTTCGTCTGTGGTCGCATTTGTCGGTAGATTTCTACCTGAGTCTCAGAAGTTCACCACCATCCTAGTTGTTGTACACCGTTTCTCAAAGATGGCACATTTCGTGGCGTTAAAGAAGCTACCTTTTGTGATAGAATTTTCCAAGATTTTTGTAAAAGCAATCATTCGTCTACATGGGGTTCCCGAGAACATTGTATCTGATTGCGGTGCTTAGTTTGTTGCGCAATTTTGGCAAGCCATCTGTACAAACCTGGGACTGTCGCTTTCCTTCTCGTCAGCATTCCACACACAAACTCATGGTCAGACGGAGCGGAAGAACCAGGATTTAGTACTATATTTACGGTTGTTTGCCAGCGAAAAGGCTCATCAGTGGGCAGAATTCCTGCCATTGGCAGAGTTTGCACTAAACAACCGTACTTGTTCTTCCACTGGGGTATCTCCATTTTTTTGCGTATATGACCAGCATCCTCGCTTCCTTACAGATATTTCTACTCTGTCGGCCTGTCCTGCAGCTGATGTCGTCACAGATGCGCTGCAGGGGGTATGGAAAGAAGTACAGAAGAACCTGGAAGCAACGGGGACTCGTATGCAGCTGCGTATTGGGAGGAGTCTGTCAGTATCAGAACCTTATAGGATGGGACAGAAGGTATATTTGTCTTCTAGAAATCTCAAATTGAAGGTTCCGTCTTTGAAACTGGCGCCGCGTTACGTGGGTCCCTTTGTCATCACGCGTGTAATAAATCCGCTTGCTTATGAACTTGATTTGCCAGCTACATGGAGGGTTCATAGGGTTTTTCATAAGTCATTATTGAAACATTTTGTCCCTTTGGTGAGTATAGTATAGTGGAAGAGCAGGAAGAGGAGGAGGATAATATAGGTACAGAGGCAGGTGAGGTAGATATGCAATGTTCCTTCCATCCATTACTAACCACAGCTATTCTATTTCATGCTGCAGTGCTTTCAGAAGGAGTGTTGCATAGTCCACATCAAAAAATCAGATCTTTACTAGGTGACCACCCTGCTTAATCCCTGCTACAAGGCCAAATGGACAAAGCTCATTCCAGCAGTGGAGAGGGACCTCAAAATGCAGCAGTATCAAGTCAGACTGTTAAGCTACTTGAGCAGAGCATTTTTCCATGGCTGCAGGAATGCATCTGTAATGGATTGCAGTTCTGCAGCTCATGGTAAGGACTCATTCATGAGCGTGTATTTGCATGTACATACGCACGTGCAAAAAGCCACGTGACTTTTAGAACAATTGGTTCCCTATGGTGAGTTCACATGTCTGCGTTTTACAGGTATGCAAATGCGCGCACCTGCAAAAGATAGGACATGCGTGCATCGGGAATGTCTGTGCTGCGTGTAAATATTCCCCACAGGGAGTCCCCTCATCACTGAACACCGTGACTACATTGTCACATTGTTTAGTGACAAGGGGACTCCCTGCAGGGAGTAAAGAATTCCCTGCCACAGCTGTCACAACCTAGGGTTGATTTTCAGGGAAGGGCTTATATTTAAAGCCCTTCCCTGAAAATCATTGCAGGGGTTGCAAGCATACCATTACTTTCAATGGGTACGGAGCCTTGTTAATGCATGTTTTGACATGTGCGTGGACATGCAGTTTTGCACGCACGTATGTACGTGCAAACCCATGCTCGTGTGAACGAGGCTTGAATGAGTAGGACACGGCTGCAGGGGAGATCTAACAGAGGTGTGGCACACTTTTTACATCCCTAAGCAGCCTACAGCAACAGCAGAGGATAGGACACTTAAAAGCAATATTTATCTACGATGGTTCAAGAGTATGACAGCTCCCGCATGGATGTGCTCAAACATGGCATTGGCCCCTTTGACGTCTGCGTGTCTAAGTTGGATGAGTGACTAGAGCCTGCAGAACATGCTTTAGAGGTGCTTGCCTGTCTGGATGTCAGTGTGCTATCAGGAAGGGTGTTGAGCACAGCTGGGGATGTGATAACTAACAGAAGCATCTGCCTTTACACAGACAATGTGAATCACCTGGTGTTTATAAAAATGAACCAGGGATGAATTTCATCTGACTACTGCACCCCAATGGCAGATTCCATTGATTACTTAGCATGCTGGCAATTTTTAATCACATGTGACTGAGCATAGATTTATATCAAAGACCTCAAGGTGCTATTGCTGCTGCTGGTGGTGCTGCTCTCGTTATCCAGATTCTGCCATGTTTCCTCCTTCTACTTACCACCCAAATAAAATATATATGAAAATATAAAGCTACAGCTATGATGTTTGCACGAGGAGCACACTCTGTCCTCAAGGTGCTGTTGCTGGTGATGCAACTACTGCTGTTCTCCTTTTCTACAGCTTTTCTTTAGAGAAGGCCCGTGTTTGAGTTTTCTATTTGCCTGGTAGAATTTGTCTTTTGAAATTCTATGACATTGCAATTAAAACAAGCTTCTGTTTTCCTTGTAGCAGTTTTTGGTCTATGTAGGCATTCTTTTGTTTTCAGTGAGACCCCTGCGCTATGAGTGATCCCCTAAACCACTGTACACTATTTTTACACGTTTATTGGACAAGCACAGGAGCACAGTGTTCTCCAGATGTGTGGCTGTACTCCCATGGAATTTGATGGGTTTTGGCAGCATTGGAGACCCTCTGGAGGGCAAATTGGTGAACCAGATTTTTACTCTCTTTACCTTATGTGAGAGTTGGAATCGGCCATCCTGATTCACAATGATTTTTGTGAAATCTGCCTAAACCTGACATAAACCGATTATTCCACAAATTTCTCATCACTAGTGGAGTTGCATCCATACTGTATATAAGTGGTCCTCAACCTTTAGTTCATGAGCTGCATACCTCATCTGCATGCCTTGTGGCTACCTGCTATAGCCGCAGCACTTGCACCTAGTCTACCAGACAGCCGTTGCTTAACAGTGAAAGCATGTGCAGACAAATAAATGCATAGTGCTGGACCATCAGCTGGAGTACAGGAAAAGAGGGTCCTCTTCTAGGTAGAAGTAGAACCACAGCCAGTGTCATCATTGCTGCAGCTGGGCACCACAGCAGGTGGTACTTGCAACGTGGGTTCATGGTCAAGAAGCAATTTTTCTGCCAGCTGCCTGACTTATCATTACTGACTCCCATGGTATACTAGGTTGTTATCTGGACATTTGTGCTATGCAATGGAATCTCATTGTGTTTATCTGTACATTTAGTATATACCTCTGAAATCTTGACTTATGTGCAATATGTAAGGACCAGACATATGATACTTTATGGCATATAGTTACATAGAATGCCGACTGATCTCCAGTGCAAAGAAATTTAAAAATGTATATTTTTATGTTTGCATGTTGCATTGTGTGTGTGTTACATTCACAGAAGGTGTATTTTTGTGCAGATCTGCATAAACATCCACACTGTTTTGAAGGGGTGAAGTATACTGCAGATCCACATCAAATTCTGTGTCAAAATTCAAACAAATGGTGCAGTTTTGAGTACTGATTTACTGTTTCCTGTCTACCATCATTAAATGGCCTCAACATTGTCTTCCTCTTGAATGTGACATGCGATTGACTGCCAGTACTGAATGTGGCTCTCAAGGTAAGGAAAGGTTGAGGACCACTACTGTATATGACTAGAAGAGCCATGTTTACCAGAAAGTACAATTAGCCTTATTGTTTGGCCAACTTTTTATTCTGTTTTTACAACTTTATCCTTTTACACACATTTTCTTTATTTTGCTTCTAGATTAAAGCACAGTCAAAGTCCGCAGCAGAGAAAACTGCATGGAGAACAGGTGTACAGATCAATGATCAGAAGAGTATGGACTTCACAAGTTCATTCATGTAAATAAAATGGTTTGTTGAACAATTTATTGATATTAGCAGAGCCCTCAAGATCTATCGTTGGGAGGCCTATCAACAACAAGGGGTCTAACTGGCAGACGCCATGGTGGACAGGGCATAGTTTTGGACAGGGACAAGCAAACATTTTAATTTTGATTGTAATTGTCATTACTGAGGAGCAATTTCCCCATTATAAAAAAATTCTACTAATCAGTAGACGGCTGACTGTCTCAAACAGGTGACAGATGATGTTGTAGTCTGAATGTTCATGGACTGATTGGTCCCAGAGTGGTCTTCCAGGTGGATGAAAAATTCAATATCCAGGTAGGAGGGATGAATTAATCATCAAACCCTCTGGTTGAGCATCTGGAACTCTTGTAGTGGAACAAAGAAAAGGGGTAGGTTAGTACAGAGATACAAGAGATTGGATGGGCCATCAATAGTTGATTGGCAGGGGTTCCCCACTTGTGAGACCGAGCAATCAGTTGGTCAGGCTCCCGCTTCTGATGGCTCCAACCCCTGCATAGTGGCCAGTACTGGTAATTGTAGGCACTTCTCCCATTAACATTAATGAGCTCTGTGCCTGCAATTACCAGCCCCAGCCACTACAAAGAAGTCGGAACCAACTGCTTCTACAACTTCCACTGCTTCTCCCTGTATATCAATGCTACCAGTAAGTGTCCAAACAGCTGATTGGCTGAGGTCTCAGGCAGTGGACTCCGACCAATCAACTATTGATGACTTTTCATAAGGATAGGTTATTCACAGTATTTACCTAGAAAAACCTGTTTAACATTAGAATGCGTCTAAACCCCAGCTGCTCAGTGGGCAAGGTCAAACTGCCACTTTTCAATATTCTTGAGCCTATTAATCCACACCCTTTTCTCCGATCTCTTTCAGCAAACCTTTCATCACACAGAGTAGGCCACAAACCACATTTTCTGACCCAAACACCCTAAACATTTCACAAGTCCTTGTTCCTGTAGGATTTCCCAGGCATCATGAGTCCATTCTCAGTGCCCTGCAGGATGAATTTCCTAGATATCAAGGGGCGATAACAGCCAGCAACAGCAGATGTCACCTGGCAGCTGCCAACCCCATTACAGGGAAGTTTAAAATAAAATGCATACATTTGACAAGCCATGTTGGCTTTAGACAATGGTTGTCAAAACTGTTAAGATTCTTAATGCTACACAGTTATAATTTTGCCCTTTAGGCAAATTCAACTACTTTCAAATTGAAAATGGCTATGCAGCTGATGCAGCAGAAGTTTTTATAGTACTGTAGTGCGCTAAAGGGTAGATTTCATGATTTAGTTTTTCCATAATTAAAAAAAAATGTGTTCTAATGTTTGATACTTGAAAAGCTTTTTTTTAAATCTCATTTTGTATGTGACATAGTGATTAGAGATGAGTGAGCACCAAAATGCTCGCGTGCTCGTTGCTCGAGTCGAGCTTTCCGCGAGGCTCGAGGGTTCGTTTCGAGTAACAAACCCCATTGAAGTCAATGGGCGACCCGAGCATTTTTGTATATGACCGATACTCGCTAAGGTTTTCATTTGTGCAAATCTGCAAAACCTACAAAAGTGATGGAAACGACACAGAAACGGATAGGGCAGGCGAGGGACAACATGCAGGGCTGCATCTCAGGTTCCCAGGTCTCACTTTTAAGCCACAATAGCGGCAAGAGTGCCCCCCCCCCTAACAATTTTTACCTCGGACAAACCCTCATTAGCAAGGCACACCTTAGCTAAGCACGACTCTACCTCCAACCGAGCACAAGCACTGCCTGCGGGACACACCGCTGCCTCTTCTCCTGGGTTACATGCTGCCCAACCCCCCCCCCCCCCCCGCACGACCCTGCATCCGCAGCGCACACAAAAGTGCCCCTGCGCAGCCCTCAGCTGCCCTCATGCCACATGCTGGCCTCATAGCCACACCCCCCTCATGTCTATTTATAAGTGCGTCTGACATGCGGAGGAACCGGAGGCACACACTGCAGAGGGTTGGCAGGGCCAGGCAGCGACCCTCTTTGAAAGTGTGGGCGATAGCCCACAGTGCTGTTGAGAATTGATAATAGATTGACGTTTCATCTTCATTCCAATCCTTTGCCACCTCCGTCAGGAGCTGCAAATGTGGGCATAAAGGGGAGTCCGCTGCCAGCCCAGCACTTCTACACATCTCCACAATGCAGCAATACTCGGTGTGGGAAGTACGTGAGCGGGCCCTGGGTCAGCCTCTGTCCCAGCAAGCACCTTGTGTGGCCCAAGGTGCTGCGAGTGATATAGCAATGGGGACTCCATGTGTCCACACACTACTCATTCTGTTTGGGTGTCAGATACCTCATCGACAACGCAAGGGGTAAACCATCTGCACTCTGCACCCTACCCAAGTCTGTCAGTGTTTTGGGGATAGACAGGTAAAGCACCTCAATAGGAAGTCTGTGTGCACCCACAGCATGGGTGGCCCCCAGGAACCCACAGACGGTACGTAAAGAAATCCCATTGCAGTGCCCCGGATAGCTGAGGTTACATGATAGAAAATACATGTTGGCTTTGGCCCACACGCCATGCCCTAGACATTCGTGGTTTCTTTAAAAGTGCCAGGCAGGTACAACTCCGCTATGGCAAGTCTGTGTACACCCGCAGCATGGGTGGCTAGCAGGAACACACAGACGGTACAGAAAGAAATCCCATTGCAGTGCCCTGGATAGCTGCGGTTGCGTGAGAAGAAATACATGTTGGCTGCGGCCCACACGCCACGCCCTAGACATTCTGTTTTTTTTTTTAAAGTGCCAGGCAGGTACAACTGCGCTATGGCAAGTCTGTGTGCACCCGCAGCATGGGTGGCAAGCAGGAACACACAGACGGTACAGAAAGAAATCCCATTGCAGTGCCCCGGATAGCTGCTGTTACGTGAGAGGAAATACATGTTGGCTGCGGCCCACATGCCATGCACCAGTCAGTCTGGGTTGTTTTTCGGGCCAGATAGGTAGAACACCGCGATGGGAAGTCTCAGTGCACCCATAGTATACACAGACCCCTGTAATATTCCTGTAGCAAAGGTATAAGCTGAACCCAGTAACAGTTATGTGGCAGAAGTCTAGGGAGACCCCAGTACCATTTCTGTAGTAACAGTATAGACAGACCCCAGTAACATTTCATTAGCAGAAGTAAAGGCAGACCCCTGTAACATTTATGTAGCAGCAGTATTGGCAGACCCCTGTAACATTTGTGTAGCAGCAGTATATGCAGACCCCTGTAACATTTTTGTAGCAGCAGTATAGGCAGACCCCAGTACCATTTCTGTAGAAGTAAAGGCAGACCCCAGTAACATGTCTGTCGCCGCTGTATAAGCAGACCCCTGTAACATTTATGTAGCAGAAGCATAGGCAGACCCCAGTAACATTAACGTGGCGGAAGTATAGACAGACCCCACTAACATTTCTGTGGTAACGGTATAGACAGAGCCGAGTAACATTTCTGTAGTAACAGTATAGGCAGATCCCAGTAACATTTCTGTAGCAGAAGTATAGGCAGACCCCTGTAACATTAACGTGGCAGCAGTATTGGCAGACCCCAGTAACATTCTTGTGGCAGCAGTATAGGCAAACCCCTGTAAAATTAACGTGGCAGCAGTATAGGCAGACCCCAGTAACATCCTAGTGGCAGCAGTATAGGAAGACCCCTGTAACTTTCTTGCAGCAGAACTATAGGCAGGCAGACCCCAGTAAAATTTCTGTAGTAATAGTATAGGCCAACCTCTGAAACATTGGGATACCATGAGCGTAGGCGAAGGCTGGAAAAATTAGTTGGATACTCAATACTTTTGAAACTTGGAAAAATTGTAAAAACATTGGTAGATGAGCCTTTTGGGCCGCAGAAAAATTGGCTGTTCAGCGCGATGACATGTTGTTTCTGGAGGAATGATGAAAACAAAGATCTGGTACCGTGTTAGCCAGTAGAGAAAAATGTGATTGTTCTCTGTTTCTGGAGGAGGAGTAGCAGGAGGAGGACTAATATCAGAGACAGATTGACAAAGCTAAATGCCCCATTTTACCGGTGATAGAGAAGAGTGCTTTTATCTGCGGTTGCAGCGAAAAGAATCTTTAGGTTCCGCTGTTCTCTGCCGGTGGAGAAGAGAAGTCTGGGGAAATCCAGGCTTTGTTCATCTTTATGAATGTAAGCATGTTGGCACTGTCAGTTGACAGGCGGGTACGCTTGTCGGTGATGATTCCCCCAGCTGCACTAAACACCCTCACTGACAAGATGCTAGCGACAGGGCAAGCCAGCACCTCCAGGGCATACAGTGCAAGTTCGTGCCACGTGTCCAGCTTTGACACCCAATAGTTGTATGGAGCAGAGGCATCACGGAGGACGGTGGTACGATCAGCTGCGTACTCCCTCCCCATTTTTTTACAGTGCTCCCTCCGACTCAGCCTTGACTGGGGAGTGGTGACGGAGTCTTGCTGGGGAGCCATAAAGCTGGCAAAGGCCTTGGAGAGTGTTCCCCTGCCTGCGCTGAACATGCTGCCTGATCTCCGCGCCTCCCCTGCTACTTGGCCCTCGGAACTGCGCCTTCTGCTGTTAGCGCTGTCAGATGGGAAGTTTACCATAGTTTGTCCACCAGAGCCCTGTGGTATTGCATCACTCTCAAACCCCTTTCTTCTTCAGGAATGAGAGTGGAAAGGTTCTACTTATACCAGGGGTCGGCTGAATGCTTCAGCTAGGATTAATGGAATAGGACCTCGGTTCTATTTTGTTGGTTTTCGGAACTGGGGCCATGATTAAGAGGGACGGCCGGGGACATTTGTATTGTGCCGCTAGAGGTGAAATTCTTGGACCGGCGCAAGACGGACCAAAGTGAAAGCATTTGCCAAGAATGTTTTCATTGTTGGGGGAGGAGGAGGGGGAGGGTTTAGAGGAGGTGGCATAGACCGCTGCAGATACCAGAACTAAGAAAAGACCCGCAATTCTGGGTGTGGGTAGGACGTGTACGGTCCCAGGCTCTAACTCGGTCCCAGCCTCCACCAAATTCACCCAATGTGCTGTCAGGGAGATATAGTGGCCCTGCCCGCCAGTACTTGTCCACGTGTCCGTGGTTAAGTGGACCTTCCCAGTAACCGCGTTGGTGAGGGCACGATTGATGTTGCGGGAGACGTGCTGGTGTAGGGCTGGGACGGCGCACTGGGAAAAATAGTGGCAACTGGGGACAGAGTAGTACGGGACCGCCGCCGCCATCATGTTTTTGAAAGCCTCAGTTTCCACAAGCCTGTACGGCAGCATCTCCAGGCTGACTAATTTGGCAATGTGTACGTTTAATGCTTGAGTGTGCGGGTACGTGGCGGCGTATTTGCGCTTGCGCTTTAATGCTTGCGCTAGCGACAGCTGGTTGCGGCGCAGAGAGATATTGCTGGATGGGGCAGAGGACAGCGGAGGTGAGGGTGGGGGTGCAGGCCAGGAGGTGCTGTGTCCTGAGAGGGGGGTTGGATCTGAGGGGCAGGTTGAGGCACAGGGGGAGAGGCAGTGGTGCGTCCTGGAGGCGGTGAACGGCCTTCGTCCCACCTTGTGGCATGATTGTGCATCATATGCCTGCGCATGCTGGTTGTGGTGAGGCTGGTACTGGTGGCTCCCCGGCTGATCTTGGAGTGACACAGGTTGCACAGCACTGTTCATCAGTTGTCCGTGCTCTTACTGAAAAACATCCACACCTTTGAAGACCTAGGCCTCTGCAGGGTGGCTTGGCGCGAGGGGGTGCTTTGGGAAACAGTTGGGGGAGTCTTCGCTCTGGCCCTGCCTCTACACCTGGCCACCCCACTGCCTCTTCCAACCTGTCCTGATGCTGCACTTGCCTCCCCCTCTGAAGACCGGTCCTCAGTTGGCTTAGCAAACCAGGTGGGGTCAGTCACCTCATCGTCCAGCGGCTCTTCCACCGAATCCTCTGTGCGCTCCTCCCTCGGACTTACTGCCCTTACTACCGCCTCACAGATAGACAACTGTGTCTCATCATCATCGACCTCCTCACCCACTGAAAGCTCTTGAGACAGTTGCCGGAAGTCCCCAGCCTCATCACCCGGACCCCGGGAGCTTTCCAAAGATTGGGCATCGGTCACGACAAACTCCTCAGGTGGGAGAGGACCCATTTTTTCTCAATTAAGGCAGGGGCCCGAGAACAGTTCCTGGGAGTCTGCCTGCTCATCAGAACGTGTAATTTTCATGGAGTGAGGAGGCTGGGAGGAAGGAGGAGCAGCAGTGAGAGGATTCAGAGTTGCAGCAGTGGACGGCGTAGAAGACTGGGTGGTCGATACATTGCTGGATGCATTTTCTGCTATGCACGACAGGACCTGCTCACACTGCTCATTTTGTAATAAATGTCTACCACGTGGACCCATAAATTGTGATATGAAGCTGGGGACCCCAGAAATTTGCCTCTCTCCTAATCCCGCAGCAGCCGGCTGCGATTCACCTGGACCAGGAACTCGGCCTGTGCCCACACCCTCACTTGGACCTTTGCGTCCTCACCCACGTCCACAGCCACATCCTCTAGGCCTACCCCTACCCCTCAGCATGGTGTATTTCGAATACAGCAGACACAGAGCGGTGTAAAAAATTAGGCAAATATTTGCCTGCACTTGGAGGCTGACAGCGGTTATGTTACGCACACTGTAGGCCAAAATAATTATACGCTGGGCTGCAGAAAGGCATAGCTGGCTAATAGTGAGCCACTACAACTCCTAGCAGCCACGCAGTAAACTGCACACGCGCACAGGTAGCCCTAAGGAGGATTTTTTTTTTCAGATGTTTTTGAAAAAAACAGGAGCCTAGATAGCGTGTATATGTCTTTCCCTCTATCAGCGGCTGTGGCCGTACGCTGTCCGTGAAGTTGACGGGACGCACAGAGCGGTGTAAAAAATTAGGCAATTATTTGCCTGCACTTGGAGGCTGGCAGCGGTTATGTTACGCACACTGTAGGCCAAAAAAATTATACGCTAGGCTGCAGAAAGGCCTAGCTGGCTAATAGTGAGCCACTACAACTCCTAGCAGCCACGCAGTAAACTGCACACGCGCACAGGTAGCCCTAAGGAGGATTTTTTTTACCCAGATGTTTTTGAAAAAAACAGCAGCCTAGATAGTGTGTATATGTCTTTCCCTCTATCAGTGGCTGTGGCCATACGCTGTGCGTGAAGTTGATGGGACGCACAGAGCGGTGTAAAAAATTAGACAATTATTGGCCTGCACTTGGAGGGTCACAGCGGTTATGTAACGCACACTGTGGGCCGCAGAAAGGCCTAGCTGGCTAATAGTGAGCCACTACAACAGTAATGCACATGCTCACAGGTAGCCCTAAGGAGGAGCTTTTTTGGGGTACTTGTTGACAGGATTGTACACTACCACTGTCCCTGCCTGACCAGTACTGCCCCTATACTCTGTATAATTGGCTGCAGACTGACAACGCAATAGTCTGCAGAGCTCAAGATGAAAAAAAAAATAAGTGCAAAACTGCTCCCAGCTGCCACAACAGTAATGCACACGGTCACAGGTAGCCCTAAGAAGGACCATTGGGGTACTTGTTGACAGGATTCTACACTACCACTGTCCCTGCCTGACCAGTACTGCCCCTATACTCTGTATAATAGACTGCAGACTGAGAACGCTATAGCTGTAATAGCCTGCAGAGCCAGAGATGAAAAAAAAAAATTTGGTGCAAAACTTCTCCCAGCAGCCACAACAGTAATGCTCACGGTCAGATGTGGCCCTAAGAAGGACCGTTGGGGTTCTTGAAGACGCTAACACTCTCCCTATAGCAGCAGCAGCACCCTCCCTAATCTCTGCTAGCGTGTGTCTGAGGCGAGCAGCGGGCCGGACTGCCTTATATACGCGGCGTTCACTTGATCTCGCCAGCCACTCACTGCAGGGGGGTGGGATAGGACTGGTACGTTACAGGAGGAAGTTGTAATGCCTTCCCTGGATGTCTATTGGCCAGAAAATGGCGCAAAACATGCAGGGAAGGAAATGGAATAGACTCGAGTAACGCGTGGTGCTCGTCTCGAGTAACGAGCATCTCCAGTACCCTAATACTCGAGCGAGCATCAAGCTCAGACGAGTATGTTAGCTCATCTCTAGTAGTGATTAAAGTGTCTAATATGTTTTCCACTACACATTGTGATCTTAAATTGTCTCTACATAAACAACCGATTATTGGCCACCAAAGACTTGTGGCAGGATGTGCTAAATATTATAAGTAATTAAAGTTTTTGCATAGTTTTGTTTCCAGTATACTTGTCATAATGCTATAGTAGGATAATAAATGTATCCACTACACACATTCTGTATGGGCAACAAGTGATTTCTGCATATTGGAAATGGAGACTTTTTTGAGGACTTTGTATGCCTCGTTAAACTTTTCAAGGTTGATTGCTATGAACTACAAAATTGTACGACACATGAGGTTATGAATGAGTGTTATCTGGCTTTTTTCAACAGAAGACAGAAAAAAAGAGCCTTTTATCATTTTCTTTAATAAAACAACAAATGAAACAACAATCCAATAAAAAAAATGGAATGTTTAGAACATGAAAAAAAATGTAAACCATGCCCTCCTGCAACTTTACTGAACCTTCACTTGATAAGTAATATTCTGCAAAATTGTACAGCAATGTTGAGTCAAACAATGGTCAATCAGAATCACTGGTGTTACTATTGGGGATGCAGAGGATGTGGTTGCACCTGGGCCCAGAAGCCTTAGGGGGCCCATAAGGCCTCTCTTATCCATCTGGGAGCCCAGTACTATGGATAAAGCATTATAGTTTGGGGCCCTGTTACAGGAGCTTCAATTTACGCCTCTCATCGGAATGTTACTTGTGGCAGGCAATTCCAGGTCACTTATGTCATAGGACATTGATTTACAATTACAACGGATCCATTCTAAAAAGCAGATGTGAAAGGAGTCTTAGACCTGTTGAACATCATATGCAGGAAATATGCTTCCCCATTCATCTGTTGTGATCAAAAGAGATTGATAGTATTTCCACAGAACTCCTTAGTAAATGCTGCCTTCATAATTACCATATTATTACATTTTATTTGAAAAGACACATTGGAGGGTAGATCGCTGAATATATTATCCAAAGGCCTCTATTAAATAAGGGGAACAATCCAAGCTAGACTTCTATGGACCCCTGTAGACCTCTGATATCACATAAAGAAAAATGTGGCATGCTCCGTTGTCTGTCACAATATCTCTGAGAACAATTCTTCTTCGAGATAATATCCTCATAAGACGGCAGCCTCCAGAGCCCCACAGACTGGCAGTGTTATAGTGGGGTGCCCAGGCCCACTGTGAAGCCGTGTCAAAATGCTAAAGGGGTTTTCAGAATAATAAGTACGCTGGTGGCGGTGGAAGGATGAGTACCATATAAAAAAAAAAAAAACACGTACCTCTACGATACAACACTGATCCCCCGCTCTAGCCTTCTTTTTACTTCAGCTGCAGCAGTCACGTGGTTGTTTACCCAAGTGATCACTGCAGCCACTAGGAGGCTCTAGAGCGACATTATCAGTGATGTCCTGTAAACCTGCCAGGATCCACGTTAGAAGCCCACGTGACAAGTTATTGGGGCGTCACCAGGCAAGAAGATCCGGTAACCCGGTCTCCTTGAGAAGAACTGGAGCTGATGTATGGCTATGATGACTTGGCACAAGAGAAAATAACCATATTATGTCACAATACAGTACTGTATACAGTAACACTGCCATAATGCCATCGCACCATACAGCATGCATAAATAATGCTGCAATACTTCACAAATAAAGTACTAAACAAGCAATACTATATTATAGATGTAAAAATACCACTAATGTTGGCATACGCTCTGCAAACTAATATACTGTACAGTATGTACATACTATACAAAGAAGTAATGCCACCATGTACTGAACATACAATTAATGTCATAGAATAATACCACGGCAAAAAATGAGGGATGTGATGAAAATATTTTATTGCTCAAAGCTAAGCCCTTGAAGTTAAACGGGTTTTTCTGAGCAGCCCAAACATTGGTGGCAGTGGTTGGATACATAAGGTATTAAGAAAGAAAACTTACAATAGTCACCTGTCACTGCGCGCTGCTCCCCCGCCACCACCCGCTATTGCTCCGGTCTTCTATTTGCATTGGCTGCAGGTATAACATAGGTTGTTTACCCATGTGACCGCAGCAGCTAATGGGAGCCAAGCAGGGCCGTCACCAGTGATGTCCCATAACCTTGCCTTTGAGCTTCTAAATTAGAAGCCCATGTGACAGTTTTGTGGGACTTCACTAGGCCTTCCAGCCAGGTAATGTTGCCCGTCAGGTGCCTTTACGACAGACCAGCAAACTTGGAAAACCCCTTTAAGTTCCTTTACTACCATGCTTTAGGTCAAAGGTACTTCTTCTTTTGAAAATGCCATACTAGGTATGTTGCTGTGATGTTGGATGTTTATGTCATGATGCTGTTATGTTTGTTTCCACCACCATGCCATGGGGTTTCAGGTGCTGTAACCTTAACTACCAGCATACTATGGCCATGCGAATTGAGCCTTGCATACGGAAGGGCCACATACAGGAGGTCATACAGATGTATATGGAGTCCCAATTGGCTCCGTACTGAGCTTGGTCCGGTTCCATATGTAATAAATATTCTCCCCTAAAAACAATGCTTTCAGGGAAGAACAACTTTTTAATATGGGATCTGATGGAGTAGGCCAGAATTTGTTTTCTGTCAGATTCATCCGAAAGTCCACAATCAAAAAATCCATCTGAGGTTGAAGGCTTAAGAAAATTACAAGTCTTCAATATGACTTAGTTGGCCTCTTTGTATATTTATGGAGATTGCATTCTATGCTCCTGTTAGCACATTTTTGGCTGTATGTTACCATAATTTAATATGATACTTCCTAGAACTTGGATAGAAAGTAAGGTTATACAAGGCAAGATATAAACAAGCCATCCATAATGCCCCCTTGCTCAAGTTTTCTACTAAAAATGCAGAGATCAATATCTAAAATGAAGTATTATTCATTCTCTATTTTGCATGCACTTGATGTATTTTATTCAAAGCCTATGCAAATATGTTGGTAGGAGTTAAATGAAGCAGGAGCCTTATTTCACCTTCTCACAAACATCTGTTATTGGAGACAAATTGATATTTGCAATGGAAAAAAAGGGATCCTTCTTTATTTCTAGCAATTCATGGAAATGGTGCATACTGAGGCCTACTTATAAACTATATCATAACTTAAAAATGAAAAAAAGAAAGAGAGATAAACATAATACAAGCATCCTAAGGCCATATGAAATATGTGTGCTTTGCATGAGTAATCCCAGTTTACATAACACACTGACAGAGATATAATAGTCACACCGAAAAACATTCCATTGTAATATATGTTCATTCTAGCAGTCTGCTGCCAGCGCAACATGTAAATGAAATAATTTTGTAAGAAACACATGTTTGTTCTATAATGAGTGGTGCAGGAATGTGTACTAATAGTAGATCACAAGCACATACCTGTCCAATGACATGAGGAGAAGGAAGCCTGGCAGGAAATGCCTTATTACACTTGCGCCATTTCTTGTACCAATACTGCAAACAATTCTTTCCTGAATAAGAACCTACTAACTGCTCCTCATCTGGGAATGCCATCTGAGGTATGTCTCTTCTTCTCCTTTGTGGTACACTATATCCTGGTGCATGAAGAATTGCATACATAGCTTTACTTGGTGTAAAGATGCTTTCTGTAGGGGTTTCATTACCTTCTTAAAATTGTGTTTCCATCATACGCATTTAAGCTGTAACTGTCCAAACACTTTGGTATGGAGCTCCAGAAGCGCTGTCTCTTCTCAATAACTGAGGACGGGCTCATAGACTTTATTTTGAGCTCATCTTCTGCTATCTTTTACTACTTCATTCCAGCCATTGGCAAGGATGGGGGGAAGAGGGGGCTCAGCACCTGGACCCACACCAGTCAAAACTTTGGACATGTCTCTATGACAGTTCAAGTGTTTTTGGAAATGATAGGTAAACTTTAAGGCATATCCTGATTAGGGTGGCCCAAAAAACTCGGCTTTCAACTACAAACCAAGACACCCTCTATTTTTTTTCCTTTTAACAATCCATTATATGGGTCCGAATTTCAGGTTCTTATGTCTATGACAAGGTTGTGCTACAAGGCCAGAAATTTTCAAACTTTTTACTAATGACGAAGGAGTAAAGCAACTGGTGCTTTAAGTCGTGGAAGCAAATCGCAAGGCTGTTCCAACACAGATTACCAAGAAGTCTGCAGTCCAGTCCTTTAGCGCTGACTGACAAGTATTTGTGTCGTAAGTTTGACTATTTTCATATATTCAGAGGTATTTTTGTAGGACAGCACATATGTGTAGATTGTCGGGACAAATGCCATTGTCAATACTTAATGTTTAGAGATGAGCGAGCGTACTCGGAAAAGCACTACTCGCTCGAGTAATTTGCTTTATCCGAGTATCGCTGTGCTCGTCCCTGAAGATTCGGGTGCCGGCACGGAGCGGGGAGCTGCAGGGGAGAGCGGGGAGGAACGGATGGGAGATCTTTCTCTCCCTCTCTCCCGCCCGCTCTCCCCTGCTCCCCGCTGTGACTCACCTGTCAGCCGCAGCGGCACCCGAATCTTCAGGGACGGGCACAGCGATACTCGGATAAAGCAAATTACTTGAGCGAGTAGTGCTTTTCCGAGTACGCTTGCTCATCTCTATTAATGTTTTAAAGTATAGTGGTGCTTTTGTAAAAGCAAATAGTTGATATTAATGCTGTAGCTTGTGTAATTGGAAATGGAATTGCAGATGGAATTTAAAGCTAAAACTTTACCCTAACATTACTATTAGCAGATGTAACTAACTGGGAAGGCGTCTTAATTAGAGATGAGCGAACGTACTCGTAATGAGTACTTACGCACCCGAGTACCGCCATTTTCGAGTACTTCAGTACTCGGGCGTAAAGATTCGGGGGGCGCCGGGGGGCGGGGAGAGGCGCGGCGGTGCGGGGGGTAGCAGCGGGGAACAGGGGGGAGCCCTCTCTCTCTCCCTCTCCCCCCCACTCCCCACTGCTACCCCCTGTGCCGCCACGGCG
Source organism: Eleutherodactylus coqui (assembly GCF_035609145.1). Taxonomy (NCBI): domain Eukaryota; kingdom Metazoa; phylum Chordata; class Amphibia; order Anura; family Eleutherodactylidae; genus Eleutherodactylus; species Eleutherodactylus coqui. The sequence goes on along the minus strand of NC_089838.1, from coordinate 69,273,926 downwards.
CCCCCCGAATCTTTACACGCGAGTACTGAAGTACTCGAAAATGGCGGTACTCGGGTGCGTAAGTACTCATTACGAGTACGTTCGCTCATCTCTAGTCTTAATGTATAGCTGCCACTTTATTTTTTGCCATATCTCTATACGCCACCCTAATCCGGGTACCATAAATACCTGACAAATGAGAATCTCATCCCTGGGACCCTCACATGTGGAGAGAATGGGAGGGGGGGGGGGGTTACCTTGTTCATCAATTACCGATCACCATATTCTTCATACACTTCAATGGAAAGTTGACACTCTAGTGCACATCTTTCTCAATCCAAGTCTTCGGTAATTGCAAAAAGAACCATTTGCCAATTCATGACTGTAGAATTCTCCATAGAATCTACTGGAGAGGACCACACACGTGGCCACCTCTTCCCTAAAGTGCATGGAGAAACTGACAATTGGAAGTTGGTGAACAGAGGTTACCAGAATCGGTACAGTTATGGCAATACCAAGTATATACAGTTTTCTCTATGTTATAATTCTTTAGCACAATACAAAGAACTTTTCACAGTAGGTTTTACATTTTTATGTTTGATGACTTAGGTTCTTTTGAGGTATGAATTACTTGTTAACTCTATTACAGATGTTACAATTACTGCAATGGCAAATATTTATATAACACTTTGCCACAATGAAACGAATTTTTATGAAAAAAAATATATTTCTTTTCACTTTGGTCACCCTTTTGGTCACAAATGTATTTATCTTTTATTGACTTATTTATTTTAATCCCACTACAATGCAATATATACTGCTTTGGACTACATAATATTGCAGAGTATTATTGCTTGTCAGTAATAAACTGATAGGCAATCTACTAGGTTGTGTTTTGGACTTGATCTAATAGGCATATGGTCATGGCAGGTCTTCGGGCTTTGTTAGACCTTCAGCTCTGTGAGTCCCTGGGCATGTGCTACAGGGCACTGATAGGGTCACAAGAGAGGGCTCCCTAATAATACACTTTATAAATCTTCCTCATTGACTAGTATGTAGTTAAATGATGCAATTAGATGAAATCCTGTTTCTAATCCTCTCACAATGAAAAATCAATATTGCCATTATGGATCTTGAAAGAGGAAATTAATTCAAGTTCTGTGTAGAAAGAGTCCTGTCACAATATGTTGAATGAAGAGGAAAAGTTCACTGGTCAACATTCCTGACACTTTCTACTGAACTTCTCACTGAGAACATCTCATCTAATTCAGTTACATTTTTAAACTTATAAGTACACAATAGAGTAATTCAAAGGTCGCAGCCGTTGAAATCATAATGCTAAACTATCCACTATTTGTAGCCAAGTTAAGATTAGTAGCGTTTTATTTTCCGATTGTCTCACCCTGTTTTATAGCTAGAAGAGATGGCATTTCTCTCTTGCAGGGACCGTGCTCACTGCAGACTCATTCATCTTTCCCTTTAACCTTGGCAGTGACTCACAGCGATATGAATTTTACAGGAAGAGTAAATATATAAAACTAAAAATTGACATACTGTAGTGATTTATTATATGGATTTTGCAATTCAAGGTCCTTTTGTAGATAGAACTGAGACGTCATGATTTATTTCTATACTAGTTTATATACTTTAATAAAGACTTCTTCAGTTTCAAAGATTATGCTAAAAGGTCACATTAGAATTTCTGCCATGCACTGTGTGGCCTACAGTTTTTTTAATAGAATTCAATGTTACACATATGGAGATGCATAACGAAAAAAGTTTGGTACTGTGTAAAGGCCTACTTAGACGGGATGAATGTCGGGCAAACGAGGCCCGACACTTGTCCCCACACTTACTCGCTATCCTGCTGTTGCACAGCAACGAGTATAGCTGGCTCACAGCGGGGTGGCAGGAGGAGATTTCACTCCTCGCTCTCCCCCGTCCCTCTCCATTGACTTAACATATAGCGGCTGTTCATTACTGAACGGCTGCTATTTACACTGAACGATCATCGTTCAGCTCATCGTCCGTCATTTATGTAGCATATCAGCAATCAGCCAGTGAGAGTCCGCCCATGAAGGGGTTTTAGTGGCATCATTTATAAGTGCGACATACGTTATTATTTGTGTGTATAGTATATGAAAGTTTAATGCGTAAAGCTTATCCTATATTCATAGATGTAGTTGAATTATTTTTACATCACATGGTGCGATTATTGGTATTACATCTGTGGGTTAGATATTAGGTGGATCCTTCTAGTCAACTGCACTAGCCGATCCAATGTATCCCAATTATGCTGGCGGATCCAATGTATCTCAATTATGCTGGCGGATCCAACATATCCCAATTGTGCTAGCGGATCCAATGCAATTGTGCTGGCGAAGCCAATGTATCCCAATTGTGCTAGTGGATCCAATGTATCCCAATTGTGCTGGTGGATCCAATGCAATTGTTCTGGCGGAGCCAATGTATCCTAATTGTGCTGGTGGATCCAATGTATCCCAATTGTGCTGGCGTATCCAATGTATCCCAATTGTGGTAGTGGATCCAGTGCATCCTATTTGTGCTGGTGGATCGAATGCATCCCAATTGTGCTGGTGGATCCAATGTATTTCAATTGCGCTGGCAGATCCAATGTATCCCAATTGTGCTGGCAGATCCAATGTATACCAATTGTGCTGGTGGATCCAATGTACCCCAATTGTGCTGGGGGATCCAGTGTATCCCAATTATGCTGACGTATCCAATGTATCCCAATTGTGCTGGTGGATGCAGTGTATTCTAATTGTGCTGGTGGATCGAATGCATCCCAATTGTGCTGGGGGATCCAATGTATTACAATTGTGCTGGCGGATCCAATGTATACCAATTGTGCTGGTGGATCCAATGTACCCCAATTGTGCTGGTGGATCCAATGTACCCCAATTGTGCTGGTGAATTCAATGTACCCCAATTGTGCTGGTGGATCCAATGTATACCAATTGTGCTGGTGGATCCAATGTACCCCAATTGTGCTGGTGGATCCAATGTACCCCAATTGTGCTGGTGGATCCAGTGTATCCTGATTGTGCTGGCAGATCCAATGTATCCCAATTGTGCTGGCGGATCCAATGTACCCCAATTGTGCTGGTGGATCTAATGTATCTCAATTGTGCTGGTGGATCCAATAGACCTCAATTGTGCTGGTGAATTAAATGTACCCCAATCTAATACTGTGCTTTATATACCAAAACAAGGTGAAAAGGTTTACTTGCAAGAAGCCAATTCTTACCTACAGTACAAAATGATTCTGTAATATTGTGCCTTCTTCACCTGCACATGGGTTTTCATAAAATACCTAAGGCAAAAAGAATATAAAAGTTTCATTAATTATTGCACTCAATCACAACACCTGCAGAGAACATTACTTTGCCAGCTGTCTTGCTCGTAATGTCTGTATCAACATGTCCGCATCATGATACAGCATCACTGGGTGTGTACGCTATTATTTTGCTGTTTAAGTTAAAACTAGCATCATCGCTTCGTAATTAATGGTGCATTTATGACTGAGATAAATGAACATTTTGTACATCTAAGACAAGCGCTTACAAGACATTTTTATGTGATATGCTTCCATACAAAAAAATGACATTTAAAGGAACTATGTCACCCGTTATTCTTCCCCATTTATGAATCTTATCTATAATTGGGGGGATTGAAGACCATTCTATCCACACCTTGCTTTTATTCTCAGCAGCTTGATGCCGACAAATCAGCTTTCATTCATTATATGCTAAATAGGACTAACCTAAAGGCCCATTTAGACACGATTATTGCTCAAAATTCGCTTAAAAGCCGTCTTTTGAGCGATAATCATTGTGTGTAAATGCACTTGCATCTTGCAGTTTTCATTATGCCGTCGCTCATCGTTGTCTTTCAGCGTGCTGAAAGACGATGATGAGTCTTATCAGGGATTCACAGTGGTATACAGCTGATACTATTGTTTCAGCAGTATCCCGCTCCCTGATCACAGGCTGAGTATGAAGAACAGAACGGTCCAGCTCTGTTCTCCATACCCGGCACGGAGCGCTCGGCTGTATAACAGCCAGGTGCTCCCTGCAGAAAACATCTGGATGCAGAAGACAAGCGAGGACACCTCGCTTGTCTTCTGCATCCTCCGCTCTGACCGCTCGACTGTATGACAGCCGGGTGCTCGGAGCAGGGAACAGCAGGATGCAGAAGACAAGCAGGGACACCCCACTTGTCTTCTGCATCCTCCGCTGGCAGTTCAAGGTGATCGCTCATCTTGCCCTGTAAATGACACAACGATTATCGCTCAAAAGTCGCTTCAGCGTCTTTCACTTCTGTTTTATTATGTATGGAAAAACCGTCAATAAAAATATAATTGTGAAAAAAAAAAAGTCGCTTGAGCGACATCTTTTGAGCGATAATCGTTGTGTCTAAATGGGTCTCTTTGACACTTGATGACATTGTCAAAGATGACCTTTACATCCATATAGAGTATTTTTATTTTCATACCCCTGCTATAAAAACTAATGCTCTTTATATTTTCTTGCATGAAAGAAAAGATAATCCTTGGACAAAGGTCAAGTGTACCACCTACAAGAATGCAGAACTTGAAAAACAAGTAATTGAAATACAATAAGAACGTGTCAATGCAGCCAAAACAAAAAGTGTTAATGGCGCTTAAATCTAAAAAGCTGGATGACAATATCTCAAAATTCTATCTCCGGTTTTACATGCGAATTCCGATATACACCAACAGAATCAAGACTGTTTCTTCATGATATGTGGAACTGGAATAAATTAGCTGAAGAATTGTCTAAAATATACTGTCTCATAAACGCGTTGAGGGAAAGAATGTTTGGAATGAAGATTGAAAATGGAATATAGTCTACTACTCCATGATGCCTTTGTGCGAGCACCCATGAAAATAAACATCTGCCAATTCAATATTCGGTATACAAACCTCTACGGAGCTTTTTAATTGTATAGAACTCATGCAGTTTGATAAAAGGAAACCTGTGATTTTGAAAATGCAACTTCCAAGCATCATGTTATAGAGCAGGAGGAGCTTGGCAGATTGATATAGAGAATGTAGTCAAGAAGGTGGATCCAGCAATATATCTTAACACTGGTGTCCTATAGTGAATTAACAATAGAGTAGTTGAATAGGAAGGCATGGATGTGCTACATGATGGTATGGCACACAGGCACCTGGTGGTCCCGGAACAATATTATCTTGTGGTCCCTGGAAGAGACAGAGAGTAATACCCAAATGCAAAGTTGAAGGGTAACATGTAAAAAGCAGAAATCTGCTTTCTGCATCTCTCTAAGTCCCGTGGGACCGCTACTAAGACCGTAGAAAGGAAAGCTACTCGACCTTGGCGTTCACTGCCTTCTGCAGGAAATCCGGTACTGATCCATGTTAAGATTCCTTGGATGAAACACAGGTCCAACGAAGGCTCCATGCATATTTCATAGGAGACGAAGGCCACTTTGAGTAGGATTTTCTTACTAGAGTCATAGCTGCGGTCCCACGGAGCTTAGAAAGATGTGGAAACTGGATTTCCATTTTTCACATGCTACTCTTAAACATTTTAATTGGGTTTTACTCTCGAGCTCTTATAGGGGCACAACACAAAGTTGAAATCCATGTTCCACCAGCCTGTGTGCTATACCATAGTATAGCACATTCATAGCTTCTTATTCAAGGTCACCAGTATTGAGATATAACGCTGGATCAGTCTTTTTGACTATACCCTGTATAGATTTGTGGAAAAAAAATTCTGTATAAGTTGTATTTTATTCATTTATATCCCAGCTCTTTCTATGCTAGGAGTTCGGTTGGCAGTATTAATGGTGATTGATAGCTACAGAAGGGGTTTTCTTTAGCTTGAATCTTAACATGATGTGATATCAGGTGTGCTATTAGGCTGGGTTCTCCCGGGACGGAAATCCCGAGGAAAGTTTGTGACTTGGCCGCACCGAAGAACTGCGAGATTTCCGCGGGATAATCGCAGCTTCAAAACCCGCAGCCTCTGGTTCTCATGAATCTCGTTCATCGTTCAGTCATTGGCTGAATTTAAAGTGAACAATTATTCAGTTTTCCAATGATTTTCTTAACGATAATTGTTCAGTTCAAACGCAGCATAAGTCCCAATAGGAGCATAACCAAGGGGTTAATTCCGCCCCCGCATACAATCAGAACAAATGGAATTTTTAATGAATCAAATTAAATCATTAACTTGAGCCCCCACCCCTATAGGAAGGATGTCTAGCCCCTCCCACCCTGTGTTTATTATAAAGTAATAGTATATAATTAGGGGGGAAAGCTTGTGCTGCTGTTAGGGCTGAGGGAAACAGATAATCAATTATCAATGCTTGCATTACATCCCACAGCAGCACAACCAAAGGGATTTTGCATGAAGTTACCCAATAGGGAGGGCCCTCATGCATGGTGGAACGCAAATTTGACCACCACAAAAGTCCTCCGAGTTCTCTGGTATACAGCTGAGCGCTTCGAGTGGGGTATGCAGAACACAGCTGGAGCGTTGTCTTCTGTATACTCCTGGTGTGTTCACGAAGCACCCAGCTGGTATACAGCTGAGCGCTCCAAGTAGGGTATGCAGAACACAGCTGGAGCGCCTACTTCTGCATACTGTTTTCTCCGAGCGGGATACCAGCTGAAACAATAGTATCAGCGGTATCCCGCTGAGAGCTCAGCGTGCGGTCCTGATAAGACTCATTGTTGTCTTTCAGCCTGCTGAAAGACAATGATGAGCGAACCATTAACGAAAACTGCATGACGGCTGTGCGTTTAGACAATGACCATGATTATCGCTCAAAAGACTGCTATTGAGCAAATTCTGAGCGATAATTGTTGCGTCTAAATACCTAATTCCCAGCCGAGAGGTATTTATAAGAATAGGGTTGCATACAAAAACAAGAGAGGATTTCTCATTTCACAACTCTGATTTTCTGAGAAAAATACTAATCCTGATAAAAAACGCTGGAACTAAGGGCACCTCTATATGGCGTTCTGAAGTACGCTATGATAGATAGCCTGGAAAGGAAAAATAAAGGTGCATTAGTGCAACAAGCAAAGTGCACATTAGCAGTCTGCAGATCTCAGCATAAGGCCGGCTGCACACGGCAGGGCCAGATTCCACATGCAGAATCCCACAGCAGAATCTGGCCCTGCCAGCAGCAACGTCTGCGCGTACCTGTTCTTTCAGTCTTCACCCTGTACTGCGGATGGTCCGGACATGCGTAGTACAGATTTTTTTTTTAACTCATGCTTTTCCCACGAAATCCGCGACCTTTCCGTAATTACATTGGATGGCTTCCATTGACTTCAATAGAAGCCATCCATGCGGAATCTGCGGAAAAATTGAGCATGTCACAATTAGTTTCCGCAAGTTTGGAGGAAGAATCAATTTCTCATAGCATGCTATGAAAGCTATTTGCTGTGGATCCGCAGTGCGGCCACCCGCCACGGATTCGGCAGCAAATATCCGGCCATGGGCAGGAGCCCTAGCATGCTTAGAACCAACTATAGGGTTAACACAACACCCTTGTGTATCTCTGCACAATCTAGGAAGTCCAGCTTAGTAAATTTAAGATAGAAAAGTAGCAATAAGCAACCAGCTTAACAAACTATCTGTCATAGTTCACACCAGACAGACAAAAACACAGGGGACAAAGGGCTAGACATCCTTCTTATAGGGTCAAGGAGCTGTAGTTAATGGTTTAATTTGATTCATTAAAAATTCCATTGGTCCTGATTGTACACAGGGCCTTAATTACCCCCTTGGTTGTGCTGCTGTGGGACATAAGGGAAACATAGCTTTTTAATGGGTTAAGATAACTTTTTGCACTGTGTTGGCATAATCAAGGTAAAATTTGTCGTATCTTTATCTTTCTATAAACAGTAATACAGAAAAAGTAATAGAGAAAGGACCACCTACTGGACTCCTATGTAGTGGCCCAAAGTATATATTTCTGGCCCCTCCATAATTGTCATACATGTCATGTCTTTTATGTTGATGCACTGTGCAAAATGTCTAGTCTCTTGTTATGTGTATTGCACAGCTGCAGCATGTAAGAGGTTACTGTCTGAATGTGGCTGAGAGATGTCTGGAAAAGTACCAATTGATGTCCTGTCACGTGGTATGTTAGACCCTATAAATGTGAGACTCTGAGAGCGGGGAAGGGTCTTTCATCATCTTCTACGGTTGAGTGTGGAGTGGAGTGCCGGCCACATGCGCGTACCTTCGGCCCTCATGTGGTGAAGTGATAGAGGAAGAGGAGCGGTATCCTGAGGCCTTCTATTCCAGGTGCCACCTCTAAGGAGCGACTGAAGTGAAGAGTCCACCATGCAGAGCTGCCTGTAAATACTGAGTGAGTGTCTGTGGAGTGATCCCCATCTTCTTCTGGAGTGTTCCACTTTCAGGAGCGATACCTTACAGATAACGTGGACTGTAGGACCAGTGTCATCCTGTGTCTCCTCCCTGACCTCACAGTCTCTGTCTTTCCTGCACTGGCGTGTGTAACGTTGTACTCTGACAAGCTTCGAGTAATGTTTTCCGGTCACTGTCCATTTCCAGTGACTGAGGTACTAACCTTAATTTTGTGTAAGGACTACCTTCATTTCTCCACCGGGGATCATGCCGGTCTGTAAGGAACGGTGGCGTCACGCGTGACAAGTCTACAGTTCACCAGACGTATACAGGTGACCGCTGTCCCGGCGTTGCCTGATAGAGGCCTAGCGGGGCTTGGGCCGAGGTTGCGTGCATCTCTCTGGGGAGGAGTCTGGCAAGAGCCACCGTGACAGGTGCCAGCTCTACCCTCCCAGCTCCTCAGCGCGGGCCGTTGGGACGCTGCACCTAAACATAAAATCAGCAGGGATTTAAATGTGTTATACTGAATCTTTTCCCACAAAAATATATATCAATCTCTTCAGTTCCTCCTGCTTTATAACATGCTGCCCGCAGCTCAGACATTATATACAACATGCCAAATTCCCTTTAAATCTAGACACCCTGACAAAGACACATCCCTAACATGCAGAGCACAGTTTTCATACATTCAAAGCTATGCATTGCATAAGTTTAGGTGCCTTATGGCCACTAAAGCCTTGGGGGGTAATACACATACTGATATTCTGAAAGAGAACTTTGATTTTTGAACTGTAGGAAATGTAAAACTATCTCAGGTCATAAAGCCCTTCAAAGAATGACTGATTGTACAAAAGATATGCTCCTGCATATGACAGCAAAGGGCAAGTATATTTATTTGTGTTGTTTCTATGTTCTCTATAATCAGAAAGTGGAGTAAAACGTCAGGAATAACGTTTAATACAAATACTATTGCTAAACTTTTTAAATATGAAGCCTCCAGGGAGGGACTAAGACCGAGCTGCTCCTTGCTGTGTCTGGTTCTTTCTGGTATGCTCTTACTATCACTAGACTATAGAAAGTTAATGGTCTGCAAACTTTATCACCTCAGTTCAAAAAGTAGGGACAGATAAAGGAAAAATCTGCAGGTACAAAAAGGTAGAGAAAATGTATGTGGGGTTTTATTGTTTGCTTTTTTTACATTAGGCATACAGTGCAAACAGCCCTTGGTATACTAGTCAAGGGCAAGAAGAATGTTAATTAATCTAAGGATATTGCCACTTGCCCAATTACCAACAGTGTTTCTTACTAATTAAAAATGTGATTAATTGATTAAGGATTTTAATGGGGTCGTCGGAGTTTAGGAGGGTATAGACATTATGTGACCAGTGGGGGGTTTGTTCCGGGTCTTACATTTAGGTAGGAACAATCAATGGTTGATCCAGGGATTATTCTGACTGCCATTAAGGAGTCGGGAACTAATTTTTCCCTGAAAGGGCAAATTGGCTTCAGCCTCTTGTTTTTTTTTTGCCTTCCTCTGGATCAACAAGCGGGTTGAAACAGGCTGAACTAGATGGCCATTGTCTTCATTCAGCCTAACATACTATGTTACTATGTATGTCTCATTAAAGACATTTGAGATTAGTTGTCTGGAAAAAGCTGAGTTAAGCCAATAGATTCTATTGAATAGAAGATAAAGTAGCAAGGCATTTTTCTAACGCTGCTTGTTCTAGTGATCAGCGAGGGTCACAGCAGTTGGGCACCACCTGATTAGATATTGGTAGTATAGCTTAGCCATATGCACCAATATCTGTAATGAGACAACTCATTAAATATTTAGTACAGCTAACAGCATCGATATAAAGTTAAGCCAGCTACAGATTTTTGACAGTAGATATCTGCTGATTTTGCTGGGATCATCTAGCATCCTAATGTCTATGGGGTCTACTATGAAGAAGATGGGGAGGTGTTGCAAGACCAGATAGGAGGCTTATGCTTGATCTTCAGGACTGAGGAAGGTTTTTCTTTAATTTTTTATACTGACATTTACGAAGTTGCACAATAGCTTTATTTTTGCAGGGCAACTTATACTTTTTATTGGCACCGTTTTGGGATACATTCATTTTTTTTATGTGGAATGAAAAAAATGCAATTCTATTACTGTTTTATGTTTTCTTAAAAGCCCTGCACTATAAATTATAATTATATATGGTTATATGCTAACCATACTCTGTTTCATATCATTACAGCCATACCATATTTGTAGCTTGTTCTTTAATATTTTGGTACTTTTTCTGAATAAAAGCATGTTTTATGGGATGAAAACATTTGTATTACCATATTCCAAGATCTATTTTGTATTTTTTCCTTTGCCATAATAGCATGCATGTTTTGTTTTTGCAGTATGGGGGAGACCTTTTAATTTTGTTGAACTCTACTGAACTTAGTTTCATTTTTTTTGTTCCACTAGGGTAGTAGAAGCAGTAGCCATTTGAAGAATTACACAATGCTTTGAAATACTTAGCATTTTAAAGGATTGGCACATGTAAGTGTTAAGGCCCATTTACACACAAAGACAATCTTCCAAACGATTGAACGATTGACAGTTTTAGTGATCGTTTCACATAAAGTGTTAATGGACACTAATGTCTGTTTGCAGAGCACAGCATGTAGTCTAAGCTCTGCACACAGCTCCTTTGTTCTCACACCGGTTGTTGGCAGAATACAATGTAATCTCCGACTCCCGTGCAGAACACAGCCTGCAGACCCTGCTATCTCTCTCTCTAGAACAATGGATTTTAGGCTCACCTTAAAATCATCTTTCAGCAAAAGACTGAACGATGGCAGCATTTACATGCAATGATTATCACTCATATGCCATAGTTTCAACAAATTTTGAGCAATGATCATTGCGTGTAAATGGGCCTTTAGACTAAGGATAGGAACACACTTGCATATATTGGCTCTATTTTTTTTTTTGTGTAATATGGAGTTTGTGTTCTGGCCTGACCGCAGGTCTCCTGACCTGAACTCCAAGCATGATAGAAAAGTATGATACTTGGAGTTTGGGTCAGGGGACCTGTGGTCAGGCCAGGATGTACTTTTGTATTACAAACACAAACATGGAGTCAAAATATGGAAGTGTGTTCCTGGCCTAAGAGGCAAGCCTTTAAGCCTAATAGGACCTGGGAGCTTTTGATAGGTGGAAAACCATCAGCACTAGAGATGAGCGAGTGTACTCACTAAGGTAAACTACTCGAGCGAGTAGTGCCTTATGCGAGTACCTGCCTGCTCGTCTCAAAAGATTCGGGTGCCGGCGGGGGAGAGCGGTGAGTTGTGGGAGTGAGCAGGGGAGAGAGTGAGAGAGAGATCTCCCCCCCCCCCCGTTCCTTCCCGCTCTCCCCCGCCGCTCACCACCCACCGCCGGCACTCGAATCTTTTGAGACGAGTGGGCAGGTACTCGCATAAGGCACTACTCGCTCGAGTAGTTTGCCTTAGCGAGTACGCTCGCTCATCTCTAATCAGCACCCTCCAATTTTCCTCCCTCTGTGAAACTCCTTAGACGACATGGTCACAATTGATTGCAGCATCTAAGAGGTTGAATGATTGGCTTCGCTCTGTTAAATTAACATACTGTACAATTTTGGCAAAATCAAATACTCATAATAATAAGAGAGAGTGAAAGATCAGCTGACACTGATGTAATGCCTATTACTAAATAAATACAGATTGATATAATTGTCTTTCCATGCACCAACAGATTTGTTAATTGTGCAAACCATCACATTGCTCTAACCCTGTTGTAGAGAATCTTAATCCATATATCATTTCATTATTATTCCTAGTCATATTAACCTTTTACACTCAGTTCATGAAAAGTTTAACATTTGAATTATTAATTCACTTTCATTAAGTATTTCGGTCTATTAACTTGCAAATATCTTTCCCAACTTATTTTCACGGTAAGAGAAAAACTAAATATCACATAAGACTGAAATGTTAAAACAGATTGAATTTGAGGATTCAGTACAAATTCTAAAATTCACAGTCAACTGCAATAACTGCAGTCAAGAGGATGATTGGTCTTTATTTAACTGACATATACAACTACTAAATCATTCTACTATTTGGGGCTTAAACAGACGTGTTTTCTCCCTTTATGCAGATGTGAAAATCATGGCCGCATAACGGGACCAAATGAAACTATTGTTTTTAATGAATTTCACTACTTTGCCATCTGATTAACGGAATGGGTGAGAAAAGATAGTACTTGCCCTATCTTTCCCATATGTGGGAAAGATAGGGCAGGACCTTTCTTCCTGCTATCTTCTTCAATCTCTAGCGCATGGCTGGTGAGGGAAGAAATCTTGTTCAGGCACAACTAAGCTCTGTACCGGCAAATGTAGTTGCGCATATGGCCATCTGAAACCAGCCTTAAGGCCCATTCACAAGGGCACATGCTAGTTACACCTGTGATTCTTAGGCTCAACTCACATTGCACAGTACACAGACACATGTCTGTGTGCTTTCCAATACTCACGGACAGTAAACATTGCATGTCCGATTTTGGTCTATGATGTGGACTAGAATAAGGGATGCTGCAATTTGTTTTGTTACCTTGACCATCGATCTAGGTAAAAAAGAACACGCTAATTGGCTATAATGGTCTGTGTGATGTCCGTGAAATAAGCAGACAGCACATGGATAGGAAATGCATTTCTGTGAATGGGCCCTAAATGAAGCAGGGACAGACACAGACTGTAGAGGGAAACCATGCAAAAAAAAAAAATTATCCCCTGCCCTCTATGGGTATGTTTCCTTGGCGAACTTCACTGAATTATGTCTCTAAAATCCACGTCTTTTTTAGATGTGGTTTTTCAAGCAGATCCACATGCAGAATTTGCTGTGAAAATGGGCTAAATCCGCATATGGGAATATCAACATGTAAAATCTCATTTATGTGCGTTTCCACATCAAGATATGACATGTGACTTTGTTTTAGTTTGTGCGTAGTTTCCGCTTCAATATTCCGCATGCAGATTTTGCTTATTGACAGGGCAAATTCCACATGTACATCTGCACTAAAAAAAGACATCAAAATGACATGGATTTTAGAGACAGAATTCACGTGAACATACCCTACGGGCAAAAACGCATGGACTTTTGTGTAAATACACTCGTTGCTACAGAGCATAGTTGCGCATGAGTGTTTTTTGCTTTTTTATCGGGCCATTCAAACTCCGTGTCATAGCGCAGGAAGTAAAAAAGAACTGCAGGAAGAGAGGTCCTACCCTATTTTTTCTGCATGTAGTTAATACTTTGTGGGGGAAAGATAGGACAAGCTTTTCTTGCCCGTACTATTAACGTGTGAGAATCCAGATAATGAAAATGAAATCTTTGAAATTAATGGTTTCGTTTCATCCTGTTATGTGGCTGTGATAATCACATTATGGGATTAAACACACCCCTGTAAAGAAGCCCTAAAGCCTCATTTACACGCAAAGATGATCTCTTGAAATTAGCTCAAAAGACACTTTGAATGACAGTTTTGAGCGATCATTTTGCATAGCTACTAATGGGCACTAATGCTTATTAGTAGTTTATTAGTTTAATTTGCATTTAAATGATGCTCCCTTCAATGTATGCAGATAACAGTGGGGGTCTATTATCTGCATACAGCTTCATTGTGCTCCTATGGGACAGCAGCTGAAAACAATGTTATCAGCGCTCCCGCAGGGAATCACAGTTTATGGTCCCTGCTATCAGCTGGCCGGCCGAATGATGGTTTTTATGCTGAACTAAAAATCATTGTCCGAAAAGCTAACAATGGTAGCATGTTAATGGGGCTTAAAAGTGCATGAGTTGGATTTGCTGTGGATAATATCAGCAACAAATCTACAAACAATCTGCAGAGAAATCCACAAGAAAAATCCTCACCAAATCTTCCAGATTTTTGTGCATTTTAGTAGGGATTTGTGGCTATGGATTTTCCTGTGGATTATGCAAAAAATAAAAAATAAAAAAAATAATGATTTTAAAATCCACAGTTGCAGACTTTGCAGCAGATCTATGGGTAATCCGCAATGAAATCTATAACAACGCTTTGTTTGCAGATTTATTGCCTATTTTGACTTCCCCTATGAAGGCAATGGGTAAAATCCACAATGCATCTATAAACAATTCACAACAAATGCTAAGAATTTAAAGATTTGCACTGCAGATCCATCTCCATGTGTCAGATTTCTGCAGCATCTGAATGACACTTCTTAAAATGTCATCCACTTGCCTGTCATTGTAGTCCGCTATGAATTTTTCCCATACAAATCAGTGGATCCCTTATGCACTGCGCCTCACTGCACAGACTGCACATATGGTATGAACGCCCCTCAGGGCAGGCAATAAAATGCATAATAAAAATATGAGATGACTAAGTCTATTATTTTACTCATAATTTCAGCATAATTAACATTACTTTGCAAAGTTTGCATCAATATTTTTAGAGAAAGGCATAATCCTTGCGCAGCAGAGTAGTTGCTGACAGCAATGAAAAGTACTTTGCCTAATAAAACTTAAAGTTGGAGTCAACATTGTTCTAAAACTAAATGTCAGTTCATGCTATTAGCACTCAGTAATATCGATGCAGAAAAGTTCAGAAAAGTTAAGTCTCTGATACATTGCTTTTCTGATTAGTAGCTGTTATGTAAAATAGCATTTAACAAACACCCGCATGTCTTTCTCTATTCACGCTGGTGTCTTCAGGTTCAAAAGAAGGAGGCTTTCTCATGATGTACGCTCAGCTTTAATGAAGAGCCTCCAAGCTGTTTCTGTCATTACGAGGATCTGGTCTGAACTAGCCGAGCCTGCTTCCCATTGTTTACTACAAACACATGAAGCATGCCTGGCTCCTGCCCTATTTATGGTGCACAGAAATACCCTTTCACTTGTGCTCCTCTTCCAGACAGTCCTACTGTATAGAACCAAAGTCAAGTGCCTCTTACAATAGAAATGACAACAAACACATTTGTTATCCCAACTTTTGTCCTTATTATCCAACTTTTTGCCATTGATTAGCTGGTGGAGAACTGATTAAAATCATGCTTAAAGTAAAAAATTGACATTACATGACAGAATATATTAGAAAATTGCTTAAACAGTACTTGCTTAAGGTTACTATTGCCTCATAACCACCCATGAGCTGACAGAGTCATGGGAAAATGCTGCAAGGCTGGGCTGTATTATCAAATTCCGACAGATTCCCTGATATTTATCAGCAGGCTCCAAACATGTCTACACTTTTCATCCTCATGTAAATAAAGCATAGAAATAAGTTGTGCAACTTTATAATATACTTTGTGCTTCAGTTCCTTACCTCTTTCAAGTTTTATTATTGCTGACAGCAAATGCAAATATTCTCCTTTACATTCGAAGATTAAAAACTTTTCAAAACCATGAAGTCATGTCCAGGGGACACAGTTTCATGGCACGTTAAGTATATTCCATCTCTCGCACTCTCTTGGAATAAACCCTGCAGCTGCATCAGTTGATCATGTAGAAGACATGTTCGTGTAGAAGACATGATCAGGACAGCTTTTCGTCTTCTGCATATATACAAAAATGTTCCTGGCCATCTGAAAGCACAGAGAGGTCTTGATCATGGTGTGGAATGAAGTTACTTACCTTATATAAGGAAAAGCATTATTTATATAAAAACCAGAAAAGCATGAAAAAACTAGAACTTCTGCAAAATGAAAAAAGAGCAAATGTAGACTGTAGACTATGACCTACTGAGATCCATCCATTTAGAGCTTTCCATCGTTGTCTTCGCAGGCCTTCTAAGCTTGAAACTACCGGTAGCAAAAGTCAAGAGTAAAGAAAGAAAGGGTTTCGTGTGATCTCATAAAAACTTTCTTCCTACAAAAAGATGTCATAAAACCACAGTTTATATAGTTGTTCATATGCTAATTATCTTTTGTAATAATTAAATTACCATTTATAGATATTTGCTCTGCCAGTTTCACCCTTATCTGTAAGCAGATCACACTGTAGATGGCCAACATGTGACACTTAGACATCTTACCTCAGTTGTACTTGATAGGCCACAAACTTTTTTCTTCACTACAGTCATTCTGTAGTGTGAAGTTCCATTTGGCTACCACTTCCTGATGGAGGCTGTTTGTATGCTTGTAAATGGGGTGTAAATTGTTTTCCCATGCTAGGACTTGTGCTGTTAATTTATATAATCAAAATTTAGGTGTTTCCCTAAGCCATATTTGATACCAATGCTCCTACACACATCCTTAAACTCCACCCAGCCCTTGCTATCTGTCTCTGTTTTTCATAAATGTATTGCATTACATTAAGGTCTCCTAGCTCCATACACATACCTCCTTGGAGTTGTTTGGTCACTTTGGAGTGATAAACATTTGAAGAGGTCCTCAAGACATTATCTTTTGGACTAGACTATTTGACCTCGTGAAGTTAACATTTACACCGTGCTTGTATTGGTGTTTTTGTGTTGATGTACTGTATCAAAATGGTAGTATTTAGTACCGCTATTCGCTTGCTTGCCATCTGAGTTAAAACAAAGTTTAGGAAAACCCCTTCTACACAACCTGAGACTGACTAAAGAACATTAAGTCACTGAATCATTTCCACTCTTAAGGTCTTAATCTGTAATAGAAGCAGATGAAATAGTTCAACATGTTATAACAATTTGACAGTAGAAAATGTGCCAAAGATTTGCATTTGTATAAATATTAAAAAGTAGGCGGAAAAGATACAAAATGTTGGTTGTACACATTAGTCATCCTGAATTTCAGAAGTGTTTGGTAGTGACTTTCCATTAAGCCAACAGCAGTCTAGTATATGACCAGCTTTACCACAAGGAGACTGTCCAATCCCCAACCCCTGCCACAAAGAATAAAAAAATTGCTTGGATTGGCTAATGCTCTGTACATACCAGCATCAGTGCTTCAGTTTTTAACAGAGCCATGAATCCCAATGAATCCTAAGGGGTTTCTGAGGGGCTTCTGGTATTTTTGATGGCAAGAATAGAACTAGTGTACAATACCAAAAAGCAACAGAACCCTGACAGAATGGAAAAATAGAACCTAAGAATTAAAAAATATATATTTTAGCATTCTACCAAAGGAAAGTAAATTCATGGCAGACATTCTGTGATCTATGTTAATAAACCATTTCAATTTTTTAGCCAATTCTATTTATGTAATGAGTCAAGTTAAGAATGTGTGCAGAAGAAATAAAAAATATCAACCTATCAAGCTCTAGAATATACACTGACATGCCAAAAGACATGGAGTAGCAGTATAGAAATTGCTTATAAAGTTGTGTTACCTCAGGTGATAACTTGGGAGCACCCACACCTGTATAGGTTGTGAGGTTGAATACTGGCCATCATGCTCATGGCAAGGCAACAAGAATTACTGGAGTTGGAATGAGACATGATAGTGTGTGCCAGTCAGATGGGACATTCAATTTCCTAAATTATGTGGCCATTTAACATTCATCGATCCACAATGTCATGTGAGTAGCAGAAAAACATCATCCACAGTGGATAACGCTGTGGCCACCTCATGGGTGCTTAATGATTATGACCAACAGTATCTGGCTAGAATTGTCTGCAGACAAGTGACTTTAGCAGAAATCACACCCACATTCAATGCAGGAAGCTCCATATGCATATCCTGCAGGTCAATGCAGTATTCTTTAGCTTCTATGGGATATGGGAGCAGTAGACCCACCAGAGTGCCTATGTTAACACCATGACAGTGGACACAGTGCCTCAACGGGGCTCGTGAGGTTGTTAACTGGTCCATAGAGGACTGACAACATGTGGTGTGGTTTGATGAGCCATGGTATCAATTGTTTTGGGTTGATAGTAGGGTTGTGTGGTGCAGACCTCATGAAGCCATGGACCCTAGTTGTCAACAAGACACTATGCAGGTTTGTGTTGGTCCATACTGGGGTATGGTGTATTCTTATGACATGGGTTGGGTCCACTGGTCTACCTAAACACATAATTCACTGCTCCCTGCTCCATTTTACTGCTTGGTCATCATTTGCAGTCCTTTATGGACTTCATATACTCCCACAATGTTGGGATATTTCAGCAGGATAATGCACCATGCAATCAGGTCCAAGTTGTCCAGAATTGGTAAGAGGATCATTCTACATAGTTCCTATGTATGGTGTGGCTTGCATGTTCACCCAACATGTGCCCAGTTGAGCATTTTGGGGAAGTGGTGGAAAGGTCCATTTGCACCCAAGATCCTGCACCTAAAAATACGACGAAGATGTTGGTGGTTATCCAGGGAAAATGACTCAAAATCCCTCTACATGTCTTCCATCCACTTGTGCAATGGATGCCATGTTGAGTTGCTGCACTTAGCCAGGCTAGAGGGTATCCTACAGATATTAGTTCCAGTCCCATGACTTTTGACATGTCTGCGCTGAATAAAAGGCTGAGGTGCGAAAAGTTACATTACTTGTAGTTGCTATAAATGTTAACATGCTGCTCACACTATTCAGTGACATTGCCTAATAAAAGGATAATATTTATTATCAATATACTTTTTTATTGTTTAAGAAACATTTGCCATATACTGTCACACAGACCTTGTGTGCTTGAACAAAAAGTTGTTTTTATTTTGATCAGTAGCAGGACAATTTTTTGAGAAGGGCCCTCATTGTATGTCTGGGGTTACAACAGAGTTTTGCTGTGCCAAAGTGACTGGTAGATGTTGCACATCATGGTGTGGTTCTTCTCCACAAACTAACCTATGTAGATGCCACTTGCAGGTTTGCACCATTTCCTTAATTTGGATGTTGACCTGAACTTACATTGGTCTTTATGACTGCTACACTAGAACCTTTTATAGATTGCCTGACTACTATTGGCTGTAACCATGCAGCATTCATGTCACCAAATACTCTGGAAACACAGGAGAATGTTCCTTCGACCACATAGTAACTGACACAGTCTCAGTTCAGGTTCTTGTAAGAAAGGTGTACCATCTCTTTGAGGACCACTCAATTCCCTCTCTAACCCTGGAATGGTAATTCCACAGCCGAAACTCACTCAAGCAAAAGTTCCCAAACTGTAGCAGTCTCACTCTTTCACCTGCTCACTGGCTTTTTTCCCAGCTATGACAGACAGGGCTACCCTTCAGAAACTCTGGAAGCACTTCTCATAGGCTTCGGTTCCTCTGATCTGTCTTTCTTGTCAATGATAGCTTCATGGTGGCTCAATAAACCATGTTGCCCTCAGGTTTCCTGTTGCTCTGCCTTTGCCTAATGCTCACTAGTGCATTTCATGGTGACTATGTGTTCAGCCCCACTTTGCTCAGACCCACTGAGAAGGTCCCCCTGGAATCTCATGTGGTCACACCACTCTCTCTGCTCATGGTGCCAAGCTTTCCTACTTACCACTTTCCTGACCCTTTCCTAGCATTGTTCTGGTGCGGCACTCACCACCACAGTGTAGGGTATGTCCTCCTCCTGAAAGCTAACAGCTGGGAGACTCAATTTTTGGGTGCCCAGAGACTCTGACAGGGTTTTGACAGTGTCACTGCACACAATAGCCCACTAGCCCTGTAATATTTAAAGGGGTTGTTTTGTTAAAACTGCAATTCATGCAATAAAACAAAAAAAGGGCATATACTCACCTGTCTTCGGCCCTCGGGACCAAGCTGAGTAGCTCCCGCGGTCCTGTCCCCTGGTGCTGACGTCTGCCAGAAGTCAGGTAACCACTGTGGCCAATCAGAGGCCGCAGTATCAACATCATAAACTCCTAGCATCATGATGCTGATGTAAGCAGTTCGAATGATGACGCTGTGGCTTCTAATTGCTGCAGAGGTCACTTGACTTCAGGTAGCCATCCTTGCCGGGGATGGTGCCATGGGAGCCACTTAACTGAGCCTTGAAGGGCCATGCTTTTTTTGTTTCTTCACATTTTTTTTTTGTAATGACACAACTCCTTGAAGGGCCACAGGTGTACATACATGTTGGGTACCTAACACGTTAACCATAACATTTAAAGTGAACCATACTTTAATTTAAATACATTTCATTGGGAGCCCGGGTTCTGAGTACTCTTTTCTTCAATGTTACTTGTGTGCAATGAAAGTTGGTTAAGTTATATAAGCCGGTTACAACATGTCAAAGGTAAAGGTAAGTGTTGCATCAAATACATGTCTTTTTTGGAAATATTGGCTGTTAAATATATAGGTTCCAAGCTGTTTAATAAAATAAGATGCAAATCCTTAATAATAACCTGTTAATTGTGTAATGTTTACTTTGGGAATATAAATGGCATCCGTGATTAGGTATTGTGTTTTGCCATAAATCAGTCATGAACTGAACTCTGCAGGTGCTCTAATATAATACCACAAACATCCAATGCAGTTCTGGTTCATTTTAACAACAACATAGCAGAAACATTAGATAATTCATGCTTCCTATGGCTCCATTCCAAGACTACACACTGAGGCTTAATTCATTTTGAATATCAAATTTGGTGCCATAATTGGGTTATCTACTGTACCGAAAGCCCATCTAGAGCAGGGGTGTCAAACTCATTTTCACCAAGGGCCACATCAGCATTATGGTTGCCTTCAAAGGGCTGTTCGTAACTGTAAGCCTGTATTTTAAAGGCTGTATTAAAAAAAAGGGGAGGGGGAACAGATGAACCAGAGCAAGGTTCTAGTCCAGAAAAACTGGGGCGCAAGTTCCCCAACACAGACACTTAACTCTAAACTGGCAGGTAGTCCGAGAAAAGGAGACATTATAGGAGTTAACAGGACCTGATGAAAGGTTCCTAAAAAATTCCTTAGGGCAGAGTCCTTATTCACCGGGCTAAGCCGCAATAAAACACAATGTCCTCTCTGATAACTGATCCATGCAGCAGGTTCACAGGATGGAACAGACAGTCCTCTGCAGGATGGCAGTGAGGAGCAGCCAGGTTTTACAAGCCAGCTCATGATACGCTTAGAGATAGAGGAGTGCATAACAGAGGCTCCGTAGGCTGCAGAAACAGCCACAGCACTCAGTCCACATGCACCCGAAGTCACAGTATAGGACCAAGATGGTGCCCAAAATCCCGTTACCTCATGGCAGGCTACAAACAAGTTCACAATGCGCCAGAGGGTCTCCCTGGCACAACTAAGGACCTTCAGATCTAGAAGAAGCTTTTTTTGCGTCCAGACCTTGAGGGCCACATAAAATGATGTAGCAGGCTGCATTGGGCCTGCCAGCGTTTAGTTTGACACATATGATCTAGACAGTGGTAAATTCTATAGTACACTTTTTAGCTGTTACTGTTCTTTTTCTTTGTTATACTAAGGTACACATACAATTAACTCCACTAATTTTTGGGCAAAGAAGAGTTTATCCCTTGATAATATCACTAAACCCATGCTCACAACAGCTAACGGCCAGATAGTTCACTATGGTGTATGTCTGGGGGAGTGGGGCATTATCCATGTAATATATATTATTGAACACATAATTTAAGCTCACATTGTTTCAATTCTTCTGTATATTTAAATGAGGTTCCCACAACAGCTGTCAATTCTCTATCGCTTATATGGTCACTCTCCAGGCAGGAGCATTACATGGATGTTTCCATCATTCCACTTATGATACATGCTAAGAGCAATTTCATATCCGCACTCGTTATTACTAGCTATTCAGTAGTGCAAACCAGATGAACACATTCATGGAGCAATAATTTGACAATCATTAACAATAAATTTATCCAGGGGATCAACAGTAATACCTATCCAGGAGCAAAAGAGGTCTTTCTAGCATTGCAAAAGGGTATGTATATGGAGCATGCTTGTTCCAGGGCTAAAATAACCAAAGGAAATCAATTTAGGATGAATTAGAATAACAAACTTTTTCGGAAAATAAAGTAAGACAAATTGCAGGGTTTGAAACAAAACAGTGAGTTAACTTAAGTTAGCTGCCTATGACGGATATTTAGCAGCATCTCATGACGTTGGCGAACTCAAGAGACAAATACGACCTTAGAAATGCCATGTGTCCTCTATTCCACCAAACTCAAATGTCTTGGGCGTTTTCTGTAAGATAATGAAGCTCACTTTTTAGTTTCAAGTCCAGCCTTTGTCTTTATCCTTCACAGTCAATAATTATTGACTTGTTATGCGAATTCGGCTTAAAGGGGTTGTCCCGCGAAACAAAGTTGGGGTATACACTTCTGTATGGCCATATTAATGCACTTTGTAATGTACATTGTGCATTAATTATGAGCCATACAGAAGTTATTCACTTACCTGTTCCGTTGCTGGCGTCCCCGTCTCCATGGTGCCGTCTAATTTTCAGCGTCTAATCGCCCGATTAGACGCGCTTGCGCAGTCCGGTCTTCTCCGTGTTGAATGGGGCTGCTCGTGCTGGAGAGCTGCTCCTCGTAGCTCCGCCCCATCACGTGTGCCGATTCCAGCCAATCAGGAGGCTGGAATCGGCAATGGACCGCACAGAAGACCTGCGGTCCACCAAGGGTGAAGATCCCGGCGGCCATCTTCGCAAGGTAGGTAAGAAGTCACCGGAGCGCGGGGATTCGGGTAAGTACTATCCGTTTTTTTTTTTCAACACATGCATCGGGTTTGTCTCGCGCCAAACGGGGGGGGCTATTGAAAAAAAAAAAAACCCGTTTCGGCGCGGGACAACCCCTTTAAATTAGTCCCCTTCACTTATTTCAGTGCTAGAACAAGTATGCTTCACTTACATGCCCTCCTGCAATGCAAAAAAGATCTCTTATACCCCTGGATAAGTATTTCTTTTTAAAAATTCAGGACTTAAACAGACAGGCGTATGCACAACTACGCTCGCCATTATGGAGTATAGTTGCCCATGAACCAAGTTTTTTTTTTTGACTATTCAAACTCCACGCTATTGAGCATGACTTTGAATAAAAAAAAGCAGAAAGATAAGTCCTGCCCTATCTTTCTCACACATAGTATTAACTACGTACAAGAAACATAGGGCAAGTCCTATCTTTTCTCGAGCACAGTATTAACGCCCGTCAGTGAAAATACAACCATTGAAATCAATGGTTTTGTTTCGTCCCGTTATGATTTTCATTGCATCTGTTTAAGCCCTAACACAGAGAAATTTTGTTACAAAAGAATGAAATTGTTCACAATATTCTCCATGTTGAAATGTCTACCTCAAAAAAACCTTATGAATCCAACAAAACGTCTGCATTCTACTCCACTTTTAAGAGCACATCCTTTCATCTTAGTACACATTTGGGAGACACCTTCCATAACTCTTCTAGCTTTGTAAATGGTGAAGCCTTGTCCTGTCACGCAGAGTCTTGGTCAATTTAGTACGGTTGACTTACGATTTACTGTCAAAAAAGAAAATTTATATTTTTGTTCTAAATACAATACATTCCATCTATGACTGCTTCAGGACAATCAGTGTTTTCTCTGATAAACTTGCCCTGTTGCACCAACACGTTAACTTATTTAACTGTACAGATGATAATAATAACAATTTGATGTCTGACACAATTAGAATTTTTTTCTTTATTTAAAATTATTTTGGCAAAATTATGTGCTTTTTATTTATTAACTATTTATATCAATGACAGAACATTTTTTAATTGGCAGCAAAATAAAGTGAAGGACATTTAAGGGTGAAGTCAGATGGGCGTTTTTTGTGCGCCTATGTGCACATCTGATAGAACCATTGCTTTCCTATGGTGTGTTCACATGTCCATCTTTTACAGGTGCAAAATACTAACACCTGAAAAAGATAGGACATCCATGCGCTGGGAAGGTCCGTGCTGAATGTAAAGATTCCCTGCAGGGAGTTCCCTCATCACTGAACACTGTGATAGCACTGTCATAGTGTTCAGTGACAAGGGGATTCCCTGTGGGGATGAAGGAATCCCCTGCTACAGCTGTCTTAGCTGTGACAGCTGTGGCAAAGGACTGCGATGCCATCCCATTGCTTTCATTGTGAAGTCAGATGAGCGTTTTTTTGTGCGCCTATGTGCACGTCTGATAGAACCATTGCTTTCCTATGGTGTGTTCACATGTCCATCTTTTACAGGTGCAAAATACTAACACCTGAAAAAGATAGGACATCCATGCGCTGGGAAGGTCCGTGCTGAATGTAAAGATTCCCTGCAGGGAGTTCCCTCATCACTGAACACTGTGATAGCACTGTCATAGTGTTCAGTGACAAGGGGATTCCCTGTGGGGATGAAGGAATCCCCTGATACAGCTGTCTTAGCTGTGACAGCTGTGGCAAAGGACTGCAATGCCATCCCATTGCTTTCATTGTGAAGTCAGATGAGCGTTTTTTTGTGCGCCTATGTGCACGTCTGATAGAACCATTGCTTTCCTATGGTGTGTTCACATGTCCATCTTTTACAGGTGCAAAATACTAACACCTGAAAAAGATAGGACATCCATGCGCTGGGAAGGTCCGTGCTGAATGTAAAGATTCCCTGCAGTGAGTTCCCTCATCACTGAACACTGTGATAGCACTGTCATAGTGTTCAGTGACAAGGGGATTCCCTGTGGGGATGAAGGAATCCCCTGCTACAGCTGTCTTAGCTGTGACAGCTGTGGCAAAGGACTGCGATGCCATCCCATTGCTTTCATTGTGGCCGGCACTTCTTCAAAGCAATGGGATGCAGGCAACCCACGCAGTGATTTTCAGGGAAGGGCTTGAAACATAAGTCCTTCCCTGAAAATCATCCCTAGCTGCTGTAAAAAAAAAAAAACATCACCTCTCCGCCACTGTCGGCGCTCCTGCGTGTCTTATTGCTAGCTCCCCGGCACTCTTCTGAAGCTTCTTCTCCTGCTAGGGATTTAAAAATCCCCACCTCCTGAAAGGGCTGTGTCTGATTGGCTAAGCCAGTCACAGGCAGCGCTCAGCCATTCATTGAATTCAGTGCTCAGCTGTCATTCACCTTCTCATATGTGTTATATGTTCTATTGTGAATAAAATATGGTTATATGAGGTTTCCGAATAACTGCAGTCTTTTTTTCTTAACATTTATTTATATTTTACACAGCATCCCAACTTTTTTGGAATTGGGGAGTGCATTGTGGATAAGCCTCGTGTGGCGTAGAGTGTTAAGGCAGCAGAAGTGCAGTCCTAAATTCTCACTCACGATCTGAAGATTGCCGGTTCAATCCCCATGTGGTTTAGGTAGCTGACTCAGCATTCTATCCTTTTGAGGTCAGTAAAATGAGTACCCAGCTTGCTAGTGGGTAAAGGATAACTGGGGAAGGCAATTGCTAACCACCCCGCAAAAACAGTCTGCCAAGAAAACGTCTCAATGCTACATCACCCTAGGAGTCAATCATGACTTAGTGCTTGCACCTGGGGGACTTTACCCTTTTTTTATTCTACCAAACTCCAAAATATATTTCAGAAGGGTTTTGCTAATCTTTTTGGACATAGAGGGAAATTAGCTGCATAAAAGAAGAGATAATCTGGAATCAGATTAAATCAATATGGAATGCATTTGCTAAATCTAAAGCATTTGGTTTGTAATAGGCTCAACATATTTGGATGGACTTTAACTGGTTTGCTGGCTATTTGTACTTGTAGATTGTATCCTGTAATCAATTCTCTGTGAAGATTGGGTATGGTTGCCACAGGGCAGGTAACATGATGAATGTCATTGTAAAAAAGTTTCTAGAGGACTCCTAAAAGTTAATGCCCTGACATATCAGGATTCATGCCCTTTCTGAAGCCTAGAGAGTGAGGAGTTGGGACAGGAGCTACCAAACTGATATGTCATTTTGGCAACATCCGTCCCAACTCCTTCTCAAGTTTGAGAAACGGGATCATGTGTCTAAAATGTTGCACTGCTTATTACTCTGGAACCAACATTAAATTTCTTGCACAATTATTATCAAATTTCTTCTTAGGGTCTATTTAGATGGGATGAATGTTGGGCAAACGATGCCCGACACTTGTCCCTTTGACTCCTCACTCCCGTGCTCCTGCATGGGAGCTAGTATTGCTGGCTTGCTCACAGATCAGCCAGCAGGGGGGTGAGTGGATGCAGGAGATTTCTCTCCTCTCGCTCCCTCACCCTCCCCATTGACTTAACATAGCAGCCATTCAGTACTGAATGACTGCTGTTTTAAGCTCATCGTCCATCGTTTATGCTGCAGGTGCACAGTAGCTAGTCTGTGCGGGGACGTATGGCGGGCATCATTTGCCCAACACTTCTCTCGTCTAAAAGGGCCTTTAGTGTGCAATTCTTTATGGGATATCTTGAGTTATCTTGGGTTTTTGGACAGTGGAACCAAAAGAGCCAGCAGCACTAGAGTTTCTTTCCATAAATAAGGGTCAGTTTACATCAGTGTTGGAGATTCTGTTCAGAACTTGCATTGCTGAATTCCACTACAATACATTCAGCACTATTTTTTCCTGTAAAATGCGTGATAGCCAGACAACATTGAATGGACTGCATTATAATCAATGGGGCCCATTTGACGCTATTTGGCTCCACTGTAAGACGGATTGGATCCTTTTGGCCAGTCATATCCTCTAACTGAGAAAAAATATGAAACTCCTTAGCGCTGATGTGAGCTCTAAGGGGTATGCTGCTTCTATTTTGACCTTATATCAAGATTGGTATTCATATTCACTTCAGGCTGTAAGTGGTTGAAATGAAAGGGTAGATACAGTACATCCCTGCATAGTGCCATTGTATATCCTAAAGAGGATGAGTGTGAAATCTTCTTAGACATGAGTGTGTGAAGATATAATTTCATGATCGACTGTAGGAATGACCCGCAAAACCAGAACACTTCTATTCCACATTTCTACATTTCCACTGCCTCACCGTGGATATGCTAAAAATGCTAACTGTTGCCCTCATCCACTCTCGGCTAAATTATTGCAACTCGCTGCTGATCAGCCTCCCCGCACCAGACTTTTCCCTCTTCTATCCATCCTGAATGTGGCAGTCAGGCTCATCTTCCTGTCCAACCACTACTCGGATGCCTCTGTTCTGTGCCAGTCACTGCACTGGCGGCCAGTGAAATACAGAATTGAATTCAAACTCACTACCCTCATCCACAAAGCTCTCAACAGCAGAGTGCTGCCCTACATTGCTTCTCTCATCTCAATCCACAACCCAGCCCGCACCCTCAGCTCTGCTAACAAAATCAGATTAAGCTCCCCTTCAACCCAAACTTCTCATCCCAGCCTCCAAGACTTTTCCAGAGCGCTACCCAAAACTATCCACGCAATTCCTGACACACAACTTCAGGCCTGCTCTAAAAACACACCTCTTCAGGGGAGCATACTACATCCCCTAAACTAAACCCCTCTTTACTCTGCCTGATAACATGCTCCCTGTCCTCGCTGACTACTGTAATTCCTGCTAGCCTTAGTCAACCACGCCTTGCAGTCATACCGATTCAGCCACCACACCGCTTAAGTCTAACTGTTGTCTATTAGTATAACATCCCTGACTCTCCAGCTCACCATACCATGCACATCTCTAGCCCCTTTACCTTCTGTATCACTCCACTATTTGTAGTACTGTATGTGAGCTCGTTGGAGCAGGACACTCACCCCTACTGTCACCATCAATTGATTACTACATGTAATGGGGTTTTTGTTTCTGTTGCCTGTCTAGTAAGTGCTGCAGAATATGTTGGCGCTATATAAATAAAGGTTACTATTAGAGATGAGCGAGCACCAAAATGCTCGGGTGCTCATTGCTCGAGTCGAACTTTCCGTGATGCTCGAGAGTTCGTTTCGAGTAACGAACCGCATTGAAGTCAATGGGCGACTCGAGCATTTTTGTATATCACCCATGCTCCGCTAAGGTTTTCATTGGTGAAAATCTGCAAAACCCAAGAAAGTGATGGAAACGACACAGAAACGGATAGAGGGGCGAGGGGCAACATGCTGGGCTGCATTTCAGGTTCCCAGGTCCCACTATTCAGCCACAATAGCGGCAAGAGTGCCCCCCCCTAACAATTTTTACTTCGGACAAACCCTCATTAGTAAGTCACACCTTAGCTAAGCACCACACTACCTCCAACTAAACACAAGCACTGCCTGCGGGACACACCCCTGCCTCTTCTCCTGGGTTACATGCTGCCCAACCCCCCGTACGACCCAGTGTCCACAGCACACACCAAAGTGTCCCTGCGCAGCCTTCAGCTGCCCTCATGCCACACGCTGGCCTCATAGCCACACCACCCTCATGTCTATTTATAAATGCGTCTGCCATGAGGAGGAACCGGAGGCACACACTGCAGAGGGTTGGCAGGGCCAGGCAGCGACCCTCTTTAAAAGGGGCGGAGAGATAGCCCACAATGCTGTACAGAAGCAATGAGACATCCAATCCTGTGCCACCTCCGTCAGGAGCTGCAAACGTTGGCATAGCAATGGGGAATCCATGTGCCACACAGTATTCATTCTGTCAAGGTGTCGCATAGCTCAATCCACACTGCAAGGGGAAAGCCAGGGGAAATATATCCCATTGCATTGCCCAGCACAGCTGAGGTTACGTCAGATTAAATGCAGGTGGGCTTCGGCCCACACTGCATGCCCCAGTCTGACCGGGGTTTTTAATACATGTACACAGGCAGGTACAAATCCCCTATGTGAAGTCTCTGTGGACCCACAGCATGGGTGGCTCCCTGGAACCCACCGGCGGTACATAAATATATCCCATTGCATTGCCCAGCGCAGCTGAAGTAACGTCAGATTAAATGCAGGTGGGCTTTGGCCCACACTGCATGCCCCAGTCAGACTGGGGTTCTTTATAAGTAGACACATGCAGTTACAACTCTGTGTGGACCGACAGCGTGGGTGGGTCCCAGGAAGCCACCAGCGGTACATAAATAAATCCCATTGCATTGCCCAGCACAGCTGAGGTAACGTCAGATTAACCCCTTGAGTGGCGGGTTTCCTACCACCCTGTCGTGCCCACCAGGGCAGGTTTTTTAAAATGGTCTAATCATTGAATTTCAACTAATTTTGCAGTTGCGTCTCAAGAGCCATAACTTTTTCATTTTTCCATTGACACGGCCATACGAGGGCTTGTTTTTTGCGGGACAAGTTGTGATTTTTTAAACAGGGGGAGGAAAAAAAGTAAAGGTAGATAAGTGTTTTTATTATTTTTTTTTATAATTTTTTAACTTTTTTTTTTTTGTCCCTTTAGGGGACTTCCACAGGGACCCATCAGGACCCCTGATCACATTCCGGGGGTCCGATGGTGACAGCCCTTTACGTGCTGCAGTGACAGCCCTTTTACATGCTGCAGTCACATAGACTGCAGCATGTAAGGGGTTAACACAGCAGAGATCAGAGGTTTTCTCTGATCTCTGCTGTAAGAGCTAGTACCTAGCTGTCCTATGACAGCTAACAACCAGCTCTCCCTGCCACAGAGACCATCGGCTTGCTTCTGACAAGCCGATGGTCTCTATGGCAACCTGTAAACAAAGCAGGAGATTGCCGACATATCGGCAATATCTTCTGCTGGTTTTTCAAAGCCCTTGCTTTGTTCTCTGTGGGACTGTGCAGGCAGAGCACACTGTCACAGCTTGTGGCATTGTGCTCTGCACCTCCCATAGTGATACATAGCCCAGAAATCTTCCGGGCTATGTTGCTATGAGCAGTGGAGCTCGTCCCGGAAATTTTCCGGGCGTGCCACTCAAGGGGTTAAATGCAGGTGGGCTTCGGCCCACACTGCATGCCCCAACCTGACCGGGGTTTCTAATACATAGACACAGGCAGGTACAAATCCCCTATGTGAAGTCCCTGTGGACCCACAGCATGGGTGGCTCCCTGGAACCCACCGGCGGTACATAAATATATCCTATTGCAGTGCCCTGGACAGCAGAGCTAACATCAGATTAAATACAGATGGGCTTTGGCCAAGAATGTTTTCATTGTTGGAGGAGGAGGACGGGAAAGTTTTTGAGGCAGTACGTGTTCTGTCCCCATGTCCATGGTTATATGTACCTTCCTAGTGACCGCATCGCTGAAAAGTTGTCGCGCCTGTGGA
Organism: Eleutherodactylus coqui; assembly: GCF_035609145.1. NCBI lineage: Eukaryota > Metazoa > Chordata > Amphibia > Anura > Eleutherodactylidae > Eleutherodactylus > Eleutherodactylus coqui. The sequence goes on along the minus strand of NC_089838.1, from coordinate 69,243,500 downwards.
ACCTAGTAGCGTGGCCTTGCCACCATCATGTCTTTGGGAAGTCTCCGTTTCCACTACCCTGTAACATTGCAGTAGCAGCAGTATAGGCTGAGCCGAGAATTAGTAACATTTCAGCTGTAAGAGTATGCACAAACCCCTGTAACATTTCATTGGCAGCAGTATAGGGAGAGCATAGTATTGGTAAGATTTCAGTAGTGGGAGTATAGTCAGGCCCCAGCAACAGTAACGTAGAAGCAGTAGGGACAAAGCAGCAGATTCACATTTCCCTTGCAGCAGTGTAGGGAGAGCACTGCATTTGTAACATTTTAGTAGTAGCAGTATAGTCAGACCCCAGTAACACTTACGTAGAAGCAGTATGGGCAAAGCAGCAGATAAACATTTCCATGGCAGCAGTGTAGGGAGAGCAAAGTATTTGTAACATTTCAGTAGTAGCAGTATAGTCAGACCCCAGTAACAGTTACGTAGAAGCAGTATGGGCAAAGCAGCAGATAAACATTTCCCTGGCAGCAGTGTAGGGAGAGCAAAGTATTTGTAACATTTCAGTAGTAGCAGTATAGTCAGACCCCAGTAACAGTTACGTAGAAGCAGTATGGGCAAAGCAGCAGATAAACATTTCCCTGGCAGCAGTGTAGGGAGAGCATAGTATTGGTAAGATTTCAGTATGAGCAGTATAGACAGGCCCCAGTAAGATTTACATCGAAGCAGTATGGGCAAAGCAGCAGATTAACATTTCCCTGGCAGCAGTGTAGGGAGAGCACAGCATTTGTAACATTTCAGTAGTAGCAGTATAGACAGACCCCAGTAACACTTACGAAGAAGCAGTATGGGCAAAGCAGCAGATAAACATTTCCCTGGCAGGAGTGTAGGGAGAGGATTGTATTGGTAAGATTTCAGTAGTAGCAGTATAGACCTGCCCCAGTAACATTTCCGTTGAAGCATTATGGGCAGAGCCCAGTATTAGTAATATTACAGTAGTAACAGTATACACCAACCAAGGTAACATTTCAAGAGCAGAAGTATCGGCAGACCGAAGTAACATTTCTGTTGCTGAAGAAGAGTAAGACCCCTGTAGCATTACTGTGGCAGAAGTATAGGTAGGCAGAACAGAGTTACATTTCTGTAGCAAAAGTGTAGGCCAACCGCAGACACAGTGGTGTACCATGAGTGCAGGTGAAGCCCATAAAAATTACGTGGATTACATTGGCGGCGAGGGCCCGAAAAATTGTTGTACCGACAGTACAAATGTACCCCACAAAAATTGCCCATGCCCAACCCAGAGGGCAGGTGAAACCCATTAATCGCTTTGCGTAATGTGGCTTAATTTTTAACTAGGCCTGGAGGCAGCCCAGTCTAAAAAACAATTGGTTCAGGTGGAAGTTTCAATGCTTAAATGAGAATTGAAACAGAGAAATATTATTTAGGAAAGTTATATGAGCCTTTTGGCCCACAGAAAAATTGCCTGTTCGCGGTGATTACGAGAGGTTTCAGGAGGAGGAGCCAGAGAAGGAGGACGAATACCATACACAGATTGACAAAGATCTTTAGATAGCGCTGCTGTCCGCTGGTGGAGAAGAGAAGTCTGGGGAAATCCATGCTTTGTTCATCTTTATGAGTGTAAGCCTGTCGGTGCTGTCAGTTGACAGGCGGGTACGCTTGTCCGTGATGATTCCCCCAGCTGCACTAAACACCCTCTCTGACAAGACGCTAGCCGCAGGGCACGCCAACACCTCCAGGACATACAGCGCAAGTTCGGGCCACGTGTCCAGCTTTGACACCCAGTAGTTGTACGGAGCAGAGGCGTCACGGAGGACAGTGGTACGATCTGCTGCGTACTCCCTCACCATCTTCTTACAGTGCTCCCTCCGACTCAGCCTGGACTGGGGAGGTGTGAGGCAGTCTTGCTGGGGAGCCATAAAGCTGGCTAAGGCCTTGGAGAGTTTTCCCCTGCTGTGCTGAACATGCTGCCTGATCTCTGCGCCTCCCCTTCTTCTTGGCCCTCGGAACTGCGCCTTCTGCCACTAGCGCTGTCAGATGGGAAGTTTACCATCAGTTTGTCCACCAGGGCCCTGTGGTATTGCATCACTCTCAAACCCCCTTCCTCTTCGGGAATGAGAGTGGAAAGGTTCTCCTTATACCGTGGGTCAAGCAGTGTGTACACCCAGTAATCCGTAGTGGCAAGAATGCATCGAACACGAGGGTCACGAGAAAGGCATGCTAACATAAAGTCAGCCATGTGTGCCAGGGTACCTGTACGCAACATATGGATGCCCTGACTAGGAAGATCACTTTGAGTATCCTCCTCCTCCTCCTCAGGCCATACACGCTGAATGGATGAGAGGCAAGCAGCATGGGTACCCTCTGCAGTGGGCCCAGCTGTCTCTTCCTCCTCAGGCTCCTCCCCCTCCTCCTCCTCCACGCAGTGAGATATAGACATGAGGGTGCTCTGACTATCCAGCGACATACTGTCTTCCCCCGCCTCTGTTTCCGCCCGCAAAGCATCAGCCTTTATGCTTTGCAGGGAACTTCTCAACAGGCATAGCAGGGGAATGGTGACGTGAATGATTGCAGCATCGCCGCTCACCATCAGGGTGGTCTCCTCAAAGTTTCCAAGGACCTGGCAGATATCTGCCATCCAGGCCCACTCCTCTGTAAAGAATTGAGGAGGCTGACTCCCACTTCGCCGCCCATGTTGGAGTTGGTATTCCACTATAGCTCTACGCTGCTCATACAGCCGGGACAACATGTGAAGCGTAGAGTTCCACCATGTGGGCACGTCGCAAAGCAGTCGATGCACTGGCAGATTAAACCGATGTTGCAGGGTGCGCAGGGTGGCAGCGTCCGTGTTGGACTTGCGGAAATGTGCGCTGACCCGGCGCACCTTGCCGAGGAGGTCTGACAAGTGTGGGTAGCCTTTCAGAAACCGCTGAACCACCAAATTAAAGACGTGGGCCGGGCATGGCACGTGTGTGAGGCTGCCGAGCAGCAGAGCCGCCACCAGGTTACGGCCGTTGTCACACACGACCATGCCCGGTTGGAGGCTCAGTGGTGAAAGCCAGCGGTCGGTCTGCTCTGTCAGACCGTGCAACAGTTCGTGGGCCGTGTGCCTCTTCTCTCCTAAGCTGAGTAGTTTCAGCATGGCCTGCTGACGCTTGCCCACCAATGTGCTGCCGCGCCGCACGACACCGACTGCTGGCGACGTGCTGCTGCTGACAAGTCTTGATTGCGAGGTAGAGGTTGCGTTGGAGGAGGAGGAAGGTTTAGTGGAGGTGGCATACACCTCCACAGATACCAGCACCGATCTGGGGCCCGCAATTCTGGGGGTGGGTAGTATATGAGCGGTCCCAGTCTCTGACTCTGTCCCAGCCTCCACTAAATTCACCCAATGTGCCGTCAGGGAGATATAGTGGCCCTGCCCGCCTGTGATAGTCCACGTGTCCGTTGTTAAGTGGACCTTGCCAGTAACCGAGTTGGTGAGGGCGCGTACGATGTTGCCTGATACGTGGTCGTGCAGGGCTGGGATGGCACACTGTGAAAAATAGTGGCGACTGGGGACAGAGTAGCGTGGGGCTGCCGCCGCCATCATGTTTTTGAATGCCTCAGTTTCCACCAGCCTGTAGGGGAGCATCTCCACGCTGATCAATTTGGCTATGTGGACATTTAAAGCTTGAGCATGCGGGTGCGTGGCGGCATATTTGCGCTTTCGCTCCAACGATTCTCTTAGCGACAGCTGGATGCTGCGTTGAGAGACATTGCTGGATGGGGCCGAGGACAGCGGAGGTGAGCATGTGGGTCCAGGCGAGGAGACGGTCGTGCCTGTGTCCTGAGAGGGAGGTTGGATCTCAGTGGCAGGTTGGGGCCCAGGGGGAGAGGCAGTGGCGCAAGCTGGAGGCGGTGAACGGCCTTCGTCCCACCTTGTGGGGTGCTTGGCCATCATATGCCTGCGCATGCTAGTGGTGGTGAGGCTGGTGGTGGTGGCTCCCCGGCTGATCTTGGCGCGACAAAGGTTGCACATCACTGTTCGTCGGTCGTCCGGCGTCTCAGTGAAAAACTTCCACACCTTAGAGCACCTTGGCCTCTGCACAGTGGCTTGGCGCGAGGGGGTGCTTTTGGAAACAGCTGGTGGATTATTCGCTCTTGCCCTGCCTCTACCCCTGGCCACCCCACTGCCTCTTCCAACCTGTTCTGCAGCTGCAATTGCCTCCCCCTCTGAGACCGGTCCTCAGTTGGCTTATCACACCAGGTGGGGTCAGTCACCTCATCGTCCAGCGGTTCTTCCTCCGAATCCTCTGTGCGCTCCTCCCTCGGACTTACTGCCCTTACTACTACCTCACTGATAGACAACTGTGTCTCATCGTCATCGTCCTCCTCACCCACTGAAAGGTCCTGAGACAGTTGCCGGAAGTCCCCAGCCTCATCCCCCGGACCCCTGGAACTTTCCAAAGGTTGGGCATCGGTCACGACAAACTCCTCCGGTGGGAGAGGAACCATTGCTGCCCAATCTGGGCAGGGGCTCGAGAACAGTTCCTGGGAGTCTGCCTGCTCCTCAGAATGTGTCATTTTCATGGAGTGAGGAGGCTGGGAGGAAGGAGGAGCAGCAGCCAGAGGATTCAGAGTTGCAGCAGTGGACGGCGCAGAAGACTGGGGGGTCGATAGATTGCTGGATGCACTTTCTGCCATCCACGACAGGACCTGCTCACACTGCTCAGTTTTTAATAAAGGTCTACGACGTGGACCCAAAAATTGTGATATGAAGCTGGGAACCCCAGAAACTGTCCTCTCTCCTACTCCCGCAGCAGCCGGCTGCGATTCACCTGGACCAGGAACTCGGCCTATGCCCATACCCTCACGTGGCCCTCCGTGTCCTCGACCGCGTCCACGTCCTCTACCCCTACCCCTCAGCATGCTGGATTAAGAATCGAGCAGAGACAGAGCGGTGTAAAACATTTTGTGAATTATTGCTGCGCAGTTGGTGGCTGCCAGCAGTAATATAACGCAAAATGAAGCCAGAGATAAATTATAAGTAAAGCTGCACACAGGCCTAGCTGTGAACTATGCAGTTTGGATGGACGTGAAGTCCCACAGGCCACGCAGGGACATGCACTGGGTAACCGTTAGCCGTAAAAAGGAATTTTTTAAAAAAAATCTCCTTATTTTACTCTGCTATGCAGGCTGAGGCTAGGCAGTGTGTATTGCACTTTCAATCTATGGGCGTCGGGCAGACCGTGAACGTCTGAGACAGCACACGTATAACAGAGCGTTGTAGAAAATGTGTGGTTTCTTGGCGTACACTTAGAAGCACACTGCAGTGAGGCTACGCGAAGTGCAGACAGAAAAATATTTAGAAATGAAGGCTGCACGCAGGCTAGGCTGTGCAATGCAGAGGTACTACAACTCCCAGCAACCACGGAGTTAAATGCACACGGTCGCAGGTTGCCCTAAGAAGAACCGTTGGGGTACTTGTAGACAGGATTCTACACTACCACTGTCCCTGCCTGACCAATAGTGCCCCTATACTGAAGTACAGACTGCAGCCTGAGAACGCCACAGCCTGCACGCCCGATATACATAAAAAAAAAAAATTGTGCAAAACTGCTCACAGCAGCCACAACAGTAATGCACTAGGTGAGCTGTGGCCCTAAGAAGGGCCGTTGTGGTTCTTGAAGACGCTAACACTGTCCCTATAGCAGCAGCATCAGCAGCACATTCCCTGATCTCTCTTAGCGTGTGTCTGTGGCGATTTAAATACTCGGGGGTCACTTGATCTCGTCAGCCACTCACTGCAGGGGGGTGGGATAGGGCTGGAACGTCACAGGAGGAAGTTGTAATGCCTTCCCTGTGTTTCTATTGGCCAGAAAAGGGCGCAAATTTCTCAGGGAAGGAAATGTAATGGAGTCGAGTGCCGCGTGGTGCTCGTCTCGAGTAACAAGCATCTCGAACAACCTAATGCTCGAACAAGCATCAAGCTCGGATGAGTGCGCTTGCTCATCTCTAGTTACTATTATATTGTTAGAGATACAATTACTTTTTTTAAAGCAGCATGTCTTACTACTGGAAGCATCTCTAGAGGTCACATGTATAATACTAATCTCAAATGAAGGTTAAAAATATTAAATATTTCAGATGAGGCAATTAGTGGGATGAAGCAATTCTATTTAACAGACACATATTATATACTGTATATGACTCTATAGCTTGGTAATTAAAAACTTTTTCAGAAAGCACTCCCTGTCCTGGGGGGAACAGCAAATACTTGTTCAATCAAAATTTTACAATGTTTTCAAGTTCTGTTAAAAAGTGCAGAAGTAGAGTTTAACTTGTCCGGGATAATTTTCTGAAACAGGTAACCCCAAGCCATTAAAAAGCTATTATTCTCTTACCACAACACAGGCTATTGTAGAGCAATTGAAAGGGTAAATAAACTGTGGTGCAGAAAGTTATAATAATACATTTAAAGTCATGTTAAACCTTGCTGAATACCGTTTTTCCCTGAAAATCAAACCTTGTCTTATATTCATTTTTGCATCAAAAGAGGCACTTCAGCTTATTTTTGGGGAATGTCTTATTATACTTACCTAGCAGGCTCAGTCTAGGTCCCTCCGGCGCTCTGAGCCGCGGCATTGATTGGCCAATTCATAAATCTTGCCTCCACCGAGTCTGCTAGGTAAATATTCATTTTTTTTTAATGTAATGCAGCTGGGGCTAATTTTCAAGGTAGGGCTTATATTTCAAGCCTCCCCATAAATCCCAAAAAATCATGGTAGGGCTTATTTTCGGGGTAGATACCTCATTTTATAATTTCTTTATGATTTGTAAAATATACTTCCATCATAATGCTTTTACACAAATTCAGTTTGAACTTGGGATCTATGAATTATAAGAAAAAGTTTATTTATGGGCAAAAAAACTGGACAGAAGAAATTTTAAAAATATTAACCCCCTGAGGACCAGGCCTTTTTTCGGGATTTTACCCATGTAGTGGTTTTACTGCCCTATTTTTTTCTTCAGCTAACAAAATTATTTTTGCTGTGTTTTTTCTTCTGTCACATATAGGTCTATTTTTTATATCCTTTTCATTTCTGATTTTCTTCCAAATTTTTTCAGTTAGAAGGTTACAATTAACTTTTAAAAATTATAGTCAAATGGGTTAAAACAATTAAAAAACACGATATTACATGTCCTCTGCCTTGGACAATCCAATACTTGCAGTCCCTCTATTCTTCCGGTCTCTGTTGACAGTAGAAGTCAGCTGACCACTGTCTGCCAATCAGAGACTGCAGAGTCACCGCCCATTCTCCTGGCATCAGCACTCACATCCTGGGTGCCATGATGCCAGGAGTTTGGAACAGTGACGTTGCAGCCTCTGAATGGTAGGCAGTGACCATCTGACTTCTGCTGTCAACAGAGAATGACAAATTGCAGAGCTGCCTCACTAAATTGGGCTGAGGAGGGTAAGTACTCATTTGTTTTTCTGCTTTAACCCATTTGGCTCTAATTTTAAGAAGTTACTTTGCAACCCGACAACTCCTTTAAAGGTTTTTTTCCCACTGAATGAATTTATCACTTATTCACAGCCTAGGAAATAAATGTTTGCTCACTGGGGGTCTAATCATGTCTAATGTCTATGGGCAGCCAGATGCCAATGTTGATGAGGAAACTAACTCTTGTGTCTTTGATCAAAATATTAACCATATTTTTCTGCAGGTTTTCTATGAGTTACATGACAGCTGGAAATAACAGGAACATTTCATGTCTTGTATTTCCCAGTCTAACCTGTTTAACAGTCAAACAAACAAAATTTTATGCAATCATATACAAGCCGTCTTTCAAGTTCCTGTAGTTAAGTATTATTAACTCCTTTTACTGGTTTTACTGTCTCCATTATTTATTGCCATGTAATCTATATTGTTTCTGGAAAATGAACTGCGACAAATAAAATAAGCTTTTAAACATTATCTTAGTACTTCTTAGGCCTGAGGCACAGAAGCGTATTTTCAGTCATTGTGCTGTCCAAGTCTACAAATTACTAGATTCAACCAGCACATGGACCCATAGTAGCCAACTTGCCAATTCTCACTTTTTTCACATGCTTGACACAAAAAAATGCAGCATGCATTATTCTGATCCAATTTGTGGATGAGACTTACCTTTTCAAGATAATGGGAGTGCAAAAAAGAAAAAAATACAAATAGCACTTGGATGCCGTCAGTGTGCTGTGCATATGCTGCCTATTTCATGAATCCATTGTCAAGAATACAGAAAAAAGAATTGGGTTTGTTGAACTTTTTTATTTATGCGTGAAAAGACGCATCACAAGCCTTACAGTACTACAGTGAAATATTTTAACATCTCATGCCTTCTTTGGCATATTTAGGGCAAACTTTCTCAATCTTTTTTTTAGTAGGGTTCTGATCAGCAAGAACATGCTGATACCTGGGCTACACCAATGTTCATAGTCAATATAGATGAGCGAGTATACTCGCTAAAGGCAATTGCTCGAGCGAGCATTGCCTTTAGTGAGTATCTCCCCGCTCGAGACTGCAGGTTCGGGTGCCGGCAGCGGGAACGGAGCTGCGGGGGAGAGCGGGGCGGAACGGAGGGGAGATCTCTCTCTCCCTCTCTCCCCCCTGCTCCCTCCTGCTGACAGCCGCTACTCACCGCTCCCCCGCGCCGGCACCCGAACCTTTCGTCTCGAGCGGGGGAGATACTCGCTAAAGGCAATGCTCACTCGAGCAATTGCCTTTAGCGAGTATACTTGCTCATCTCTAATAGTCAATGCAAAAAAAAAAAAATTGCCTCAATTTATCTTATAATTTTTTTCAAGAATTCAGGAGAAGATTAAGATAAGCACAGGAAAATATGTTATGTCTCTAAATCAAAGATTGGTGCAGCCAAAGAAAGGTATGTGTTACTTATAGTAATGTCTGTCAACGTCTGCCTTTCACAAACAACCAGAGAGTGCCTAATCAATGAAGCCTGCTCCACATTTTGAGAAGCAATGGTTAAGAGGATTAACCTCCAAATGCCTTTGACACAGCAATAGCACTGGAACTGATGGTCTACTATTATAGCTCATCCATGCTAAGGAGCAATGAGTTGTGGTTTCAGACATGTGACTCATGTTGGGAACTTGGTGTAAGTCATTTCTGGTGAAGTGTCATTTTTTGCTAAGTGTGTTGCAGTTTTACCATGGCAATTAAACAGGGCAGGAGACAGGTATTCTATATATACTTCCTTAGGGCTTAGTCACACGGGCGCATCGGCACCCGAGTGACTGAGCCCGTGTGACTGAGCCCTTACTGCAGGAAGAAGACGGCCACACTTCAGGATGGACGACTCCCCGCAGTGCCATAGAAAGAACACATGACAAGCAATGAAGCCGGTCACATGTTCTTTCTTCTGGCGCTGCAGAGAGACGTCCGTCCTGAATTGCGGCCATCTTCTTCCTGCAGTAACGCTGGCGCCGATGCGCCTGTGTGAGTAAGCCCTCTGTGAATTGAATTTCCACACCTTTACTATTACTGTAGCTTCTTTTTTCGGGTTAGCTCTCTACCTCACAAGCAACAACCTATGTCTACCAGCAGTGCATTCCATTCGTGATGCCGGTATAACAGAGTCCCTGCTGTAGCTTTATCCATTACCAGACCATACTATGAAATGCCCGATAGAAGACAACACACTTCTGGTTTTGGATAATTTGGCCACAGCAGCAATTTTATTACAAACAAATTTCATCAATTAACATAACTACCCAAATTAAACCAACCAACACAGGGGGAGGGGGCTTTGGAGTCCCATATATCTGTCACCACACCATTTTCTATCAAGTATATATACCAATTGCCTCTAGGTGCTCCCAACCGCCTCGGAGACCCACTAGCCTTTACAAGGCTGGACACACCACCATCTCTGCAGGGATTACCCTCTGCAAGAACCAAGAGGTGACAGACCCATAAACCAACCAAGAATAGCATAGGGGGAAGGTGTCTCTCCAACCCCTGCCTTTCCCCTCCAACCGATTTTGTTACCAACTCCAAGGACCCCCCACCGCTGCCATGACAATGGTAATAAACCCCCCATCAGCTACTTTATAGATCTTCATATGAACATCCCCTGGCATCATCCAAAGGGTGGGAGGGTAGGACTTGCTTCTTCTCACGATGCAATCCCCTCATGACTGACACTGGTCAACACTGAAATTGTTACTGACTTAAAAAGGTCCTAAGCTGTAGTATTTTGGTGTGCTGAACACGAATATGACCATGAAAATTTTTTTATTGGCTCTCGTTTTGAAGATACCTCATATAGTTCATTTTCTGTGGTTCACCGTGTAAATGTATCCAGTAGGACTGTAAGAACATCCTTACAGTTACAGTTACACTTACAGTTTGAGCCAGATAGCAGCCGTGTGCTTACAGGACCTGTAAGGTCACCATCATGTGATCAGTCACTGCCTCGGAGCTCATTACCTCACACCTAATCCCAACATAACCAGTACACCATGTTAACTCCTACATTACCAGTGTATGTATCAACACCTAATCACGAGTGTACCATATAAAGCCCAGTCGGAAAGGTTGAGCATTTAAAATATTTCAGACTTTGTGGGATACAGCCTAAGCTACTATTGCATAAAACTGTTATTATTTTATCCATTTAGTTGCAATACAGAACACTAATGCTGAAGCAGTATTAGAAACGTGGCTGCAATATGTCTCTAAAGATCCACTTCCTTCATTCCCATCTGGTTTTCTTTCCAGACAACTGTGGTATGGTTAGTGTGAACATGGCTAACATTTTCATCAAGATATTGCAACAATGGTACAAAGATATCAGGGAAAATGGTCCCCCCACCATGCTGGCTGACCACTGCTGGACACTACCATGCTGGCTGACCACTGCTGGACACTACCATGCTGGCTGACCACTGCTGAACACTACCATGCTGGCTGACCAGTGCTGGACACTACCATGCTGGCTGACTACTGCTGGACACTACCATGCTGGCTGACCAGTGCTGGACACTACCATGCTGGCCGACTACTGCTGGACACTACCATGCTGGCTGACCACTGCTGGACACTGACATGCTGGCTGACCACTGCTGGATGCTACCATGCTGGCTGACCACTGCTGGACACTACCATGCTGGCTGACTACTGCTGGGCACTACCATGCTGGCTGACCACTGCTGGACACTACCATGCTGGCTGACTACGGCTGGACACTCTACAGAGATGCTCCCGAACAGCTGTACAAGAGACAGGCAAAGAAATCTAAGACATAGTCTATGATTTGATATTTTACAGGTATTAACCAGAGGCCTATTACTGTTGGCATGCATTTCGTGATGTAAACAATTGTTGCAGATTACGAAAATATAGAGCCAATTTAGCAGTTTTTTCGACTGTCATATTTGTGTTGAGCACATAAATTTGATAACAAATGACTAATTTTATTTCAGTAACATGACTTTTGTAAAAATTTGCTGACCAATGTAACACCAATAGTTCTTCTTCCCGCAATTTTGTTTAGCTCTGCCCCTTACTTCGCAATAGCTCCACCTTTTCCTCACTCCAGCTCCACCTTTTTCTTCTGACATCAACTATCCTTTTCACTTCTCTGTTAACCCTGTCACGCCCAGAACTCTGCCTATGGCCCTGCGGGGCTTCCTTCGGCCCTCACTCATCAGCCTCTCTCTTCTTCCCTCACCCATGCATACACTCTCTTCACTTTCCTAAATCACTTCAAACCATCTGACTCCACTGTTAAACATAAAAGTTGCTCCTGCAAATCTATCAACCATCTACTCACCCTCTCCACCCTCTTCCTACTAGCAGTTAGGAACATCTCTACTAACCCTGGCCCACCTTCTGTTTCCCCTAGCTTTCACTTCTTATCTGTTCCACTAAGAAACTCCCCCAATCTGGTCAATACTCACTGTACACCCTCTCCTGTCTCCTTTAAATGTGCATTCTGGAACTGTCAGCTTGCAACAAACACTTCACCATTCCTAATGACTTCATTACAAAATCTCTAAACTTGCTGGCTGTCAGAGAGACATGAATTCAACAGTCTGACGCTGCTTTCCTCGCTGCTCTATCTTATGATGGGCTACACTTCTCCCATACCCCCAGACCTGAGAACAGGAGTAGTCATTCTTCTCTCTTCACAATGTACCTTCCAGATCATCGTCCCTAGTACCATCACTCACATTCCCTTCCTTTGAGGTTCACACACTTAGACTCTTTTGTCCATGGGAGTGGCGGTCGTCTACCATCTTCCAGGCCTTCCCAGCCTGTTCCTGGATTATTTTGCCACCTGGCACTGCTACTTCTTATCCTATTAAATTCCAATTCTCATCCTAGGTAACTTCAACATCCATATTGAAGTTCTGATTTTCCTGTCTACCTCTCAGCGTGTATTGCTAACTACCTCTCTAGACCTTTTACAGCTTACAGCTTCTCTCATGAACAAAGATAGCAATAATCTTGATTTGGTTTTCCTCCGACTTTGCTCTGTTTCTGACTTCACAAAACCCTCTCTCCTGCTCTCTGACTACAACTTCTTCTCCTCTACTGTCAAGTGTTCTCGTCACTCCTACCTACCACACACATAAAAATCAGCAGGCCATTTATACCCAGGAATTTCCAGACTCCTTACAGTCATCGCTGTCCCCAATTTCTTCCTTCTCTTGTCCCAACCTAGCTGTTGAGCACTACAATCAAACTCCTAAAACTGTAGTGAATGAAGCAGATTCAACCTTACTCCAACCCTCCTGATGAGGGCAACCCTGCCTCATGCCTCAAACACGTTTCCTTTGGCGTTGCTCTAGATGTGCCAAACACATGTAGAGAAAAAACGTTTGCTGCTTTCCTCCACTACAAATGAATGCTCAGAACATAGAACTTTGCCATTTAACATGCCAAACAAGACTATTTCGCCTCTTTCATCACATCCTTATCCAATAACTCACAAAAACTGACACATCTCTCCCTCTGCAGCCCTAAAATACAGCTCACTGTCATCCATAACACCCTTCACAATGCTATGCCACCATATATCTCTTCCCTCATCTCTGTCTACCAATGTATGTTGGTCCTGTTTTTATTTGTATAGCCAATCATTGAATATGCTTTCAGCAGAATACTTTCTAATGTGTATGCTGCATGCTCACAGACTGCAAACCTTTAATTTTCTTATATCCTAAGGGCGCCCACCCACTGGCGTTTTTTTTTTCCTGCGAACTTCGCTGCATTTTTTTCTCTGCAGGGGTCTATGGGACGATTTTGCGCGATCGCGATTTTAACATTACAAGTCCCATAGACCCCTGCAGAGAAAAAAATGCTGCGAATTTCGCAGGGAAAAAAATCGCCAGTGGGTGGGCGCCCTAAGGCCAGATTTAGGTAGAAGAAATTAGGTTTTGTTCACATAACATACGAGCCTTCCCAAGACATATATGGAAGAACTTTTCCCAGAATTCACTATGCATTTCCCATACAGTCACATAAGTTGTCCATTAGCCACATTGTTTGGTGCTTGCACCAGCCGCTTTCCACATAACTTGATGTCACTAAAGGACCCGAAGATAATCATAGTACTTTTCAGAATTGCATAATTTAGAGTTTAGGCCTGGGTATTGTGCCTATAATGCAGAACATGGGCGTGCGTATAGGGGATGCAAAGAGTGCAGTCACACCTGGGCCCAGTAGCCCTAGGGGGCCCATAAAGTCTCTCTTCCCCATATTGCAAAACAATACTATCAATGAAGCTTTATGGTTGGGGCCTATTTCCAGATTTAGCACTGGGGCGCAGCAGCTTCAAGTTATGGCTCTGATGCAGATGTTAAAATGAGGCCACATTATGACTGTCTGAAACCAGCCCTAAAAGGGTATGCCCTGTAAGAATATTTATCACTTATGCCTAGGACTGCTTGCACCCCCACCAGTCTCTAGAATGGGTGTTGCGCGTCCCCCATTGCTCTTCATTTTATGACTACGGTGATGAGTTGACAGTGCTGTAGAGGGATGACAGGTTCCCTTCAAACTAACACATATTGTAGTACAATACACCAAATGTATTTAGGGGCAAATGCTTCAAGGTCTCATGACTTGGTCAATTTTTAAACTACGCTCAACTTTTTTCTTTGGTCAGTCAATCAAAGAATTTCAATATGAACAGTTGTAAACACTATAAATGCAACAACTATTGTTCCGATTATTTCTGATTGACTTATGAATCTGCTGATTGTCATTATGAATATTCCCTTATACAGCTCTTTGGCATGAACTTCTGTCAGTTCAAGGCAAAATTGACATTAACTACTGGTAGAATTCTAATGTCTATGCCCAATGTTGTGCACAAGTACAATATGGCAAACACTTATGCCTAGCATCACCCTTATTCTTCAAGCTCCTACCGGTATTAACATAACAGGAGGACTTCTTCTCCATGGCAGCAGTAGTAATATTGTAATGTCATAATGAGGGTGGAGTGTGCCTTTATTTTACGGTAAACACATCTTCGGGAACAATAGTGTTTATCAGTCTATCTGCAATCAGCTAAGCTGTAAAATAAAACTTCCTTGAGGGCTGAAAAGCACTTCTTTATTTATAGTTGTCCAATGGCTGCAAGATAACCATGACATGTGTGTTTTTTGGATCCATCTGATGTTGTATGTGTAAACACAAGGCACCCTCCCTTCATGGTGTTAATGATTGCTAGCACACTCCTGCCAGGCTGCACCTCAGCAGACACAACACACTTCTAATAGCAGAGTCTTCATGCTACGGGACCACCAAACATACTCACTTTTTATGTTTGTGTACTTTACAAATAGTGGAGCCTGTCTGGAGTGTATCTTGCCTCCACATCAAGCATCATTGACATGGTTTAGTCATTTACATTAAGTGCCCCTTTTCTGTCTGTGTACACTGATGCACACTTCAAAAGTTTAGATTGGCTTCTTGTCTGACACTCATTTGACTTGAACTACCTAATCCATCTCAAGTTCAGTTTTTGGTGGAACAAAGGATCATGGGACGTATTCCGAATGATGCAGTTATATATGTTACATTTGTGGGTACATGTATTGTGTTACACTGGGCAATAAAAATGCACTTTGACATTTTTTTTCCTTTCTCAAAATGGCTTAAACTACCCTAATTTTAGGTCGAGAAACACGAATATGACATTCGATTTTGTTTATTAGCTCTGGTTTTTAGGATATACTAATCTCAAATCAAAATACTAAAAATACGCTTTGAAGTTCTTTTCTCAAAATAACTAAACTAGCCTAATTTTGGGTCGAGGAAAATGAATTGCCCAGTGCCACCTCAACGCACCCAGCAAAAAATTTCAGAAGAGTTTTTACAATTACGTGGCATCCGGGATTCAACCTGAAATTACAAAGAAAAACAAGTTGGAGAACACTTAATGACATTCTGTTATTGGTATACATACACATCAGTTCTAAGACTTAAGTGTTACGGTATCTGATTTACATTTTAGTTATTTAACTATTTTACTATAAATACTTTGGTTTATTTAATGATTTCACTCCTCTAACTTGGGGATTTGAATCAAGGGACATATATTTAACTTAAATGGGCCACATCTCAGAGCCAAGAGCTAGCTCAAGGGTTTCAATGTCAATTTAGTTTTTTCCATGATGAAATGATTAAGAAATACGTACTTTCAAGTCGGAAAGATTTTCACTGTTGCCCAGTGTTATCAATAGCAATATGTTGGTAAAGCTGGATAATACAGGAGCACATTTTTATGTCCCTTTTTTACGTTACAGTACTTCTATCAATTTGTGGGAATGGAGGACAGACAACTGTAGGAGCTACCAGAGGGGGAAGGTACCTCTACTGATCACAGAGGAGGTACTACAGTTAAGGGCTCCCAAACACAGGCAATTTTGCGCCCTTCTTTACACGCAAACCGCTGACAATAGAACCCATTGATTTCACTTGCTTCCCTCACATTCAGCAAATTTTCGCTGGGCGAAAAAAAACGCAACATGTTCACCCAAGGTGCCATAGGAGTCTATGGGGGGGGGCTCAAGTGCGCACTTCATTCGCACTAAATTGCGTACATAATTGTGCACCTTTACGATGTAAATTGATAACACGAAGGACAAAATTAGGCTGTTCAGCTGGTTCAATAATGGTGTGGGTCTATACCGCACCAATGTGAACTGGCCTGGCAGGGACAGAAAAGTACAGTAGAATTTGCGGATATGCGTGCGAAAGCACATGATAGCGCTCCATTCACTGTGCAATGACGTCATGCTCTCGCGATACACATATGGTCATGTGCAGGAACCCTAAAGGCAGATGTGTACCTTGAAGCTCCCGGGCTCCAATGAATTGTCGGTAACAGGGCCCCCAACTATAATGCTTTATTCATAGTACTGGGCTCCCTATATGGAGAAGAGAAGCCTTATTGGCCGCCTAAGGCCGCCTGTCCATGGCCGAGGTGGAATGTCGCTAGCGATATTCCGCCGTGGGGTTGGAGGGGGGGCACTGACAGGTCTCCAAGATGATCCTATATAATAGATAGGCTCACCGCGGAGGGTTGCGGCAACTGCAGCATGCCGCGATTTAAGTCCCACGAGTGGAGAATCATAGCGATTCTCGTGGACGTTGGTGCCGCACTTTCCATAGTAATCCTATGGAAAGCTTTACAGAGCGTGATCCACAGGTAATTTATCGCAAGCGGATCATCGCCCGTGGACAGGCAGCCTAAGGCTCCTGGGCACGGGTGCATCCGCATCCCCTATAGTTACGCCCCTGCCTAAAGGGGTTTTCAGGCAACTGAAACTGCCTGATTCCTTACATTGTGATTGCACAGGATTTTCACCGTCTCTGCTTGCAAACAGTGAATGTAGGTAGACCAGTGAGCCTGTCCCAGTGAGGTGCCACAGGGTTGTAAGGTGTTACTCACCTCTGCGTATATTGGCTTCTTATTCTGTCTTTGTGCAGTTTAAAATGCAGCACGCTCTTCTGGATGACGTTATATTCGCAGAGGTGTCTCTAGTGGAGAACACGGCACACAGGGCTGGACCACAGGGACGAGAATTCAGTTTCAAATGTGCACTAATTTGCAATCATTTTTCATACTCGAGTCGGCATAAGGCCTTGACATTTCAGATACTGCTTTTCTATCAGGAATGCGTAAATTTGTTTATTACAATAGGACACATTTTAAGCAACCACAAGATCCCTTTTCTCATTCTACATACAAGCCTGGATCTGGTGACATGTTTCCTGTACTTCAAAAGACAGAGGGAAATACCTTGTTGATAGATGCTTTTGGCATCACTTTTGTCCCTGATATGAAAGGAAGAAGCGCATTGGAATCTAACATGCATGAATTTTCTTTGGCGCTCCCGTCCAATAGATCTGTGGACAGCATATTTTAGACCTGATATGGCAGGTAGGTCTTGCATTGCATGTGCAGTCAGCAGTTATATTCTACTTACTCTTTGGGTATGATCACATATCGTGGAAAAAAAAAATAAAAAATTCATGGGCAGATTTAAAGGGGTTGTCCCGCGGCAGCAAGTGGGTCTATACACTTCTGTATGGCCATAATAATGCACTTTGTAATATACATTGTGCATTAATTATGAGCCATACAGAAGTTATAAAAAGTTTTTTACTTACCTGCTCCGTTGCTAGCGTCCTCGTTCCCATGGAGCCGACTAATTTTCGCCCTCCGATGGCCAAATTAGCCGCGCTTGCGCAGTCTGGGTCTTCTGCAGTCTTCTATGGAGCCGCTCGTGCAGAATGCCGGCTCCGTGTAGCTCCGCCCCGTCACGTGCCGATTCCAGCCAATCAGGAGGCTGGAATCGGCAATGGACCGCACAGAAGAGCTGCGGTCCACGGAGGAAGAGGATTCCGGCGGCCATCTTCACCGGTAAGTATTGAAGTCACCGGAGCGCGGGGATTAAGGTAAGCGCTCCGGTAAGCTTTCTTTACGTCCCTGCATCGGGGTTGTCTCGCGCCGAACGGGGGGGGGGGGGGGGTTGAAAAAAAAAAAACCGTTTCGGCGCGGGACAACCCCTTTAAGTGTGCATTTTCACCCCAGAATTCACCCCTACATTGCAATGGAAGAAGTCTGAAGTGAAAATCCTCAGCATCCCCACAACAAATAGAGCATGCGGTGGATGGGAAAATCTGCAGCATGACTATTTTCCACTGCTGATTTTTTCTATTAAAAATGAATGGGGTTGGTTAAAATAAAGAATAAACACAAAAAGAAGATAAAAACTCATCAAGATGTTGTCTTTGGTCAGATTTGAACCTAGAACTCCAGCACAGTAAAAAAAAATCACAGCATGCTCGATTTCCAGGTGGAATCTGTGTGGACGGCTTCCATTGCAGTCAATGGAAGCTGTTCGACCCCCAGCCCTTCCGCAATCATCATTGTGGAAAGGTCGCGGGATTCACGTCATCGCCTAGTGATGGCGCGGCATAATCTGTACTGTGCATGCCGGCACGTTGGCCTATCCATACGCAGCAGAGATAAAGAAGACTCAGGCCAGGTGCGCAGGGGTCACCAACTGGGCACAGGGTCAGATTCTGCTGTGGGATCCGACCCGTCCATGTGTAGGCGACCATACTTGTCTGTTCTGCTCTATGAGAAGAACAACAATCACAATAAACACAAGGGAACATAAAAAACGCCTCCAGATGTTGCCCTTGGTCAGATCTAAACCTACAACCCCAGAACAGCAAAACTAACAAATGAGCCTCCAAACTTGTCCATTCTGCACCATCCAAGAAGATCTGGATGTTTTCTTAATTTGTCTTGTACTTGTAAGTTCTTTCTGTGTTTATTCTTGTTACTGTTCTCTTCCTCTGGAGCCCAATAGCCAAGTATGGTGGCTCAGTTGTTAGCACTGTTGCTCTGCAGTGTTAGAGCTCTGGCTTCAAATCTAAACAAGGGCAACATCTGGGTGAGTTTTTATGTTCTCTTTGCATATATTCTACTTGTCGCTCTTCTCGTCCAGTGCAAAACAGACAACTGCGGTGGCTCAGTTTTTGAGCACTGCTGCCTTGCAGGGCTGGAGTTGTATGTTCAAAACTAACTAAGGGCTCATTACCACGAGCGGATATACAGCAACAGTGTTTTCATGTCTGCTCCGTATAAGCGCCTGAATGGGCCAGCATTTTCTCATCGATTCACACGATCGCGAGCGCCATTTTTAGCGAAAAAATACACCGCACCCCGGAAAACCCTCACTCTGCCAAAATCCTCTGGATGTCTTCCAGTGCCTATATAGAGGCACCTGTACGCTTAAGCTTTTCGCAGCGTTGGACACTGCAAAAATGACCCCCCCCCTCTCTTCTCTTTCCCTGCTCCCATAGGAGTCTATAGGTCCCGCAGGCGTATATTGGCCAAAACATAGTTCTAGAACTATGTTATGGCTGAGCATATATGCGCTGGCCGCGTATATGTTCCTTTTTTCACGCTGTCGGCGTATTTACGTGCCGTATAATCGCTCATGTGAACGAATGCATTGCGAACCAATGCTTCACATGAATAGCGTATATACGCCCGGGCGTGAAAACACACCATATATGCGCTTGTGGGAATAAAGCCTATGGGCAACATTTGGATGAGTTTTTCAAAGTCCATGCAGATGTTATCCTTAATGGTGTTTGAACTTAGGGCACCGGCACTAAGAGGCAAAAGTGCTAGTAACTGAGCCACATTCATACGAACATGCCTTTACGTGCACTTTTATTTGTATAATGATTTTTAATCAATTTTTGCTAAGAATCAGGTCAGGGTGACCCTATTCAACTTTGGGAAAATTGGCTTGATTTTATTGCCCGGCCAATCCTGATGAGCAACACTAGTAGGAAACACCCTTGATGATGGTTTTGGTATAATTGACCCACTTCAAACACAGGAGCACATGTCTGAAGTTTACTGTGAACTAACATGTTCTTTATTCTCTACTTATCTACTTGTACTTTAGCAATACTTGTAATTTTTCCAATAGTTTTGGCACATTTACCGCGTGTGATCAGACGCATTTGTTCTAGGGAAATGCGGGTATAAACTTGTTAGCTTTGTTTTGATTCTTAGAGCTATGATTTTGCACTAGGGCGTTACCGGTTCATGTTCTGCTGGAAACTATATTGAAAGTCAATCATGTGGGAAAACACTTTCAAAAAATGCTAAATTTGAATTCTGTGTTAATTCTAGTTCTTCTGGATCTGGATCTTTAGCAGACCTCTGCTGATGGGACTTACAAGAAAAAGTTCTGTTGGAAACGAACTCCAACACTGATGGGACATTTGCTGGATTAGACATATTAATTAAGGTATGTATAGCAAGGTGGAACATCCTACTTTAAGGGATTTAGACATTGGGCATTAAACACTCAAAAAATTGCCTTGAGCATGGAGCATTGGCAGTAAACAGGCTGATACGTGCGTGCCGGCACATAGTACTGTAATGTTTATTCTCAAGATGTCAGTTCACACGAGCGTAGTATTCCTAAATGGCAATTTTACACCAAATTAGAGCCAGCTCTTTTTTTTTTCCTCCCCTCTCTTTCTGTGTAACACGGAGAAAGAAAGGGCAAGGCCTCTCTTTTCTCCTATGCAAAATCTGCGCACAAGAAACACGCTCATGAGAACGAATCCATTGAAATCAATGGCTTTGCTTCATCACGTTTTATGGGTGTAGATTTCACATGCGCAAAAGCCTCCGCAATTACGTTTGTCTGTTTTTGCCCTCACTTTGAGGCCGGCTTTACATGAATGTATTTGCGCAGTATGTGCATGCACAAAGCTTGAACACGCACTACACAGAGAATAGAGCCCATACGTTTACATTTACGTATTTTGGCGTACACATTTTGGTTGCATGGAAAAAAGATAGAACATGCTCTATCTTTCTTCGCATTTACACACCAAGGGTCCCAGAGAAGTCAATGGATGGGGTAGGGGGGACTGCACACAATACGCATGCAATACGCAAGGAGATGCATGAAACACTGCATAATTCTACTGGGAAAAACATGCAGGTAGAAAAATTACAGTAAAATATATCGTTATGAGTGCAAAAAAGCCTCATTTATAGCACAAAAAAGTTGCACAAAGTTGCCCTCATGTGACGCTGGTGCAAGGACCCCTTCACTTGAGCATATTTGCTTGCGTTTTTGCGCAATTCACAGACAATCGAAAATATTGATTTAAGTGGGTTTGTTTACATTTCCGTAATTTGTGCGCACATTTCAGTTGTGCAAAAAAATAAACAGCAGCATGCTCTACTTTTCTGCGCATTTGCACACTAAAAGTTCCCATAGAAGTCAGTGAGGGGGTGCACAAATGCGTGTGCAATGCACAAGGAAATGCACGATACGCTGCGAAATTCTGCTTGAAAAAGAACACATCTGGATCTAATTAGCCATTTCAAGCAGTGCGTCTTGTTTGCCATGTGTAAATAAACACGCCCCGCGGGCGAAAAAGGACAGCAGAATACGCCGATATGAGTGCAAAAAAGACTTGTTTATAACTTGGAAAAGTTGCAGTAACGTGTGTACAATTGCGCTTACGCTCGAGTGAAGCTTGCCTAAGAGCTCCTTCACACGAGCGTACTTGCATGCATGTATGCGCAATTCACAGACAGTAGAACCCACTTATGTGATTGGGTTTATTAACATTTCCGTATTTCATACATACTTTCTGGTCATGCAAAAAAAAAACGCAGCATGCTCAACTTTTCTACATGTTTGCTCACCGAATGCCCCCATAAACGTCAGTGTGGGGGAAGGGGTGCACCAATGTATGTGCAATATGCAAGAAGACGCATCATATGCTGCGTAATGCCATAGAAAATAGAACCCATCTGGAACTAATTAGCCATTTCAAGTGATGCGTCTTGTTTGCAGGGTGCAAATGTGCACATGAATGTACGAAGAAGCTCTAAGCTACTTCACTGGGCAAACATTACATGTGCCCGAAGCTGGGCAGCCACAAGTGGTAGCAGGCATGAGCATACAGTGATCTGTCAAATTATAATGGCCTCAGGTTACAATATTTCAACATAGAATGGCCTTTCCTTGGGCATCGTAACTTGAAACCAAACTCCACATGCAATGTCACAGACAGTCCGCATCTATGCCACATGCACTTTTGGTGGAAAATCCAGCCGATCATAAGGGATATTTCACTAGTAAAACCCCTGTATTACCTGCAGCACATGCACTGATTAGTCTAGTAGCGCATCTCCACAGTACAGTGTGGTACTACATGTTCTCTACTGCTCTTTACCTGTGTCAGGACAGGTCGATCCTCTGATACACTATGTCAGGACCCCGAAGAAGCTCCTGTCCTCTACATAGGAAGTTATTTACAGTACGTCTTCCAGCAGCTCTCTCTGTTACTGGTAAGGACTTGCTTTTCAACTATACCATTCTATACTCCAAATATGAATGGAGACCTTGTTAAATATACAAGAAAGTGACAGTGAGTAGTTCCGTCTCAATGCAGTTTTCGGCACTTATGATGGAACCTCAAGTCGAAATTCTACACTGTAGTGAAAACGCTGTGAGAACGAAGCCTAATTGACACCAGTACTATAGAGGATCGGAATGGAATTTGGCCAAGAACTGGCTCTGCGATTCAGTAGGAATTTTAACAATTGGATTTGGAGAACCAACCCAAAATGGCCAAATCCCATCCCATCGCAAGGATGCCATATGGACCCAATTTACTGCATAGAGGTCCAACTTCGACCATGTCGCCCAGCATTTGCCTGGACAAAATAGTGCAGCATAGCCTTAGTTATTATAAACTCTAAAAAGAAGTTACAAAATACATTTTTTTATCTCAAATAGTTTTATATTATGGTGATGTGGTAAGTAGCCCAAGGCTGAGTTCACAAATAGTTGCATATTATGGTGATGTGGTAAGTAGCCCAAGGCTGAGTTCACAAATAGTTTTATATTATGGTGATGTGGTAAGTAGCCCAAGGCTGAGTTCACAAATAGTTTTACATTATGGTGATGTGGTAAGTAGCCCAAGGCTGAGTTCACAAATAGTTGTATATTATAATGATGTGGTAAGTAGCTCAAGGCTGAGTTCACAAATAGTATTATATTATGGTGATGTGGTAAGTAGCCCAAGGCTGAGTTCACAAATAGTTGTATATTATAGTGATGTGGTAAGTAGCTCAAGGCTGAGTTCACAAATAGTTTTATATTATCGTGATGTGGTAAGTAGCTCAAGGCTGAGTTCACAAATAGTTTTATATTATGGTGATGTGGTAAGTAGCCCAAGGCTGAGTTCACAAATAGTTTTATATTATGGTGATGTGGTAAGTAGCCCAAGGCTGAGTTCACAAATAGTTTTATATTATGGTGATGTGGTAAGTAGCTCAAGGCAGAGTTCACAAATAGTTTTATATTATGGTGATGTGGTAAGTAGCCCAAGGCTGAGTTCACAAATAGTTTTATATTATGGTGATGTGGTAAGTAGCTCAAGGCAGAGTTCACAAATAGTTTTATATTATGGTGATGTGGTAAGTAGCTCAAGGCTGAGTTCATAAATAGTTGTATATTATGGTGATGTGGTAAGTAGCCCAAGGCTGAGTTCACAAATCGTTTTTTTTGTGAACTTCCAGGTGAGGAATCTCTACCAAAAATTGGCAGCAAAATAAAGTACACCATGCAAATGAATGGGGTCTTACAAAATTTCATTCACATATAACAGTAAATGTGTCACATATTTCATCCACTGCAAAGTGCATTTCTGCTCGAATTTTCAGTCCAGTCTTGCGGTGGAATTTTTACTCAGTCTGTAAACTCAGCAAGATGCTCACCTTGTCTTTAAGCCCTGCAGTGATTCACAAGCTCACGTGCTCCTAAGACAAAGCTACAATTAGCAAAAGAATAAAATTAGACGGTTTAAACATATAAGAGAGTTAAATATTGATGGAAATAGAAAATACTGTGAGCATTTTTTCCCTTTTTTTGAACAATCTCTTTTATTAATTTGACAAAAATGTAGATAAACAATGTAGAATGTTGTAAGTTTAAGGAAAGCAAGACTGCAAGGCAACAGGGAAAGAGTATGAAAAAACACAACCGAGAAAAGGTGAGATATTAACAGGAAAAGTGCATGTATAAGTAAAAAATATAACGTTTCTGACAAGGAGAAAATGAAAAATAGATGCATTGAAACCCCCCAACAAAATGCAGTGCAATGGAAGTGTATGGGACTTAGAAAACCCCATTCACCCAAAGTGGAAGAAAATATTGTATATTAGGGGACCAGATTTTGAAATTCGAAACATGTTCTATTGTGACGTTCATTTCTTCCAGATCTGTTGTACTGTTTAGAAGTAAAATCCTAAAACATCCACAGTAAAATCTACATGTAAGTTTAACTATTAGCTCATTGTTGTGCAGCTGTAAACATTTGGATAGGTCATTAATAGTAGATTGACAGGGATTCACCACCTAGGACACCCCCGATGATCAGCTGTGCTGTGGGTCAGTGAGCTACTGACCAGAAATGATTTCTGCCAGAAGTAGACTGCTCTGATTGCTGCAGTGGCCAGGTGTGGTATTACATGCAGAATTCTTGTTCCCTTCAATGGAAATGTTGTTTGTAATAGCAAGAAGGGCCATTGCAGTGGGATCAGAGCTGTCTGTTTTCAGCAAACATCAGATGTGGTAAGTAGCGCAGTGACCCAGAGCACATCTGATTACTGGGGATCCCAGCCTGCAAACCCTCTACCGTTATTGTCCTATTCTGAAGACAGGCCGTGAATTGTTTACAAATAAGAATCCCCTTTAAACTGTATTTGCAAAGTTTTTCAAAACTGTCAAGATAGGCAGTTTTGACCAAATATGCAAATACAATTTGCCTAATTTTGTTTATGATTATCACGTGACATAACTGGACAAAATCATGCCCATCTGTTTAAGCCCTAAGGCTGTATGAAATCTGTCTAAGAAATTACAGGACATTGTGCAGTCATACCTTCCTGCTTGTTGTCAGTTTGGGTGTAAGATATGACTGCTCAATCCCATGTACTTTTGCACACTGTTGAAGGGCAATCACCCCGAAACAGCTGTCTGTACATGGTTATCTTTTCTTTCTGAAGAAGGCTCTGGCTTTTGGCTTATATTTCCAATCACTGTTACAAGGCTTGTTAAAAAGTCTGACAATGACTTGTGGGAACGCTGCCTTCCAATAGGTGGCGCTGCAGAGGTATTGTTCTATCTTTTCATTTGCATATTTTCCAACGGAGTATGGATGGCCTTATAAGCCTCCTCTCACCTACTAGGTGCTCCCCCCATGGAGAAACAATACCCTTCTTGTCCCATCTCCATTAACTACACATACCCTGTTCATTCCATACCCAGCAAGTATGGAAATGTTATTCTACCTCTTTTTATATTTTTCCCAATTGATGATCTATGCGTATGTCTAACACGCACAGGGAGCTCCATATACCTCTTTTTGCTATATATACAGTGTGTGTTCACATAAACACATACTACCGGTATATGTACACTGTACATATAAACTACACTGTTCATCCCGTGACTAACCAGCACATGAACTGTACTATACCTCGCTTTATAGATTGACAAATTGGTCATAATTATTGTTCTTTTTGTTCATTCATTCTTTTAAATACTTTTTACTACCTTCCAAACATTTAGCAACATTCTAGGACATAAACTAGTTTAATGATTGCACCGGCAAACAAGAAAAACAGGCTGAACCTGTCTTCCAGCCACAAGTCTATTCATTGTAAACAGATAACTATCCCTACTATTGAGAAATGCCTGCAGGGACTTTGCGTGACACATTGATAGATTATAAAATAATTACCTTTTCTGAACAGAAAATAGCTCAAAAATCATCACTTTTTGTAGCACCTACATGAGGTGTCCTCCATCACAAAAATACAAAATGTTCCTCATTAACTTCCCAGAAACATTCTATATAATATGCTTGAAAAAAAGATGTAAGTCCATGGAGAAGGGTTACATAAAGTACACACATGTTCTTTTTGGGGCCAAAATCTGTGATTCAGTATGTTACAGAACTCAATCTCAAATGTATCATAAGATAATTTCTTCCACTTGAGGTGCCCGTATCAGAACTTGCAGGAAAAGCCCTGAAACTTCCTACTGAAAGGTAAGAAGTTACCTTTGTGAGCATTCACATCGGAGAATAGAAGAATAAGTGAATAATACACGTAGAAAACAACAAATAAAGTAGCATAATGCAAGGATATGATTTTCACAATTTCTATAAGGGCTTCTGCACACAGGTGATTTTGCGTGTACACAATAGAACCCATTGATTTCAATGGGTTCCCTCATATTGAGCATTTTTAGGGCCCGCATTTCCGTGGGGTGAATAAATACGTGACATGTTCTATAGGCTCATAGGCTCAATAAGAGTCTAATGTGCACCCCATCGCACAAAATCACACACGCAACTGCGTGATTTTGCTGGGTAAATTGCTAACACCGGGGGCTAATTAGGCTGCCAAACCAGTTCAAAACCGGCGCTTGTGTTTGCCCCTCCGATGTGAACAGACATGACAGCGCAAAAATATATAGTAAAATGAGTGCACATGATCATGCTCCATTCAGGGCACAATCACATCATCCTCTCATGATCGTATCTGCGTATGCACTCGTGTGCAGGAACCCTAACTCAGATGAAAGATTAGAAATGTCAAAAAAACCATTGGGATATAAGAGCTGTATACTGATCAATACAACTTAGGGCTCCTGCACATGAACGTATTTGAATGTACGCTCGCGACAGGATGACGTGATTGTGCTCTGAATGGAGTGCTATCACGTTCTTTCACGCGCGTACCCATGCCTTTACTGGACTTTTTTGCACTGCCAGACTCTTATGTTAACTTGTGTTCACAAGTGCGCACAAAAATAGAGCACGTCGCATTTTATTCACCCGATGGAAATGCAGGCGCATAAACGCTGAATGTGAGTAAAGCCATTGAAATCAATGGGTTCTATTGTCAATGGTTTGCACAAGTGATTTTGTGCCCCCAAAATCTCTTGTATGTAGGAGCCATTACGAAGGAAAGCGGCCTGCCATCTTGGAAGGCATATACCATCTTGGAATGACTATAGATTATCTGTACATCCACCGTTACCTCCCAGGATTTAAACAGACGACTGTAATTTCGTCCAGTTTTGTGGGCTTTAAAATCACCCCTGCAAAATGTGACGAAACAAAACCATTGATTTCATTGGTTTCGCTTTGACTAGCGTGATAGAAATAATGCTATAGCACAAAATTTGAACAGTCAAAACCAAAACGGATTTCATGTGCTAATGAGCTCTGCAGCACCAAACGTCTGTTTAAGGCCTAATTGTGAACCCACCAGCAATGAAGATGATTCTTTCTCCAAGCTATCAAGAGCAAAAATACATGTTTAAACAAGGGCAGAGACAGAAGTCAATGATAAACTGTAAGATAGAAAATAATTTAATGTGGAATATAAGAATAATGTAAAATAATGTATAAAATGGCGGTCGTTTAGCACACAGATAGCGGTCAATCACTGATAGCTCCACCCATTGGACTGTTCAGCGCAGAATGAGCAAAGGTATAAATGAATAATAACACAAGTTCTACTGAATTCTTTCCTATACATTATATATCCATCTGCTCAGCTCCTCTTGCTCTATAACAGGATGTCTGCAGTTTGGACAACATGTACAAGCAAATAGGGTCCCATTAATATTGCATCTACATACTAATACATGGCAAATTCATAGACTAATTTTCCTGGGGGCAGGTTTTTAATGATGTCATGATGTAACCAGCTACATGCAATGATGTCACTTGATGTTTTCAGCTGACCTACAAGCTCAGTGTAAAAAGCTGTCATTGGAGTTGAACTCTTATTATTCAGTCTATTGACATTTACAGGCTTATGAACTTCTCCAGCAGCTCTGCATGAGAAACAACCAATCTTTGGACAGTTTTTTCCATATATTGCCTATATTTAAATTTTTACAAATTTTCATATGTATATATATTCATCATTGTCCTCTCACCAGTCAAGCCAAAATCCTACTGTACACTGATGAGGGGCAAAAACCCAGAAACAGCTGTCTGTGTATGAATTCTGGCTTGGTTTTCAATTTCCAATCATTGTTCCAAAATGCTGTATAAACGGTTGAAAATTGATTTGCAGGAATGCTGCCATCCAAAAGGTGGCGCTGCAGAGGTATTGTACCACCTTCCTTATTTACATATATTTCCCAGAGGAGCATGAATGGCTTTATAAGTCTCCTCCCTCACCTTCTAGGTGCTCTCCTTAAGGAGTGATGCCACCCCTCCCGACTAAGGCCAGATTCACATGAACGTATTCGCACAGTGAATAGAACCTATTGATTTCACTGGGTTCGTTCACATATGTGTATTTTGCGCGAACATTTGGTT
Organism: Eleutherodactylus coqui; assembly: GCF_035609145.1. Classification (NCBI taxonomy): domain Eukaryota; kingdom Metazoa; phylum Chordata; class Amphibia; order Anura; family Eleutherodactylidae; genus Eleutherodactylus; species Eleutherodactylus coqui. The sequence continues at coordinate 69,215,022 of NC_089838.1, read as the reverse complement.
TGTTCAAAAAATATGCAGCATGCTCTATTATTCTTCGCATTTGCTCAGGGAAAGAACACATATTGAACTAATTACACTAATTGCCTATTTCAATGAATGGGAGCTTGGTTGCACATTTGTTTTGCTCGCGCAAATGCACACATGCACAAAAAATACAGTAGAACATGCACATGTAAATATGCAACACCCATTACGCAAATATAAAACGCAAATTTCGGGTGTGAAAGTCATACCTGTAAAACGTTACAAAACGAAATTATTAATTTCAATAGTTTTGTTTTAACTAACTTGATTCTCGTGCGCTCTTACTGCGCATGAGAAAATCACGTGCGAGAAAATATAGGGCAGGATCTATCTGTCTGCGCTTTCTTTCGTGCGCGATAGCGTCAAGTTAGAAATGTGAAAAAAAACTTTTCACTGGTTCATGTGCAAATAAGACCAAGTCGTGGCTAAATTTTGTGTTTTCTCACCCATTCAGACTGCCGGGTGCAGCGTATATATGCCGAAGCCCGGAAAGTTTGTTGGACGGGGGAAGAGAGTTTAGCGGTGCTAAGCTGTCTCCCCCTCCCTTTGCCGGCTGATCACAGCAATAGAAGCTCCCATAGAAGCTTATGGCAGCCAGGAAAGGGAGGGAGTTTAGCTGCGCTAGCCACTCCTAAAGTCTCTCCCACTCCCTTTGCCAGCAGCTCCCATAAGCTTCTACGGGACCTGCCGGCTGACCGCGGCCACAAAACAGGGCAAGACCTATCTTTTCTGGCCGCACTTAAAAGCAGCCGCCCGGAATCGGCAGCGTGTGTGCTATCTTTTCCGGCCAACCAGTTATACGTGACGGCAAATCGCCCATCTGAATGAATGCATTGGAATCCAATGCTTTAGATGACCTCAATTTTCGGCCGATGTTTTATCGCGGCTATACCGTTCGTGTGAACAAGGCCTTAAGCATATGTTATCCGAGTTTAAGATCCTCACGATTCATTTAATTCCCATGCAAAAAATGATATCACTGCATTGCAGAATGTCCCTAAGGCATTGGTAATCATCAGGTACAGATACTCATGTAATTACCGTTATATATGGCGAGAACGTTGTAGAAATGTAAAGACAGTCTCCATTTAGTCTCTGACGCCCTTGAACAAAGCACCTTAAAAAGTCTTCTATTACCCAGCATGTTTCATGTCAGTAAATGGAACAGTTTGTAAACGCTGCATAAAACAATTTGTCAAAATGCAATTATCCACTTACTCGATTTGTTATGGTATGCTATCAACGCTGACAGCTATCATCATTAAGTCTTTAGTAGAACATGCCATACTACTGTAGCATAAAGAGTATATAGCTGTAATATAATACAAGCACTGGCTCAGCGGAACAGTCCACGATAACAGCAACCTCTATGGAAGTCTATGGGAGTAAAAGAGCGGAGTCTCCCACTGAAGTCTATGAGAGCAATGCCCAAAAAGAATTTACTAACAGGTGTCATGGGGCTCAGGACCACATTCTTCTATTAGGCACTTATGATACATTTATGATATATTCATAGAAACCAATGCATTTGTTCAAATTGGTCGTCCGGAAAAGATAGCACATACGCTGCAAATTCCAGCTGACCTCATTTAAGTGTGACCGGAAAAGATAGGTCTTGCTCTGTCTTTGCTGCGATCAGCCGGCAGCTCCCATAGAAGCGCTGCTAAACTCCCTCCGCCTTCCCTTGCCGGTAGCTTCTATTGGCTTCTATGGGAGCTTCTATTGCCACAATCAGCTGACAAAGGGAGGGGGAGAGAGTTTAGCATTACGGCTATTCTTCAGTCATGCAATTTTAAGCTCCGATAGTCACAATCTTTTAGCGCAGCTATCAAAGCGTTAAAATGTTGTTTTGTGTGAAGGAGGCCTTAGGGTGCCTTCACACGGGCATATTCACTGCTGACTTTCTGACTTTAGGTAACTTATAATAACCAAATCCGCAGAGGTGAGATCCTAAATGGTGAGGGCTCAACCTATGTGTATCAAAGGTTAAAATCCATTGACAAGAACTGCAGCTTAAATTGAAGTTGCAAATTCAGAAGTTTTTGAAATCCCACCCACATGGCTTATACTTGACATACTCCACAGCAAATTCTGCTGGCTGCCGATATCCCACAGCACTGAAGGCCCATTTAGACTGGACGAATGTCGAGAACATGATGCCCGACACTCGTCCTCGCATACACTCACATACCGTGTGAAAGCACCCCAAAACTGGTTGTGGGCATAGCTGTCAAGGACTTGTTTATAGCAGTGTTAACCCCTGTTAAGCATTTCCATTTCTCTAATCCATTTTTGGAGCAGAGAAGCAGAATTAAAATGGAATTAAATGTTTATTTTAATAATAAAAAAAAAATAAACAGAAATGTTTCCGTTTTCCTCCGTTCTGTTCAATTTCTGTTCTAAAAATGGAACAAATAGTGCAGTCTGCCTGGCCGTGGTGTATGTATATCTACTTATTTAGGCTTTATTCACATGGGCGTTGCTATTTTCGTCCACCGAAAATCACATGCACGAGAGAAAGCCACGACCAGGTCGCAGCAAAATCTTGCGTTTTCTTGCCACCTCAGACGGCCGGGTACGGCGCATATCCGACCCTTTATACAGGTCTTAGCTAAGATTCTGGCTTGGTTTGCAATTCCCAATCTTTGTTAAGAGCTGTAAAAAGGATCAGACATTGACTTGCAGGAATGCTACCATCCAATAGGTGGCGCTGTAGAGGTTAAGGATGCATGGCCTTATAAGTCTCCTCACTGACCTTGTAGGTGCTCTCCTCTGTAAATTCAAGTGCAGTCCGTAAAAATAAGTGACTTTTACCAGGTCCAAAAATAATGTAATATACCCGGGATATTTCACATCAGCATTTATTTATGGACAGTGTAATAGTAATAGTTGTTTTCTTTTGCCATGTATTTTGGAAAATTTACTTAGACTGGCGTTTTATATACTGGTCTATGTAAAGACTTACTTTGGGGTGAAGTAGACCAAGTTTATTAAGAGGCACATGTGAAAGGGGTTACCTGGGTGGGTCGGACCTCCTGGCCGAAAACTCCACATTCAAACCCGCTGGTGCTGCTAGTGGCAGGGTAGGCAATACCATTTGCAGACCAGATTCTGGGCTATACCTGGCATCACAGGAGTGTGTTCATGATTCACAAACGATTACTTGACAGTGATCCACAGGTCGATCGGCAGTAACAGTTCTTCAAAGACAGGCAAACAGTCTATAACAACTAGAGTTTGTGACTTAGTCCTCTGATGAATAAAGGGTTACTCTTTCTCTTATTTCTGGTAGCGATGGGGCACAAAGTAGGGGCAGACGTTAGGCTCCTCAAGCAATACAGTCTTCGACTCTTCGGGGGTTCCCCACTAGGCGACAACTCCTTCCTCTGAGCTCACAGGATACCAGCTCCTGTATTAAGGCCATGCCAGAGGGCCTGGTACAGGACCCAGCTTGCAGACATCCCTTCCTCTCTCTTCAGCATGTAAGGCCATGCCTGGGGCCTGGTATAGAACTCCCACCAGCAGCCGCTCCTCCCTTCTTACATTTCCGCTGGCATTCTCTGCCCTGATGCTGTGTAAAGTAACTGTATCTAGAGACCCAGAGCCTTCGGGATATCTGAAAATAAGAAAACATCAAGAAAACAACAAATGTGGCATGTTCCTTCACAACCACCCCTCTTACACACGCCTCTTAATAAACTTGGCCCATGTCTGACATAATTTAACCCTTTCCAATCCACTGTCTGATGTCAAAAGACATTCTGATTGAAGGCTGTACAGCTCCGATGTCGGAAGACGTCCGGCAGGGCAGTCTTACTTTATATTACTGGCTGCTCTGTTGTCGGGGGCTTTTCCAGCATGTCCAATATCGCAGTACTGGCTCTAGCCAGCAGATGGTGCCATTGTATAATGGCAGAAAGAGAAAGCCCTCTAGGAAACCCTGAATCCAAAATTGGATTGCACAGAATTAATGCATCAAATTAATGTAAAAAATCCAGTGCTCATAAGGATATGGCAAATATGAATAAGTAAAAGTAACTTTCTTAATAGGGAGGTCTATTAAGTAAACCCCCCTATTAAGTAAGTTACTCTCACTAATTCTCATTTGCTATACCCTTATGAGCGCTGAATGTTTTACATGTATTTGGTTTTATTCCATCCTGAATTTCTTCCACGTCTTTCGGTCAAATATTGGGCGCTCTCCCTGCCATGTGGATGTATTGACACACTTAAGGATTGGTTGTTCTATTGCCTCCGGGGATGGTCAGGTGTTACGGATGACCTATTCATCTTAGGAAACATGTCAAGCGTGGCGCAAAACGTCCAAAAGTCACAAAAAGTCTAAAACTGAAACTTTTTTACACCCGAAATCTGACATATGGTGGTTGTTAAATTTCCACAATAGTTTTCATAAGAACAAGAAGCTATTAATTATATTTTAACCAATTAAGAACCAGGTGATTATATATAGTAATGAAGGGAAGCTTACCTTAGGTCACTATGGTCCATCTTCACTTCCATGGACTGAAACTATTATGGAAATGTTTTCAATGCAACTTCAGTAAGTGTTGCATATTGTTGTGGTTGTTGATCTGGGCCTTGCAGCTAGGTAGGATCTCAGATGTTGATCTGGGGATTATTATGACTGCCATTATGGAGTCGGGAAGGAATTTATTCCTCCAAATGAGCTACATTGGCATCTGCCTCGTTGTTTTTTTTTTTGCCTTCCTCTGGATCAACAAGGAGAGGGGGGTTGAATCAGGCTGAACTAGATGGACATTGTCTTCATTCAGCCTAACATACTATGTTACTATGTTATGTTACTAACTGTCATGAGACAATCTTGCAAATAAAGAAATGGCGCACATCTATCCTGGGTATAGACGCGTATATACACAACCAGCACAGCAGCTTCTCTTTCCGTAGTGAGTAGATAATACACTGCTTTCTTGTACAGTGTTGCACTGTGACCCACACTATTTAGTGACTGATTATTATTCTAGCGTTTAATGAACCATTGGAAAAGACACACTAGTACTTAAGCTAAACTATTTTAATAACAGTGGTTATAATACATTTTTGTAGAGTTTCACTACAGCACTCCTATTGTTTCCAGAATACAAGGTAGTGAAGTTTGTATGGAGATCGGCAATGTTAAGTGTATAATAAAATTCCTGGAATGTTTGCCATTCACAAGAAGGTTGCATTTTATAGTACGTTGCAAATCAGCTCATAATCCGCAATCATTTCAACAGTCTACAAACAGTTTTTATTTACCTATGGACAAATCCTGCTTTGCAGAATGGAAGTGAAGCTGTAAAATGAGAGCAAAGTTGGCTACCGGTGATGTGTAAAGTAACCGAAACGGTACAACGTATACTAGAAGGAGGAGGTCGCCTGTCTCTACATGTCGTGGCTGCGTTGGCTTATATCTCCTTACCGCTGGTTTGCATCATTCGTATAAAGAATCTGTCATCGCAAAGATAGCAAAAAGGAAGAGGAGAATGTGGAAAGATTACCGAGCATTTACGTGGATTATTCGTATGTTGCATGCAAAGCAGACCGATATATTCCATGCCAGATTAGTCCACATGACAGATGCACAATAGAAGAATCCATTGTTACTTCAGCGGTGTAGGAAATAGAGACAATACTAGGGTTTATATAAGTTTTCAATGCAATTTTATTTTTTACCGCGTGACAAGATTAAACCTTTTCTGACCAAAGCCTTCATTGCCTTAATCTCAACAGCAAAACATCACATTTTGGAATGACACTATCAAAGGGGTCATACATAAGACAAAAGTGCGTGCATGGATTCTGCATGGTGCCTTCATAAGGCAACGTAATGTGGAATAGGAGCAACACAGTTCCATAATAAATCCAAGGTACAGTGTGGGCCCATAGCAGCCTACAATACCGATCCATAATACAGCCATGTGCAAGAGCCGTAAGAGTGAATTAATATTTCATACTTACAGGGGTTCTGACATGAATAATGTTTTTATGCTTTAGCAGCCATTGTTCCCTGGTGTGCCTAATGGACCCAGGGAACCCATGGTTTAATGGCTGCTAAAGCATAAAAAGATAACACTTACCTGTTCTTCTGTTGTTGTTGACATCGGGGGGTCATCTCCCGGCAGGCAGTCTTCTTCCTCCAGCAGCCGCGCCGCTCCGGGATCGCGCGCATGCGCAGTGGAGAGGTGCCCTCTGACAGGAGTCAGGACGGGCTGCGTCTCCACTGCGCATGCGCAGCACTCCGGAGTTCAGCCGGACGGACGGGCCGCCCACAGCAAGCACTGCTTGTGACGTGCTTGCTGTGAGCGGTCCGTCCGCTGACCTCGGAAGTGCCTGACGGACGGACCAGAGCAGGAAGCGGTCTTTTTGACCGCTCCTGCTCTGCTTTAAAGGCACAGAAGAAGATGCCGGCTGGAGGGGACATGCCTGGCGATCGGGCCAGGCCAGGCAAGGTGAGTACAATTTTTTTTTTTCATGTCAGAACCCCTTTAATTCCAAATAGTTTTATAATTTGTCCGCGTGAAAACACGCACGGAAAATAAATTGCGGCATGTTCTACTTCTGTGCGGGTCTCACAGAAATGTTACTACCAACGCGCCGGCTCCGCTCTGTACATGTGCCGGGTGGATGGCAGCCGGCACATCCCATCACAGAGCAGACGCAGAAGCAGGTGAGCCGCAGTGGTCACTGCAAGGGCGTGGATTAGATCCCGCTGCGAGAACTTTCGCAGCGGGATCCGACCTGGCCATCTGCAGGCGGCCTTAGTGTATATTTCTGGATGTGTTTATTAAGTACAAAAAAAGTGCCGTGCAAGAGACTTAAGAAGTTGCAAGAAGCTGATCATGAAAAAAACAGAAGTGGCACCTTATGCAAATAGAGGAAAAATAGGTTAAATAAATAAAAACATTTCTTTACTACAAGAGCTGCGACCCTGCCTCAGGAACTGGCCTTGAAAGCTTTTTGTTCTATGAAGCCTCCTTCACATGGGCTGCAAATACTGCGGAATTTCCACTAGAGGAAACACTGTCAAAAAACCGAACATTTACAGTACAAGCCATATGGAGAGGATTTAAAAAAAAATCTCCTTCACATGGTGCGGCAATTCTCCGCAACGAATCCACAGTGTTTTTTAAAAAATGCTGCAGATTTTTAATCCGCAGCATGTCCACAGCAGGACTGCAGAGGTAGATCCCGGCGACAGAGGGGTAAGCATAGCCCTGTTTGTTATTTTAACCTTTTCCAATCCACTGTCTGATGTCTGAAGACATTATGATTTAAGGCTGTACAGCTCCAATGTTGGAAGACGTCCGTTGGGGTTGTCTTACTGTATATTGCCGGCCTCTCTGCTGTCGGAGCCTATCCAACGTGTCACCTCATGCAGTAGTGGCTTTAGCCAGCAGATAGCAACATTGTATAACGTCAGAAAAAGAGTAAGCCCCCTAGGAAAACCAGGATACAAATTGGATTGGAAAGGGTTAATACAGACAGGCCTGTTGATGGGAATTGTCCTGTAAGCTAACAACCCCTTTACATGCATAGAGATAGCATTACTGCTCTCTTGTGATTATGATTAGAGATGAGCGAACGTACTCGGTAAGGCCGATTTCGCAATCGAGCACCGTGATTTTCGAGTACTTCACTACTCGGGTGAAAAGTACTCGGGGGCGCTGTGGGTGAGCGGGGGGTTGCAGAGGGGAGTGGGGGGGGAGAGGGAGAGAGAGAGAGCTCCCACCTGTTCGCGCTGCTACCCCCCGCTCCACCACGCCGCGCCCCGCCCCACAGCGCCCCCGAGTACTTTTCACCTGAGTAGTGAAGTACTCGAAAATCGCGGTGCTCGATTGCGAAATCGGCCTTACCGAGTACGTTCGCTCATCTCTAATTATGATACATTGTGTTAAGTTTTATTTTAGCATTAGATGGAGCTACATTTCCTCATTATAGACACTGTATAGTATTTCCAGTCAACCAGGACAGGGGCTACATGGTTAGTGATGTTATAAACTGACCCCCAACATTTTTGAAAGTGCATTTACACTGTTAATATATAAACACATATTAGACAACAAAAGTAATATCATCCATTAACCTGCAGTATATGTATCTGTTCCAATATGCTCACAGTTAACAAATGAGATATCTCCATTACAGCAAGCTTGGAATCACCGTGCACTAGTGGGAGGAAAATGTTGGCACGTGTTCTCTCCAGAAAAATTCCATCATTCACGCTTGTTTAATCTGAGTTGAAAAGTAATAGAAAGCTGATATTTTAGAATTTGTATGCAAATGCATTCCGATGATAGGCAAAAGCCATTTATCAGCATCAGTATAGAGAAAGTTTCCTTTACATTCGTAACTGGGATGTCTCATTAACAGTAAGTTTACGCCACGTTTTTGCTATGTAGTTGAGGTATACATTTATTACTGCATACTACAAAAACTTCTATTGTTAGAAGAGACATGCAGCTTGGTGTATATAGCTGTTAGTACAGAGGAAGATATTAGTGTAGAGTACTGTATATAGATAAGGGCTCCCCTACCTCAGTGCATACTCCACAATTTCAAGCTTACCCCAATCTCACTGCAGTGGTAGCAATCTAATTGTGCATCCCCTTTGGTTAAGTGTTCAGTATGCCTTGGGGGGTCTCAGCTCCCCACCCCCTCACTCGAATCTGCAGGAGGGTGCTGTGCCAGAAAAGGAGTTATGAGTATGAAAGCTCAGAATACGGTGATCAGTTTGGTAAGTTCTTCGGCAAGGCATGGGCCCTGGCTAATAAGAGGGCGGGGATGCTGCTGGGCCACCCAAGGCAGATGAAGGCCACCAGCAACCACAGGATGAAACAGCAAGGGTATGTTTGTACAGTGCACATTTGCCACCAGGCTAGGCCTACTCACTCCCGTATTACTATGCATAAGGAGATGTGAGAGCTGCTACCAAGAAAATGTAAGTTTTAAAGAAGCTACTTTGCAAACACTTATTCAAAGATAGCCCTGGAATAGGTGTGCTTGTCAATTGTAGTGGCCCAGTACATGCTTTCCTGGCCCCCTCCATAATATCATACATGTAATGTCTCATGTTGATGCACTGTGCAAAATGTCTTGTCATTCTGTTATGTGTATTGCACAGCTGCAGCAAAAGATGGGTTAATGTCTGCAAGGTGTGAGCTGACTGTCTGCAAAAGTAACAATTCTGTCCTGTCACGTGGTATTAGTGCGGGCATAAATGTGAGTGCTTGAGAGCACCCTCATGTGCTGAAGATGGAAGAGGAGGAAAGGTTTCCCGGAGTGCTTGTCTTTGTCATGAGGATGGAGTGAGTCCCCAAGAGAGAGAGTGAGCGACCAGTGAGTAAAGCTTTCTCAAGGCCCAGTGCGGAGGTACTCTTTCTTCTTCTTCAACTGTTCACACCCAAGCGTCCTGAAGTCTGGGACCGCTGTGGTGGAGGTACTTGTCTCCAGTTGTCACACACACAGGTGCCCTGAAGACTGGGATCACTGTGCGGAGGTATTCAATGTCAAGTCTGTATATACATATATCTTTCATTTTCCTGCACTTGGAATACTGCTGATTTTTGCCTTGTACCATTTGAAGTTAACACTCAGTAAAGTTATTCCAGGCCTTGACTATTCCCAGGGACCTGAGGCACTATACTCTTGTCTGTGGCTCAGTTATTTCCCTGCCGATGTTCATGCCGGTGGGTGCCGGACTGGTGGCGTCACCCGTGACAACCCTTTCATCTGTCCTAATGTTTATTGGGCATCCCCATGCTGGGGGTGTTCGTAAGAGGCCCAGCGCTGCCCTGGCATTGGCTGCATGTGTCGCTCCGGGAGGGAGGGTGGTAAGTGTCACCGTGACAAGCCAGCATCTTGCCCTCCCTGCTACTCAAAGTATGCCATGTGTCCGGGGTCACCCTACGGGATGCGGCACAGTACCTTAGTAACAGATACCCTTTAACATGTACCCATTGGGTTCAATGACTGTTGGTGCGCCACCGCTGGGTGCAGTTCTCGGCTATAGAGTTAAGCTTCTGCGAATACCTCAAGATGCTTTGGATAAAGTTATTTAGTTATGTTAGTTAGTTCCTGGCATAAAATATTAAATGTGGAATGGAAAACCATCAACAATGATTATATTGCAAAATCAGGCCCACATTGCAGTAATACATTGCATATACTGAAGGACAGCAGCACTTTTAATTTTGCTTTTAAATTAAAAAAGTACAATGCTCCAGTGGTTATATGTATGAGATCAAAGTGGACAAAAGCAATCAGAAAAGCCACAAAACTCTATTTCTTCTTCTTCACCCTCCAATTTACAATGCAGGGACTGGTCATTTGGCACACTTGGAAGAGCATGTACAGAAGACCTGCTAAACATTTCACATCTTCTGTACAGCTATTTCAGGCAAAGTAGTTTTTTTTTATCTTTTATGAAGTTTCATCCAGATAATTGTTAATGGTTTTCTGTCTTTGTTGCTTTTTTTATTGCATTAATGTATTCACTGGAGAATGTATTTCTTTATTATGAGAGTGCGAAAATGTTACTACTACTGCTGCCCTCCTACTTCTACTTCCTGCTTTGGATCAAAAAACGGTATCAAAAACTGCTGCAAAAGATGTATGTGAATCCACCCTATAAACAGCAAGAAAAAGCGCACAGCAGAAGAAACCAAGATTGGTTTTGCAACCCATTCAAAACTGTGCTCTCAATTCAGGTTCTGGAAGAAAGGTGAAATCTGCAAAAACTGCATTCAACATGGAAATGATTTAATAGAATAAATATATAGTGTAGAGAATATGTTAAATTTACCTTTATAAATCAGGTATGCCTAATTATAATTCATTGCATCGGAGAAGAATACAATGAGAAACACTCAAGTGATGTTTCCAAGCTCTCTTGCTTTATTGTTCCAATACAAGAAGTTCCATAGTGTGGCATCCCCCACAAGGTAAACAATTCAAAGTTTACAGCATATGTGATACTTCTCTCTTTACATTACAAAGGTTAATTATGACAAATCTGCATGCTCAGCATCTGTGACCCAGTTAGTAAAATGTCACTACAATGTGTGTCTTTTGTACGCATACTTCTTGTCATGCTCATGGCATAAATATTATGCACATGACACTACTGTATAAAATATAACTCAATACTTCCACAATAGTAAATTTAATTCTTATTGCAGATCTGTCATTAAATGACCATACCATACCCTCCAGGGAATGCAGGATCGTATCTTCTGCTTTTCTGAAAGTGCAGTCATCAGGAAGACTAGCGCTTTTACATATTCTGCATGCTGTTTGTAAATGAGCTGCAATTGATCTGATGGGCGGTCTTGAAATTTGTTCTGGTCCGGGCTATCTATCACTTAATCCTCATCAGGCCTTTCCCTTGTCTAATGATTGACATCTACAGCTGCCAACAGACAAAAGCAAGCTTTGAGGAGGACTAAGAAGTACACAGCCTGGACCACAATGAGCTGCAATAACCCCCATATTGCAGCTCATTTACATAGGGGGCAGGGAAGATGTAAACACACATATATCCCTGATGACTGCACTTTCAGAAAAGCAAGAGGTATGATCCTCCATGTCCACATAGTGTTGGTAGCAATTATTGGGTTGTAGTCTAGTGACAGAATTCCTTTGAAAGGATAACTTTATTGGCTAATCAGCTAATGTAATTGCAGCCTCCCAGGGCACATAATGCAGGCTTACAAGTAAATAACTGTGAGATGTTACATGAAAAGACATTACACTGGGTGATATATCATTAATATAAATCTGGGCAATAAAACTAAAGATTTATTACAAATGAAGGGTATGTTTAAGTGAGTTCTACTGCTTAAACTTGTATATTCCTAATACTGTACATTTGCTGCACAGTTATTTGACATAGTGAACTTCACTTGTCCCTCTGTCCCTCTATCACAATTCCTGGACCATTTCCAGGCTGTGCCCACGTGTTCATGGGACTTCCGATATACAAAGCAGAATGTTCCTGTTACTCTATGACTAATAAAAGACTACTATTTACTTAAGTCTCGAAGAACAGTATTGCATTGTCTACGCTGACTCATGGATTTTCAAAAGTGCTATACTGTATATTAAATAGAGACAAACCTATCTATCGAGGGTGGACAAAAATATGGAAACGCTGTACGAAATGCATGGGATTTTAATCATTAGCACTGAGCTGCCCTTTTGACCCTTGCTTGGCTGAGAGCTTTCCCACCAAATTTGTGTTTACTTCACCTCTTGCCCTGCTCTGGGTGGGTTTGGGAGCAGCTGGTAACAGCAGCTTAGTGGCTCAAACCCCTGCCAATGGAACCTTGTTGCTCAGGCAGATGCTCACTCCTGCCCAGCAGCCTCTGTCTCATATTACCTCCACTTCAAATTGGTCTCTACATGTCTTCTTGAAATATGATTTATAATCCCATGTAACTGAAGGCATGTATTTCGTATGGTGTTTCCATATTTTTGCCCACCACTTCTATCTATCCATCTATCTATCTATGGAGATAACAGAAGAAATATTATTTTAAAAACACACTATATATACAATGGGCTCTAATGGACTGTGATGAACACTGTCGCATATTGACACTCTGCACACTGGTTAGCCTATGTAATACCCACAGTATTTACATGCATCAGGCTTATTAATGGGTTCTTCCATACAAAATACTATTGATGGTGTATCATCATCAATAGTTGATCAGCCGGGCCTGCTGTTTAACATCCCAGCCAATCAACTGATTGCACGCCCGCTGTCAATGCTGCTACACACAGGGGTGGTGTGGAAACTGCTGCTCTCACCCCTGTGTAGTGGCTGGCACTTGTAATTGCAGGCATGGCTCTCATTACAACATTACAACAATGTAAGGTACAAGTGCTGGCTACTACATAGGGGTTGAGGCAATGGCTTTCGCTCTGACCCGTGTATGACAGCAGGCGCCAATCAGCTGATCGTCTGAGATTCCAAGCGGTAGTCCCTGGACAATCAACTGTTGATATCCTTACCTGAGTATAGGTCATCAATAGTATTCTGCATGGAAAATCCAGGGAAAAACGTATTAAGCTGCTCACTATAATAGAATAACATAAAAGAAGTAATAATTATACTGGATCCCTCCCCAATACTATTCTGCTGCTGTCCGCTTCCTGCTGCAGCCATGTCCTGACAATGGAATATGTGACTGCAGTAGCTAATCACTGGCCGGTGACTGGCTGCAGAGGTCACATGTCCCATTTCCAACAGCTATGGTATTGGAATGACTGCCAAATGGTTAGTGCCCGTGCTGTAGATGTTATCTATAGCCTAGTAGAGGACAGTATGAAACCTCCAGAATGCAGTGTTCAGGTAACTAAAACTGTAAGCTTGATGACTATTAGGCAGAAAAGCACCATGGAATGTCAGCATTTAATGGTAAGTATACTATATATGCTCTCAGTAATGAGGGTTAGGTATCTCACCCTGTGCTTGAGCTCATTTCAGGGTCAGTTGAGATCAGGATTAGAAGATTCTGGATTATGTGCCCAGTATCCGATTGGCCAGTGCAGAAATGGAGGGAAAAAGAAGAGTAGAAATGCTGGCCTAGTGACAAGTAACAATTGGCTGGCTGTAAAAAAGAGGTAGGAAGCTGTTCTATAGGAACCCTGGAGATCAGTGATACAGCAGCAGCTAAAAAAAATCCTATTTAAAGATCCTACACTCTCCCTTCCCATTGGTTTACCCCATCGCGGTATTCCATTATGAGGGAGGTTTTGACAGTATTAATTGATTGATTGGGATGGGGACTTGAGTTGGCAGGACTAAGTCCTCATATAAGTTATTACAAAGTTGATGTTGGTATGGTGGCTGGAGTTGGTATGATGAGGCCCATCATAAGTTACATGGTTACTTGTGTCATGGTGACCAAGTATTGGTTTGAATTATTACATAGTGATTGATGATATTGGTTTATGGGAGGAAAACTACCCAACTGAACCCTTTAATAAAACACTGTGGCCTTTTATCTCGAAAATGGTGTCTTGAGGTTTTATTTTTAATTCAATGAAGCTGGTTTAATAACGCATAAGATCCTATGTATGTTACTGTTCTTGAGTTTTTCCTGTAACACTTGTAGTTAGTTTCACATTCAGCATTAATATTTTTTCTGTAAAGAGCAGAATGATTCTTGGGAAGACATCATGTGGTGGGATGTGCATGAGGTTGAAGTATAAACCTCTCTGTGATGTCGCCTGTGTTAGAAGATGGGTTGTGCATTGGCCTCAGTTGCTATGGATACAGCAGTCCTCAGTCTGCCAGTTTGTAGCTGGTTGTCAGACTGCTGCACACCTGTGTGGAGACTCAAAAAAATGACACCTCACAAATGTCCACATACATAGGTGGCAGTCATTATTGACCAACAACACTGAAGTACAGTCCTTCACCGCTATCTTCACATCTCATGAACATGATATCATATCATCTCAAGTGCTAATGCTGCCAACACCAGTCCAGCTTTCATCTAATTGTCAACCGTTGTCCAGTGTTGTAACAGACCGTCACTGTCGTGCAAACATGTCACTACAGAGTGTCAACGTCGCCATGAAGCTCATACAGCTTACATGATACAGCAACAAGCCATGATTTCACCTCAGCCACCAGCTGACATTCGTAAAACACATGCAGCTCATATGGGAAAGCAGCATAGTAGAGCTGTGTGTGTATGACGTGCATGTAGCAGAGCTGTGTGGCACATTGCACCACCAGAAACACTCTTACTATAATTACTAGTGTTTAAATAAGCATTTAAGATAGATCATGGAACTTCCTTCTCCACGGCATCTTTCAACAACTGTATTTTCAGGTAACCCTAATCAATATTTGGTAATAAATGAGACACAGCAGATGGTACTGAGACAAATCAAATAGTATAGCCCCCCCCATAAACTCTCTCTTGGTAATTCTGAGGGCTTCTACGCACTAGCGTTATTTTTCCCTGCGATGCGAGAGCAATGATTGTGAAACCAATGATTTTCAATGGTTTCATACTCATTTGCGATTTTTCACTCCAGTCTTGCATCGCAGAGAAAAAAATGTGCAATATCGCTCAGTGTTTTCAGTGGGACCAGCGACAGCAGCGTTAGCTCCATTGAAAACATAGGGAGTATATCGCGGACTTCTGCCACAGCTGTGACAGCTACGGCCAGGGACCGCATGGATGAAGATATTCTCTGCCACAGCTGTCACAGCTGTGGCAGAAGTCCAGGATGCTATCCTATTGGTTTCAATAGGGGCGGCGCTGCTGCAGCCTCACTGAAAGCAGTGGATTGCAGGCATTGAAATTAATGGTTTTGTTGCGCACCGTTATGCAGCCGTGAATATTTTTATGGCCGCATAACAGGACTAAATCATGCCCATCTGTTTAAGCCCTCATGCAGAGAATGTAAAAAACTTACAATGATGTCCCACGCTCCTTCAAATGATAATCGGCTAATCTAAAAGGACCCTTATGTAGTGGAGCTAAAGTGTAGAGTCTGCAGTGAGGACAGCTAATGTGTAGTCTCTGCAGTGAAGACAGATAACGTCTAATGTCTACAGTGAGGACAGCTAATGTGTAGTATCAGCAGGGAGGACAGCTAATGTGTAGTATCAGCAGTGAGGACAGCTAATGTGTAGTGTCTGCAGCGAGGACAGCTAACGTGTAGTCTCTGCAGTGAAGACAGATAACGTCTAATGTCTACAGTGAAGACAGCTAATGTGTAGTATCAGCAGTGAGGACAGCTAATGTGTAGTATCAGCAGTGAGGACAGCTAATGTGTAGTGTCTGCTGCGAGGACAGCTAACGTGTAGTGTCTGCAGTGAGGACAGCTAATGTGCAGTATCTGCAGTGAGGACAGCTAATGTCTAGTGTCTACAGTGAGGAAAGCTAAAGTGTAGTGTCTGCAGTGAGGACAGCTAACGTGTAGTGTCTGCAGTGAGGACAGCTAATGTGTAGTGTCTGCAGTGAGGACAGCTAATGTGTAGTATCTGCAGTGAGGACAGTTAACGTGTAGTGTTTGCAGTGAGGACAACTAACATATAGTCTCTGCAGTGAGGACAGCTAACGTGTAGTGTCTGCAGTGAGGACAGCTAACGTCTAGTGTCTACAGTGAGGACAGCTAACATGTAGTGTCTGCAGTGAGGACAGCTAACGTCTAGTGTCTACAGTGAGGAAAGCTAAAGTGTAGTGTCTGCAGTGAGGACAGCTAATGTGTAGTGTCTGCAGTGAGGACAGCTAATGTGTAGTGTCTGCAGTGAGGACAGCTAATGTGTAGTGTCTGCTGCGAGGACAGCTAACGTGTAGTGTCTGCAGTGAGGACAGCTAATGTGCAGTATCTGCAGTGAGGACAGCTAATGTCTAGTGTCTACAGTGAGGAAAGCTAAAGTGTAGTGTCTGCAGTGAGGACAGCTAACGTGTAGTGTCTGCAGTGAGGACAGCTAACGTGTAGTGTCTGCAGTGAGGACAGCTAATGTGTAGTGTTTGCAGTGAGGACAGCTAGCTTCTAGTGTCTGCAGTGAGGACAGCTAACGTCTAGTGTCTGCAATAAGGACAGCTACTGTCTAGTGTCTGCAGTGAGGACAGCTAACATGTAGTGCCTGCAGTGAGGACAGCTAAAGTGTAGAGTCTGCAATGACGTAGTAGGCAGGAAGATAGTGGCTGCCCAATCTTCCCTGCACAATGTATTCTCTGCATGCGGGGAAGGCGGGACATGTCCTGTCTTTTATAATCAGTGGTTTTGTTTTGTCCCCTTATACGGCTGTGATTATCATGGCTGTATAAGTTGGAGAAAAAAACATTCATCTTTTTTTACCCTAAGGGCGCCTACCCACTGGCGATTTTTTTTCCTGCGATGCTAAATTGCGTTTTGCGTTTTTTCTGAAGAGCAATTAGCATAGAATGTGTTCTTGTCCATTTGGGTTTTTTTTTTCGTTTCGTTGCAATTTTTCACATAGGAACTGTCAGTTGCATATGTCTCTTTATTTTTCTCTTAATGCACCCATGATTGTCAATGGAAATTAACGAAAAACGCCGCGAAAAAGGCGCGGAAAACGTGCGAAAAATGCTGCGTTTTTCACGCACGAAAATCGGCAACGCCAGTGGGTAGGCGCCCTTACTCTCATCAAAGTTTATGGGAGTAAGGCCAAATGTCGATGGGCGGATTTGATTTGCAGTTCAAGCAGCCTATAGGGATGCATGGGCACCCACACTTCAATTTACACATGTGGATTTGTTTTCCAGATTCCACAGCAGGCTTCATTTTAGTACGGATTCCATGTGGACGGCTACCATTGAAGTCAATGGAAGCTGTCCAATTCATGGCCGGTCCACAGGGCCACGAATTCAGCGGGAAAGCAGGCATTTTCAAAAAATAAAAACTGTACTGCGTATGTGCGCCAGTGCGCTGACCAGCATTTCCGTACATTTCTGCAGTACAGAAAAAAGAAGACAGGCACAGATACACAGGGTAACCGGCTGCGGGCAGGGTCAGATTCCACTGCAGGCTCCCGTGGACATGAGGTTCTTTCACACTAGTGTACATACGCAAAGTATTATGCATGTATTTTTTTATGTATGTAATATGCAGTGAACTTTCCATCTCGTTAAAAAAAAGCTAGCATATCCTATCTTGGTGCATATTAGGTACCATAATAGACCATTGAAATCAAAGGGTGTACGTAAGAACAAAGGAAATACACAGGAAATCTGTTCTTTGTGTTGATTTCTGCAAAAAATCACATGAAATTTTTTTTTTTTACACATGTAAATACCAATGCACTTTTTGGTGCCATTTGTATTGCAACCAAACTGCCCCGTGTGAATGGAGCTTTAAAGAAACAAAATAGCACAGTGAGCTTCGCTGGTTTTGTAAAAACATGTTAGCAGGTTGTGCTATGCTTTTTCCGTAATTACCGTTAACCTCTATGGAACTTATAGAGACAGTATAGGAAATCCTGCTTTTAAGTTTCTGCAAGTTGCAACCGCTGCATTCAGCCAAGTGGGGGGAGGGTACTTACTGGTGTACCTTGACGCTACTAGAAGCTAGGAGTTTGAAAGGAGAAACACCCTTGTCACACCCCTGGCTCCCCATTGGCTGCGGACCCAGCAGAGCTTTGTGGAGGCAGCGAGCCCTGATTTCTGACAGGGTTGGAGGGTTAGGGTGAGGGGTAAGTGTAACCGTTAGCCTTACTTTTATACTATAAGGCTAACTGCTACACTTACCCCTCACCCTAAACCTCTATCCCTGGCACAAATTGCCGCATGGTGATTTTGCCCTGCTGGACTGCTGCTCCGCTGATAGCATTGCTCCCCCCATCACCTTGCAGCGGCACACTGTAGCCTTGTGAGCCGGTGACCCTGCTGCTGGAACAGGGCTCCAGGCCACCCACGAATCTCACACTGCGGCTAAGGGCCCCCTGCGGGCAGCTGACCATCTTTTCCCGCTGACACTGTCCTGCCCATGTGCCCCCGCACTGTGCTCCCACTCCCTCCCCCTTCTTCCTGCGGCTATCTGCCCATGTTCCCCCTGCCGACACTGCCCTAAACCTGCCAACACTGCCGTGGCCGGCGAGCCTCACAATGCTGCAGTTTTCTTCTGTTGTTCCGCTGTGCTGCCGTGCCACCACCATGGGCACTCCCAATGCTGCTCTTCTTCTTATCTGTTGTTCGCCCTGCCCCAGTGCTCTTGCTGCTTTAGCTGCCGGGCCGTCATCCCCTGTTCTTCAGCTGTTAGCGCCATCCCAGACGTTGCCAATGTAAGTAAAAGAAATGAAAAAGGAGGGTGGAGCGAGACCCAGTGAGGGTAGTGGAATATTTATGGAGTACAAAGAGTTTTCAATGATTGAGTATTTTGAATGGTGGAGGTGCTGCCAACCAGATGACGCTCCACCAGTGTGGGCATGAGTGTAGCAAAAAGGATGTGAAAAGAACTGGTATGGAGGCGCAACACTCTAAGCTACTAGAAGATGTAGATCAAAGTCCAATGTGTGATGGTGAAAGCACTTCTTTTTTATTATTTTTTCAGAAATTAAAAACCAGCAATGGAATACGCGTTTCGGGGAAGAACCCCTTAGTCAGTTCGGCTGGATAGGACAACAGGATGCCTAGGGGTGACACGATTCCAAAGATGTATAGAATGTGTCGGAGGTCCTGTGTGCAGGAGGACAGGGGAGAAAAAAAAAAAAAAAATGCTTTAACCGCAACGTTGCCAATGTAAGCACACTCCCAGCCAATCACAAAATGGGAGATTCAGCATTTCTGACAACTGCTGTCTTATGTCGCCACCCTTTACTTCCGGTGGTGATATAGTACACCAGTACCGAGGAGGAGTAGGGGCCAAAAGTAGACCGAGATGCAGGTCTCCGATGTTGGACCCACATTTAGCAGACTTTTATGCCATCCTGTGGCTATGCAATGAAAGTCTCAGATGGGAATACTCCTTTAAGCTTTAACCTCTTCCTATCCAATAAATCTCTAAAACATTTTATTTATGGCACATACCAAGGGATATAGGACAGTTAAACATATTGGATGCTGTTAAGTTGGTCTTTGTAGCCATTTAACAAATTGTTAATAAATTAGTAGTTAATCGCCCATACAATCTATAAGGATCTTTATTAAATTTGTCCCATAGCCTTTAACTATCACTAACCTTTGACATGTTACATTGATTTGTCAAGAAGTTTTAATTGGTGCAGGATTAGCTTTTTTGTCTCTCCTAGCGGTTAATGGGCAAATGACATTCTATGAACTTATATACCTTGCTACTCAATAGCCAAAGTGATACATATCCATGCCAGTGATCAGTTAGGGTCTCTGCCCCTGTAGCCCACTGCCCAACTTCTCCCAAGTCACTTTTGACCTGCCAGAAGTTTACTTTTTAAACAGCAGGTACCCTTTAATCCACACAAAGGGTAGACTATGATAAAGATCCCGTCTGTGCATTGTGTGCTGAAATTACAAGTGGCAGGGAAATTGCCACATAGGCATAAAGATTGTTTTCTATTAATGTTTAATGTTCTCAAAAAGGCATCGCGTATCTTGCCAACTTTCATTAACATTGTTTTGCGGTAAACACACACGCGTGGTAGGCAGTGTGTCCAGAGATGGTTAGAACAGGCCTGATCTGCTTTGAGTTTCAGTTATATCTTAAATGACAGCGTAGAGCACTTTCTTGTTTACAGGTAAAACACAAGAGATGATAGTGACCTGTGTATCGTCTAGGAGTGGCTGCCAACCCATAACATTGAGAGAATGTAAAATTTCCACTGTTCCCTCCCTTGGCTGCTTTTACTGTAATATTACTTATACTCCCTCCTTTGGTTGCACTGAAAGCTGAAAGTCCTAAATACAAGCCAGTGTACTAGATAACCGCTAAGAGCGCAAAAGAAAGAGAAATAGTACAATATCATAGGAACGATGGATAGCATGTATCATGTACATGCAATAACAATATACATAAAGCATTCTAACAAACCTTATATAGACAGTGCAGAACTCAGGGGTCTGATACAGTGTAGCAAAGTTTGTTGTGCAACTAGATCAACACCTGCCATTCATTCTTTGCCTTGGTTATGTGTATGAATGCAGGACACTTATTGTCATTGCATGTTTTGTTGTTACATTTCTAATACTTCTGAACTCATTAGGATAAATTATCACCAGAATTTACAGTTAAAGGGGTTGTCCACTTACCGGACAACAGGGCTTTAATAAAGCTGTCTGTGGTCAAATAATAGAGCTATACTTACCCCTCCACAGCCACGTTCCCTAGCTCCCGGTATCATGGCACTCAGGATTTGAGTACCGATGCTAGGAGAACAAGCAGTGATGCTGCAGCGGTCACCTGACTTTACCCCAACAAACACTGGGACCACAGCAGGACTGCAATACTGGATCCCAGCAGTGGCAGAGGAGTAAGCATAGCGATGTTTATTATTTTACTACAAGCAGCTCTATTAAAGGGATGTAGTCCGGTAACCAGACAACCCCTTTAATCTGCACTAATGTCTATAGGCAGATGTCAGTGCTACGGTAGTATAGAGGGGTTTCAAGCCTCTATAAGGGGTTGTCCAAGGTTAGAAAAACATGGCTGCTTTCTTCCAAACCCAGCACCACCCCCCTTGTCAATAGCATTGTGGGTGGGATTGCAGCCCAGGTCCATTGAAAAAAATGGGAGCTGAGCTGCAATACTAGACACAAACCATAGACAGGGGTGGCGCTGTGTTTAGAATGAAGCAGCCATGTTTTTTTTAACCTTTGACAACCTTTTAGAGGAACAGCATCAGTAATGTATACTTTTCTTTACCTAAAACTCCAGATGTAAGTAAAGACAAATGTATAAAAAGCATTTTATTACGACGTTTTGCTTATATTTTAAGTAAGAAGAAAACTGCCTAAAGCACCCTGTAAATCAGTGTCCGACCCATCAAAGTGTCTTGAAATATGACTAGGGTTTTAAGAATTTGGAAGTGACCTTTTCTACAGCTGTAATTGCTCATAAATTACTATAAATTGCCAAATCCCTTCAACTGAGTTTTCTATACATAAAAGCCTGATCTGCCACCTTGAGGCTAAAATGCAGACTGCATGCTGAAGTGCAGCACTTATCTGGTGATAGACCTAAATATTAAGGCCCAATGCACACAGACATATTTGTAGTGTGGAGTATGGAGTCGGTGTCCGCCTCCAGATTCATCAGCAAATACTGCCTATAGACATGCTATAGAAAATCGCTTTTCCCTGTCAACGAGCGGAAATCAATAGCGATTTTCCGCTCGCAGAGGAAAAATCACAGCATGCCCTATTTCAGCGTAGATTCCACGCGGATGGCTTACATTGAAGTCACTGTGAACAGGCAGCGGAACGTAGGGGTCCACAGGGGTCTACGGCTGGGCACTGGGTTGGATTCCACTGCGATATTCCACTTGCGGAATCCAACTCCGCTGTGTGCAATCAGCCTTAAATAGACAAATTGCAGGGTCCCACCCGGATTTTAAGGGAATTAAGTAATGTGATGCACAGACCCTTGTTTCTTATATTTAAGGATTCTATAGTGATGGGGTCTGTTCCACTGGATTGGTGCATAGCCAATGTGGTGCCAATATTCAAAAAGTGGTCAAAAAATGAACCAGGAAACTACAGGCCAGTAAGTCTTACTTCTATTGTGGGTAAAATGTTTGAAGGGTTTATTTTTAATATATTTGTTAATGACCTGGTATAATGATTGTGCAGTAAAAAAGCAATATTTGCAGATTATACAAAATTATGTAAATAAATTAACACAAGAGGGGAGAAAATTCAGTTGAAAATGGACCTGGATAAGTTGGGGGTTTGGGCAGAAAAGTGGTAAATGAGGTTTAACACTGATGAATGTAAGGTTCTGCACATGAGCAGAGGAAATACATGTCACCATTACACACTAAATGGGAAACCACTGAGTAACACTGGCCTGGAAAAGGACTTGGGGGTTTTAGTTAACTGAAAGCTTAACTGGAGCAACTAGTGTCAGGCAGCTGCTGCCAAGGCAAATAGGATCATGAGTTGCATCCAAAGAGGTCCAGTTGCACATGATGAGAACATTGTTCTTCCTCTTTACAAGTCACTGGTCAGATCACACATGGAATATTGTATACAGTTTTGAAGGACATATCAGAGCTTGAAGAGGTATAAAGGTGGGCAATAGAGATGAGCGAACGTACTCGTCCGAGCTTGATACTCGTTCGAGTATTAGCGTGTTCGAGATGCTCGTTACTCGAGACGAGTACCACGCGATGTTCGAGTTACTTTCACTTTCATCTCTGAGACGTTAGCGCGCTTTTCTGGCCAATAGAAAGACAGGGAAGGCATTACAACTTCCCCCTGCGACGTTCAAGCCCTATACCACCCCCCTGCAGTGAGTGGCTGGCGAGATCAGGTGTCACCCGAGTATATAAATCGGCCCCTCCCGCGGCTCGCCACAGATGCATTCTGACAGAGATCAGGGAAAGTGCTGCTGCTGGTGCTGCTGCTATAGGGAGAGCGTTAGGAGTTATTTTAGGCTTCAAGAACCCCAACGGTCCTTCTTAGGGCCACATCTAACCGTGTGCAGTACTGTTGAGGCTGCTTTTAGCAGTGTTGCACAATTTTTTTTTTTGTATATCGGCCGTGCAGAGCATTGCGTCCGCAGTCTGCAGTCATTGTACAGAGTATAGGGCCAGTACTGGTGAGGCAGGGAAAGAGATATTCAGGCTATATAGGCAGTGGGCTTTTTCCAACAAATTGGGGAAAAATACTATATTTGGGCTGCCTGTGACCGTCTTCAGTTTACTGCGTGTCTGCTGGGGGTAGTAGTCCTAATTATTACGCAGCTAAGCGTTACAGCAGGCTTGCGCAAAATTGTTTCCTGGATCCGCTGTCTCTGTTACATGATCGCCGTCATCCCGCCAGAGGGAAACAGTATACATAATATTATACGCTGCCTACAGTATCTATCTGCTGGGGGTAGTAGTCCTAATTAATACGCAGCTAAGCGTTACAGCAGGCTTGCGCAAAATTGTTTCCTGGATCTGCTGTCTCTGTTACATGATCGCCGTCATCCCGCAAGAGGGAAACAGTATACATAATATTATACGCTGCCTACAGTAACTATCTGCTGGGGGAAGTAGTCCTAATTAATACGCAGCTAAGCGTTACAGCAGGCTTGCGCAAAATTGTTTCCTGGATCTGCTGTCTCTGTTACATGATCGCTGTCATCCCGCCAGAGGGAAAGAGTATACATAATATTATACGCTACCTACAGTATCTATCTGCTGGGGGTAGTAGTCGTAATTAATACGCAGCTAAGCGTTACAGCAGGCTTGCGCAAAATTGTTTCCTGGATCTGCTGTCTCTGTTACATGATCGCCGTCATCCCGCCAGAGGGAAACAGTATACATAATATTATACGCTGCCTACAGTATCTATCTGCTGGGGGTAGTAGTCCTAATTAATATGCAGCTAAGCGTTACAGCAGGCTTGCGCAAAATTGTTTCCTGGATCTGCTGTCTCTGTTACATGATCGCCGTCATCCCGCCAGAGGGAAACAGTATACATAATATTATACGCTGCCTACAGTATCTATCTGCTGGGGGTAGTAGTCCTAATTAATACGCAGCTAAGCGTTACAGCAGGCTTGCGCAAAATTGTTTCCTGGATCTGCTGTCTCTGTTACATGATCACCGTCATCCCGCCAGAGGGAAACAGTATACATAATATTATACGCTGCCTACAGTATCTATCTGCTGGGGGTGGTAGTCGTAATTAATACGCAGCTAAGCGTTACAGCAGGCTTGAGCAAAATTGTTTCCTGGATCTTCTGTCTCTGCTACATGATCGCCGTCATCCCGCCAGAGGGAAACAGTATACATAATATTATACGCTGCCTACAGTATCTATCTGCTGGGGGTAGTGGTCCTAATTAATACGCAGCTAAGCGTTACAGCAGGCTTGCGCAAAATTGTTTCCTGGATCTGCTGTCTCTGTTACATGATCGCTGTCATCCCGCCAGAGGGAAACAGTATACATAATATTATACGCTGCCTACAGTATCTATCTGCTGGGGGTAGTAGTCCTAATTAATACGCAGCTAAGCGTTACAGCAGGCTTGCGCAAAATTGTTTCCTGGATCTGCTGTCTCTGTTACATGATCGCCGTCATCCCACCAGAGGGAAACAGTATACATAATATTATACGCTGCCTACAGTATCTATCTGCTGGGGGTAGTAGTCCTAATTAATATGCAGCTAAGCGTTACAGCAGGCTTGCGCAAAATTGTTTCCTGGATCTGCTGTCTCTGCTACATGATCGCCGTCATCCCGCCAGAGGGAAACAGTATACATAATATTATACGCTACCTACAGTATCTGTCTGCTGTATCAGCTCAGCATTTTAAAAAAATAGAAGCAAAATACTTAAGGCCTACTACTGGCCTTTGGCCACTTGACTGCTTCTGCGCTGTGAATTCCACTAGCTCAGTCATATGCACCTACGTCTTACTACAGGCGTGCGCAAAATTGTTTCGTGGCTCTGCTGTGCGTTCCGTAAGGGAAGTCAGCCTCCAACCACAGGCCAATAAGCGGCACATTTAATTACAGCGTTCTGTTTCTGCACTACTGGTAATACAGCATGCTGAGGGGTAGGGGTAGGCCTAGAGGACGTGGACGCGGGCGAGGACGTGGAGGCCCAAGTCAGGGTGTGGGCACAGGCCGAGCTCCTGATCCAGGTGTATCGCAGCCGACTGCTGCGGGATTAGGAGAGAGGCACGTTTCTGGCGTCCCCACATTCATCTCACAATTAATGGGTCCACGCGGTAGACCTTTATTAGAAAATGAGCAGT
This sequence comes from Eleutherodactylus coqui, assembly GCF_035609145.1. Lineage (NCBI taxonomy): Eukaryota > Metazoa > Chordata > Amphibia > Anura > Eleutherodactylidae > Eleutherodactylus > Eleutherodactylus coqui. Next base: position 69,189,603 of record NC_089838.1, on the reverse strand, counting down.
GTGAGCAGGTCCTGTCGTGGATGGCAGAAAGTGCATCCAGCAATCTATCGACCACCCAGAGTTCTACACCGTCCACTGCTGCAACTCTGAATCCTCTGGCTGCTGCTCCTCCTTCCTCCCAGCCTCCTCACTCCATTACAATGACACATTCTGAGGACCAGGCAGACTCCCAGGAACTGTTCTCGGGCCCCTGCCCGGAATGGGCAGCAATGGTTCCGAATCCTCTCCCACTGGAGGAGTTTGTCGCGACCGATGCCCAACCTTTGGAAAGTTCCCGGGGTCCGGGGGATGAGGCTGGGGACTTCCGGCAACTGTCTCAAGAGCTTTCAGTGGGTGAGGAGGACGATGACGATGAGACACAGTTGTCTATCACTCAGGTAGTAGTAATTGCAGTAAGTCCGAGGGAGGAGCGCACAGAGGATTCGGAGGAAGAGCAGCTGGATGATGAGGTGACTGACCCCACCTGGTTTGCTACGCCTACACAGGACAGGTCTTCAGAGGGGGAGGCAAGTGCAGCAGCAGGGCAGGTTGGAAGAGGCAGTGCGGTGGCCAGGGGTAGAGGCAGGGCCAGACCGAATAATCCACCCACTGTTTCCCAAAGCGCCCCCTCGCGCCGTGCCACCCTGCAGAGGCCGAGGTGCTCAAAGGTCTGGCAGTTTTTCACTGAGAGTGCAGACGACCGACGAACAGTGGTGTGCAACCTTTGTCGCGCCAAGATCAGCCAGGGAGCCACCACCACCAGCCTCACCACCACCAGCATGCGCAGACATATGATGGCCAAGCACCCCACAAGGTGGGACGAAGGCTGTTCACCGCCTCCGGTTTGCACTGCTGCCTCTCCCCCTGTGCCCCAACCTGCCACTGAGATCCAACCCCCCTCTCAGGACACAGGCACTACCGTCTCCTGGCCTGCACCCACACCCTCACCTGCGCTGTCCTCGGCCCCATCCACCAATGTCTCTCAGCGCACCGTCCAGCCGTCGCTAGCACAAGTGTTGGAGCGCAAGCGCAAGTACGCCGCCACGCACCCGCACGCTCAAGCGTTAAACGTGCACATAGCCAAATTTATCAGCCTGGAGATGCTGCCGTATAGGGTTGTGGAAACGGAGGCTTTCAAAGGTATGATGGCGGCGGCGGCCCCGCACTACTCAGTTCCCAGTCGCCACTACTTTTCCCGATGTGCCGTCCCAGCCATGCACGACCACGTCTCCCGCAACATTGTACGCGCCCTTACCTACGCGGTTACTGCCAAGGTCCACTTAACAACGGACACGTGGACAAGCACAGGCTGGCAGGGCCACTATATCTCCCTGACGGCACATTGGGTGAATTTAGTGGAGGCTGGGACAGAGTCAGAGCCTGGGACCGCTCACGTCCAACCCACCCCCAGAATTGCGGGCCCCAGCTTGGTGGTGGTATCTGCGGTGGTGTATGCTTCCTCCACTAAACCACCCTCCTCCTCCTCCTACGCAACCTCTGTCTCGCAATCAAGATGTGTCAGCAGCAGCACGTCGCCAGCAGTCGGTGTCGCGCGGCACGACAGCACATCGGTGGGCAAGCGTCAGCAGGCCGTGCTGAAACTACTCAGCTTAGGAGAGAAGAGGCACACGGCCCACGAACTGCTGCAGGGTCTGACAGAGCAGACTGACTGCTGGCTTGTGCCACTGAGCCTCCAACCGGGCATGGTCGTGTGTGACAACGGCCGTAACCTGGTGGCAGCTCTGCAGCTCGGCAGCCTCACGCACGTCCCATGCCTGGCCCACGTCTTTAATTTGGTGGTTCAGCGCTCTCTGAAAAGCTACCCACGCTTGTCAGACCTGCTCGGAAAGGTGCGCCGGCTCTGCGCACATTTCCGCAAGTCCCACACGGACGCTGCCACCCTGCGCACCCTGCAACATCGGTTTCATCTGCCAGTGCACCGACTGCTGTGCGACGTGCCCACACGGTGGAACTCTACGCTCCACATGTTGGCCAGGCTCTATGAGCAGCGTAGAGCTATAGTGGAATACCAACTCCAACATGGGCGGCGCAGTGGGAGTCAGCCTCCTCAATTCTTTACAGAAGAGTGGGTCTGGTTGGCAGACATCTGCCAGGTCCTTGGAACTTTGAGGAGTCTACCCAGATGGTGAGCGGCGATGCTGCAATCATTAGCGTCACCATTCCTCTGCTATGCCTCTTGAGAAGTTCCCTGCAAAGCATAAAGGCAGACGCTTTGCGCTCGGAAACAGAGGCAGGGGAAGACAGTATGTCGCTGGATAGTCAGAGCACCCTCCTGTCTATATCTCAGCGTGTTGAGGAGGAGGAGAATGAGGAGGATGAGGAGGAGGGGGAAGAGACAGCTTGGCCCACTGCTGCTTGCCTGTCATCCTTTCAGTGTGTATGGCCTGAGGAGGAGGAGGATCATGAAAGTGATCTTCCTAGTGAGGACAGCCATGTGTTGCGTACAGGTACCCTGGCACACATGGCTGATTTCATGTTAGGATGCCTTTCTCGTGACCCTCGCGTGAGAACCTTTCCACTCTCATACCCGAAGAGGAAAGGGGTTCGAGAGTGATGCTATACCACAGGACCCTGGCGGACAAACTGATGGTAAAATTCCCATCCGACAGCGCTAGTGGCCGAAGGCGCAGTTCCGCGGGCCAGGTAGCAGGGGAGGCGCAGAGATCAGGCAGCATGTACAGCATAGGCAGGGGAACACTCTCTAAGGCCTTTGACAGCTTTCTGGCTCCCCAGCAAGACTGTGTCACCACTCCCCAGTTAAGGCTGAGTCGGCGGGAGCACTATAAAAGGATGGTGAGGGAGTACGTAGCCGATCGCACGACCGTCCTCCGTGATGCCTCTGCCCCCTACAACTACTGGGTGTCGAAGCTGGACACGTGGCCTGAATTCGCGCTGTATGCCCTGGAGGTGCTTGCTTGTCCTGCGGCTAGCGTCTTGTCAGAGAGGGTGTTTAGTGCGGCTGGGGGAATCATCACAGATAAGCGTACCCGCCTGTCAACCGACAGTGCCGACAGGCTTACACTCATCAAGATGAACAAAGCCTGGATTTCCCCAGACTTCTCTTCTCCACCAGCGGACAGCAGCGATACCTAAACAATACGTAGGCTGCACCCGCGGATGGAAGCATTGTTCTCTATGACCATCAAAAACGGGGACCTTTTAGCTTCATCAATCTGTGTATAATATTCATCCTCCTCTTCCTGCTCCTCCTACTGAAACCTGACGTAATCACGCCGAACGGGCAATTTTTCTTAGGCCCACAAGGCTCAGTCATATAATTTTTGTAAACAATTTTTATACGTTTCAATGCTCATTAAAGCGTTGAAACTTTCACCTGAACCAATTTTTATTTTAACTGGGCTGCCTCCAGGCCTTGTTACAAATTAAGCCACATTAACCAAAGCGAATAATGGGTTTCACCTGCCCTCTTGGTTGGGCATGGGCAATTTTTCTGACGTACATTAGTACTGTTGGTACACCAATTTTTTGGGGCCCTCGCCTACAGTGTAATCCAATTAATTTTTTGCCCACCTGCATTAAAGCTGACGTTACATCAGCTGTGCTGGGCACTGCAATGGGATATATTTATGTACCGCCGTTGGGTTCCAGGGAGCCACCCGTGCCGTGGTTCCACAGGGAGTTGTAACTGCATGTGTCCACTTCTAAAGAACCCCAGTCTGACTGGGCCATGCAGTGTGGGCCGAAGCCCACCTGCATTAAACATGACATTACCTCAGCTGTGATGGGCAATGCAATGGGATATATTTATGTACCGCCGGTGGCTTCCTGGCACCCACCCATGCTGGGGGTCCACACGGACTTCACAATAGGGAGTTGTACCTGCCTTTGTCTATGAATTAAAAACTCCGGTCAGGTTGGGGCATGCAGTGTGGGCCGAAGCCCACCTGCATTTAATCGGACATTACCTCAGCTGTGATGGGCACTGCAATGGGATACATTAATGTACAGCCGGTGGGTTCCAGGGAGCCACCCATGCTGTGGGTGCACACGGAATTCCCATTGCGGAGTTGTACCTGCCTGTGACTATTTATAAAAAACCGCGGTCTGACTGGGGCATGCAGACACCTTGACAGAATGAATAGTGTGTGGCACATAGGTTCCTCATTGCTATGCCCACGTGTGCAGCTCCTGATGGCGGTGGCACAGGATTATATTTCTCATTGCTTCTGTACAGCATTGTGGGCTATCGCCCCGCCCCTTTTAAAGAGGGTCGCTGCCTAGCCGTGCCAACCCTCTGCAGTGTGTGCCTGCGGTTCCTCCTCATGGCAGACGCACTTATAAATAGACATGAGGGTGGTGTGGCATGAGTGCAGCTGAAGGCTGCGCAGGGACACTTTGGTGTGCGGTGTGGACACTGCGTCGTGCGGGGGGAGGGTGGGTTTTTGCATGGAACCCAGGAGAAGTGGCAGCGGAGTGTCATGCAGGCAGTGATTGTGCTTTGTTGGAGGTAGTGTGGTGCTTAGCTAAGGTATGCATTGCTAATGAGGGCTTTTCAGAAGTAAAAGTTGTTGGGAGGGGGGGGGACACTCTTGCCGCTATTGTGGCTTAATAGTGGGACCTGGGAACTTGAGATGCAGCCCAACATGTAGCCCCTCGCCTGCCCTATCCGTTGCTGTGTCGTTCCCATCACTTTCTTGAATTGCCCAGATTTTCACAAATGGAAACCTTAGCGAGCATCGGCGATATACAAAAATGCTCGAGTCGCCCATTGACTTCAATGGGGTTCGTTACTCGAAACGAACCCTCGAGCATCGCGATAATTTCGTCCCGAGTAACGAGCACCCGAGCATTTTGGTGCTCGCTCATCTCTAGTGGGCAACTAAAGTAGTAAATGGAATGGGTGGACTACAATACCCAGAGAGGTTGTCAAAATTTGGATTATTTATTTTAGAAGAAAGCTGAGGGCCAACCTAATAACTATGTATAAATATATAAGAGGACAATACTGGTTTCTCTCCTGTCACCTTTATATATCCAGGACTGTGACTGTAACAAGGGGGCGCCCTCTTTATCCAGAGGAAAGACGCTTTCTACACCGACATAGAACAGGGTTCTTTACTGCAAGAGCAGTAAGACTATCAAACTCTCTGCCTGAGGATGTGCTGATGGTGAACTCGATAAAAAAGAGTACAAGAGGGTTCTGGATGGCTTTCTTGAGTGATACAGTATTACATGTTGTAATCACTAATTACTCAGAAGGGTTGGTGATCCGTGGATTATTTCAATTGCCAGATTGAAATTGGGTAGTAATTAGGGATGAGCGAGCGTACTCGGAAAAGCACTACTCGCTCGAGTAATTTGCTTTATCCGAGTGTCGTGCTCGTCCCTGAAGATTCGGGTGCCGGCACGGAGCGGGGAGCTGCAGGGGAGAGCGGGGAGGAACGGAGGGGAGATCTTTCTCTCCCTCTCTCCCGCCCGCTCTCCCCTGCTCCCCGCTGCGACTCACCTGTCAGCCGCAGCGGCACCCGAATCTTCAGGGACGAGCACAGCGATACTCGGATAAAGCAAATTACTCGAGCGAGTAGTGCTTTTCCGAGTACGCTCGCTCATTTCTAGTAGTAATGTATTTCCTTAAATGAGGAAAATTGCCTTCTAACGCATTGTTGTTCTTGGTTTTTTTTGCCTTCCTCTGGATCAACATGGGGTGGGAATAGGTTGAACTGGATGGAAATGTGTCTTTTTCGGCTTTACATACTATGTTACTATGATTGATAATAGCAATTTTAACAAGTTACAGAACACTGCCACCTGGTGGTAGCACAGCAGTATTGTACTGTGGAAACTGATTTCAGCATCACACATATCACTAAAACAATGTACATTTTTTTACACAGAATTTATTATATGCAGGATGATTATTTCTTCAGACTCTGGGTAAGAATCTGGGTAAAAATAATGGGGTTCATATTCATATGAGATTTGTGCATCTCACAAAGCACAAATCTCGCACGATTTTGTTGGCTGTGTGAAGGTGGCCTCAGACAGATGTATTTAGAATTGCACATGCTTCAGCGCAGCCTATTTGCGCAGTGAACAAATTGTATTTGTGCATATCGGTGCATAGCACCGTACTTTTTGCGCCCGCAGGGACAGTTCATATGTGCCTGACACCCCCCGCCCTGGTTTTAAGGTTTTTTTAGCCTAATGAGGTTCAGATGTGTTCTCTTCTTCAAAGAATTGTTCAGCGTATTGTGCATGCTCCTGTGTTTATGCATACATAGGCGCACCTCCCATAGACTTCTATGGGGCCCTTTGTGTGCAAATACGCAGTAAAGTAGAGGTCCCGTTAACTCATTTTTTTGCATGTGCCAAAAAATATAACCTGCTCCATTTTTCTGTGTATTTGCTTACCTAGTGACATCAGAGTAGATCGCTATTGTCATCTGGAAGGAACCAAGAAAGAGAGTCCTTCCTTCTATAATCTCGTGATGAGCGATTTGGAATGAGCAGCTTTTAGAGAAAAATCACTTTTTGTCTATTGTGGCCATCTAGTGGTTGCAACGTGGGTTGAAGCTTGTTCAGCGTTTGCTAGCAAGTGGTAACAAGGATTGGATTTGTATTGTGTGGCATTTTCCAAGTAGTAGTAGCAATCACAGATCATCTGTTGTTTAGGCCCCGTGCACACTTCAGAGCTGGAATCCCGCAGCGGAATATGTCTCTGCCAGCAGCGGCATCCGCGCTTACCTGTTTAGTTTCTTTTTCTACTGTACTGTGGATGGTCTGCACGGCGAGCCATCCGACATGTGCAGTACAGAATATTTTTTTAGACCGTCTGGAAAATGGAGCAACACCCTGATAACCAACTCCAAAGAGAGGATAGAACACAGGCACAAAATAATAAACGGAAACCGCCAGCCCTGATGGTGGACTGATGGCACAGATTGGAACATGTGGATGGTATTTAGGGACAACTTTATTCTCTATTTTAGAAGTTTTGCCAATAGCACATTTTCTCTTCTAGTTGGCCCTGGGCACTGCACTTGGTCATATTTATTAACCTCCATCTATTGCGGATTTCCTTGGTTGTCTCTGATCAATGTTGTCTCCCATTGGCCATCTGACTCAATAACGGATGATCTGGGATTGCTTTAGCTAGTAGCCTGGACCAGTTATGTGTCTTGTGTATTTTTTTGGATTTTGTTCATTGTGTACATCCTAGCAACCCATTTTATATATATTGTTTAATAAAAGTTGCATTTTATGGGTGTCTCCAGTGATTTAGTCTAAATATTTTGACTCTCCCTTTGGCCATACTGTGATTTCACCAAATTCATTGCTGGGCCCAAATTGTGGACCATACTTGGCTGGTAGGAACACTAGCAGTGAGCCACAGGCTAACATTAAATGGTTATCTGCCCAAATACTCTAATATTATTATTCACAAGCCTAATGTACTGGCATATAGAGATATACAGAAATATGTCCGTATATTATAAATACAGTACAAAAAAAGATCAAAAATTGAAAATCCCCTATAAAGACTGTTAATAAAGTGAACGGTTCTAAAAAGTAGCACAGCAACAATGAATACAATAAATGCATTTATTAAACATCACAACAGTAAATAACAGACATACAATAAATTATTTATGGTGGTCTATAAATCAGTAAAAAAAGTTTTGATTGAATTGCTCTTTTTACTGTTTTTCTTCCACATGGTACTATATGTTTTGTGCACTCAGGGCCTGTTCATATGCGTGCGACACATCTTCCCACCCCTTCCGCCCACCTCGACTTAAAAATCTATTCAGCCTAATAAAGTCCCAGTTTGTTTTTCTGGTGGGTTTGGCAACATATTGTGCAATTCATTGTGAATTTTGTGCGCATTTATGCACCTTCTATTTACATCTACAATGGCTGGCTATTTTTTCCCTGTCTGTTGGTGCGGGATAAGTCTACCGTTACAATATGGAGCAAGTGATATCCATGATGCAGTTCCAATACATAAATCTCACTGGTGAAATTATTGAGATATTCAGAATACTACATGGTGTAGCATATATTAATGATATTGACTGTATCTAAACTCTATAATCATTTTGGAATACTCTATCATCATCTGCCACCAGTTTTGCATTAGGGGTGTATATATCATCATTGATCCACTCCCTGTGAGAAATGAAAATTGACTGATACATTGGTACATTGTAGACTCAAAATGGGAGCTTTTGAGCTGTGGGGTTTGTCCATATCTGCCTATGTGGTTGACAACTTATGGTATATATTTATAAAAGGGTTCTATACACAATTGTTGATGATTGGAAGTTTTCCTGTGATACGAGACATTGGCTTATGGTCCATGATGAGCCCCTTCAATATAGAGGTGAAGCGCGTAGGTTAAGAGGACGTGAGTTTGTTATCTGGATATAACGATGTTATTGGTATTAATCTGGTATTAAGTAATATTATACATCTATCTTTATACAATATTTTTGTTGTTCAGAGTACTAACCCTAGAATGACAGACATATTTATGTTTTTTGTTAAATATCCACTAGTTGGGGTTTCTGTGTGGGCTCATCCTTCTCAGGGTGGTCACTCCACTATATCACCTATACCTTAGTGCTTGGGATGGATTAGGGTACTAAAAGTTTTTTAATTATAATTAATAAAATTTATCTTTAATTACATGATACAGCACGCCCGTCTGTGATTTTTGGTATGAAAATATAATTGGAACGCCATTAAAACTAGCCCTGACTTCAATATATGATCTGCAAATGCAGCTGTGATTTCAAAAGAGGAATAACATAAATTCAATTACAAACATAAATTATTATTATCCTCCACATCATTATTTCAAACTGGAGTTACAATAGAAATATAATGACCCAGCGTTCCACTCAACTACTTGTTATCCATATAATAAATAGACTCTTCACTACTTCAAAGTGTTCAGTCAACTGAAATATTATCATTGTCTAATGCCCCGTTCATATCTGCATTGGAGGCTCTATTTAGAGCTTCTGGCACAATATTGGCTCAAAATCCCAGCCAAAATAGAACAGCATGCTCCATTATTTTGTGTGTGAAAATGCTAGTCAGAATACTGGAAACCGAATGGACCCCATTATAATCAATGGACTTCATTTGGAACCGTTTGGGTCTGGAATGCACCAGATCCAGCAGTTCCAATATTTTTGTTGTTTAGCTCCAAAGATGGAGCCGAACAACGAAAATTGACAGGAACTGCAAGTAAGAATGTGAATGGGGCCTAGGAGCATTGTCTTCATTCAGTCACACAAGTAGATTTAATTCCCGTTTATAAAGTTGGTCCAGAAAGTCTGCTATTTGGATGTGCATGTGAAAACAAAGACAACATCGTCATCCAACTACAGACCTGAAATCTGTACTCAGGGACAAAGGTATAAAGGAAGCAAACTACAGCATCCCACACCTGTTGGCACTGGGTTAACCACTAATGCCACATGTTTTGACCCAAAGATTACAAATGTATAAATAAGTCCACTATACTATATAAATATTTTTATCCAATACTATTTATACTGGATGGAAATATTTTATATTGGGGTGCAAAACATCACTTAGGGGAAAATATTCGGTCTTTGAGCAAAGTGGATTGTCTTGCCAGGCTATGTTTTTATATTTCCACTTTGTTCACTTGTACGGTCTATGACATTGTAATTGATGAAAGTGTAACCTCCACAGGTCTACGTGAAAGTCATAACATAGAACATATTGTTTTGGTAACAAGCTTATCACCATCAGCACAGAAAGAGCGGCTGGAGTCATAAACATTGGATGTTGGTACATACAACATGTTGTACTTCAACTTACATGAACTTAGTCTATTCATGTATTTATGATCACTGCCTCAAGAGTGGCTTCCTTCCTGCTAGAACTGGGTAATGCCATCATACCCTTGCCCGGATTACGTAAACGTATGAAGTAGACAGGCTATCTTTATTTAGTGTAAATACAAGTAAAAATGGGTGTTCCATGTACGAAGGGATAATTTGTTATTGCCAAAGGCAAAAAGAGCTATCTGGAAAATCACCACAATATGACTGCTCTTCAAATAACCTTGATAGCATCACGTCCAAGTGGACGAAAACTAAGCTAATATATGTTACTATATACGGCAGCATATGTATGCTCAGAAAAGTCTATTTCTATGCACACACATATCATATTAAGGATTGCTAGAGTAGATGTTATTGTAAAAAGCAAGCAAGAAAAAAAGAAACAGAGTAAACAAGAAAATGAGAGAAAGGGAAATAGAGAAAGATCGAAAGAGAAAGAGAAAACAAAAGAAAAAGGAAAAAAAAGAAAAGGAGACAGAGAGAAAGACAAAGAAATAAAAAGAGAGAGAGAAAGAACAAAAGAGAAGAAGAAAAAAGAGAAAAAAGAAACAACCCACAAAGAATGAAAAAGAGGGAGAGACAGAAGAAAGAAAGTGAGGCAGACAGAAAGAAAAAGAGAGAAAGAAAGAAAGAAAGAAAAAGAAACAGAGTCAACGAGAAAATGAGAGAAAGGGGAAAAAGGGAGAAAGAAAGAAAGAAAGAAAAAGAGTAAACAAGAAAGTAAGAGAAAGAAAGAAAAAGCAGAGTCAACGAGAAAATGAGAGAAAGGGAAAAAAGAGAGAAAGAAAGAAAAAAAGTAAACAAGAAAATGAGAGAAAGAAAGAAAAAGAAACAGAGTAAACGAGAAAATGAGAGAAAGGGAAAAAGAGAGAAAGAAAGAAAGAAAAAGAATAAACAAGAAAATGAGAGAAAGAGAAATAAATAAATAAAGAAAGCTCAAAAGAAAAAGAGAAAGCAAAAGAAAAAGAAAAAAAAAGAAAGCGAGACAGAGAGAAAGAAAAGGAAATAAAAAGAGAGAGAGAGAGAAAGAACAAAAGAGTAGAAGAAAAAAAGAGAAACAAACAAATAAACAAAAAGAGGGAGAGACAGAAGAAAGAAAGTGACACAGAGAGACAGACAGAAAGAAAGAGAAAGAAAGAAAAAGAAACAGAGTAAACAAGAAAATGAGAGAAAGAAAAAAAAGAGAGAAAGAAAAATTGAAAGAGAAAAGAGAAAGAGAAAAAGAATGAAAGAAGAAAAAGAAAGTGAGACAGAGAAAGAAAAAGAAAGGAAGAGGTGAAGAAAAAGAAGGAAAGAAAGAAAAAAAGAAGGCAAGAGAAAGAAAGAACTTTGAGTTGTATTGCTCAGCAGCGCTCTGGAACCAAAGCAAGGAGTATTTCCTTTCCCACTGTAGTATTATGTAACAACCAAGCAGACCTTGTTTTGGTCCATAACATTTCTTTACATTTGCTGATAAAGTCATGCTGAAATATCCTTGTCATGTGACGGTGGCACCTTAAATTTGACAAAGGTAGAAAAACTAAATTTTAAACTGCATTTACATAAGTGAATGCCTTATCAGTCCGAGAAACTAGGACCAATATCACACTCTTAGGCCGTTTTCAGATGGCTGAGAAAATCACACAGGATTTGTGTGTTGCGAGACACGAACCTCGCACGAACATGAACCCCATTCTTTTTAAAGAGGTCATTTACGTGAGCAATTTTTCAAGTCTCCCCATTGAAAACAATTAGGGACACTGCATGACCCTCTGAGGATTGCTGCTTTCTCCAAGTGATGCATGGCTGCTTTGATATAAAAACGCCTCATATCTGCGGGGAAATCACATGTTATTGAGCGCCATATCAGATCGTGTGTTTCATCGCCTGATTTCGCACACGCCTGTGTGAAGTTAGCCTTAAACCTACGATTATTCCTGTAAGTGTGATGCATTTTGTGAAAAAAAAGAATCACAGCACATTTCTTCAAATGGGATTTACACGTGTCGTAAAACAAAATATCATGTGTTTCAATAGTAGAAATCAAGAGTGTAAGTATAAACGTGAAATCAAAGCAAACGGCACTCACCAAATGGATAAGTAAATCGCTTCCTGTATAGTAATAAATGATGCTCTGCCATTTTAAGATATCCAAAATCCACAAAGTAGAATGAACAGGCGGCACTCCATGATATCAAACTCCATAGCAGGATTTTATTCCATAACCAAAGTGCAGGAGTAACAATGAGGATGTGGAGCACAGTAGGGAAACAGTTATTTCGCATGACAAGACACTGACACAAACTAAATAATTAAAAGTAGGTGCAAATGTATGACAGTGATATAAGTGATTAATCAGTGATTTCAGCACTGCAGTAGGAGGGCAGCAGTAGAATATACACGGGCATACTTACATCAGCAGTATGCAGAGAATAGAACCCATTGACTTCAATGGGTCCCTTCTCATCTCATAATTTTGTGTGCACACAAAAAAATAGAACTTGCTCTATCTTTTAACGCATTTGGGCACCAAAGGTCCCCACAGAATTCCATGGAGGGTGCGCAAATGCAAACGCAATATACAAAGTGATTCCGCAGGAGGAAGAACATAAATTCAATTACAAACATATATTATTATTATTATTATCATCGCCATTATTATTTCAACTGCACTTGCAATAAGGGCTCAGTCACACGGGCGCCGATGCGGTACGGACGTCTCTCTGCATGACCAAGTCCTTTGCCGGCCATGTGTTCTATCTGCTGGCAGTGCAGCGATCTTATCCTGCAGAAACATGGGTGCATCGGCGCCCGTGTGACTGAGCCCTATAAAGTAAAAAAGAGCTTGAAAAATTTTTTTGAAAATGTGAAAAAAAAAAAAATTCAAGTCAAAGCCCCACCTTCCCTCCTTAGTATATAAAAAAACAAACAAAAAAGCAGCACAAATTTGGTATCGCCGTATTTGTAATTACCCAATTAAAAAGTTAGTAAGTAAATTAAAGCATAAGCGAAAAAAGCAAATTTTGCCCATTCACCTTACAGAACATGGAGTAGAAAGTGGTCAAAAAGTCATATGGATCAACAAATGGTACTGTCAAATCTTTAATGACCGCCCATACATCTGTTGATGGCAGCCTTTAAGGGGCTTTATTCTGATGCACCGTTTTTTTGACAGCAGCTTCATCAGAAGCCTGGTACTTTTCTCCCATGCTAGGGAAAGTGAGTGCTCAGCTGTTGGATGACGAGTTTGAAAGAAATAGTAAGCCAACAATAAAAATAAAAACGCCAAAACCCTACCTTTCCCCTTAACTAAAAAAAAACCAAACATGTGGTATCGCCATTAGAGATGAGCGAGCATACTCGGTAAGGCGATATACTCGAGAGAGTATCGCCTTTTTCGAGTACCTGCTGGCTCGGCCCTGAAGATTCGGGGGGGCTGCGGGGTTAGTGGGGGGTTGCAGAGGGGATCGGGAGGGAGAGAGAAAGGGATCTCTCTCTTACTCTCCTCCCCGCTCCCCCTCACTGCCCTGCGCCGCCCCCTCCCCCCGCCCCCCAAATCTTTAGGGATGAGCCAGCAGGTACTCGAAAAAGGAGATGCTCTTGAGTATGCTTGCTCTTCTCTAATCGCCATGTTTGTAATGATACAGATAAAAAAGTACATTACTATTTAATAATGCCCATCATGAGGGAAAATGCAAAAAACATGGCAAAAATAGCTAACCTATCCTCCGTTATAAAAACGGAATAGAAAATGATTAAAACGTCGCATGGATCAGCAAATGTTACTATTAAAAAGTACAACTCATCCCACAAGAAAACTCTTTTACATTACTGTTGACAAAAGAAGAAAAAGATTAGGGGTCTTTGAATGCAGCGATAAACAAAAACTACATTTCTTTTTAAAATTGTAAAAAAGTTGCAAAAAAGAAAAATCTATATAAATTTGGTATTGGCATAATCGTACTGGCCTGCAGAATTCATTTAACATATTATTTATACTGCACGTTCAACGCCATTAAAAATTAAAAAAATACATGCCAGAATTACAATTTTGTTAATCCATCGATGAAGAAATAAAAATAATAAAAATGGTACGGCTCTTGGAATGTGGTGAGACAAAAGCAAATCTTTAAAAGAAAAATTTTTTGGTGGGGCAAAAAAGTATCAAAACATAAACTGTATAAACCAAAATCGGGCTGACCCAGAGAATAATGTCATCATGCTATTTATTTTACACACCCTTAGGGCTTAGTCACACGGGAGCATCGGAGCCCGTTCACAGGGGTCGGTGCGCCCGTGTGACTGAGCCCTTACTGCAGGACGGACGACTCCCCACAGCGCCGAAGAAAGAACACATGACCGGCAATGAAGCCGGTCATATGTTCTTTCTTCCGGCGCTGCAGAGAGACGTCCGTCCTCAAGTGCGGCCATCTTCTTCCTGCAGTAACACGAGCGCCCGTGTGACTAAGCTCTGAATGCCGTAAAAATGAAATCCAAAAAACAAATGGCAGAATTTCTTTTTTTCCCCCTCCCATCCCCCTAAGAAAAATGTATAAAAATTATATGATACTTTGTATGTACCCAAAAATTATGCCATTAAAAAATACAACTTGTCCTGCAAAAAACAAGCCCTCATATGGACAGGTCTACAGAAAAATTAAAAAGTTATGGCTCTAGGAATGCGATGATGGAAAAATTGGTTGGGTATTACGGCACAAACAGGCTTTGTCCTGCAAAAAAAAAATCACATGATAACAAAAAAAGAAAAAAATGTAAGGGTCTATAATTATGGTGATAAAAAAATACAGTAAAAAAGAAATGGTGGAAAAGTTACAAAAAAATGGCTCCATAAATTTTATATCGACGTACTGACTGCAGAATTAATTAAATATATTATTTATACCTCACAGGTATTGTTTATCTTCCCTCTAGAAAAAAAATGGAATAAAAATTGATCAGAATGTTATATGCTTCCAAAAATGGGGTCAATGAAGACCAGAGCTCACCCCCAAATAACAAGCCCCCATAGAGCTCTGTTGATGGAGAAATAACATTTTTATAGTTCTTGGAATGTGGCAACACAGAAGAACGGCTTTAAAAAAAGGTTTAGAGAAACAGAAAAACAGAAAAAACTGTATAAACTTGCTATTACCGAAATTGTGCTAAGAGAATAACTCTATAATAATTTCTCTTTTGTACGCAGAGTACCGTAAAAATTGAATACAACAAACATTGGCAGAATTTCTTTTCTATCCCCAATCCTCATAAAAAATAATAAAAGTTATACAGCACTTTATATGTACCCAAAACGATACAATTAAAGAGTACAACTTGTCCCGCAAAAAACCAAGACCTCACATGAGTAGGTGGGTGGGAAAATTAAAAAGTTATGGCTCCTGGAATACGACAATGAAAAAAAAATGAAAAATTAGTTGGTCATTAAGGCGCAAACAGGCTTCATTACTAAGGGGTTAAAACATGTCTGACAAATATGCCCCTGTAAACAGATATGCAAATTTACATCAGCTCTGTATTATTGTGTGCTTGTCTAAGAGCAGCCCGAAAGGGTAAGCAAACATGTTTAAGTATTGAATTAAACTTTGCTACATTATGGATCAGTGCTCTGTTAGTAGGGATTGACAATCTTCTAGTCCACTAAAGCCCCCTGTCCACGGGCGTTGAGGTATCCCGCGGCGGGAGCCGCCACCAAATCTCCGCCGGTCAGCCCTATCTGATAGATAGGCTGACCGCGGAGAATCAGGGCAATTCGCAGCATCCTGCGAATTGCCCGCCGCGAGCGGAGAATCGCAATGATTCTCTGCTCGTGGACACAGGCCGACGCTTTCCATAGCAATGCTATGGAAAGCTTTAGAGGGCGTGATTCGCCAGTGGTTTACCGCCGGCAAAATCACGCCTGTGGACAGGCACCCTAAGGGTGCTTTCGCACATACCAGAATATTCCGCAATACGCAGCTAAATATTCCACCACGCAGTGAAATCCACACCAGAATCTGCCGGTCTAACTTGCTTATTTTGATACGGATTGAAAATGGCTAAATTGCGCTACAAGTCGTCATCAATATCTGCATGTCAGACTGTGGCTTTTGGTGCTGATTCTGTGGCTGTGTGTTATGCCATATTCCGATTCATGTGAAAGCACTGTAATATAGTTCGCAGTTACCACTTATAGCCAAGTTTATATTCACATGGGGCAGATTATTTTTGCGGGATTTCCTGTGACTGAAAATCAGTTCTATTCACCTGAATGGGATTTAGGGCTTTCAGTAGCATTCACTCTTTACAGAAAACCCCATTCAGGATCCATGTTGAAAAGATTCATAATACAATGCCAATTCTCCCTCTCATGGAATCTTGTAACATGTCATAGTAATGTACAGATGTATTCTCCCCTAGAGGAGAATAGGGTGCCCAACAGAGGCACCATATAGCAGCACACAGAGTGCCTAGGGGTCTGTATCACAGTCCAGGAGGGCACTCCATACACCACCATATAGGTCCGTTTGCTTTATTGAAGAGGTCTTAGTATTCCTCTGGTTGCGAATAGCCAGGGTATTAGTTGATGAAAAATAAATTAAATAAAAAGTTCTACAACTTTCACATGTACTTTGTGTTTCATTGCCTTATCATTTTTCGGTAACCATTGGAGCAAGAACACATTGCTGTCTAGAAGCTAATAACCTGCCATGTTCTGCAATCACCCCTACTGTGCAGATCATTACAGGAGAGAGCTCTGATGGACATAATGCTATATACACAGCTCTCTCATGATCACGATGGATTTCCAGTTTTTTGCTCTAAATGACAATGTTTCCACTCATCGACCGCAAGCAGATAGATTAAAATGGTAAAGAAACTGAAACACAAAAAAGTTGCAGAACGTTTCTGGCTGAGAGTGGCTCATAGAGAATCCCTGTAATTAGCACACAGCAGACACCCTCTCAGAGAGGCTGCCCATATCCTTGCCAGTACTTTGTGACAGCCGGTGGGAGCAGCTGACGGAGAAGTTTGGTTACATAAAAGTCATCACAAGTTTATGCCAAGAACTTTGGAATTCTTTTCAGACCAACATAGCCATTATCAGATTTCTCCTGCTTGGAACAGGAGTCATCCCAATCACTGTATAATACGTTTTAGAATTTCAACAAGATGCAAAAATAAAATAAAATCTGCATTTTAAAATAATGCATGAAAATATGTCTGGATATTTACAACAACTTAGGAATTATTCACATAAACGCAAGAAAACCCCACAACATGGTTAATTTTTGCGCTCTATAGGAGTCTATGAAGGTACAGAAAAATGCACCTATTCCTTGGGAAATTACTTTGCACATGAACTGTGCAATTTTCCTGGGAAATTAATTTGCACAGCCATGGGTGTGTCCTGCGCCGATGCGAACGATCCGTATGAGAGCAGAAAGTACAGTAAGATTCGCAAAAACGTTTTTGCGCATGCGCCTGTGTGAAGCCACACTTAAACTGATTAAACTCAATTGTCCATTGAAATCAAAGGGAGCATGCTTGTGTGGGGGTTTTTTGCATGCAAATATGCTAGGCATGTGTGTGCAAAAAATGCAGTAAAATACGCACAGACGTGTGCAAAAACACAATGCCCATCGTGCAGATGCGTCTATAAATACGCTTACGTCCGTGTGAAGCTGGCCATAGCTAAAAAGTTTTTTAAGCCCTACTACCAAATATCAAAATGTTATTTGTTACCCAAACCCCAACGTCTGCATGTTCCAGGCATAGCAGCTTGATATCAGATATTAGTTCCATTAGTTACGTATAAGCCTTATCATACGTCTTGAATGAAAGGGGGACTTTGCTGTAGCTTCAGAATTCCATTGGTAACATTGCTAGAAACATTGTATCTAGATACTTCATCAGGCTGGCTGATGGCTGCGTTATAATACTGGGGCATGGTTAATCCGGTAAAGTCTTCAGTATTACAAAACACGATGATGATGTCCAGGGGAATACAAGATGAACTGCAGATAAATATTCAGAACATGTAGAAAATACTATATCCTTACAGATTGTCCTTTGTGGCCAGCGCTTCCATTAGAGAGCTCCAAGAAATCATGGTTCCAATAAAAAAGAATATTTCTAAGCCCATGTAGATACAATGTATAATCCAGATACCATGAAATCATAGAAATCCCATTTTCAGATCAGTCCTTCCCTGGTTGAAGAGAAATGAGCAAGCTCTGCTACAAAGCTGTATATAAGTGTAATGAGGGCCACAAAATACAGAAATACAAATATATTTTAAAATATAATATTATCATTGTCAACACTGAGCTCCTATTTACTGCTAAGAAATGAAAATATTCGGAATAGTGTCATTTGTTTCGGGAGATCCATAAAAGTTTCAACAACTAACATGACTTGTTTCTTTGCAAAATATGCCATCACCAGTTGTAAAAGCTGAAAGTGTTTGTGCCCACTTCTGCTTTGTGTCCTGACAAACAAACCTGCCGTTTCCTAGACAAGGTCAGAGGCTCCTAGAAGAGCATTCATCTGTTAATCATTAAGGTTTTTTCTATTTTGTCACGGTATAAATAAAGTCTCACCCAAAGTTACCTTAAAAAGAGTTTGTCACCAGCCGCAACAAAGTTTATTCTTTACTTCATCTGCAGGTTACATAACGCCTTACCTGCCCTGCAATGAAATATGCTGTAAAAAGAGAAATCCGCACATTCATACATACAGAATATTACAGAATTGCATTATATTAAACTTCTTAGGACGGACTCACACGGACATTTTTGCGCACATTCCGCAGGAAAAAACTGCATCATGCTCTACTTTTGTGCGCATAGGAGTCTATGGGGAGGGGGGGGTGCGCAAATCAACACTTAATACTGCGTAATTGCACAATATGCTGTACAATTTCACGAGAAATCAAACACTTCTGGTATTCATTTGTCTTAACAGACTTTTAAGTCATAGCGCCGGTGTGCCCAGAGCCAATGTGAAAGGTACCCAGCAGTGCAAAAAGTAAAATTCACAGATATGTGCAATAGCAAGACATCCATAGTAAAAAAAAACATACACAATAGCTCATGTGAGGCCACCCATAACCCTTTTCAATCCACTGTCTGACGTCTTAAGACATTATGATTTAAGGCTTTACAGCTCCAATGTTGGAAGACGTCCGTTGGGGTTCTCTTACTGTATATTGCCAGCCTCTCTGCTGTCGGAGCCTATCCAATGTGTCACCTCATGCAGTACTGGCTTTACCCAGCATATAGCGCCGTTGTATAACAGCAGAAAAAGAGTAAGCCCTCTAGGAAAACCAGGATACAAATTAGATTGGAAAGGGTTAATGTAGTTTTAGATTGCACTTCATAGGTAGTCTTATCCTTCCACAGAAAATAACCCTTAAAACCTAACTTTTAATAATTATTACATAAAACCAAAGGGACATATATATCAACAAAAAGAACAAACAACCCTATAATCACTACCCAACGGGCAGCAGCAAGAATTGAGTTGGTAATGACCCACAAAAAGAGGACAAGAGGTAAGTGTGCACACAGGAGTTCACAATTCTCCTAGTCCACTATACTCTCATAAAGTAAGATTTGCCTCTATGGAGTGCCTGATGCATCCAATATAGTGGCTGGTATGGAACAACTCACCACCCTGATACTGCCTGTTGCACGAGGACCTAGTTGAGTCTGTATGGCAAATAGATGCACTAGCTAGAAAATGTGAGTAATACTTAAAGGCTTTGGTATGACTAGAAGAAAGAGATATACCTCTTTATGATGCTTACTACACCCAATAAAATGGTTGGTGGGGATCAAAGACAGAAGCCAATCGTTCACACAACCATATTTCTGCCTGTTGGATGAGTCTCTAGTTGAGCCATAACAACAGAGTAGATGCCATAACTAGAGAAAGAGAGCAATACTTCAGAGCTTCGATACGACTAAAAGAAAAGACTCTTGTTGGAATTTGATGAATGTCATTAAAGGTTTGACGCATTTCAATTAGACATCTAACTTCATCAGGAACTATGTAGGTCTCTATACTGATTCGAACAAACAACTAAAAGAAAGATGGATCCACTAATAGGGCCCCCAGATGTATTGCATCCCTCAGAAGCTATTCTGGAGGAACCAAGGCACAATCACCCCAGGTCACTATCTACGGCTCAGAGCCCAATCCTCCCAAGCTAAGAAAACAAAATAAATCAAAATAAACAAATGGTAGTAACTAGACATGAGCGAGCGCGCTCGTTTAAGGCTGGTACTCGTGTGAGCATCGGTATTTTCGAGTACCTGATTACTCGTCCATGCGGGGTGGAAGAGGGGCAGTGGGGGATAGCAGGGTGGAGAGTTAGAGAGATCTCTCTCTCTCTCCCCGCCACCCCCCCCCCCCCGCATGGTGCTCAGACGAGTAATCAGTTGCTCGAAAAGACCGATGCTCGCTCGAGCATCAGCCGTAAACGAGCGTGCTCGCTCATCTCTAGTTGCAACATCAGCCCTGATGGTGGACTGACGGTTGTATCATAGGTAGTCTACATGGTACAGCATATTTACGCAGGTATCTAAAGATACACCATATTTACGCAGGCATTTAATTTACAAAAATCCAATGCTAACTGCTTCCAATGCTTCAGATGCACAATTTTTGGCCGCATTTTCAGTCACCGATTTTATACACGGCATGAAGAGACAGGTCTTGCCCTATCTTTTGACGTAATATGCAGCAAGCTCCCATAGACTTCTATGGCAGCTGGGGAAAAAAAGGGGGAGGGGGGAAGTTACCCTGTGTACAACGCTGAGAAAAAGAAGACTGCTGGCCCTAATTAATCGTTATTGGTCATTCCGATCATTTTACAGCAATCGCTCATTTTCATTACCTCTGTGTATCTTTTTGCCTATACGTAGCAGCGCCCCGTGTAAATGGCTTGAAATATGTGAATAAAGATCGGGATTTGCAGCAAATCTTCATTCATGCGATTTTACGGTGCATGCAGGCCAACATAAAAATGCATACGGCCATGTGAAGGAGGCCTAATAGTAATTGGTGCATAATCTAACATTTTCTGCTGATATGTCTGTATGGCATTTTTATTACTTTGATCTTTGGACATGTTCAACCTTGATATTGATTCTTCTTCTGCGCAATGTTGAGGAAACAATTTTATTATATATCATGCATTACACATATTTTTACAGTTTTGTGAATTTTAATGATTTTTTTTTATGGCTAGTGCCTGTGCAAACACATCATGGGCGTATCTAGTTACTGTGCTATTAAAAGCCTCATGCCATGTTGGTGCCTTAAGGACTCATGTCCACGGGGAAATCAGGCCCGCGCGGATTTCTGCTGCAGATTTCTGCTGCGGATGCACTATGAGTGTCTTTTTTGTCATGCGGGAGATTAATTGAGATATGAGCTCTATGAGCTACCGCACGCATGATCAGCGTAAAAAAGGGAGCCCGCCGCGTTTCTTTTTCCCGCACGTGAAATCCACAAATCATTTAAAATACCATCCGCGGCTATTTAATTAGCTGCAGATGGTCGATGCTTTCCTTTGGGATGCGGATTTGTGGGTTTTTTACACGTGGATTGGCTAAATATAATTTCCCCGTGGACATGAGGCCTTAGGCTCCTTCTTTCTGGAGTATTTGCAGGGAACAGAACCCATTGATTTTCATGGGTTTGTTCACATTTACGTTTTTTTGCGAGCATATTTTGATTGCGCATATAAAATACAGCATACCCTACTTTTGTGCACCAAGGATCCCCAAATGTGAGCGCAATACACAAGGAGGTGCGCAATTCTGCTGGAAAAAGAACACATATGGAACTCATTGGGCTAAATAGCCATTTAAATAGGGGTGTGTTTGTCTGCCACGCGCAAATGAACATGCCATGCGGGCGCAGAAAGTGCAGTAAAATATTGTGCTGAGGCGTGCATAATTATGCACACGCCTGTGTGAAGGACACTTACAGTGGTTGTATCAAATTAGAAATAAATTGTGCTAAGCCGCAATACCACAGGGAAAAAAGTTGTGTCATACTCTATACAGCAACGATTTGCTATTTTATTTTTGTAGCCCATGCTTCCCTATGAAGTCTTCCTCTCTGTTGCATCTCATCACATGGAAATGTGGTTTTCGTGCGGTGTGATGCAACTTTTACAGTAGGAAATCCTACTGTTTGTCCCTAAAATAAGCCCTAGATGCATAAAGAAAAAACAAAACAATACATTACCTAACAGGCCCTGTCTGCTTCACCGCACTTCTCAAAAATCTCGCCTCCAGTATGCGTTAGCTCTGATTGGTTCTCGAGCGACGCGGCTCAGCCAATCACGGCAGCGCTCGATGCACAAATCACCACCATCGGGGCAGGATTTTTGAACCTCCTTATCAGTAAGCGCTGGCTGAAGGATACGGAAAAGTGCCGCAGATCTGCCGGAGGAGATGTGCACCTGCTAGGTAATGTATTTTTTGTTAATGTAGCCAGGGCTTATTTTCAGGGTAGAGTTTATATTTAAAGCACCCAGAAAATCCTGGCAAAAGAGCGCTACAAAGACGCGATGAAAAAATGCAGTGATATTGCACAGAACATAGCTGCGATTTTCTGGTGGCGAAATCGCTGTCGCCTGTGTGAAATAGGCCTAAAACTGGATTGCCCTGTCAGATCTGGGACAGTTGGCACATATGTGTATATTGCCTTGTAGACTAAGGCTAAGGCTACACTCACACAGGCGAGCTCGATTGCCAAGGTGATTCAAAAACGTCTTGCATCGCTTCTGTGGAGTTGCGATCCTCAGGCTCGTAGTTCACACATCAAATGATCACAAGTGTTTCCCATTGATGGTAAACATCACATCGCACGGTATGCGAGCGCCATGTGTTGTCTTTTAAGCTCCCATTGAAAAAAATGGCGGAGGATTTCTGTAAGAACGCTAAAAGATACAGCATGCTATGATTTTTTTTTTTTTGCTGTGAGGAACAAAGTTGTGAGTGTGAATGAATCCAGTCAAAAGAATGGATTTCATATTCATTTAAATTTTGTGCGCATCTCACAAAACTGGCATGAGACTATCGCTCCTGTGAATAAGCCCTGACTCGCATTCAGAGCCAATCCGTGGAGCGATGAGGCCTAACCGCGCAGCTGAAGCCTCTGCCTGTCTCTGTGGTCACTGCAGCTCTTTAGGAAAGTGAAAAGGTTTGTGAGATGAACAGTTTAGTGAGAGAGAACATGGCGGCTTCCTGGCTGTCACTTAGAATGGAGGGCAGTGTTTGGCCTACTGGAACCCATTACGACTCTCTACAAGCATTCTCTAGCATGAGGTTAGAGTCGGCCGGGCTGTGAGGCCAGAGAGCATGGTACGCCACAGCTGCTGTAAGCCTTGTGTATTGTACTACATAACAGGAAGATTAGACTATAAAAACAGTTTTACTGGGCAGCCGGAGGGCAGTCGTAGGAGGAGCAGATGGCAGCTGAGCCAGGAGGCTTCTGCCTGAGGAGGAGTAATGGCCGCCGCGCCGCATGAGGACACCAGATACAGCAGCTGATAGTCAAAGTGTTCAGTCAGGCCCGAAGGTTCTGCTTACAGCTGCCCAGCGCTTCTTACTGCCACATTTACCTCACCGTTTTCTTCTAAGCTTTCTCTTTGGACAACGGAATCCGAATCCTCAGTAGCTTATTTTGTGGTATTTTGTAGATGACGGAACCCTTCAGGAATGACGCGTTTGTGGTGATTTTCTTCGCCATTCGCAATATAAAGCTGTATTCACACGAGCGTACTTGTGTATTTGATTACAATGGGTTCATTCACATGCGTGTATTTAACATGCGCCATTCAGTCGCTCAAAGAAACTGCGCAGCATGCTGTATTTTTATGCACAATTACGCAGGGAAAGAGGACATTTGGAACTCATTAAACTAATGGCTAAGGCCTCAGTCACACGAGCGCATCGGCACCCGTACACCGGCGCCGATGCGCCCGTGTGACTGACACCAGCAGACGGGCGTACCTGCAGGCTGCCGTCTCTCTGCAGCGCAGGAGGAAAGAACATATGACCGGCTTCATTGCCGGTCATGTGTTCTTTCCTCCGGCGCTGCAGAGAGACGGCCGTCTGCAGGTACGTCCGTCTCCTTCCTGCAGTCACACGGGTGCATCGGCGCCGGTGTACAGGTGCCGATGCGCTCGTGTGACTGAGGCCTTAGAGCGTAAGTAAAAGTTTTTTTGTGTACAACTTGCACGCACAAAAACTACAGCAAAGTCCGCTGATGCCAGCGTACATACGCCACACCCGTTATATGCGAAATATGCATCACAAATACGCTGGTGTAAATCCGGCCTTAGGGCAGACTTACAGGAGCATGAGCACAAAATCGCACATATCTGCGTATTTTCCTGTATTTTTTTTCCTCTGCTCGCGGAAAGCACAATTGGTTTTCGCAACTGTGCAGGAAGAATCGATTTCCCAATGCATGCTATGGGCTGCATTTGCTGGAATCAGTTAAACATATATTCCTGCCTGTTTTGGATCTGCACTCGATCCACATATATTAGGCTGCTTTCACACCTGCGTTAGGGCTTAGTTCAAGGTTTCCTTCTCTCTGGTCCATTTTTGGAGGAGAGAAACTGATATAAAATGGAAAAAACTGATGTTTTTTTCCCCATTGGTTTCAATGGGGTTTAAAAAAAAAAAAAAAGCAAGCAGGCACCCGTTTAGCCGCACAATCATTTGTCCTGTAACACCTAACTATGTGCTCCTAGGAGATATAGAAGGAGCTATACGTCGGAAAAACCCTATTTTCCCATTTCTTCTCAAAGCTAAAGCTAACTGTTGGGCAACAGCTGGCTGCTTATTGGCCGCTTGTCATGCTACCACTGATTGGTGGAGTGGGGTGGTGTGATAATCCAGAGCAGGAAAATATCAGGATGAGGCAGGATGTTAGGTGAAGTGAAGAGAAAAAGCGAAGGAGGAGTTAGTCAGTAGGTTAAGGGAGTCGGGAGAAAGCAGTTGGAGGAAGAGGACATACAGGAGATGTTCCGCAGTCTGGGCATAGATAATGTGTTTGGAAGTGGGAAACCAGTGTTTACAAGCTTCCTAATCAACAGCAGTGTGGAGGAGAAAGTTTGGGACCGGTCCACTAAACGGTGAGTTACATAAAACCCGGCGACGTCAAAGCCAGGGAGAGTAAAGAGGCCCATCTTAAAATCCACTTTATTAACTGTCTTAAAGTAATCCAGTAAGCCCATCAGATAACTAGGACTGTGTGAATTCTACTGAGTAACCTCTAGAGTCAAATAGAGAGAGGGCGTTGGAGGTTAAAGTGTGCTATACTGAATTCAACTGTGCACCAACGTTTATTGTGTGTTCTAAAGTAATATCTCTGCCGATTACTGCAAGACTGTCGTTTGTTCTGATGTTAATTTGCAATTCAAGCTTAAGTAAAACTGTGCACCTCCAGTTTACAACTCAAAGCTACCAGGACTCATGTCAGTTATTTCTCCATTAATTCTTGGTGTCCCGGATGAGGTGCTGGCGTCACGTGACAAAGCACCTTTTAGTATTTAGAGACAACCGAGTCAGGCACCTTTGCGGCCGTTGCCGGGAGAGATCGCAGAGCCACCCATGACATTCATCTGGCTTCCCCGTAGTCTCCCTCACATTGGCACGCCCCGCTTGGATGCTGCAACTGGAGAAAAAAATGAGTTGCTTTTTTTTCATTTTATTTCCGTTTCTCTTCTCTAAAAATGGAGCAGAGGGACAGAAACCCTGAAATGACCCAAACACTGGTGTGCAAGCAGTCTTAACCAAGTGTTATTACAACATGGTTTTGCTGTTGTTAAAATTTAGTAAAATGTTGTTTTTTTTTCAGATGTTTGAAGACAATTCAGAATCGGATATCAAACAATTTCCCCTTAAAGAAATTATTAAGACCTTGGACAGAATTTCTCTTGATCTGAAAAAACTCACTGGTGAGTAGAAATCTAAGCCACCTCTACCACAGCATGGAAAATTCCACAAAAGTGTTGCGGAATATGCTGGCCCAGAATTCCGCATCAAAATCCACACGGCTAAGGGTGACTACTAGCCACTACAGTTTTTTTCCACAGCGAAATTCGCAGCATTTTTTTTTTCTGCAGGGGTCTATGGGACTTGTTAAAATCGTGATCGCGCAAAATCGTGATTTCACGGTAAATTGCGATTTTGCACGATTGCGATTTTAACATTACAAGTCCCATAGACCCCTGCAGGAAAAAAAACGCTGCGAATTTCGCAATTAAAAAAAATGTAGTGGGTAGTCACCCTAATTGTGGATTTTGATGCGGATTTACTGGGAGAATTCTATTTTCAATTTCACATCAAAATCCACATATTAGCAGTGCGGATTTTGGTGCTGAATATTCCACAGGAGGGTATATACCACAATGCTGTGTGAAAGGTCCCTCAGAGAGCCCTGTGTAGTCCACTTCTGTAAGGTAGTTAAAATGAGCAATATTGGTTACTATTCATTACACTTGGCACTATAATATAGTGCATCAACCATGCCTAAGGCCACGATCAGACGAGCGTTTTTTTTTGTGTACAAAAAAAATAGCTTTTATTAGAACCAATGGTTCCCTATGGTGTGTTCACATGTCTGTTTTTTACAGGCGCAAAATACTCACACCTGCAAAAGATAGGACATGCATGCCTTGAATGCACGCCGCTAGGGTCCATGCTGCGCGTAAATAACAGAGGCGACAGGGGATGAGTGGACTCCTGGAGGGTTCTGTTAATCCCTGTGGAGAGTCCCCTCATCACTGAACACTGTGAGAGCACTGTCAGTGTTCAGTAATGAGGGGTCTGCAGCAGGGACTAAAAATAATCCCCTGTCACAGCTGTCACAGAGGAGTGTGATACTATCCCATTGCATTCTATGGGGCCGGCGTTGCTGCGGCCCCATTGAAAGCAATGGGATGAAGGTGACCCCTGCAGTGATGATTTTCATGTGTGTGGGAGGGGTTGGGGGGCTTGTAATATAAGCCCTACCCCGAAAATCATCCCTAGCTGTTAATGAACTCACCTAGAAGCGCTGTCCATCACTTCTCCCCCGCAATCTTCATCTGTCTTCTGGTGGCCAGAAATTGAAAAATCCCCACCTCCAGAAATCGCTGCCTCTGATTGGCCAAGCGCTGTGTACACAGTTCCCCTGCTTCCTGGAGGACACACATAGCTGTTCTAGACACCACTCCTATTTGGGCAGACCACCTGCCTCCAATTAGTCCACAATTCAATTGCTTCCTGCACTTTCCTTGTTGTGAGCTCTCCTTTGGAGTTGGCCAGAGATATATGTAGTTGAGGTCCTTTTCAACCCTGGATGGGTTGCTGTCCATCACCCTCTAGCTTCACACAATTGAAATCTTTGCTTTCTGTGTAATTGGCCCAAAAATCTGTCAGGAATTTTAGTATATGTGGTGTTTCGCAGGAGACCCTACCTCTCCCGCTAAACCTCTGTTCACTTTTTTCATCACTTTTCAAAAGTGACAAGAGAAGTGTAAATCCTTGTGCCAGTTATCCCTCCCCATTCCAGAGACAGGCCTGGCACTGCCTGGCCACATGACATTGCAAGGCACCCTGACTCATCCATCCGTGCTTCAAGCAATGCCCCCAATGAGAAGCATACCAACCTAATCTGAGATTCAGAGCTTACGTTTAAATATGTGCCTCTTCATGCATAGCTGTTTTTTGAGTGAGAATCTGTGGGCTCATCTGACATTAATGCAATGCGTAACTCCATCTCACTGGTTAATACTTTGTTTTGCAGAGGAATCAAACCTGCTGCTATGTGAGTTGAATTTAGAATGCAGTCAACCTGAAGAAACAACGTTATTGAAGCTTGAAGAGAAATCTGTTGTTAAGAAGAATAGACTATAGAGCTGTCTGTTATTGGCAGCCTGTGAACATGTTTATGTACTTCCATCATTTTGCTACAGAATAACAAAATATTAGTTGAACGTTATGTGTACTGAGTATTTCTTGTCTCAGTATTTTTATCACTTTTTTTGTTCAATAAAAGTAAAAAAGTTATAAACAAAACTGTCATCCATCAGCAGATTGGTCTTCACTTCTGTTCCCATATTTAAAGCCAAAGTATCTCAATTTACATTTTAATGCAGACTTTCCTACAGTTTACATTTCTTTGCTTTTGTTAACCCGGACTGCAAAATGGACGAGGGGGCAGGTCCTGGCAAAAGGAATGATTGCTGAGTAAGAGCACCAGGTTTTATAAAGACTCTCTCCCATCGGGTGGGGAAAGTGCAGGGTACTAATCCTAACAGTCTCTAGGCCCCATGCTGCCTCCCACTCCAGATCCTGCAGTGTTACCACTGGTCTCTATAGAGGATCTGCTTCTGTCTTTGACTCTTAAATTCAGCGCCCTGAAAAAGTATTTCCACCAAAAGTATTATCACCATGAAATATTCATAAGATGCGCCATGAACGCTTATCCTTACCCTAACCTATAAAGTCCTGGCTCTATCTGTTAGCTTCTATTAATTGAATAGGCGCATGGCAAAAGTGATAGGGATCTCCAGCAATTTGTTAACAATTGTAGACAAGGTACAGATGTTTAATAGACCTGTTCTGTGATCGGCGGACACCCCTGTGGTTAGAATCCTGCCAGCTGTACAGTATGTAGCTGCTTTTCCTACAAAGATGTCAGATTGCAGGTACATACAACTAAACACCTTCCAAGTTGCTATGACGTCGCCAGGGAGCCGAGCTATGAGACTCACTCACACACATAGTTATCTACAAACAGACAAGTGGTCATTAATAGTTTGATGATGGGAGAGATCTCTGTATTGTGTACTCATATATTTATACATAGTTCTTGGGTTGACCCTCACTTGTTTTCTTTCTAAACTAAATAATCCCAATTTTGATAACCCCTCTGGGTATTGTAGTCCACCGATTTCATTTATAACTTTAGTTGTCCCCCTTTAAACCCGCTCAAGCTCTGATATGTCCTTCTTGAGTAACGGTGCCCAAAACTTCATACAATATTCCATGTGTGATCTGACCAGTGACTTGTAAAGAGGAAGAACAATGTTCTTGTCATGTGCCCCTAGATCTCTTTTTATGCACCCCATCATCCTATTTGCTTTGGCAGCAGCTGCCTGACACTGGTTGCTCCAGTTAAGCTTACTGTTAACTAAAACCCCCAAGTCCTTTTCCATGTGAGCGTTTCCCAGTGGTTTCCCATATAAGTGTGTAATGGTGACATGTATTTCCCTGTCCATGTGTGTAACTTTACATTTATCAGTGTTAAACCTCACTTACTACTTTTCTGCCCAAGCCACCAACTTATCCAGATCCTCTAGGAATCTTCTTGCGTCCTCTCTTGTGGTAATTTCCTTACATATGCTCTCTATACTTTCATGTCTGTCTGGATCGTTTAATAAAGACTAAAAGCTTTTTACCCAACGCTGGACCTTCTCTGTTTTCCTGTGCATTGACATCAATGAGTTCTATTTTCTGCGCATTAAAATATACGCGCACACAAACGTGCGCAAATACGATCATCTGAAGATGCCCTCAGTTTGCAGAGTAAAAATATAGAATTTAACAAGGGCCGCCGACTGTGTAACTCACCAGAAACCTATGGGTCTGATTGTCAACCCAGGTCTGTGACCACAGCAGTACTTTCCATCAGAAGGAATTATATTATTACTATAAGTATCATAATCATTGAAAATATTTGGATGTAATGTTAATTTTCACAAGTGATTTAATATCAACGGTGATCAAATGAGCAGTACCTTACAAGCAGGAATATTTAACGATTACTGTGTATAGCAATAAATACTACATTATGCCGTTAGATATTAATCCGTTAGTAGGCGACAGGAAGCTTTGTTCTCCAAACTTCCGGACTGGATTCACACTAGCATTTAATCTGTTTTGGCTTTTTGTTTTTGTAGCAGAGAGACCCAATTAAAATGGAATGAAACAGATCTGTTTTTACTACCATTGATTTCAATGGGTTTTTAAAAAAAAATGGTAACCAAATGGAAAGCTTTACATTTTCTTCCACCCTTTTTTTGTTTAAATGAAACACATAATGAAGTCTGCAGAGGATATTTGTTGGGATTAAAAAACAGAAACCTAACAGAACAGAAGCAAACCGAAAACTTTCCATCTTCTTTCTATTTTTAAATACCCCATTGAAATCAATGGTGGTAAAACAGTCAATTTTATTCCATTTAATTCCATCTCTCAGAGACACAAAGGAACAGAAACAGAAAGCCAAAAAGTAGAGGGAATCTACCCCAATGTGGAAAAGACTCTTTTTTAGATAGTTTCTCTACTTCGGCAGGTATAAGTGTTTTCTATAAAAGGGAAAGTCTATGGGAGTTATAGAAAGAGAACAGAAATGTGCTCAGCTCCTTACATAACTCCAACAATCTTCAATGGAGAGAGCTAGGTTTCCTGAGCATTGATTTCAGCGGCGTCATTGCACATAAATATGGTAAAACACCAAACAAATACAAAATGATTTTTTAGGAACTGTGATATCTATAAAAATAGGAATGATCTCCAATGTGTTCATCAGGTGGAAAGAGAAGTCTGAATGAACAAACTGATACTGCTAATTGGTGAATGCAATTAATGATGTTTAGTGTAAGCTGGTCTCTAGTCTACAAAGAACAGAATATTAGAATTGGTCAAGTCTGAAAAACTTAAAAATTTCAATAGACTTAGGCTGCCTGCAGACGGGCAGGTCGGATCCGGCGGCGAGGATTCTCGCTGCGGGACCCGACCTGAGCGCTTGCAGGGACCAGTGCGTACTCCCCCGCGCCCGCTGGCCCCGGCTGTTTGAAGTGCCGGCTTGCCCAGCAGCCGGCGCATGCGCAGACCAGAGCCGTCGGTGGGTGAGTGACATTTCTGTGCGGGGCTCGCAGAGATAGAGCTTGCCGCAATTTGTTTGACGCGCGATATTTCGCGCGGCCAAATCACGGCCGTCTGCATAGGATTGCGTTTGTTAACGCAATCCTATGCAGGCTTCCAGCGGCGGAAATTTCGCGGAAAAACCCAGCCGCAGAATTTCTGCTCGTGTGCAGGCGGCCTTAGGGGCCTTTCACACAGAATGGAATATTCAGCAAAAGCGCTGCAAAATATGCTGTCCTGCTGAATATTCAGCACCAAAATTTGCACTGCCAACATGTGGATTTTGGTGCAGAATTGAAAATAGCTAAATTTTCTAGTAAATCTGCATCAAAATCTGCAGTTAGCGGTGTGGATTAAATGTTGAATTAAAGGACGCATATTCCATAACGCTGTTGCGGAATAGTCCGCTCTGCGTAAAACAGTATGTCTAATACACTTTTACAACAAGGTTGACAGAAGTAAAACAATACGACTTAAAGCATTACAGTAAATCACTAAATAAAGGTCCTGTCAGCGATACATGAAAGTTTGCAGTGTTGTCTTGAACCTCGGTCTTTGCCATCAATAAGAAGAAGAGGGATTTTACGGAAGTAGTCAATGATGTCAGACACAGAATCAAAAGTCTGTTGAGGAAAAATGAAAGAGAAAATAGGTAACAATGTTGGTGATGCTAGATTGTGAAAATTCAATAAAGTCAAAAAATTAAAAATGCAAGGTGCTAATTTAAGAGATATTCTAGATTTTCAGAGAATCATAGAACAATATTAAAAACTGATTTGTATAACTAAAGAGCTTCCATTAAGCAATAAATTAATTTTAAAACAAATTCTTCTACTATCATTGCATCATAAATTCATTAGCTTCCCAGTGCAGTAATTTTATACCCATTTTCATCTGTCCAAAATAACAAGAACAATTTTCTAACTACCTAATACACACTGTGCACTGCTCCCATTGGCCAGGGCTAATTATTTGACCAGCTCTGGCCAATCAGAGAGCAGTTGTAGTGCATTGATAGTCTAACACTACCAATGTGCTGTGGGGATTAGGTAGTCTGAAGATTATGTTGGCCATCTTGGATGGCTGAAAACAGGACCTGGAACCAATAAATCGCAATGGTTGAGGAGAAGAACAACTACAGGTAATATACCCCCTTCCCTCATGGTCCTGGTATAGAGTTTGGTGTGAAAACTGGAGGGGGAGAGTCATCTTAAAGACAGTGTAAACAGAAAAAGTAAGGAATGCTATACCTCATGCCCTCCTGATCCTAAAAGGTAGACTTGATCATTCTGGTTATAGCGTATCCGTATATTATAGACTTTATTTCTATACAACACCATGAGAACATACGGCTGGGACAATGTTGATTGAGAGCAATTTCTCACCAGAAATGTACCGTCCTATGACAAATTAAAAACAAAAATCAGTATTTTAGACATAAAAATACATGAAGACAGTACTTTATTGAATGGATATAGTGGGTAAAAATACATTTCTACTCCCATCTTCCATGCTGTTCATAAAAAGTCACTTACTAACTCTCTATCTAATTGCTGAGAAGGTGCATCAACAAATATAAATGTCAATTTTAGGTCCCTTTCCAAATTAATTGTATACACGGGAACCACCCAGGTGCTTATGGGGTTGTCTGGTTGCAAAGTTATTTTTAAAATTAGATCCAAATGAGTAAGAATAATAAAACGGTTGAGTAGGACCTGACTCCAGACCGAGGACGACGCATCTCCTTGAGCTCCGCATGGCTACAGTCTTGTAAAGTTACAAAAAAGCATTCCAGCAGTGAGAGAGAAGCCCGAAAGATCTGTCAAACTCATTGACCTGCAAGATGACAAAGCGGAGAATATCCCAAACCCAGCCGCAAGCTTAAACATGCCCCAGAAAGAAAACCTCTCAAACTGCTCATAGTGATACTTACATACTTCATTCCTAACCTATCGATGGGGTTGTGGGTTCGAGAGGGTATTGAATTTGTTTCTGATCTCCTAGATGGTAAAAAGATGATTCCGTTCCATACTCTTAGGGAGAAATTTAACCTCTCCACTAGCGAATTTTATCCGTACTATCAAATACAATTGTTTTTAAATAACACCCACATAGAGGAATACACTTTCCCAAACACTCTACTACTTCTCTTCTCTGAGTTCCAGACAACACAAAGCTCTTTTACAAGGAGATGTTACAAAATATTTTCTGGAGATATGGAGTTAACAAAGAAAGGTCACTTGTTGAATTGTGAAAGGGACTTGGGAGAATGTTTTTCCCCAGAACAATGGATCCTGCCCTTCGAATGGGCAAACAGGTCTACCATATGTAATCTCTTACAAACCCATGACAAGGTCCTGAGGAGATGCTACTACACTCTGGCCAAACTGGCAAATAGTTTTTCTAATACTAGCAACATGTGCTGGAGAGGGTGTGGACAAGAGGTTATGATTTTTCACATTCTCTGGAACTGCCCATTGATACAAGTCTACTGGAAAGATGTATTTCAGACCCTCAAGGACGTAATGGATACGGTAGGACGTAAAAACCCAAAACGTGCCTTGCTACTCTTGGGTTGCAATAGTATACCTATTCAGTGCTCCTGTCACGTTTTGCTGTCTGCTAAGCTTACATTAACTAGGAAGTGGAAGTCCATCATACCCTCCAATATCAAAGAACTGCATGATATGGTAGGGGATCACAGCTCTTATGAGAAGATCTATGCTAGGGCTAATGACAACCTTCCCAATTTTAATGTCATGTGGAATCCCTGGCTGCGTTATTTGTTGGAATTATGTTTTGTTCTTTTTCTTTTATTCTTATATATATTCTTTTCTTATTAGACTCTCTATAAGTCAAGATATCTGTTAAATTTTGCCTGCAATTTTATATTGGTTGAAAGAACTATATACAGGAGACTCTGGCTCGAGGTCAGACGACCTATCGTTTGTCTCCACATGTCATTAATTATTCTTCAAGCTACCGTATGATAATGCATGTATTATGTAAAAATCCCCCCAAAATTATTTGGGTAAAATAATAATACAAATTTCTCCTCAGCCCCGTGCTGTAGCTCCCAAATTCTCTTGGTCTCTGTTGACAGTGGAAGTCAGGTGACTGCTGCCTGCCAATCAGAGACCACAGGGTCACCACCCATTTTCCTGGCATCGGTAGCGCCGGCCCCATTGTAAGCAATGGAAGAACTTTGTGAACCTCTGTGACAGCAGTTGCAGGGGATTCCTTTATCCCCATGGGGAATCCCTTCAAATGCAGCGGGGGTGAAGGGATTCCCCGCAGAGATAAAGGAATTACCTGCCGCTGCTGTCACAGAGGATTGTGAAGTTCTCACACTGCTTTTAATGGGGCCGCGCTGCTGCCGCCCCATTGGAAGCAATGTGATGATGAGATTCCCCGCAGTAATGCGAGGCTGTTTTCACATGAAAATGCCTTGCATCCACGGGGCTTTCACATGGTGGAAAGTGCAATATTGGGCCGTGAATCCCGGCCCAATGTTGCCCTCACCTGTGTGAAACTAGCCAAAAGGTAATATCAACATGTAGATAACAGATAATCCACCATTCACAAGGTGATCAGCTGTGACTATCTAGTCCCTCCCCTGCAAAATGACAGATCACCAAACATGTCTAGCACAGTCTCCCAAACAAGTCAATGAAAAAGGAAGTAACACGGCAGCATTAGTAGGTGCAAAAAGTTAACAAGAATTTTTATTCTCCCATACCAAAAATAGCAACTATGTTTTGACATGTTGAGAAAGCTTGAGAAAGACCAACAGGTCGAAATGTAGCTGCCAATTTTTTGCTATGGGAGAATAAATTTTCTTGTTAACTTTTTGCACGTAAAAGTACTGCTGTGTTATTTCATTTTGAATTGACTTTGTTCATGGTCCGCCACGGCTATTGCATTTTTGTTGTCCTGCCCTGATTGGGAACTTATATGTGCTCCTGGGGACAACCTCTTTCTATTATAAACAAGTCAATGAGTCGGCTCCTGTCCATTGTGTGAATGGCCTATGAAGTTGCTATAAAGCATAATCCCCATGCTCTACATGCTGTTAAATATAGGTCGGGAAAAACAGCAGCCCCATAAGTATAGACAACAGAATAAAAAAATCTACTATCAGAAAATAAAAACAGATTAGAAAAAGAGAAAATGTTTCCCTTTCTGGTTTTAATTAGTAAAAAATGCACACTAAAGGTCAAAACTTTTAGAACACGTAAATTTCCAGTTTTTTTGATATTTCCACAGTTTAATCTCTCAAACTTTACTGTACTTGGAATTGAAAACATGAATCAAATAAACAAGATGAATAAAAGAATGGATTAGTTTTGTTTCACCAAATCAAATCTAGATTTTTGACTCTTTGGCCGCCTGCATATGACCGGATTGGACTCCACATACGGGAGCCTGCAGCGGAATCCAACCCTGTGCCTGGCCGGTGACCCCATGTACCTGTTTTTTCTTGAACTCTTCTGTACTGTGGATGGTCTGGCTAGTCAGCCGTCGGACATGCACAGTACAGATTTTCCCACGCCCCGTTAGGCAATGACGCGTGTCCCGCGACTTTACCGCACAAATATAGAGCATGCTGCAGTTTTTCCTTGGTGAGCAGAAAATCGCAATTGATTTTCACTTGTGTGCAGGAAAAAGCGCTTTTCCATTGCATGCTATATGTGGTACTTGCTGTGGAATACGGGGGCGCAATGCAAATCTCCCCATGTGCAGCTGGCCTTCAAAGTAGTCACCTTTAACGGATATAACACCTTTACAAAATTCAAGCATTTTTTCTACAAATGCATTCAGATATTGTTCAGAAATTTCTTCTCAACTTTGTTGCAGAAGTTCCCACAAATGTGCTGCCCTTGTAGGTTGCTTTGCTTTCACCCTTCTGCCCAGTTCATCCTAAACAAGCTCAATCGGGTTAAAGTCTGGAGATTGTGCAGGCCATTCCATTCTTTTAAGCCTACTGGCTTCTTCTTGTCTTCTTAAGTAATCCTGACATATCCTAGAAGTATGTTTTGGACCATTGTTTTGCTGTAATATGAACCCCTGACCAACTAGGTGTACAGCAGAGGGTATTGCATGGCATATCAAAATTCTGTGGTTGTCCTTTTTGTCCAGTGTGCCAGTCATGTGTGGAAGTTGCCAGCTCTGGATCCAACAAAAGAGCCTCATGTTTGACAGTTGTAGTCACACAGAAACCATCCTTTCACCTACTTGATGACTTGTAAAAACCCTGCATGATGTACCAATGATGTCAAATTTTGATTCATCAGTCCATAAGACCATCTTCCACTCTTCAGTAGTCCACTGGAGGTGCTTCTTCTTTTTTTATTTTGCAAGTCTTTTTTTATTTTGCAATCTTAGCAGTGGCTTTAATACTCATACTCTACCTGTCAAACCTGCAGATAGAAGTCTTCTCTTCACAGGTGAAATAAGCTGCAATAAGCCGTGCTTGAATATTTTGCGCCATAAGGCGCTGATCATGCAAACTGTTGACTATTAAAAACTTGCCACCTGATTTTGCAGTGGCCTTTGGTCTGCCAGACGTCTTCCTGTCAGTTTCCTCCAGTTTCCAAGTGTCTTTTAATGGTATATGAAACTGTACTGACTGCCATCTTGACTTTCTTGGCAATTTCTCTGTAGGCCAAATCTACACTTCTAAGGGTTATAATTGTTTGTTTCCTTTGGTTAATTGCCCATTTCATGCCATTATGAAGAGCAACACTGTCTACATCCTGCTCTAGAGGATGCTGTAATGTAGCCTGTCCCAACATTGTTTATATAGAATCAGAGGATTTTAAAGTAATCTACAAAAGTTGAGACATCTGTAGGAATAGTTTGCATCCAATTTCAAACCATAATTTGGTTTTTTTGATGCAGAGTAGCTGTCCCTGATATGTTCCCTGAAAAGAGCCCTTTAGTAAAAATCATAAATTCAGACTATTGTTGCATTCCAGGTTAAAATTTTTATAATAATTTTAGGTTTTTAACTTACTTATGAACCTTTGAACCATTTTATGTTTTGCTTGACTTGAACTGTGTTAACATCAAAAATACTGAAAAAATTGAGATGTTGTAAAACATTTGACTGGTGTTGTAGTTGATACATATCATTTAAATGTGGCTTTGTCACAAATCTTGCTGTGGATTCACCATGGTTTTCACCCTGTCCATTGAAAGTGATGACATTTATACTGAAAGACCTCAACGAAAACTGACATGCTGTGGACTTAAAATCCGCACCACGGGTCAATTTATGCTACAGATTTTTTTGCAATGTGTGGATGAGATTTGATAAAGTCTCATCCTCTTTGCTGGTGCTATAACATGATTAGATTTTCTATGCGCAATTCCACAGTGAAGAAAGCAGAGTGTATTCACTACATGTAAACATTCCCTTGGAACAGATGCCCTCGAATTGTTTTACTATGGTGAATGTAAGTATTTACTGAAAAAAAATGTCAGTAGAGCTGGTATGTCCTCTTTAAGTGACACGTAAAAGTACTTGTGAAATGTATTTTTGAATTTGTTTTAGGTTAAAAAGTTTAATATAAGTTTAAATATAAAGTATATTATTACTAGAGATGAGCGAGCGTACTCGGATAAGCACTACTCGCTCGAGTAATTGGCTTTATCCGAGTACCGCTGTGCTCGGGGCTAAAGATTCGGGTGCCGGCACGGAGCGGGGAGCTGCAGGGGAGAGCGGGGAGGAACGGAGGTAAGATCTTTCTCTCCCGCCCGCTCTCCCCTGCTCCCCGCTGCGACTCACCTGTCAGCCGCAGCGGCAACCGAATCTTTAGCCCCGAGCACAGTGATACTCGGATAAAGCCAATTACTCGAGCGAGTACCGCTTATCCGAGTACGATCGCTCATCTCTAATTATTACCAAATCTTCTTGTAATGTAGCCAATTGTGAAATAATGAAATTAGTAGAATGAAATGATAGAAAACGCATCCATTGTCCTACCTTGTTGATAGATCTCAAAGCATTCTCTGCATCCCTTCTTGACATATTACCCAGATACCACTGTTCTGAACAAATACCCTAAAATACATACTGATTAATGTATAAAGTACAAAAAGGACAACATTCAGATAAATACTATACTTTATTTAAAGGGTTGTCCAAGTTCTAGATCCAATGTAAAACCAGATCCCCAAGCAGTAACATAACAAATAAGGTTTTTACTCACCTCTCCCAGCTCCTGCTGAATCATACGCAACTCCTCCTGGTCTCCCCTCTGACGTCACACTTACAGGCTGCCACTCCAGTTTACAGGATGTCATTGGTTCCTGAGTTAATGATAAAGCTCAGTGATCGATCGTGGGGCACAGCAGGAGTAGGGAGACGTGAGTACGAGCCTATTTGTTATGTTACTGCTTGGGGAACTGGTTTTACACTAGACCTACAACTTGTACAGCCCCTTTAAGCAAAATAAAAAAACCCTGAAAAAACAGAGATTAAAATCACATTGGAATCAAAGGATTTTCTGATCACGGTAAGCCATTATTTAGGGTGATGTACTCTATATTCTACAATGTATCATCATGAAAACAAAGAATGATGAAATGATCAACACATGCTATGCTCAAAGTCTCATCGCAGTTTTCCATAATGCCCTCCTTAGTCTGTGCTGCTGTTTCCTCTCCAATACATATAATAAATTGTCATATGTTCTCTTTTGTCCTTTTGATGTATCTGCTTTCCTAACACACACTGTACATCATTACGGGGATTTTACATAATTAGTATGCAAAACAAAATTGCATATTTCTCTGTGTGGACCCAATTTATGATGACATCGTAAGCTTTGGTATTCACTGTTACTCTATATTCAGACATAGCATCAAAAAACTGGCACAAAAATGATTCTACATCTAAATTCACACCACATATAAGGTGCACTACTACAAATATGGAAGTAGAATCTCACAATGTAAACTTCAATGTATACTGCCCTTCGAGATAATATAATAAGTGCAGAAGTATGTAATTCTAAGTTACCTATTGACCTATTATATAAATTACATTTTTGTGCTACCATATTTTTAAAGAATTTTGGGGGATTTTTTAAAAAGTTTGGTCACAATCTATAGTTTAAAAACATCCTAAACTCCTACATTTGTCACACTGACCACGGAGACTAATATTTGTCTGTCACTTCCTATACTTTGCAGCAGTTATCTCACTAACATCACAGGCAACACCTCTTTGTAGATAACACAGGATCTTCCATTCACAATTGGTAATAAGCTATAACTATCTACTATCTACTCCCCCTCCCTGCAAAATTACCTATGTCATGTATAGAATTGTCTCCCATACACGTCAGTGGGCCAGCTCCAGTCCATTGTGTCCATGGCCTGTGAAGCTGCTCTAAGCATATCTATAATTGCTGCTAAATTTAGCTCAGGAAAGATGTCCACCCCCATAGTCATGTTTAGAGAAAAAAATAAAAAATGATACAATCAAAAAAAACAGATTAGAAATTGGAAAATGTTTCTCTACCTGGTTTTAATTAGTAAAAAACGATTTGGCGATATAATCCTTTTAAGTAACTTTTTTCATTGTTATCAACAAATTTAGTTGCAAACATTTTCTAGCCAATTTAAAGGGGTTCTTTCATTAAAAAAAAAATTCTATACTCACCTATTCCTTCCCTGTCAGTCTACTTACAGCATTTTCTGCTCGCTGGTCTTTTCCTGTCTCCTGCAGTCCCTGGGGGAAGGGTCACATCACCTCCAGCTGGCTGATTCTTCTGCTTCCTGTGACATTACGTTCATCCCCAGGCAGTCATCTTCCTGCTCGGCAATGTATGCTACGTCACTAGTTCACAGCCTAGCAGGGAGTGCCGAGCTATTGGAGAGACTGCCCATGCCCGCTGTCTCTGCAATAGATCAGCATTCCTTCCTAGCCAGTGAACGCTATGTCCCAGGGATGTGACCTTCACTGACCTGCCGGAAGGAGGATGTAAGGAATGTAAGCTCTATAACAAGCTGACTGGTGAGGTGAGGTGACCGGGGGCACTGGAAAAGATCAGTGATGAGAAAATGCCATAAGGAGTCTGCCTGGGGAGGAATAGGGGAGTATAGAATTTTTTTTAATGACAAAACCCCTTTAATTTAAGCAAATTTAATGTAATTAGAGTCAAAGCTTTGTTGGAAGCAATCTGTGTATTCAATAAGAATAATATAAATCTCTTACATCATTTGTAGGTGTTGCATTATATGGGATATTTGTGACAGGAATTGGTGCTGGCGGTCTACCATTGGGTACTCCGTCTGAAAACCAATTATAGAACTCAAAATCAGCGAACAAGCATACAGTAATATTTATGTAAACACAGACCTTATGGGGGTACAAAGGACTATACAAAGCAAATGAAATATGGCAAGTTATCATAATACATACGGTACATCTCATGTTATTAGTCTTATGAACGTTTGTTGTTGTGCTGATCAATTTTATTGTTGTACTTCAGGAAGTGGACAATATATAAAAACCGGAGATGTGGAGCCTTATAACATAAGATTTTCATTATTATGAAGCGTACCTGGTTTATAAGGGGGGTATGGGAGGCCTCCAAGCCCTTGCAGTGGACTGGCACTGTGGGACCTATAAGACACATGGTCACAGTATTAAAAACCAGTTGAGTTCCTTACTACCCATTTAAGACTTTAACATCCTATGAGATATATACTGTATACATGTATATTTGCTATGTGACACCTTTTGTACAGATGCCACATACAGAATTGTAAAATGCAGTGTGAAGTAGGCTACTGTTCTGTCTTTCCTATATGCCTTAGACTGTACATCACATCAACTTTTCAGATGGGCTCCTGTTCACTAACAAATCAGGGCATGAGGAACTGCAAGAAACTAAACCACCAGGGATGTGTTGAGCCACGGAGTTATCCTCACTGCCAGATTTGAAACTGGGAAGGAAAAAAATTTCCCTAACACAAGGAAAATGGTCTCTGCCTTATGGGGTAGAGATCTTTTTAAGGAGAGTTCTGGATGTTTAGGAAATGGATGGCAGACAATTAGGAGAGTGGGGCTTAACCAGGAGCGTTGCAATTGTGTATTAATTCAATTTCCCAGTGTATGATTGTGCATGCCCAAGCAGGGAAAATAACCTACAATGTTGTTCTTCCAGTTTTTTTTTTTTAATTCATTAACATGTTTCCTAGCAACATGCATGAAACATGCAACTGCTACAATAGTACTTGCGTTGGCATTGCGTATGCATTGCGTATTATACGTGCCCATAGAGAATAGGGCTCTTGCCCGTGTAATACGTGATAAAATAGAGCATGCTGTGATTTTTCTCATGCGCATGACATACGTAATGACTACACTCAAGTGTGAATGGATCAATGAAAATCCATTTACTTTCATTGACTCTATTCACCACGTATTACACGTGCAATATACGCATATGTAATACGTGGTGCAAATACGCCCGTGTGAATGAGCCCTTACAGTTGACGTAATACAGATTATACTTTTGATAATAAAAAATTATAAGGCTTTCTTCTAGAGATGAGCGAGCATACTCGCTAAGGGCAAATACTCGAGAGAGTATTGCCTTTTGCGAGTACCTGCCCGCTCGTCTCAAAAGATTCAGGTGCCGGCGGGGGTGAGCGGTGAGTTGCGGGAGTGAGCAGGGGGGGCGGGGGGGGGGGGGGGTTGGGGGAGAGAGACAGAGAGATCTCCCCCCCCCCCCGTTCCTCCCAGCTTTCCCCCGCCGCTCCCCGCCCTCCGCTGGCACCCAAATTTTTTGAGACGAGCTGGCAGGTACTCGCAAAAGGCAGTACTTGCTCGAGTATTTGTCCTTAGCGAGTACGCTCGCTCATCTCTACTTTCTTCACTAATTCCTTACACGATTTGTGTTTGCAGTCAACAAGTTGGGATCTTCTATATTTACTTCCAGAGGATCAAGATCTGTCTTTCTCTTGTGTTAGTCACATCGGGGTGTAGAAGTGTATCGGTATGACCATCGCATGACCAGGACATATTGTCAACCATTAGAAGTGAACATGAAAGGTTCCCATTGAATGAGTGCAAGCAAAGCTCTCAAACAAAAGAAATAGAGTTGACCGAACATACTCTGCCGAGCTTGATGCTCATTCAAGTATTAGCGTACTCGATGGTGCTCGTTACTCGAACGAGCATCAAGCCGTGTTCGACCCCGCCCCAGTTTTTGGCTCCTTCCCGCTGTGACGTGCCTGTTTTGGCCCCTCCCCACCGCAACGCAGCGCGCGTCATTAGCAATTTTTTGGGCTGGCTGGCTGGAGAGAGAGAGAGAGACACAAACACACAGAGAGGACGAACCTAGAGAAAAAAAAAAAAAAAGCTCGGCACCCAGCGTTCCACATACAAAAATGCTCAAGTCTCCCATTGTAGTCAATGGGGTTCGTTACTCGAGTAGAGCTCTCAAATTTTACGAAAAGCTCGACTCGAATAACGCGGACCCGAGCATTTGGGTGCTCACTCATCTCTAGAAATAAAGACTTGATACATGATGATAATATACATAATCCCCACCCATCAAAAACTAATTCTGAAGAAAAGATATAAAACTATTGAATAGAATGCAAAATACACACAATGCACTGTAGAAACATATCTGTACAGTGTACACATACATATCTGGAGTCGGCAGAGTGTTGGACCCTGAAACCATATTTCTGGTGAACAGTTTTGGAGATGTTGAAGGAAATGTGTTGGAGTGGTGAGGAAACAATCTTCGGGAACCTAAAATAATTAAAGCAAAGCAAAAAAAAACAGAAGTAAGCAGCTTGATGATATCAGTAGTTTAGAGTAGTGTTCCCCAATCAGTGGTTTGAGAGCTGCATGTGGCTATTGGGCCTCCAGAATGTGGCCCTCTAGCCGTTGGCAGCTACACATATTATTGTGCGTGAGTGACGTCATAGCATTACTATAATGTGGTACTAGTAGGAAATAAGGGGCACTACTGAAGGAGCAATAGTTAATAAGGGCACTAATAGGCATTATCACTGAATAAGGGCACTAACTGGGGGCAGAAATACTGATTGGTAGCACTATTACTGAGTGAGTGGGTACTAAGTGGGCAACATAACTAACCAAGGGCAGGAAGGGTCACCATTACTGATTCAAGGACATGAAACGGACACTATATTCAACTGGGGGCATTAAGTAGGTACCATTTTTAAAGTCCACTAAGAAGGCATTATAACAGCAAAAGTATTGTGGCATGGACGGCTTCCATTGACTGCAATTCTCCCCCACGAGCAGAAAATCACAGTTGATTTCCACTCATGGGCATGGGAGAATCGTTGACCATAGCATGTCTATAGATGCATATTGCTGCAGAATTTGTGGCGGGTGTCTAACCGTGAATTCCGCTGCGATAATCCATCCGTGGGCATTAGCCCTTACTGTGCAAATGGGAGATAGTATAATGATTTTACAATGTAACCTATAGGAAGTCAGCTTCCCAATCAGTTAATGTTTGGCCTTTAACAGTCCTTGTAACAATTACTGGGAATATAGGCCATAGCCAGAGTCTTCTCCAGAAGGAACAGATCACCATGTACAGACAGCGGCTCTGTGGCTTTTGCCCCTTATCAATCTATTGTAGGATTCTGGCTGGCTGGGTGAGAGACTTAAAAAATATGCAATGTTCCTCAACACACACATGGATATACTTAGAAAAAGGTCTGCACTTACCCGTACCATTTTCCTCGAGCTGCAAACAAGCATAGAACAATGTATAATTTAAAATATGCAAATAAGGAAGATAGACCAATACCTCTGCAGCACTTGTAGCCAAAGATCGCATACATATGTGCCTTATAAACATCTCATTCCAAAAAGAAGCTTTCCTGCCTGAGGTTCCTTCAGATGAGCGTGTTTTAGAGCGTTCTTGCATGCAGGAAAATCCAGCACAAAGACGTGGAGAATAGAACCCATTGATTTCAGTGGCTTCATTCTCATTTATTTTTTTTTTGCGCCACAAAAAAGACCTGCTCTATTTTGTGCGTATGTACGCTCAAAAGAGGCCGATAGAGGTTCATGGAAGGTGCACAAACACACACATATATACGTGCAGGTACGCACAAAACACCGCGCATACCCGCGTGCACCATTACCTCATTTGGCTAAATAGCCATTTAAATCAGGGCGGGGTGATTCCCCCGCCCATGTGAACGAGCAGTGCCTGTGCAAATATTTGCACAGGCACGCACACAAAATACACTTGTTCTCTGCCCGTCCAGGTCCTGAGGATGCAGAAGACATGGCAGGCTGGGGCATTGTCATTCAGTAGCTGCAGAGCATTGATGTCAGGAAGAGAAGTTCTAGTTGTGACAAATGCTGCTGCCAGCCCAGTAATCTGCAGTAAAGGCGGCTACATCTTGAAAGTAAAAGCCATGAAACTAATTTTAATATTAGGCTGAATACGGGACTTGGATGGTAAATAGGAGATTATGAGCAGTGAACATAAACAGTAGCACTATCCAAGGCACAGATCTTTTATGTCTACTTAGTAATAGAGCTTTTACAGCTATGGTTGCCACATTTTTGCATTATTATGGCTAATAAAAATGGAGCCATAGGCAGAATTATTGTTTTGGTACTCTTTCTACCATCAAAGTCTGTATATTTAATTGTTACAAAGCTGTCCATATTATAATAGCTACATAGTGATT
The DNA here is from genome assembly GCF_035609145.1 of Eleutherodactylus coqui. Classification (NCBI taxonomy): domain Eukaryota; kingdom Metazoa; phylum Chordata; class Amphibia; order Anura; family Eleutherodactylidae; genus Eleutherodactylus; species Eleutherodactylus coqui. The sequence continues at coordinate 69,145,115 of NC_089838.1, read as the reverse complement.
AATGCATGTAGTAGCCACATTAATATAGGCTCTCATGAACAACAATCATCATAGTACGGGTATCTTCACAGGCTGCAAGTTTGTCGCATTCACTTAAAAAAAAAGAGTTTGCAGAAATGTTTCTACCCATCTAGCACAGGTTATAACATGCAAAATACCAAAGGCAATATAATCCGTTATCCACTGAAAGATATAAAGTCTACATAAACTAATGGTTAACGGCTACAGTGTATACTCACAGAAAGAGTGTCTTCCACATCTGAAATAAGACTACAAGAAAGGAAGGGAGATACATGGTTAATATTATAGAACATACGCAGATGGGACACAGCTTTGAAGTACAACAGGGGTCAATTTGGGGCCCCCTTCTTTTTAGTCTATTTATTAATGACTTTATACGGGGATTGTACACTAACATATCAATAAAAGTACACTGAATATAGGACTTGTATGTGTCTGCCATTCACCATAAAAGTCTGATAGGTGTGAGTTCCACCTCTGAGACCCGCGCCTATCTCAAACTGTGGCCACGATCACTTCTGGAATGGCTGTGCGCTGTGGTCGGGAGTGGTTGAAAATTACACAAACAATCTGGCACATTGCAATAGGCTGTTTATGTAACTCTTATAGAAGTCAATAGATGTTACAGAAACAGTCTAGCATAGAGAGTTACACTGTGTGCCCTGCTCCCAAGTTATAGAAACAGTGCAGCTTGTTCGGTAATAGTGTGAAGATAATATTTAATTACTGTATGGAGGTAAAATGTGGACCAGGCATAGAGGTAATAGTGTTATATGCTAATTATATATATATATATATATATATATATATATATATATATATATATATATATATATATATATACATGTAAATATTAATCTTAAATATTATGCACATGGCTCAGTTGTTAGCACTGTTGCCTTTCAGTGCTGGGGCCCTAGGTTCAAATCCCATCAAATGCTCCATCCAGATGTTGCACTTGGACAGATTTGAAGCTAGAATTTCAGCACTGACAACCGAGACACCTCCCTTCTCAAGAAGAAGGAGAAGAACAAGAGTAACCAACATGAAGAGAACATCCATGTTGATGTTGTCCGTAATCATCAATGAACCTAGAACCCCAGCACTACAAGGCAACAATGCTAGCCACTGAGCCACCAAGCATCTTCCATCCTGCTTTTTCTTTTTTGAAGGAGAAGAAGGAGAGAATTACGATGAGAACAACCATTTTCTTATTCTCCATCTCCTTCTTCCCTTTCTCCTCCTTCTCCTACATTTTCCTCTTTTTCTTGTCCTTCTCCTTTTCATTCACTTCCCTCTTTTCTCCTTCTGCTCTGGAGTAGGAGGAAGAAGATAAAGAAAGAAAGAGAAGAAGGACGAATAGGTATGGTGACTAAGTCATCAGCACTGTTGTCTTGCAGTGATGGATTTCTAAGTTTAAATCTGTCCAAGGACAACATCTGCAAGAACTTCTCACTTTCTTTGTCTCTTCCTCCAGAAAAGAAAGGCCAAGCATGGTGGCTCAGTTGTTAGTGTTGCTGCCTTACAGCACTGGAGTTCTATGTTCAAATAATGGGCAACATCAGGATGGGGTTTTTATGTTCTATTGGTGTTTATTCTTGTTGCTCTTCTCTTCAGGAGCAAAAACAAACAAGTGTGGTGGCTCACTTGTTAGCACAACTGCTTGGCAGTGCTGGAGTTGTAGGTCCAAATATGTCCAACTGCAACATCAAGATGGAGCATTTCAAGCAGGTGTTATCCTAGATTGGATTAGAACCTAGGTTCCCAACATTGCAAATAATTGAAAAGAATGAAAGAACGTACATTGGTGAGGCTAATTTAATCCCCATTGATTTCAATGGGAGTTGGAATCGGCTGTCCCAATTTATGATTATTTTTTGAATATCGTGTTCGGTACTCTAACACCATTTCTGTCCTCCCAGCTACTCATTCACCTTATAGCAGTGGTGCTCCCAACTCAGCCACATTTGTCCCCTTTTATTTCAATTAGTATGTGGTAATTGGCAACTGCATCAAATAGACTTTTGCTTCGTATTAGATCAATCCTGTTGGACTTGATAGACCTGTGTCTCTTTTACATTAATATTCTCAATGTATTTTATGGACAAAGTATGGCACATAGACTGATAAGTATCTAACAAGAAAAGTCACATAGTACTGTTGAAAAAGGACATAGAAAGACCAAGGGATAAGAGTGGATGTGGATGAAAGAAAAGAGTATGGGTATACTTGAGAGCTTAGTCATCCCTTATTGATCCAAGGAAAGGTAAAAATATCCATGCGCCATAAATTCAATGGAATTTCTTAATGATGATTCTTTCAGTATCATTATTACCTTGGATAGCTTGACTTTATTGCTGAAGCCGGACTTGACATTACAGGTTTCCTCAAATGTTCTGGCTTTCCAGGAGGCCTAAACATATATTTGTTACTATTATCTACACATATATACATATGCAATAGATAGATAGATAGATCGATAGATAGATAGATAGATAGATAGATAGATAGATAGATAGATAGATAGATAGATAGATAGATATGAGATAGGATATAGATAGATAGATGAATAATGAGATAGATATGAGATAGATAGATAGATAGATAGATAGATAGATATGAGATAGATAGATAGATATATAGATAGATATGAGATAGATAGATAGATAGATAGATATGAAATAGGATATAGATAGATATGAGATATATATTAGATGGATAGATACAGTAGATAGATAGATAGATAGATATGAGATAGATAGATAGATAGATAGATATGAAATAGGATATAGATAGATATGAGATAGATATTAGATAGATAGATACAGTAGATAGATAGATAGATAGATAGGAGATAGATATGAAATAGGATATAGATAGATATGAGATAGATAGATAGATAGATAGATAGATAGATAGATAGATAGATATGAAATAGGATATAGATAGATATGAGATAGATAGATAGATAGATAGATAGATAGATAGATAATGAGATAGATATGAGATAGATAGATAGATAGATAGATAGATAGATAGATATGAAATAGGATATAGATATATATGAGATAGATAGATAGATATATAGATAGATATGAGATAGATAGATAGTCAGATAGATAGATATGAGATAGATATGTCATAGATAGATAATGAGATACATATTAGATAGATAAGGTAGATAGATAGATAGATAAATAGATATGAGATAGATAGATAGATATGAAATAGGATATAGATAGATATCAGATATAGTCAGATAGATAGATAGATATGAGATAGATAGATAGTCAGATAGATAATAAGATAGATATTAGATAGATAAGATAGATAGATATGAAATAGGATATAGATAGCTGAGATAGATAGATATGAAATAGGATATAGATAGATATGAGAGAGATAGATATGAAATAGATATTAGATAGATAGATACAGTAGATAGATAGATAGATAGATAGATAGATAGATAGATAGATAGATAGATGTGAAATAGGATATAGATAGATAGATAATGAGATAGATAGATAGATATGAAATAGGATATAGCTAGATATGAGATAGATAGTCAGATAGATAGATAGTCAGATAGATAGATAATGAGATAGATATTAGATAGATAAGATAGATAGATAGATAAATAGATAATTAGATAGATAATATGAGATAGATATATATTGTTATGCCGTATAAGAGGACACCTGGATTATGGAAAGTTAGACTGGTAGAGAGGAATCATAATCATATCATATTCTCAGAAATAGCTCTGTAGCTTAAAGGACAGAGCTTTGTCCAGTGAGGACCATCATCGCCTGGAATCCACTTGTACAGAGATGCAGGCAACACTCCAAAGCAAGATCCTTTCTTAACCCATACAATGTTTCAGTTCTTCACAGAGACATTTTTTAAGCTTTAGATCTCGGATTGCATTGCTACCTGGACCATTGTTCATTTGGATTGTACAGGGATTTTGGAAACAATCCTATGAGGCATGCACCATTCAATTCAATTTCTAGCGCTGCTGATTTCTCATTCATCCACTGGAGTCAAATGACTCTGACTTGGATGGCTACTATGTAATGTCTTACTTTTCCATTTACATTGCTGCATTAAAATAATTAGTTTGCAAGGCAAACTAGGATGTCCTGTATATGGATTTAAGCACAGTATACCGTAACATGCCAGACCGGATCAACAGGCAGTGCTTGAAAGAAGAAAGACTGTAGGCCAATGAAACAAATTGCTGATATTATGTAACTCACAGCAATGTGTTATATACTGCATGTTAAGACTTAGGGCTTATGCCCACAAACGGAGCGGGATATGCCCGCGGTTTTACGCCACAGGAGTGCAGCAATTGTAAACAAATCGCGGCTGATCGTGGCATATCATGCGCTTTTCAGCAGTCTCCATCAAGGCTACATTGATGGAGACCTCCCTCAGCGTAAATCAGCGGGAAATAGAACATGTTGCGTTTTTGTAACGTAAATCCGTGGTAAAATAACCCATGTGGGCATTAAGCTATTAGGTTCAATAGAATCTTATAGCTGCATTATTCTGCCGTGGTTACCGCGGCACAAATCAGTTCGTGGGCATTAGCCCATAGACTGTGATTTTCCTTTTTGTGTGTAATTGGGGCAATCAATGCAGTATCTATATAGTAAAGCGGCCGTAGAGTTGGTGATACATACCAAATAGTGACTGTATTTATAACATACCAATAGTGATTGTATTTAGGCCGCTTTTAGACGTGTATATAACAGGAGCATTATTGCGCCAGTGTTGCGGATGAGCATTGCGGTCTTACCACAGGTCTGTTGACCTGAACTCACAGCATCATAGATCCTTATGATGCTGTGAGTTCAGGTCAGTAGACATGCACTGGCAGAAAGGTTCCCCTCCTGATACGCTTGTTTAAAAGTAGCCTTAGGTGCCAATTTATACAAATATTTAAGGGGAACTAAGTTATGATACTACTAGGGAGGCGACAAGAAGCCGGGTGAGGCATATTTCTTGTTCTTGCGGTATTGCCCTCTGGAAACCCAACTCTTTTCCCAGCACTATAGAAGTCTATGTCAAATCATGTGCATGGCATTATGAAAAACAAATTCAGTTCTGTGTGCAATCTTCAACGTTGGCATCACAGAAACCATGGAGTGGGTGAGTATTTAAAAAATACATTACCCGCTCCGTGTCACGTTCATCAATATCGCACTATAGCTTAGTTTATGGTACTGTTGGGACATGACAGGTTTTCTTTAAACTCCTATTATCTTAGAATGCCAATATACATAATTATAACAAAACCATTTACCTTATAGTTGGAGGTAGTGTGATAGCCTAGTAAGAATAAACATTATAGTTAATTAATTGCATCGTTTTAAAAGGAACCTTTAATTGTGAGTTCTTCAATTAGAATCGAGCTCCACCTTGCCATACAATATCACCGAGGCAGTTAAATTCCCGTTAATCAAGTGTATTTCACTGTAGGGAACCACAGAAAAATAGAATAAAATATAACTTTTATTAATTAAGATAAAAAAGCAAAAGAAAAACAATATAGTGCGATATAAGGTGATGAGATAAAACTATGCTCATTTTGTTAACAGCCACTGTGCTGTTCAGATCAACTATCAGCCACTGCTCTTTGTGGCTTAAAAACTGTGCTGTTAGGATAGAATCCATCCTGATGACGCTGCCAGAAGTTCTCTGACAGCAGAAACGCGTAGATGGATAGAATTTCTGACTAAAGTGATAGACATCTATACCTGGCTTTTATGCCAGAGCTATCATTTAGGCACATAACTACCGGGACCAACAATCTTAGTGTCCCTTAACAGCAATTTAACATAAAGAGTGACTACCTAGGTGATTGATATCAATAGTTTGGCCTTGCACCAAATCAACCACCTAGGACTTATACTGTTGGACACAGAAACCTAAGTGTCCTTTACAGCTATCTAAGAGAAGCTATTTATACTCATAGCCTATTGATCTGCAGCATTAGTCCAGACGAATATTTTTGATCTATATCTTCATCCGAGATCACTATGTATCTGTCTTTGGACTTTTTAGAAGTTCTCTAATTATTTTATATCGATTCACACTGTGGTAGTTGATGAAAATCCTGCAATAGGTTATTCCCCAATGTGTGGGGCATACCTTGCATGACTCACTTTATCCACTATCCTTAAGTTAAACACAACACTTGTACTTGGGATGTACATCTACCCCTTGACGATTGTGGACATATATAAGCAATCTGCGTATGACTTCGATATACTTCTGAGCTTGGTGATATACTCACCGTGCTCAAGTCCGAGATAAGATTCCAGCACTCTATTATATATCTAGAGAAATACGTAGCCCTGTGTATGGCGGGAATACAGGGTTCTGGTTAATAATCTCCTCTGTGACTAGAACATCATAGATATATGTTACTATTCCCTTTCTCTCTATGTGAGAATACATAAGAACCTCCGATAGGGGAATATACTGATATCCTCTACTTTATAGAGGGGGGAGAACGAGTAATAGAAAATAACAACTAATTCTAACTACTCAGTACCTTACGGATATTGCAAGAGGGTATAAAGATTTTTCCCCTCAAGGAATTATCTTGGCCTATGAAAATAATTGATAAAATCAAAGAGACTTCTTCTTTATTACTATTCGAGCATAGTTTTATCTCATCACCTTATATCGCACTATATTGTTTTTCTTTTGCTTTTTTATCTTAATTAATAAAAGTTATATTTTATTCTAATTTTCTGTGGTTCCCTACCTTGCCATACAAGAAGTAGATTTTCTGAATACAGGCAAACAGCATCAAATGGGAGAGTGAGTCAAAATGAATGCAAAGGAAAACTGAAGAAGTTTCCTATAGTAACCGATCACGTTTAATTTTCCAAAGACCCTTACAAAACTGACAATGGACATCTGATTGATTACTATGGGCAACACCTCACCATTTATGGCTGTAAGTTGTATGTACAGTTGTAAGAAAGAGTAAGTGAACCCTTTGGAATTACTAGACAAACCGTTGTACTGTTCATGCCTTATATTAAACTCATTGAGTTAATATCCGTAGTGCAGGGAGTAAAAGTAAGTGAACCTCTGGGTTAATGATTTCTTCAAGAGCTAGTTGGGAAAAGGTGTTTCAATTAAAGGGGTTGTTCGGGACTTTAACAGGACAAGTCATCATTAGTTGATCGGCAGGGTCCAACACTCGGGATCCCCACTGATCAGCTGATATCAGGCCCACTATCACTGAGCATATAGCTAAAGCAGCTAGCTCTGTCCATAGTACAGTACTTAGGTTGGTACTGCAGGCTCAGCTCCTACTGAATTCAATGGGAACTGAGTTGCATTACCAAACTGGGCTACTACACTATGGACAGAGCTATCTGCTTCCTACTCTTTCCACAATGACAGCTGTCTGGAGGGAAACTCGGAACCTGCTGATAAACTACTAAATACCTATCCTGGGGATAGGTCATCATTAGCGAAGTCCCAGAAAACCCCCTTAAGGAGATGAAGTTAGAAGTGTGAATTAATTTATTTTCCCCCTCCAGTTTCTGCATGTGAGTGTGGTTGGGACATTCTATTATTCAAAAAAATAGCAATATGGAAAACGTTTCAAATGTTTTGTAAAAATAAAGAAAAAAAGTAAAGAAACCTCCTGACAATTCTGAAACTGGAGTTAATGTCTTAGGATGGAGTGCCCTCTTATGGACAGTGATTTGTATTGGATTGTCTGGCTACATTTGTTTTGTTTACAGAAGTTAATTCAGATACCGGGTTACCAAAGCTTCAGTGAAAACAATGAAGAAGCCAAGGAGAAGGAAGGCAATAACCAGGGTTGCCAACCGGATTGAAATTTGTTTTTGGGCAATTTTTCTGAAAATCACAAATAGCCAACACTTTTTACAGACATATTGAAAAACCATAATGAACTGTCTATAACTTAGAATAGTGATATGAAGACATCAGTAGTATTGCTGCAAACTGTAAAATTATAATAATTCTGTGTAATATATACAAAAGCATCACAGATATGTTAATATTTTAAAGGAAACTGGAAAGAAAGTGTCCTAAAAACACGGGCTGTATCGAAATTTACAGACAGTCAGCAACCCTGATGTTAAACTCTTGGCCATTCCTGACTGCTGAATCTTAAAGGCTCCTTTTCGCAGTTGTCCTAATTTTTTACATTTTTAATTATGACAACAGCAAAAAATGGCCAAATTCAAATCAAAATCGACAATGAGGCCATAGAAGGCGCATGAGACTTGGTTCACAAAATTTGACCAGGATGGAAAACCTATGCCAGAGATAAGATGTAGGATGGCATTGGACTGAACCGCGATACTAAACATGGACAAAATCTGGAAAATTCGGGATAGCTGAATCGCAACTAAACGAAGGATAGTGCTAACCATTGTTTTCCCCATAGCCATGTTTGCATCTGAAAACTGTCACTATGTTCCTGAAGTTTGACTTGGAGCTAAGCTGCGTTGGCCTCGCCCCACCCGCAGTGACTATCTCCCTATAGACAAGAGGGGCGAGAGTTGTCAGTCTGCATACTGCGGGCAGGTAGAGCATGGCATGGCCCGCCTCCATGACTCAGAGTTCAGCTCAAAGTCAAACTTCATGAACCTGGTGACAGAATCCCTTTAACAGCTTCCAATAATCAATCCTTGGGGGGAATAACAGTAAATTGGGTTTTGGACTACATCAAGTGCATAAAAAGAAACTATACAGATGTAAAATTTGTATGGGCCAAACGTGCTGAAAGTGTGTCCTCTTGATGTATTCTGATTGGATAGGACTAGATACTTTGTGATAACATTTAAAGGTATATCTCGTTACAATACAGAAAAAGTATATATTAGCTACATTCCCTTTCCTACAGGATGAAGAGAATGTGCAGAACTCCAAGCTTTTGTAGCAAACAAGGGAATGGGAAACAGTCCCCAGGATCACGGAGAGAGCATGGAGGGATGAAATAAACCCCGAGCCCCTCTATCCCAGGTGACAAGACTTAGCATTTTGATCCTTGCTACGGGGCCCACTTTCTTCTATGCATGTCACTATTTCTTTAACAGCTGCCAATTTTCTAGTAGGAATAAAAGAAAACACACTGAAACTAAAAACAAAATAGGTTCCCTGATATTATAAGGTCTGAGCCAATTTCTAGTTTCAGTTGTACAAAGTGATATTTGTTTTCAGGTGAAGAAACACTTCCACTATTTTTACACAACTGATTTATATGCTTTGATATATTTGCTTTGCTTGTTTTGGAGTGCGTTTCTTCATATTTACCTTTTCTTGGCTGTATAGATTTTTCCCTGAAGGAACAAATGACAGCAAAATATTTTTTAATGACAAAAACAATATTCACAAAACCAACCATCACAAACCACAAACGTGTGGCCATATTATAACAATGCATGAACGCTAAGGGTGTTTTTACATGGGACATCTATTGGGCACTTAAGTGCCCAACAGCTGTACTAACGATTAGCGCTCATCTGCTTATCCACAGGAGCGATGATCTCTCATTGAATAGAGATGGAGTGCGCCGGGGGTCTCTTTTGGCCGCCCATCTCCAGTCAGAGTAAACGACTGCCTTTTTAAAGGGCCAACAGTCACTTGGTTTTTAGATGAACTAAAAGCCAGGCAACTTGAACAAGTGAGCAATTCTCACTCACTTGCTCTGCTGGGTCCCATTTGTACATGGGACGACAGTTGCTGTAATCGCTCTTTTGAGTGAACACTCGGGCGATTATTAGCCAGTGTAAAAGTACTGTAATAGAAAAGCAGAACATAGAGCACAGCTCTTATATCATATCTGGTCATGGAGAGGGAAAATGTACATCAAAAGAGTTGAAGAAGATGATGAAAAGCCCAAAACACAGGTTTGAGCCAGTTCACATTCGCATTTTAGGGCTACCATCTGTGTTCCTTTGTAAAGCAGAGAAACACAGTTAAAAGTGAAATAGAAGTTTTATTTTTTTTCCTCATTGACTTACTGAGGTTTTTTTTTTTTTTTTTTTTAAATGAAAGCAAACAGAAAGCTTTCGATGTAATTCCATTCCGTTAGGTTTCCGGTTTTTACGTATAGGAACAAATAATGCAGTCTGTAAACAAAATAGAAACCTAATGCAATGGAAGCAAACTGAAACTTTGTTTGCTTTCCATTTTTTTGAAAACCATTCAAATCAATAGAGAAAAAAATAAAATATTTGTTTCCACTGACTTCCTGTGGAGCCTGGTAAATACTTGTGTTCATGCTCAGCAGCCAATCAGAGAAGACAGAACTACAGGACATAGGGAGAGAGCAGCCACCTGAACCAATGTTGAGACAGAGGGTGTGTCACAGACTAGCGACTATAGTCATAGATCACAGCTCTGCCCTAATAGAACTAAGCTAGGAGTCAACCAAGCACAGCCAACAAGTACTGATGGAAAATCATCCATTGCAATTACTGACATATGTCATTTTTGAGTTCCTGACTGGATAGTCATTTTCAATGGTTATCCCGAGGGTTATATTTCTTGATGACTGGGGGTCCAATTGCTGCTTCTCAGGGATCACGAGAAGGGTAGTCTCAGAGTCACCCTAGTGAATGGACTAGTAGTGCCCATGCATGACCGCCACTCCATTAATTTCTATAAGACTGATGGAGATAACCAACAGCATAGCCCAGCTACCTCCATAGACAGTAAGGAGAGCAGTAGTCCCATATTCACACCACCATTACATTCACTAGGAGGTTATAGGGACTGCTGTTCTCACTATCTCTGGGGCCCCAGTGGTTACACCCCCCCCCCCCCAGCAATCATACAGTTATCATCTATCCTCTGGATGATAAATGTGTATAGTGGAAAACTCCTTAAATAGAATTTTCAATCTGCTGTTCCATATGGCCTAACACTCTCAGCTATTATATTTGGAAGTTACACATGATCTACAGAAGTTTAGGGATCACTGATCTAGTGCCTAAGTTCTCAACCTGTGGTATCTTTGTCCTGTTTAGTACACACAATGCCACTAGGGGGCACTGTCCTCATGCTCTGCTTTTTACATACACTTGATTTTAGGCTGCACTCCGGGGGACACGTGTCTAAATTCCATACAGGGAAGCTCGAATCTTGAAAGGACCAGGAGCTCTAATAAAATAGCCACTCAATGTTTATCACTGGCTCCCATATGCAGTATAGAGCAGAGGTCACCAACCAGTGGCTCAGGACTCATTGTTGTGGGACTCACCATGGGAGTCCTAAGTTGTAACCATATGCACTGGCATTTGACATTATTGCAGACGTATCCTAATCATCAAACAGTGCTATTTCAGATGGCATAATAATCATAATCCTTTCTCCATATGTGTTAGGTCTACATAGCTGCTTTCAACATTGGCATGAATTGTGTAGCCAAAGATTGCACTACAGCCCTGCTACATTGCATCTAAATGCAAGTGAATTTGGCCATCAGGTTTGGATTTCTTGCAATTGTTAGGCCATGGCAACCTGCTAGTCATGAGATGATCATATTCACTTACATTCGGTTGCGATGTAGCAGGGCCATGGTGCAATCTTTGGCTGCATGACAAGCGTTGCACTCAAAAATGCCATGAAGCCCTAGCCTAAAAAAATTCTTTCCATCTTGGAGTTGAATGTGCCTCCTGACCATCACTCAAAGTTGAATGTGCCTCACATGGTATAAAAGGTTGGGAACCTCTGGTATAGAGTATGTTTCAGGGTAGTTACTAAAGCATCACCATGTGAGAATAGACTGTTGGGGCAATTTTAACTCTTCTCAAGATGATATTCCAAATCAGAAATGAGCTGTTACACTACTAATAGCAGGAGAGCACATTTGTGTTCACTGACCTGAAGTGGGAGGCAGTTTTCCAGCATTTGCTTGAATACTTGGCTTGGTTGTTCTGTCTACACTTGGAGCTGGTGCTATAATAGAAAAGTAAACAGATGTATGTGCACATTAGGACAAAAGTAGAAAATGTATCTTCTGTCTTTGGGAGAGAGCTATCTAATATTCAGTGAAATAAACTACATTTTTTTTTCTAATTGGGCAATCGTAAGTTTCCCCAAATACATAGTTAGTCAGAACCCAAAACATATGTCATGCTGGCAAGAAGTGTGGGATGGCAATAAGTAGATTTAATTATTGTATTATTCCTACTAGTGTTGCACCTTAACCATGGACACATAATCCAATAAACATGGCTAGGAGTGTTACATATCCATATTAGCACACTAGGTCAATCTCCTGCAGGTGGGGCATGAAGCCGAAAGTGGTAGTCCATGTTTCATGGTAACCCAATGAGTTGTTAGACATTCATTCTTGTCTGTCCCCTCCTCATCACCCCCCCCCCCCCCCCACACACACACACATACACACACACTACTTTTCTTCCTCCACCTCTTCATACCACCTTTCGACTTTGGCACAGATATCTGTATGTGACAAAATCCAACTTCCATATAGGATCACATGTGGTGTATGCCAAATTTCTGTCCTAAAGCTCATATGTAAAGGGGAGTGCAGCAACAAGGCCAAATAGCTGTTGATGGCTTTGCAGGCTAAGGCTGACATGTGACTGACCTTGCATAATCTGAAGCCAGGCAAGGTCTAGCAGCCCTTCACCTTGGCAATCTCATATAAGTACTTGTCTAGCCTATGTGAAGCACCTGGTAGTGCAGCCAGCGCTTCCTAAATAACTACCTAGGTTTACATCCAGTGCTGGAAAAAGACAGAAAACTATGCTCATACTCTCTGTGTTCACAGCCAGCCACCTCTTATCTGGCAAGAGCTGCAGCTACAGTTTGGACTACCAGCCAACCATCTCATCTGTGACATTGGTGGTGCACACAGTGGAATTCCACATTACATATGTTGCAGAGGCTAAGCCAGAGCCTAAAAGTAATCACAGAGTACAAGAAGGTGTATGCCATTAGCAGACGCTGTATTGAGGTCAATCACTTGACGTCCCTGCAGTGGCTGCAGATCAAAGACATGTGTACCATTTTAGCCTGCTTTGAGGAAGCAACCAAAATGGTCAGTCTTAAAGACACACTGATCAGTATCTATGTTGTCTACATGATAGAACAGGTTCTACAGGGCCTCAAGGACAATGATGGGTTTTCACAGGAAGAGGAATGGATACCAATCCCCCAACTGTCCGGCCAGTTTTTCATTATTTAACACCATAGGCAGGGTCGCTTTGGGCAATAAAGGTGGGTGGTCTTCAATATATTTCTCTATCCCTGGGAGAAATATAGAGAAGGAAGAGGAGGAGTGGAAAATAAAGGACCACAGGCAGGGGCAGAGGATATTCAATGTTCCTACCATCTATCACTAACCTCAGCTATTCTACATGCAGAGTGAAACCAGCCAGAGGAGACTCTTAGGTCTGACCCCAAGGAATGTAGGCCATTACCCTTAGGCACTTCAAGGCAAATGAGTGCTACATTATTTGCAGAAGGACCATCACACAGCCCACATCAAAACATCAGATCATTATTGGGTGGCCACCCTTCTTGATCCCCACTATAAGGCCATAAGACTGTTAAGTAGCTTGAGCACAATATTTCGCCATGACTGCAGGGATGCATCCACAATAGATCACAGATCTGTGGCTCATAGTGGATGAGCAGGAAGCCACTTCAGTAGCACCACCACCGGTGACAAGGGAAATCTAACAGAGGTGTGACATAGTTGTTTAATCTTGTTACAACCTACAGCAAAAGCCCAGTGTAGGACTGCCAATCACAGGCAGCACTTATCCATAGTCCAAACTATGTCAGCTCCCTTGTGGATATACTCAGATATGGCGTTGGCCCCTTTGACTTCCGGGTGTCTAAGCTGGATGAGTACAACATGCTTTAGAGGTGCTTGCCTGCCCAGCTGCCAGCATGCTATCAGAAAGGGTGTTCAGCACAGCTGGGGGCATGATAACTAACATATGCATCTGCCTGTCCACATGTGGATCGCCTGATATTTATAAAGATGAACTAGGTAAGGATTTAACTTGACTTCTGCACCCTCATTCCACTGATTAGTTATCACGCTGGCATTTTTTACTCACATATGACTGAGCATATAATTACATCAAAGGCCACACTGTACCCTTAAAGTACTATTGCTGATGGTGCTACTGCTGCTCTTCTTCTGCTGCTTCCACAATGTTTTCTCCTCCACATTTTCCCCAAATGAAGAATATGTCAATATGGGAATATGGAGTTACAGCACTCATGCTTTCATGTGGAGCACACTGCCCTCACTGTGCTGTTGCTGCTGCTGGTGGTGGAACTGCTACTGCTCTCCTGCTTCTGCTTCCGCCATATTTCCTCCTCCTACTCTCAAAACAAAAATTTTCTAAAGCACAAAAAACAGCTGTAGCTCTACCACTTTTCCTTGGAGAAGGCCCGTGCTTGGCTGTTCTGTTTACCAGGTCGAATTTGTACAATTCTTTGGAAACTTTAAGAAAAACAAGCAGCACAATTGATGATTTACATAGCAGAATGTTTTGTAGCGCTTCAGCAGTTCCTTGGAGAAGGCCTATGCTTGAGTGTTGTCATCACCTAGCAAAATTTCTCCTAGCAGAATTTATGACATTGCTTTTAAAACAAGCAGCACTCTTACCGTCTTCATTGATGCAATTTTTGATCTTGGAGACCCTATGTGGGTCTTCTTTTGTTTTCAGCTATACTTGTATGCTATGATTGACCCCTACACCACTGTTCACTATTTTTACACATTTTTGGGAGGAGCACAGTGCTCCCTAGATGTGTGGCTGTATTTCCATGCAATTTGTTGGGCTTTGGCTACATTGAGGACCTTCTGGAGGGCAAATCAGTGAAACAGATTTTTACTCCCATTGTTTTTAACGTGAGTTCAAATCGACCCTCCTGAGTCATGATGGTGACATGAGCCAATTATTCTACTGATCCTTTATTCTTATTAGTATATAAAGACATAACGACACCTTAATTAAAATATGTAACAACCATAATTATATTTTTATGACATTTTGTACTTAACCACTTAAGAATGAAGCCAACTGAGGCCTCGATGAATGAGAATTTTTTTCTTTCATTTTTGCCTGCTCACATCTCACCAGACATAGCTTGTTTATTTTTACATCTATGATGTCTCATGTTTGTTATCTTGTCTTTTGCATAATAAATTGTAGCAAATGCTTAATCCCTATTCATTTTTTATACGGTAGTAGCGGACTATGTAATAAAGCTATTCTGACATATATTTGATAAAATGTGGTTATTGTATTTTTTTATTTTAGACTCTTATTTTTATGAGCATTAAACCCTGTTCACACTCGCATCATAAATGGAGCTGTGTTGGAGCTATTTTCAAACAGATGCAAACCAACTCTGATGATTCCCAATGAAATTTATATAAACAAATACAAGCAGCACCCCAAAAGTGAAGGAGTAACGTGGTTTATTTGCCCGTACAATGTAGATTACTCTATTGTAAAGATTGTTGCTATGCTTTTCTTTAAGAGCCAGGTTTCTTTGGGCATTCTGGTATATTTGAAGGCAAGAATAACTCTGCAGGCTACGACAGACTGCTGTTTTTGCTGTCAAAATACAACTACACATGAGAAATACCAATGATCTAACAGGCATTTTTCCTGAATAGCCGCAAAGGGCTTTTGTCAGCATAGCAATCAACACTGATCACAGTAGAGATGGCTCTTACATATAATAAAGGAATCTCTGTACTACCAGATACACTATAGTATTTTATAATCTAACTTGATCAATTGCTACTTTAAAGGAAATACATCACCTATATTGTTTTACTAATTAAAATCAGATAGAGAAACATAATATATTTTTCTAATACATTTTTATTTTATGATTACAGATTTTTTTAATTCTATTGTCTACATAAGACAATGGAGCCTGCCATCTTTATCAGCATTAAGACACATGCTTTACTGAGTGGGCCGTTCACACAGTGAACAGGAGGGAACACATTGACTTGTTTAGGTGACTGTTCTAGACATGATCTGTGACCGCTACAGAGGTCATTTTGCAGGGAGGGGAGTAGATAGTCACAGCTGATCACCTATTGTGAATGGTGGATCCTGTGTTATCTACATAGAGGTGTTACCTCCCAGTGTAATCCTGCCTGTGATGTTAGTGCGATGACTTCTGTAGTTTTCTCTACAGATTAGGAAGTGACATACTAGTATTAGTCTCTGTGGTCAGTGTTAAAAACGCTGGGTTTTAGGATTTAAAAAAAATATTGATTGTGAACAAATATTTTTTAAAAAATCACCCAAAAACTGTTTAACATTTTGTTGAAGATGGTGGTACTAAGTATAAGACTTTGTTAGTCAATATTTTTATCACTCTGCTAGTCTTCTTTTCATTTACAATACATATTTTGTCAAATACCAATACATCTGATTTTGGGATGAATATGTCTTCTGGTGCTACTGAAAAGTAAAATACTTGATGTAAATGCACCACCACATACATTTTGTCGGCTTTGGTAGTCTAGGGCTATCTTGATTAGAAGTAGGCTGGATTCCTGGGAACTGTATAAAAACAATAGTATTAGTTTTTCACATGTAGTCTTTTTGTTCATGCTGTTCACAAATTCATGCTTTTGATGTGCATGTTAGAAATGTAACCATTTATACTAAACTGAGCAGTATAGAAAAAGCAGAGTAATGATTTTATCTCCCTAAATCAAGAACATTGATCTAACTTTTAGCAAGCCAGTGAATCTTCCATTAACTTTGTGTTACATAAAGGTAATGGAAGATTTATTGGCTACTAGCTAAAATCCACATCATTGACAAAAAGATAACCAGACTACACATTTCAGGCCTATACAGCCTTTATTCAGAACATGAAGGTGAACACAGCATTGAACTTTTTTAAAGGGGCATTCTGTTGATTTTTTTCTCATTCATTATATAGATATACCCACCCGCCCCACTGTATATAAATGAGCTAGTTTTACCTTGGTTAGTTATTCCTTTCTGTCTGAGACTCCTAGCCACTTTTTCCTCAGATGATCTTGTGATTTCAATTTTGACCAGCTCAGATCTACTTGGGGTTATGTTGTCTGAAACTAGTGAATTTCTAAGGCCCAATGTCCATGGGCTAGTTTGATTTGTGGAATCCATGCGGGACACCAGAGTGGGAAATTAGCAAATCAAGCAGCCCATAGGGAAGCATGGGTATACGCAAAATAATGAAAGCATTCAGATTTGTTTTGCTGACCTTTCGATCTAGAAAGCAAATCGCAGCATGCTCAAATTTTGTGCAGTTCCCGCATGGACGGCTTCCATTGCAGTCAATGGAAGACGGCCATCCCGCGGTACTTCCGCTGTGAGCACAGCGGAAGTATCGCAGGAAGCCGCGTCACAGCCCGCACCGGTGCGTCATGCACTGCACTGCGAATGCGCGCCAGCTCGCGGGACGAGACACTTGCGGCGGATCCAGAGAGGTGAGTATAGGGTCTCTGGGGCATGCTGGGTCTAATTCCGCTGTGATATTTCGCAGGCGAATTCCAACCTGGCCATGGGCATGAGGCCTTACAACTGAACAACCCCTTTAAAGAACATACATTTGGCAGGTTTGAGCAACATGTCATGTTTATATATTATCCAAATATACATACAGTGTTGCCTTTTGAGAAGCCAGAAAGCCCAGTTCTTATGGGAGGATTTGGAGCATCTCTAACAGGATTACTTGGGATTGGTCTGTCTGAAATATAAGATAACCCATTGTTAAAACAGGATGAAGCAAAGGCGAATGATACCAAAATAACACTTCATTAAAAAACAGTCAGTTTTGTTATCATCACAAATTATTCTCCTTGCCATTACACACTTTTCTCCTATGTTATACTAAAAGGGGCGTAGGAAGCTGAAATCTACTGGATTCTACTGGTTGTGAAAAAATAGACCCTGCAGCAGCCATAATTTGTTTACCTGGAGAATAAAATCACAAAATCACTATGTCTAATATGTTTGCAAGAAGGCCAATTGGCTTGGTTACAACTTAGCACTCCCATAGTAAGTCAAACAGTAAGGGGTCATCAGCCATATGCGGCTCCCAAGCCAGTAGTTGTGGACACTGGGTAGAAGCTGCAGATATGGTAGTGTATCGATTCTGTTATTACTTTATATGAAGCATCTATAAGGCATCCCGCCAATTAAAGCTGAACTTTTGTTATGTAGAAAATTTGAAGAAACTTGAGAAAAGGTAACTGGGAGTATACTCTGAGTCTTAAAGATCAGGGATATCATGGGCTTGAGGGCATGAGGCCTATTTACAAATCTGTGAAATGCCTATTCAAAATTCTATGTAAATTAGGGATGGAAAAGTGTCTCCACAGTGCCACCTATTGGAAGGAAAATTTCCTATAGGTCAATGTTCGACCTTTCAAGAGGCCTTGACAACATGACTAAGGATATAAGCCAAACCAGAGTCTTCTCCAAAAGGCAAAGACACTCATCTGTAGACAGCCTCTTCGGGGTATGTCTCCTTACGCCCCCTCCTCCCTGTGCAGAGCAGTGTACTAGTTGGCTGCGCAAGAGGCCTTTAATCTGGGTCTAGTAGGATTAAGTGTCTCCTTGAGGAGAATATCAAGTCGCTGAGTCTAATATAGGTCATGCAGTACCCTGCTCTGCACTAGCGAGGGGCAAACACTCTGAAACAGGATGTCTGCAGATGAGTGCCTTTTTCCTTCTGGAGAAGACTGTTACATCTAGTTCACACAAGAACTCAGACGGAACACAGAAACTGCGAACTGAACTCATGGACAGACATAACACACACAGAGGAGGGGCCCAAACGACAAGCAATCCTCCCACCTGAAACGTGTACATTCTGTTATGTCATCTTAGTCTGTGAACTGCAGAACTGCAAACTGGACTCGATACTTGCGGACAAACATAAACCAACGACTGACAAATGCTCAAAACACTCACCTGCATCCAGCACACATAGCCAGATGGAATAACTATAGAATGTACGAGGTATTAGTTTGTATTTTGGCCAAGATACTTAAGCCCGCGAGTCCACTTCAAGGGTCCTTGTTGTCTCGCTGGTCTCTATTCTAATGAGACAACTAACCCCAAGAAACCTGCTTCCATGCGAGGCGACTGCATGCAAGGTGACTCTTTCTACCAACTCCGCACTCTCTCAAAGATAAACTTAATTCCCTAAGAATCCAATGCAAATTTGACATGTAACACATACTATGAAGATGCTCTGCATGTAAAAATATCCTAATGTTCCTTGGCATTCATGACAGAAAATGAAGAACTCACTCAAGAACTCAGAAGTATGTCATTGGCTTCCAAATTAGTAAACATTAGTACAGTATGACTCAGCTATACTTTCTCACTTTAAATTAGCATTTGATGATAAACCTTAATTTTGTCAGCAAGTTGAGTCAATGACATTCTGACAGTTTTACTTTTAGACTCTCTGAAACTAATTCAAAAGTATCACCCTATATGGCTGCACTTCAAAAAATGATAAGATTTCTGTCAGTAATCAAGATATAATTACCATGATTTGGCAATTGTGCTAATGTCTAGTTTACTGATATATGGCCAATCTTGTGTTTTTAGTGGAAATTCCCTTTAAGGGTGCATTCAGACGAGCGTGTGCTGGTGTGTACATAAGTGCACACAAAACTGGCGCACCCACGTATGTGCACAAACACGCGTGAATGCAGGTCCGTGCAGCATTGATTTCAATGGGGCCACGGCTGCTGCCGGCAGCCCCATTGAAAGCAATGGTCTGCTGGCAACCCCTGCAGTGATTTTCCGGAAAGGGCTTTAAATATTATCCCTTCCCTGAAAATCATTCCTTTCTGGTGCAAAAAAATAAAATAAAATGTATATATATATATATATATATATATATATATATATATATATATACTCACCTCTCCGCCGCTGCTGCGGCTCAGGCATGTCTAGCCGCTTGGGTCCCCGTACTGTAATGAAGTTCTTGTAGCAGGCGGGGATTTAAAATTCCCACCACTGAAAGGGCTACGTCTGATTGGCTGAGCGCTCAACCAATCACAGGCAGCACTGAGCGCTGCCTGTAATTTGTCCCTGTGTTCATCTAATCACATCAGCACTCAGCTGTCATTCAATGAATGGCTGAGCACTGCCTGTGATTGGCTAAGTGCTCAGCCAATCAGATGCAGTCCTTTCAGCAGGTGGGGATTTTAAATCCCTGCCTGCTGAAAGAACTTTATTACAGTACCAGGACCCAAGCGGCTAGATGCACCTGAGCCCCAGCAGCGGCGGAGAGGTGAGTATATATATTTTTTAAATTTTTTTACACCATATAGGAATGATTTTCAGGGAAGGGCTTATATTTAAAGCCCATCCCCAAAAATCACTGCAGAGGTTGCCGGCAGACCATTGTTTTCACTTGGGCAGCCGGCAACAGCCATGGCCCCGTTGAAAGCAATGGAAGAACATCGCAATCCTCTGTTCTATGTTTTGCAGGTATGCTCATTTGCATGCCTGTAAAATACAGACATGTGAACACACCATAGGGAGCCAATGGTTCTAATAGACACACAGTTTTTTGCACACGTATGTACACACATTAACATGCTCATCTGAATGAGCCCTAAAGGAAAACTGACAATATTCCACAGTAAAATTCTACAAAAAATAAGTTTATTTATGTTGAACTGATCTTTAGCTGTTTTCTTCACCTTTTACATATAAAATGCAATGAAATTATCACATAACATATGCATACTTATTAAAATGTTTTACCAATGTAATCTGTGTTGTAAGAATTTGTTTTTGGAAGGCTGATTG
This sequence comes from Eleutherodactylus coqui, assembly GCF_035609145.1. Lineage (NCBI taxonomy): Eukaryota > Metazoa > Chordata > Amphibia > Anura > Eleutherodactylidae > Eleutherodactylus > Eleutherodactylus coqui. The sequence goes on along the minus strand of NC_089838.1, from coordinate 69,124,221 downwards.
GAATATCATTATTAGAAGGAGGGGGTTCATAATCATCACTGTTGCCACTATCATTATCTTCTGCGGTTGGGGATTCATAGTCTGCTGCAACTGGCTCATCCGGGTCCTCATAGTCATCATCATCCTAAATGAAACAGATAAAGACAGCAGAAAATGAACTAATGTGTAAATGGATGCTGGAACCAACCCAGGCACCAACGTAAGTAGCTCTCTCAATGTACTAAAGACGCTCAACTAAGCTTTTGAAATTAGTTGACCATCACCAACAGGGCTGTACCGCTCCCTGCTCCATCGGCGTCCTCCTCCGCCTTTTGGTTGTCATGCTATGTTACTAGGCAAGCAGCATATGCAGATAACGTTCCTGCCAAGGACAGTCAACCACCATGGCAGCCAGACACCATTTGATCCTGGCAGCCTAATTGAGCAGTCAAAGTAAGCCAAATAATAGGTGGTGTAAAATTAGACAAAAATGTCTGAGGATGCACCAAATTTATCATGCAGCATGAGTAACTGTGATAAAGTTGGTGTGTTTTTAGACTGTCTGATCTATTCATGATTTTATATAAGAATCAGGACAGCGCCCCTTGAAATGGAAAGCAGCCCAAATGGGCAATAAATCAAAATGGACGCACCCGGTGTATAGTGGAGCCCGGTCCTGAGCCCCACTAACACCTCCAAGTCCAGGTTTGCTTTGATATATATGATGCCAAGCGTCTCCCTGCGTATCCACGTAATCCCAATGGGCTATATCAGGAGAGCAGCCAGGAGTATTGTCACACTGAAGGTGTGACCCACTTGAACACTTTTTCAGACAAACAATAAAAAATTCATTTTAATGCTGTGCTTGAGAAAGTCGATATATGCGATGAAACGCGTTGCACTTGTCAATATGGAATAAAGGAGGACTTTTATATTGTTATTGGTAACTCTATTCCCTGGTGAATTGGATCCAGAAAGGAGCGCAGGAATTTTTTATTATTTTTTACTGTTTTTCTGAAAAAGTATTCATGATTTTAGACAGGTTTAGTAAATATGTCCAATTATAATGAAAATGGGAGCCTAATTAGACACTGGGATGAAGCTGCAACATATTTATACAGAAGTGTACATGGACAGCTTTCTGATCTCTGGCTTATAGTGTTATTATATTTTGAGCTTTTTTTATTTTTGTTGTAAGTAAGAGGTGAAACAACAATTGCAACATTATGCAGGTTATCTCTTTAGCACATAGGATCCTGGATAATTCTATTTCTTTTATCTGCTGCATATTCACTACGTACTTTCTTTTATAAAATTGTGTAATATAAAATAAGATAAATACTTACAAAGGAGTCGGAGTCTGCTTCATCCCAACTTTCAAACTGGTCTTTAAAATAGAGAAATTGAGAAGGATTTTGTAGAATACAACATATATAAGAGACACATGTTTGAGGAGTGCTGCTGAATGCACGCCTCAGATATGAAACCCTGCAGTACAGTGTGAGGCTGGGGTCACATGGGACGGAATTTTAGCGGAATTCTCACGGAATTGCCGTACTGAAAAACTGTGAGATTTCCACTGGATAAGCGCAGCTTCAAAGCCCGCTGCCTTTAGCCACAGGTTTTGAAGCGGTTTCACTACGGCTTTCTCACCCCATAGAGAGGAGAGAGGCCATTGCAGAAGTGAGAAAAGAGTTAACATGCTGCGGAATTGAATCCGCGTCGCATGTCAGTTTTCATACGGCTTGGCCGCAGCGTGTGGGTGAGATTTCTTCTAAATCTCGTTCACTTTGCTGGCTTATCCCGGGATTATGAGCCGCGGGTGGAAAATCTGCACCCCCATGGAACCCTGCCTAAAAGTTTTAGACAGGTGTGGAAAAACTGCTGCAAAGTTAGATTTTTTTTCAAAAATAGAAGGCGTCTGATTGACTTCAAAATTTTTCTGCTGCAGGACAACAACCCCAAATATACAGCCAATGTCATTAAGAACTATCTTCAAAGTAAAAAAGAACAGGGGGTCCTGAAAGTGATGATATGCCTCCACAGAGCCCTGATCTCATCGTTCAGTCTGTCTAGGATTACATGAAGAGACAGAAGGATCTGAGCAAGTCTACATTTACAGAAGAATAGTGGTTCGTTTTCCAAGATGTTTGGAACAACCTCCTTCAAAAACTGTGTGCAAGTGTACCTAGAAGAACTGATGCTGTTTTGAAGGTAAAGGACAGTCACACCAAATATTGATTGGATTTAGATTTCTCATTTAATCATTCACTTTGCATTTCCTTAATTGATCAAAAAACTATTAACACTTTTATTTCTGAAAGCACTTTTACTTTGCAGCACTTTTTCCCCACAACTGCCTAAAATTTTTGCACAATACTGTATATGCCTATAGTATACATGTACATATACTATATATCATGGAGTTCTACTGATTTACATAGGTGATTTACTCAGATGAGTGTATGCGCAAATACGTTCGCCTCAGCACAACGTATTTATGCAGCGAATGAGGCTTGTTTGCACACGTGTCTGTGCATGGAACTGTACTTTTTTGTGCATGCAGGGTATATTCATATGCATGCGTGACACTAATTTAAAAGGCGACTTTGTCTAATGAGGTCTTGATGTGTTCTGTTTCTCACAGAATTGTGTAGCATATTGTGGATTTACACGCACATTTGCATGCCTCCCATAGACTTTTATGGGGACCTTTGCTGCGTAAATACGTAGACAGGTAGAGCAGGTCCTATTTTTTTCCACACGCATAAGATGCACGCTATTCTTTGCATATTGCGCACATATATTTTACGCATGCAAAAATGCGCACAAATACATTTGTCTGAAGAAGCCCTCAGGGCTTAAACGACTGTGCAAGCAAAAATAGGGCAGGAGCTATCTTTCTACTTTTCTTTTACTCACATGCAATTGCGCAGAGCTTGAATAATCTAAATAAAATAAATAAATCACTGATTCATGGGCTAATACATTCTGTAGCAGCGAGCATATTTGCGCATGTGCCTGTGTGTTTAAGCCCTCCGGCTGTAATTACATCGGCAATTTTCCCACGTGCGTTCTGCAAGATTGCGAGAAGGACAGAACTTGAATGGGGAAAGAATCTATTGATTTCAATGGCTTAATGCACATGAGCAATTTTTCTCTCGGAATGGTAGTCCAAGATTGGAAAATTGCAGCATGTCCTCTTTTTCTGCCATTATGCACCAAGAATTGCCCATTATTTTCTATGGTAGCATGAAATATGCATTAGCATCGCAAGCTATTTGTATGCAAGTGCAATGCATTTTTCAAGCATTTTACTATTGGAACCAGATTTGATTTTTTTTTCATGCATGTGAAAAATGCATGAAAAGAGCAATTTTATCTAAAAAAATCGCAGTGAAGTCACAAGTTAAAAAAACTATTTTTCACTGACCTACATGGCACCCGTCTGTGTAAATAGAGCCTAAAGTGTGAGCATATCTTACATTGAGACTTCCGCAACTCATGTTTTGTGCTGATATCATATGTATTCCTTTTACAAACTTTTGTATGTTCCTCTTTCCAACTGTACCAACCTTTCCTCTATGAGATGGCCTCAATGTTAAACTTGACCAGATATAAGGTGGTAGTTCCACTACTGCACCTTCATTTTGCTGCAGGTCGTAAAATATAGTTGAAAACATTCAATTATAATGAGCTTTTTTTCTAAATCCATTTCTCACACGGCAGTAATTAGTGGTTCTTGGAAATTCTGGTCACCTTCAGTATAGCTGCTGCTAGGAGGAGCTTAATGAATATTGCTTTATATAGCTCCCATGCGTTCAATAGGAGCTATATAACTTCATATCTGGCATGCTTTCCATAGTGAGCAGATGCAGGAATTTTATTATTTAGTCCTATCCCTGATGGCAATCAGGGGATTTACAGCTCTGGGTGAAAAATGTTGAATGGCAACCCATATAAAACTCATACTAGGAAATTAAGAAGCTCAGAAAACATCTATATACTATATGTACAGTATATCCTACTGTTGATATATATCTACAGTAGCAATCGCATACGCACAAAGTATATTCACTATCATTTTCATATGTTTCTTCTGTGACTCGTCTTTTAGCAGCATACATTTTTTATGACATAGGGTATAAATGTGGTATATTTATTAAACTCTACTAGAATTGAGGAAGGAACAGATAATAAAATCTTAATTATGAAACAGGAAGCTTTCGACTTTTTTGGTCCAAACTATAAGTAGTGCAAAAGTGGCAATTCCCAAAAAAGAATACAAATTTATTTAAAGGGGTTTTCCAGTGAAATACTATTGATGCCCTATTCTCAGGATAGGGCATCAATAATTGGTCGGCTGGGGTCTGACACTTGGGACCCCGCTCGATCAGCTGGGCAGATGCTTGCTGTCAGCACTGCAAATACACAGATCAGCGCTTGTAATTGCAGGCAGGGCTCTCATTGGAATCAACACGAGCTGTGCCTGCAGTTACAAGCAGTGGTCAGTATATGGAGGTAGGCGCGGAGACTTCCACTGCTTCCGCTCCGGCCTCTGTGTATTTGCAGCACTGATAGCATACACCCGCTCAGCTGATCGGTTGGTGTACCGGGCAATGAACCCCAGCAGATCAACTATTGATGATCTATCCTGAGGATAGGGCATCAATAGTATTTCACTGGAAAACCCCTTTAAACATCATACACATATATGAAAAAAGGACAAAGTTATTCAAATAGCAGGAAAAGAAATATCCCAAACCAGTTATAGCTGTTAAACTCACTTACTTGCATCATGATTTGATGGTGTATAAGGCACATGCAATTTTCCTGCTGAGTAACCTTTTTGTGGGTCTGATCTGTAAGATAATGCATTTCTTTGTGGGTGATTGAAATTGGATCTGACAGCTCTCCTGATATGTACAGTATATTTAGTAAATACACTCCCAGGGATATTGCTGAAGGCTAATGGGCTGGATGCAAAGGTTCAGCGCTACTTTTCTCAACATCATTGGGTCTCTTAAGAAGCACAAACCTAAAATGATTAGGTGTGAGGCTAAATGTAGGGGGCCACAATGCAAAATCTGTAACATGGCCCCCAACCATCGATGTGCCATTTATAATACTGTTGTTCTTTTATATGATAGAGGGGCCTTTAGGCCCCATTAGGCTATTGGGCCCAGTAGCGACTGCTATCTGTGCACCACCTCAACAGAGTGTACACCTCTGTACACTTCTCAACATTGAAATTGCAGCACCTAGAAGGAAAAATGATTGTATTATGGAAATCGCAGGATCTATAGGCATAATATCGATATGAAAATTATGAAAACAAAAGATTCAAAATATCTAGATTTATTCAGTATCGAGTATGAGTGCCAGGCGCTGCAGTCCACACACGTACATGCCTTGGCATATTATTAACGAGGATATTAATGGTTGTCTGAGGAATTTTCTGCCATGGTGAATGTACTTGGGCACGTAAATCATCAAGACACTCTGCTGGCAGTTCCCTTTCTAATTGCTGACCAATGATTTTCCAGATGTGCTCGATGAAAGACAAGTATAGAGATGCTGCAGGTCATGATAGCATGTTTAGGCCATGTAGGCTGCTCACAGTTAAAAAACAGCTCCTGGGACACTTTCGAGAAATGGCCATACCACTGGTTTCACAAACAAATCAACTTAAAACTCAGCTGTTAGTGTAAATAGTATGAAAACTAAAGGTCTCCAGCTACCATAAATTATGCCACCCTGCACCAACATGTCGAGTACAACCAGTGTGACATTCCCTTGTGAAGGCCTCTTTATGGTGTTGCGTACATGGTATACCCACTTCAGACCAATCTCCAGCTATCATTGCATCTGAGGCTAAAGTGTTACTCATAGTAACATAGTACATAGTAACATAGTATGCTACGCTGAAAAAAGAGAAATGTCCATCCAGTTCTGCCTGTTTCTCGCCCACTCCCCTTGTTGACTCATCACTGAAAAGGTAAGACCTTCATTCCACCCTCCATTGCATATTGTTCTGCACCATGCTAGCCTTTGAGAGCGGTGGCATGATGTCAATGGAACACCTATCAATGGACGTCTGGCTCGCAGCAGGGTGTCATGCAAGCGCCTTCTGATGGTTTGTGTTGAAACTGTTCGATGTCCTAGGCTTGGGATGTGACGTCCACTTTCCCTTGCAATGCAGAATGGATCACTGTGCACCATTCTTCTAATCTGATGATCCATCTGTGCAGAGACATGCATCGTTGAACAGTGCTGACATCTCGGCCTATGTGTGCAGTGATCTGCCAGAGTGATAAACCAAGGTTTTTCAGTTCAAGGATTCTGTCCCTCTCAGTTTGCAACAAATGGCACATTGATGAACAGGAGGCATTGAACAATCATACCACAAGACTTTAGCTGATTTCTGGGGTTTCATGTAGCTAAAAAAACTTGCTTTCGATCTGTCTTTTATATAATTGAAGCTCCTCCTACATGCCACAGATTGGAACTAGGTTCTTGAAAATGTGATCATTTGCTAATCTTAAGGACTAGAGATAAGCGAGCGCCAAAATGCTTGGGTGCTCGTTACTCGAGCCGAGCTTTTTGTAATGCTTGAGAGTTCATTTCGAGTAACGAACCCCACTGAAGTCAATGGGAGACTCGAGCATTTTTCAAGGTGACCCATGCTCAGAATTGTTTTCAATGGAGCCGCGTCTGTTGCCGGCGGCTCCATTGAAAACAATGGTCTGCCGGCACCCCTGAATTGTTTTTCAGGGAAGGGCTTTACATATAAGCCCTTCCCTGAAAAACAATAATTTTAGTGTAAAAATAAATAAATAAATAAACTTATCTCTCTGCTGCTGCTGTGCCCCCCATGGGGATGAAGAACACATCTGCCGCATGCGGCAGATGTTTCCTTCATCCCCGCTAGCAAAAAGAATTCCCTGCCGCTGCACCTGCCACATCTGTGACAGATGCAACAGAGGATTTTTTCAATTCCCTACCACAGCTGTCACACATAACAGCTGCGGTAGAGGATCCTGCTGCTGGCACCCTGTCAATAATTTTAGTGTCCCTGCGGGGATGAAGAACACATCTGCCGCATGCAGATGTTTCCTTTATCCCCGTGAGGAAAAATAATTCCCTGCCGCACCTGCCACATCTGTGACAGATGCAGCAAAGGAATTCTTCATCCCTGCAGGGAATAAAGAATTCCCTACCACAGCTGTCACAGATGACAGCTGCGGTAGGGGATCCAGCTGCCGGCACCCAGTAATTGTTTTTCAGGGAAGGGCTTTAAACATAAGCCCTTCCCTGAAAAACAAGAAAAAATGGGGAATAAAAAAAAAAAAAGAATACTCACCTTTCTTCAGCTGCCGAGCCTCAGACGCGTCCAGCCGGCTCTTCTCCCTGCACTGCTCTCAGTTGTTTTCAGTATTTTAATGGGCTGTCTCTGATTGGCTGAGCACTGTGACCAATCAGAGGCAGTTCTCAGCTATTGAATGACAGCTGAGAGCTGCCTCTGATTGGTCCCTACGCTCAGCCAATCAGAGGCATCTCTCACCCATTCGTGAATTCATGAATTCACCCGAAGGGACATGGCAGCAGCGGGCAGGTAAGTTTTCTTTTTACACTAAAAATTATTGTTTTTCAGGGAAGGGCTTATGTTTAAAGCCCTTCCTTGAAAAACAATTTAGGGGTGCTGGCAGCAGGATCCTCTACCGCAGCTGTCCCTAGCAGGGATGAAGGAAACATCTGTCGCATGCCGCAGATGTCTTCTTCATCCCTGCGGGGGATGCGGCATCGGCAGAGAGGTAAGTTTATTTATTTATTTTTTACACTAAAATGATTGTTTTTCAAGGAAGGGCTTATGTTTAAAGCCCTTCCATGAAAAGCAATTCAGGGGTGTCGGCAGACCATTGTTTTCAATGGTGCCACAGGCAGTAGCCGCAGCTCTATTAAAAACATGTGGGGAGGAGAGGGTGAAATTTTTTCAAGCACCCAAGCACCGCGTGGTGCTCAGCTCGAGTCACGAGTACATCAAGCAGGCTAATGCTCGACAATTCTAGAGCAACTTTTCTTACAACTCTATTTGGTGCAGATCCTGTTATTCTTCTTGGAAATGTATGAATAAACCAACATTACAATTCTAGCTGTCAATTGAGTGTGTCCTCAGTCACTGGTACTAAGAGTAATGATGGGACACAGTCAAATTGTATATATTCAATTGACAAGGGGAATAACTGGTGGTGGCGGGTGGGGTATCCAATGGGCTTGGAGTCAAAGCCTGCTCTATATCTGGTAGGTTGCGGGTGTTTCAAACAGCTGACAGCTACTTCCATTGGCCACGATCAGAGCTAGTTCTGATTGCAACTGTTTAACTATTGGATGCTGTGGTCAACACTAACCACAGTAATAAACTGATATTCAGAGCATAATAGGGGCCCTCTAACATGATCTCAGGGTGCAGATGGAATGGCTTTGCATAGTGAAGGCTCCCGAGGCAGCCATATGTTCCAACGTATTACAGGGCTTAATAGACTAACATCAAAGTGTACAATATACTGCAATACAAATGTGATCCCAAGTTCAAGTCCTATGGGACTTAAAAAAAAAGTTTAATAACAACTTAAAAAAATGTGTATGCAAATGTATTAAATAATACAAATGAAAACTGTATCTAAAAAGATAAGCATATTTGGTATTGTGATGTCCATACAAGTCCACACTAATAAAATATACCATTATTTATGTTGCATGTCGTAAAAAATGAAAATACATAATTCCAGAATTGCAGTTTTGAGGGCACACAGTTTACCCCCAAAAATTTGAATACAATGTACCCCAATACAGTATCAACAAAAGTTACACCTTGAAAGTATAACTTGACACTGTGAACGCAATAGAAACAAAGCACAAAAAACAATGGCGCAATTGTGTTTTTTTCATACTCACTTAAATTTTTTCAATACATTATTCGGTACATTAAATGATACTTTCAAAAAATACAACTTGTCCCACATAAAGTAAGCCCTTATTTTGCTATGGTTAAAGAAAAATAAAAGAAGTACGGTTCTTAAAAATAAAAAAAAGGAAAAAGGGGGAAAAAATTGCTGGTCATTTAAGAGTTAAAGGGTATTTCTATCAAAATGTCCAGAAGCAGCCCAGAGCTACATCAGTATGCATATGTGTATGATTATGCTTTTGTAGAAAGAATAAAAACACAAGCAAAGATTTACCTTGTTTGGAAGAATCCTTTCTTTTCTTCTTTTTTATTGATCTCTTGTTGAATTCTTATTAGCATTCTAAAAAAAGAGGAACATGATTTTTAGGGCTCGGTCAGACGACCATTTTTTTGCGCAAAAAAATGCGGTCCACTAATCTGCCAAATGCGCATGACCAAAGCTCCAGGGGATTCACATCCAGGGGATTCACTTTGTTGTCAATCGAGCCAGCGGTAGCAGTGCCGGTCCCGTTGAAAAAACAGGGAGAGCTGCATGCAGAAAATCAGACATTATACACATCACATCTATTAAACATTTATGGCATATGCTATCGAGATACTATAAGGCTGGGTTCACTCTGGCGTATTTGCGTGCACATTGGCACGCGCAATATGTAAAGAATAGAACCAATTGATTTCAATAGGTTTGTTCACATTTACACGCATTTCAGTGGCGCACAATAAAATAAAACATATTCCATTTTGCCGCATATTGGCGCACAAAAGGTCCCCAAAGAAGTCGATGGGGGTGCGCAAATGTGCGTGCAATGCGCAAGGAGATCTTTAAAACACTGCATAATTCCACTGGAAAAAGAACAGATCTGGAACTAAAAGAATAAAATGCGGCGATGTGGGCAAAACAAAAGCATCGTTCCTTCTGCAAAAATACAGCGCTCAAGTGCACGTAAATGTGCTTGAGCTCATGTGAAGCCGGCCTAAATGTCCAAGTTGGGAGTATATTTTTAATGTATAAAGACTAGAGATGAGCGAGCGTACTCGTCCGAGCTAGATACTCGTTCGAGTATTAGCGTGTTCGAGATGCTCGTTACTCGAGGCGAGCACCACGTGATGTTCGAGTTACTTTCACTTTCATCTCTGAGACGTTAGCGCGCTTTTCTGGCCAATAGAAAGACATGGAAGGCATTACAACTTCCTCCTGCGACGTTCCAGCCCTATACCACCCCCCTGCAGTGAGTGGCTGGGGAGATCAGGTGACACCCGAGCATTAAAATCTGCCCCTCCCGCGGCTCACCACACATGCATTCTGACAGAGATCAGGGAAAGTGCTGCTGATGCTGCTGCTGCTATAGGGAGAGCATTAGGTGTTATTTTAGGCTTGAAGAAGCCCAACGGTCCTTCTTAGGGCCACATCTGACCGTGTGCAGTACTGTTGAGGCTGCTTTTAGCAGTGTTGCACAATTATTTTTTTTTTTGTATATCGGGCGTGCAGACCATTGCGTCCTCAGTCTGCAGTCATTTTACTCAGTATAGGGGCAGTACTGGTGAGGCAGGGACAGTGGGAAAGGTGAAAGAGATATACTGTCTATATAGGCCGTGGGCTTTTTCAAAAAAATTGGGGAAAAATACTATATTTGGGCTGCCTGTGACCGTCTTCCGTGTACTGCGTGTCTGCTGGGGGTAGTAGTCCTAATTAATACGCAGCTAAGCATTACAGCAGGCTTGCGCAAAATTGTTTCCTGGCTCTGCTGTGCCCGTTACATCACCGCGTCATAGCGCCAGAGGGAAACAGTAAATATAATATACGCTGCATACAGTATCTATCTGCTGTTTCAGCTCATCATTTAAGAAAAGGGAAGCCAAATACTTAAGGCGTACCACTGCCCTTTGGCGACTTGACTGCTTCTGCGCTGTGAATTCCACTAGCTCAGTCCTACGCACCTACGTCTCACTACAGGCGTGCGCAAAATTGTTTCCTGGCTCTGCTGTCTCCGTTACATCACCGCCGTGATAGCGCCAGAGGGAAACAGTAAACATAATATACGCTGCATACAGTATCTGTCTGCTGTTTCAGCTCACCATTTAAAAAAAGGGAAGCCAAATACTTAAGGCGTATCACTGCCCTTGGGCGACTTGACTGCTTCTGCACTGTGAATTCCACTAGCTCAGTCTTACGCACCTACGTCTCACTGCAGGCGTGCGCAAAATTGTTTCCTGGCTCTGCTGTGCATTCCGTAAGCGAAGTCAGTCTCCAACCACAGGCCAATAAGCGGCACATTTAATTACAGCGTTCTGTTTCTGCTCTACTCGTAATACACCATGCTGAGGGGTAGGGGTAGGCCTAGAGGACGTGGACGCGGGCGAGGACGCAGAGGCCCAAGTCAGGGTGTGGGCACAGGCCGAGCTCCTGATCCAGGTGTATCGCAGCCGACTGCTGCGGGATTAGGAGAGAGGCAAGTTTCAAGGGTCTCCAGATTCATCTCACAATTAATGGGTCCACGCAGTAGACCTTCATTAGAAAATGAGCAGTGTGAGCAGGTCCTGTCGTGGATGGCAGAAAGTGCATCTAGCAGTCTATCAACCACCCAGACGTCTACGCCGTCCACTGCTGCAACTCTGAATCCTCTGGCTGCTGCTCCTCCTTCCTCCCAGCCTCCTCACTCCATTACAATGACACATTCTGAGGAGCAGGCAGACTCCCAGGAACTGTTCTCGGACCCCTGCCCAGAATGGGCAGCAATGGTTCCTCTCCCACCGGAGGAGTTTGTCGTGACCGATGCCCAACCTTTGGAAAGTTCCCGGGTCCGGGGGATGAGGCTGGGGACTTCCGGCAACTGTCTCAAGAGCTTTCAGTGGGTGAGGAGGACGATGACGATGAGACACAGTTGTCTATCACTCAGGTAGTAGTAATTGCAGTAAGTCCGAGGGAGGAGCGCACAGAGGATTCGGAGGAAGAGCAGCTGGATGATGAGGTGACTGACCCCACCTGGTTTGCTAAGCCTACTGAGGACAGGTCTTCAGAGGGGGAGGCAAGTGCAGCAGCAGGGCAGGTTGGAAGAGGCAGTGCGGTGGCCAGGGGTAGAGGCAGAGCCAGACCGAATAATCCACCAACTGTTTCCCAAAGCGCCCCCTCGCGCCATGCCACCCTGCAGAGGCCGAGGTGCTCAAAGGTCTGGCAGTTTTTCACTGAGAGTGCAGACGACCGACGAACAGTGGTGTGCAACCTTTGTCGCGCCAAGATCAGCCGGGGAGCCACCACCACCAGCCTCACCACCACCAGCATGCGCAGGCATATGATGGCCAAGCACCCCACAAGGTGGGACGAAGGCCGTTCACCGCCTCCGGTTTGCACCACTGCCTCTCCCCCTGTGGCCCAACCTGCCACTGAGATCCAACCCCCCTCTCAGGACACAGGCACGACCGTCTCCCGGCCTGCACCCACACCCTCACCTCCGCTGTCCTCGGCCCCATCCAGCAGTGTCTCTCAGCGCAGCGTCCAGCCATCGCTAGCGCAACCGTTTTATCGCAAGTGCAAGTACGCCACCACGCACCCGCACGCTCAAGCGTTAAACGTGCACATTGATCTGCCTGGAGTACTGCCGTATAGGCTTGTGGAAACGGAGGCTTTCAAAAACATAATGGTGGCGGCGGCCCCGCGCTACTCGGTTCCCAGTCGCCACTACTTTTCCTGATGTGCCGTCCCAGCCCTGCACGACCACGTCTCCCGCAACATTGTACGCGCCCTCACCAACGCGGTTACTGCCTAGGTCCACTTAACAACGGACACGTGGACAAGCACAGGCGGGCAGGGCCACTATATCTCCCTGACGGCACATTGGGTGAATTTAGTGGAGGCTGGGACCGAGTCAGAGCCTGGGACTGCTCACGTCCTACCCACCCCCAGAATTGCGGGCCCCAGCTCGGTGCTGGTATCTGCGGCGGTGTATGCTTCCTCCACTAAACCACCCTCCTCCTCCTCTTCCTCCTACACAACCTCTGTCTCACAATCAAGATGTGTCAGCAGCAGCACGTCGCCACCAGTCGGTGTCGCGCGGGGTGGCAGTACAGCAGTGGGCAAGCGCCAGCAGGCCGTGCTGAAACTATTCAGCTTAGGAGAGAAGAGGCACACGGCCCACGAACTGCTGCAGGGTCTGACAGAGCAGACCGACCGCTGGCTTTCACCGCTCAGCCTCCAACTGGTCATGGTCGTGTGTGACAACGGCCGTAACCTGGTGGCGGCTCTGCAGCTCGGCAGCCTCACGCACGTGCCATGCCTGGCCCACGTTTTTAATTTTGTGGTTCAACGCTTTCTGAAAAGCTACCCACGCTTGTCAGACCTGCTCGGAAAGGTGCGCCGGCTCAGCGCACATTTCCGCAAGTCCAAGACGGACGCTGCCACCCTGCGGACCCTGCAACATCGGTTTAATCTGCCACTGTACCGACTGCTGTGCGACGTGCCCACACGGTGGAACTCTACGCTCCACATGTTGGCCAGGCTCTATGAGCAGCGTAGAGCTATAGTGGAATACCAACTCCAACATGGGCGGCGCAGTGGGAGTCAGCCTCCTCAATTCTTTACAGAAGAGTGGGCCTGGTTGGCAGACATCTGCCAGGTCCTTGGAAACTTTGAGGAGTCTTCCCAGATGGTGAGCGGCGATGCTGCAATCATTAGCATCACCATTCCTCTGCTATGCCTCTTGAGAAGTTCCCTGCAAAGCATAAAGGCAGACGCTTTGCGCTCGGAAACGGAGGCGGGGGAAGACAGTATGTCGCTGGATAGTCAGAGCACCCTCATGTCTATATCTCAGCGCGTTGAGGAGGAGGAGGAGGAGGAGCATGAGGGAGAGGGGGAAGAGACAGCTTGGCCCACTGCTGAGGGTACCCATGCTGCTTGCCTGTCATCTTTTCAGCGTGTATGGCCTGAGGAGGAGGAGGAGGATCCGGAAAGTGATCTTCCTATTGAGGACAGCCATGTGTTGCGTACAGGTACCCTTCATGTTAGGATGCCTTTCTCGTGACCCTCGCCTTACAGGCATTCTGGCCACTACGGATTACTGGGTGTACACACTGCTCGACCCACGGTATAAGGAGAACCTTTCCACTCTCATACCTGAAGAGGAAAGAGGTTCGAGAGTGATGCTATACTACAGGACCCTGGCGGACAAACTGATGGTAAAATTGCCATCCGACAGCGCTAGTGGCAGAAGGCGCAGTTCCGAGGGCCAGGTAGCAGGGGAGGCATGGAGATCAGGCAGCATGTACAGCGCAGGCAGGGGAACACTCTCCAAGGCCTTTGCCAGCTTTATGGCTCCCCAGCAAGACTGTGTCACCGCTCCCCAGTCAAGGCTGAGTCGGCGGGAGCACTGTAAAAGGATGGTGAGGGAGTACGTAGCCGATCGCACGACCGTCCTCCGTGACGCCTCTGCCCCCTACAGCTACTGGGTGTCGAAGCTGGACACGTGGCCTGAACTCGCGCTGTATGCCCTGGAGGTGCTTGCTTGTCCTGCGGCTAGCGTCTTGTCAGAGAGGGTGTTTAGTGCGGCTGGGGGAATCATCACGGATAAGCGTACCCGCCTGTCAACCGACAGTGCCGACAGGCTTACACTCATAAAGATGAACAAAGCCTGGATTTCCCCAGACTTCTCTTCTCCACCAGCGGACAGCAGCGATACCTAAGCAATACGTAGGCTGCACCCGCGGATGGAAGCATCGTTCTCTATCACCATAAAAAACGGGGACCTTTTAGCTTCATCAATCTGTGTATTATATTCATCCTCCTCCTCCTGCTACTCCTCATGAAACCTCACGTAATCACGCCGAACGGGCAATTTTTCTTAGGCCCACAAGGCTCAGTCATATTACTTTAGTAAACAATGTTTATACGTTTCAATTCTCATTAAAGCGTTGAAACTTGCACCTGAACCAATTTTTATTTTAACTGGGCTGCCTCTAGGCCTAGTTACAAATTAAGCCACATTAACCAAAGCGATTAATGGGTTTCACCTGCCCTCTTGGTTGGGCATGGGCAATTTTTCTGAGGTACATTAGTACTGTTGGTACACCAATTTTTTTGGGCCCTCGCCTACAGTGTAATCCTAGTAATTTTTATGGGCTGCGCCTGCACTCATGGTACAGCAAGGTGTGTGGGGTTGGCCTACACTTTTGCTACATAAACATAAATGTAACTGGGGCCTTGTCTATACTGCAACTACTAAAATGTGAAAGAGACTGTTATCTCCCTAAACTGCTGCAACGGGAATGTTACTGTGGCCTGTCTGGACTGCTACTACTACTGGAATGGAACTAATACTGTGCTCCCCCTATACTGCTGCTTTGGAATTGTTACTGGGGCCTGTCTGGACTGCTACTACTACTGAAATGGAACTAATACTGTGCTCCCCCTATAATGCTGCTAGTGATATATTACTGGGGCCTGTCCCTAATGCTACCGCTGAAATGTTACTAATTCTGGGCTCTACCTATACCGCTGCTAATGCTATGTCACTGGGGTGTGGAAACGGAGGCTTCCCAAAGACATGATGGTGGCGAGGCCATTTCCCACCAACGCGGTTACTGTTAAGGTGCATATAACCACGGAAACGTGGAGAGGACACGTAGTGCCTCAAAAACATCCCCTCCTCCTCCAACAATGAAAACATTCTTGGCAAATACCTTTGCATTGGTCCGTCTGATGGCAGTCCAAGAATTTCACCTTTACCGACACAACAAGAGAGCCCCCCCACCATCCCCCCGCCACGGTCCACTTAATCCTGGCCACATTCTGAAAACCAACTAAATAAAACCGCGCCACTAGGTCCACAGTCGCCACCACATTCCCACCAACGCGTTTACTGTTAAGGTACATATTACCAGTCTGTGGGCCGAAGCACACCTATATTGTATGTGACGTTAGCTCTGCTGAGCAGGGCACTGCAATGGGATACATTTATGTACTGCCGATGGGTTCCAGGGAGCCACCCATGCTGTGGGTCCACAGGGACTTCACATTAGGGATTTGTACCTGCCAGTGTCTATGTATTAAAAACCCCGGTCAGACTGGGGCATGCAGTGTGGGCCGAAGACCACCTGCATTTAATCGGACGTTACCTCAGCTGTGATGGGCAATGCAATGGGATATATTTATGTACCGCTGGTGGCTTTCTAGGACCCACCCATGCTGTCGGTCCACACGGAGTTGTAACTGCATGTGTCCACTTCTAAAGAACCCCAGTCTGACTGGGGCATGCAGTGTGGGCCAAAGTCCACCTGCATTAAACCTGACGTTACCTCAGCTGTGATGGGCAATGCAATGGGATATATTTATGTACCGCCGGTGGGTTCCAGGGAGCCACCCATGCTGTGTGTCCACAGGGACTTCACATTAGGGATTTGTACCTGCCTGTGTCTATTTATAAAAAAAACCAGTGTGACTGGTGCATGCAGTGTGGGCCGAAGCCCACCTGCATTTAATCTGACGTTAGCTCTGCTGTCCAAGGCACTGCAATAGGATACATTTATGTACAGCTGGTGGGTTCCAGGGAGCCACCCATGCTGTGGGTGCACACGGAATTCCCATTGCGGAGTTGTACCTGCCTGTGACTATTTATTAAAAAAACCCCGGTCTGACTGGGGCATACAGACACCTTGACAGATTGAATAGTGTGTGGCCCATGGGTTCCCCATTGCTATGCCCACGTGTGCAGCTCCTGATGGAGGTGGCACAGGATTGGATTTCTCATTGCTTCTGTACAGCATTGTGGGCTATCGCCCTGCTCCTTTTAAAGAGGGTCGCTGCCTGGCCGTGCCAACCCTCTGCAGTGTGTGCCTGCGGTTCCTCCTCATGGCAGACGCACTTATAAATAGACATGAGGGTGGTGTGGCTATGAGGCCAGCGTGTGGCATGAGTGCAGCTGAAGGCTGCGCAGGGACACTTTGGTATGCGCTGTGGACAATGGGTCATGCGGGGGGGTTGGGCAGCATGTTACCCAGGAGAAGTGGCAGCGGAGTGTCATGCAGGCAGTGATTGTGCTTTGTTGGAGGTAGTGTGGTGCTTAGCTAAGGTATGCCTTGCTAATGAGGGTTTTTCAGAAGTAAAAATTGTTGGGAGGGGGGGCCCACTCTTGCCGCTATTGTGGCTTAATAGTGGGACCTGGGAACTTGAGATGCAGCCCAACATGTAGCCCCTCGCCTGCCCTATCCGTTTCTGTGTCGTTCCCATCACTTTCTTGGAATGCCCAGATTTTCACAAATGAAAACCTTAGCGAGCATCGGCGATATACAAAAATGCTCGGGTCGCCCATTGACTTCAATGGGGTTCGTTAGTTGAAACGAACCCTCGAGCATCGTGAAAAGTTCGTCTCGAGTAACGAGCACCCGAGCATTTAGGTGCTCGCTCATCTCTAATAAAGACACATTAAGAAATTAATCAGCACAGAATTTAGAACATAGCATTCAGTATCAAATGAACATAGGTCAATGTTTACCCGATCCGGAAGGAATTAATAAGGGTTTCATTAAATATTTAAAGTGATATTCTGATTACTAAATGTTATTTTGAGTTTTCACCCATCCAATGAATAGGTGAAAACTGATGGATCGATGGTGATCTTACTATTGGGACCCCACTGTTTCCAAGAATGTGGGAGTCCCGTTTGCCCCACTTCTGTTCACTGGAGGGCTGTAGCTCCTACCCGATCTAACTTAAACTAGTTTGCGTTCAGTGTACAGCTGACTATGCATGCATGGTGGCATTTTTATTTTTTTTTTACAAAAAGTACAGAATAAGCGCTTTTAAGCAGTTTTGCTATAGGTTTTATTAGACAATTCTGTTGCTAAGGAACTCCATATTCATCTAACTGTATAGCAGAAGAGAAGCTCCAGCTGTGTCTGCACTGATTTCACTAGAGCAGGCACAGATGTTCCCATAGACGAGGGCATTAATAAAGGTCTCCAGTGCATCAGGTGTACAATACTGTATGTCAGCTCCTGATGCACTGAGACCCTGACAGTGCATTGGGTCTGGCGAGGAGTGTGCACTGTGCAGGGGAGAAGCAGTCTGCAGCACAGAACAGCTTCTCCTTATACAGTGCCCACAAATGGAGCATTTGAGACATGAGCGGGGCAGGTTATTAATAAAAGCAGACTGTGGGACAGAGCAAATAGATATGGGGCACAGGAACACTGTAAAAAATGTAATATAATGGAGACATTTATTAATACTCTAGTAAATGGGAACAGCTGTAGCTGCACAGTGCCGACACAGCTGAAGCTCTTCTGCTATGCAGTTAAGCAAATATGGATTTCCTTAGCAACAGCTTCTCCTAGCTGCATAGCTGAAGAGGGGTTTTGAAGGAAAAAAGGTACAAAATAGGCTAATAAAACCTATTGGAAAAATGCTTAGAATTGCCTGTTCTGTACATTTTTAAAAAACATTTTAAATGACAGTTAAACTTTTATTATTTGTAGAAAATAGTTCACTGATATTAGACCACAATCACATTGATGCTGGAGGCTCCATTTAAAGCCTTTGGCACAGATCCGGTACAAATTTCAGAATCTAGTTCAGTCGCTGGGATCCTATTAGTACAGAATATGATTCTTGCAAGCTGGATGCAATACTGTTGGCTTCAGGCAATGCTCCCTGGGAACATATGAATTCACTGTTGCCGTAGAGAAAGGAAAATTTCCCACAGTGCACTGCATGAATGCTGAAAAGCGTATGTATTTTCCAAAAAATTAGATTGGATCCATCAGACCACAAACAGAAGTTCTGGATTTTGGAACACTATAATAAAACAACTGTACACTGTAAGTGAATGATGTTTAATGAAACTGCGTGAAAAGATTGCAGAAAATAAAACCTATAAGGATTAAACTTCCTGTAGGATGCTCTATCCTCCGGATTTAGCTGTTTTATTGTTAAAATTTGCATAGTAAAAATAGACAAATTTTGCCTGTTATAACACTCAGATTATTTGACCTTTAATACAGCAACTGTGGGTTTCTCAACAAAACTCATGAGAAACATTTTCCATTATAGTAAAGAAGAGAAAACAGGCCGCTATCACTGCCATGGGATAAAAAATCCCTACCTAAACTTCAAAAACACTTAACCTTACTACACAAGTTAAATCACCATATAAAACAACCCTCCGGAAATGTGATAAATATATGCCACACGGTAATTACAAACAATACAAAGGTTTCTAGTGAAGTCCCACATATAGATAATCCACAGTGCACAGGAAGACACAGTGGTGGTTAAAATCAACCCACGCCAAATGCACATGGGCTTTCCGCAGAATTTCCGCCCATGCCCGCTGCCATAGGATTGCATTAGATAATGCAATCCTATGCAGACAGCCGCGATTTGACCGTGCAAAAACTCGTGCGGTAAACAAATCCCGGCATGTTCTATTTCTGTGCGCGGCTCTCAGAGGCCCGCACAGAAACGTCACTAGTGACGTGCCGGCTCTGCACTGCGCACGTCACGGCTGGGTGGTAGCCGGCACATTGCAGAGGGGAGGAGCGGAGGAGAATTCTCACAGTGGGATATGACCCGGCCATCTGCCGGAGGCCTACATAATATAGAGCATCATTAAAACATAAGTCTATCATGACCTTTAAATGCCCTATTCTTCTCCTGCGCCTAGACATGGTGTTTGCCCTAATAAGAGCAGCTTCCTATCGGAACTTCACCCTAAATTCACCCTATTGTACTCTAAGTGCTAAATAATGGGCAAAGAGATTCAGGATGTAAATACAAAAGATACAAATGTCCCAGATACAATATGACCACTCCACACTTTGGAAACACAAAAAGAGATTAAAGTCCTAACACCAATTTAAAGGGGTGGTCACATCACCGGACAGCATCCCCTTTTATTGCCCACTGTGCTAAAATACCCCGCTGTGATCACAGTGTTTGCTGTGAACAATACAATATGTTCCCTATAACATAACACATTGAGGCCTTAGTCAGACGAGCGTTTTTTTGCGCGATTTGCGGATCGCATGACGGATGCGCATCCGCAAATCGCGTGACCGGTGCCCGAAAATCGCCCGAAAATCTGCTCCTAGTGACGTTTCATTAGAAACGGGCCGGAGCTGTCCAGCGCATTGCATTCAATGGAGCCGGCAATACAGCCCGCTCCATTGAAAGCAATGTGCTGCGGGCGAGTGTGGGATGCCGGGAGCAGGTGAGTATATATATATTTTTTATTTTAACACATTTCTGGATGAATTGCAGGGAAGGGCTTATATATTTAAGCCCTTCCTGACAATTCATCCCGCGCACGCCGGCAGCCCATTGCTTTCAATGGAGTCGGCTGTATTGCCGGCTCCATTGAATTCAATGGGCAAACATCGTTCTTCTCTTCCACAGCTGTTACAGCTGTGGCAGAGAAGAAGGATTTGTCTTCTATATGTTCTTAATGGGGTCGGCGCTGCTGCCGCCGGCCCCATTGAGCGCATATAGAGAAGAGAACAGGAATCGCAGATCGCAGATAGGTGCGATCTGCGATTTCTGTTCTATAATTTATCGGACGAGCGCATAAAAAGCGCTCATGTGTCCGATACCATTGCAAAGCAATAGTTTTATAAAATCGCCGGACGCATGCGCATGCGCAAATCGCGGCAAAAAACGCCCGTCTGACTAAGGCCTGAAGGTTGAAAAATTCACATGGCCATCAGATAGTAACATAGTATATTAGGCTGAATGAAGACAATGTCCATCTAGTTCAGCCTGTCCCCCTCACCACCCCCTCCCCCCTTGTTGGTCCAGAGGAAGGCAAAAAAAAAACCAACGAACCAATTTAGCTCATTTGGAGCAAACAAAATTCCTTCCTGACTCCATAATGGCAGCCAGAGTAATCCCTGGATCAACATTTGACATCAACAACCCTGCTGGTCACCTAATGTCTATATCCTGTTATATCATAACACTCTAGAATTCCTCTAATGTATTTACACACATAGTTATTTGATCGCCCCTTTAACTCCTTCAGTGGCAGGTTTCTTACCACCCTGTCAGACCTACCAGAGCAGGTTCTTTAAATGGGCCAATCACTTAATTTCAACTAATTTTCCAGTCTCATTCCAAGAGCCATAACTTTTTTATTTTTCCATTGACACAGCCATATGAGGGCTTGTTTGTTGAGGGGCAAGTTGTACTTTTTGATGGCATCATTTTTTATTTTGCGGAATGAGTTGTACTTTTTATTAGTACCATTTGCTGATCTGTGCAGAATTTTGATCACTTTCTATTCCGTTTTTTGTATGGTGAGATAGGATAAATTAGCTATTTTTGCCACGTTTCAGTTTTTTTTTCCATTCTGTGCACCCTGCAGATTAACCTCTTCATACTTTTACGTCCTGCAGTGCCAGGGAATGTATAAAGAGAGACCGCGACGCAACCTCTCTTCATACAGTGTGGGCGTCAGCTGTTTAATACAGCTGACACTCGCAGGCAATAACTGAAATCTTACAGCATTACGTCATACTGCAGGAGCGATCAAAGCATCACTAGTTGTGGTCCCCAAGGGGGGCTTAAAAAAAAGTTTAAAAAAAACAGATCAATAAAGTTTTATTTGTAAATTTAAAAAAGTAATAAAAGTTTAAATCACCGCCCTTTTGCCATATCTTTAATAAAAAAACTAAATCATAAAACAAAAATACATATTTGGTATCACCACGTCTGTAAAAGTCCGATCTATCAAAGTAGCACATTACTTACCCCACATAGTGAACGTAGCCTGAAAAAAAAAAAAAGAACACCAGAAATGCACTTTTTCAGTCACCCCGTCTCCCCCAGAAAAAAGTGATCAAAAAGTCGTATGTATTCCAAATTGGTAATAACGTAAACTACAGGACATCTCGCAAAAAATGAGCCCTTGCACAACTTCGTCGATGGAAAAATGGAAAAGTATTGCGCGCAGAAGATGACCGCAGAAAATAATTTTTCAAAAAATTAAATGTCTTCGAAAAAAAAAGACTAGTACTACAGCAAAAAGAAACTATGCAAGTTTGGTATTGTAGTAATCGTACTGACCCATAGAATAAAGCTATTATGTCACTTTTGTTGCAGTTTGTGTGTCGTAGAAACAAAACGCACTGAAAGATGTCGGAATGTCATTTTGTTTTGCATTTTACTCCACTTTGAATTTTGTAAGACTTTTTCACTACAGCGACGTCGATGAATAAATAAAGAAGTTATGATTATTTAAATGCGGGGAGGAAAAAAAGAAAAGGGGTAAAAATAAAAAAAGGGGCCGTGTCATTAAGGGTATAACTAATGTACTAACTTGCTCCTCTGGGTCATTACGACACAGGGATACCACATGTGTAATTTTGTTTTTAATTTTTTACAATGTAAAGGGAGACAAGTGTTTTTATTTTTTAAATAATTTTTAAACTTTTTTTTTTAAACTTTGTTTTATTTTTGTCCCTTTAGGGGACTTCCACAGAGACCCATCATGACCCCTGATCACATTCCGGGGGTCCGATGGTGACAGCCCTTTACATGCTACAGTCACATAGACCGCAGCATTTAAAGGGTTAACACAGCAGAGATTAGAGATTTTCTCCATTCTCTGCTGTGTAAGAGCTGATGCCCGGTTATCCTCTGACAGAGGGAGCCCCCTCCCTCTGTCAGCCTTTTACATGCTGTGGTCATCAGACCACGGCATGAAAAGGGTTAACACAGCAGAGATCGGAGGTTTTCTGCATTCTCTTCTGTATAGAGCTGGTGCCTGACTAACCTCTGACAGCCAAGTACCAACTCTCCCTGCCACAGAGACTATCAGCTGGTTACCCCCTACATCCAATCTCTGTCCCAAACATGTCAGCTGCACCTCAAGAACATTGCAAGAATACGCTCTTTTCTCACCGTGGATAAGCTAAAAACGCTTATTGTTGCCCTCATCCATTCCCACCTCAGGAGAGATTGGCGTTGAATATGACCCAAAGGCAGCGGGCGTGCTGTCTGGGAGTTATGGTAGTGCCACACACTGAGATGGAGATGTCAGGATGAGGTCGGTTAGTGGAGGGCGGAAATACCAGTAAGTTAGTTTTAGGTAGAGAGAGGACATAGTGTTAGAGACAGTGGATTTACTTTTTTTTTTCTAACTTTAAAAATTTTTTTGTCCCTTCAGGGGACTTCCACAGAGACCCATCAGGACCCCCTGATCACATTGTGGGGGGTCTAATAGTGACAGCCCGTTACATGCTGCGGTCGCATAGACAACGGCATGTAAAGGGTTAAACAGCAGAGATAGGAGGGTTTCTCCATTCTCTACTGTAAGAGCTGGTGCCCAGCTATCCTTTGACAGAGGGAGCCCTCTCCCTCTGTCAGCCCTTTAAATGCTGCGGTCGCATAGACTGTGGCATGTAAAGGGTTAAACAGCAGAAATCTGAGGTTTTCTTCATTCTTTGCTGTAAGAGCTGGTGCCTGGTTATCCTCTGCCAGCCAAGCATCAGCTCTCCCTGCCACAGGGACCATTGGCCAGCTTCTGAAAAAAGAAGCAGGAAGTTGCCAGTAGATTGGTTCTATCTTCCTGCTTCTTTTTTTAAAATTCTGCACTATTGTGTATCGGATTGTGCAGGCAGAACACAATGCCACAGCTTATGGCATTGTGCTCTGCAGGTCCCATAGTCAAACATAGCCTGGAAATCTTCCAGGCTATATCACTGTGGGCAGTAGAGCTTGTCCCGGAAAATTTCCGGGCGTGCCACTGAGGGGTTAATACTTCCAGACGAAGGCAAAAACCCATATGAAGCAGTTGCTCATTGCCTCATATTAGGGACAAAAATTGATTCCCGTCTTCAGGTATAGCAATCAAAAAAAATTCCTGGATCAACAACCAATCTCTAGAAACTTGGTAGCCATAAATTGTTATATCATCCAGGCCCTTTTTGAATGCCTTCACCAAATCAACCATTATAACATTGTCACAACGCTATTGGATCAAAGAATCCCTGTCTATCTTGATATTGAAACCTTCTAGAAATAGAGGATTATAGAGAATTAGTCAGTGAGAATTATACCAAACCTGATGCATTCTTCAGAAGAGAAAAACGACCAATGCATCATGCCTTTAATCTCCATAAAAAAACAGCATTTCTATTCACAGTAACGTGAAAAGCTCAATTTACAGAAAACTAAAGAATCAGAAAACTCTTGAAACTCACTAGCAGTAATGCACTACTGCACAGTTTATTGACCTGTCCCATATACAGTATATGTTGATATATGAAGGAGCATTGTAAATTGTATCAGATGTACATATTGTATGTTGACTGATAGAGATGAGCGAACCTACTCGGCCACGCCCCTTTTTCGCCCGAGCGCCGCGATTTTCGAGTACTTCCGTACACGGGCGAAAAGATTCGGGGGGCGCCGTGGGTGAGTGCGGGGTTGCAGCGGGAAGTGGGGGGAGAGGGAGAGAGAGAGGGCTCCCCCCCTGTTCCCACCTGCTACCCCCCGCTCCGCCACGCCTCCCCCCGCCCCCCGAATCTTTTCACCCGAGTAGTGAAGTACTCGAAAATCGCGGTGCTCAATCGAGTAAATACTCGAAACGAGTACGTTCGCTCATCTCTATTGACTGACTATTCCTGTTAACAGCTCTCTTTGAGTGCTGTGTTTTCCTGCAGGACCCTAGATAGTCCTGGAGTTTCAATGTATGTCTCTTCGTTTCTATATATTATATTACTATAAACAATTCTATGGAAGGAAATGCATATCAACAAACATTTGGTGCTGTTGCACAAACACTTCTGACGTTTTCTATCTGTGGTTTGTGCTTCCTTCCTCGTCTAGAAAGACATTTCAGTTTGTGCACTAGCTAAAAAGAACAATTGCATCCTTGCTGATTCCTTCACTAATTTTCTTCTTCTTCTAGACCCCATTAAACCACAATCTCTCCCCTTACTTACACTAATCTACTGTCAATTGGGTGGGCTTCTCTGCCCAGAGTTAATGGTTGATGTGATGTTTGATGGACATTGGACGGTGAAAATTGCCCACGAAACAGTAGACCGGCGTTGGGCTCCTTAACTACTGGGAGCCATTGCAGCCAAATTGGGGGGATGGCAGTGGCAAGGAGGACAATAAAAACAGGATTGGTAAGGATAGTGCTGAGGCATGGGGCCCATCCCGCTTGCCACAGATCCGACAGGTCATTTTTAAGTTTTGGACAGATGTTCAGCCGAAGAGATACAAATATTTGCTGGAATATATTTTGAGTAATATAGCAAAACTACTTCTGTGTTTTCACCTTATGGATTTGCTGTATTACAAACTGCATGTTCAAAAACATAATTATGCCTCCACACATAGTATTGTGTGACCCTTCTAACAAAAGCTATCATTAACTTTGATACTGGACCCTAGGAAACTAAATCGAAGAAATCAAAATCTTAGTAAATTTGATTAAAATGAGCACAGCAGTCATTAGCATAGGTTGCTCCAGTGCAGGCAAAAGTTGCTCTCCTTCTGGGAGAAGGAAAACGGTCTCTATAGTGACCAAATTGGCCCGTCCTCTACCACCACCATAACTACCGACATGTCCCCTACCTCTTGCTTTCTTCATGCTTCCTTTTTATTTGTTTATCTAGGGTTTTTTGTTAACTTTTTCATGTCATTTATGTAACTGTTATGTAACTTATCAGCTAAGTTTGTAGTTTGCAGGAAACCCCTGCTAGCTATGTAAGGCCTGCAAATAATTTCTACTGCCACAACTGATGGCTGCTAATCTCTGCGGTGGGCATTATAGGAATTTCAATTGTCTTGCATTTTTCACCAATAATTGGTTCGGTGTTACCTGATTCGATTTGGCAAAAATTGGGACGGTTTGATCATCCTGAAAATCAAGACGAGCAACACTACCAGTATGTTGTGTCATGCGCTCAATATACAAATATATTTACAAGGATATGTTAGGACTGTCAGTGGCTTCATTATAAAGAAAAAGAAATGCCATTCTGCAGAAAATAATGCTACCGTATACCATGTTTCCCAATAATAAGCCCTAAAACTATATATATATAATTTTTTTGGATCAAGCGCCGGCCAATCAGAGCTGGCGCTCGATGTACCAATCACAGCGCTTACTGGAGTATTCAAAGCCCCATTACCAGGAGAAGAGAATCCTGTCAGCGCTGAGGACTGCTGCCTGCATCAGCGTGGGGACCAGCGCAAGGGACACAGACGTCGGCGGCGAGGTAAATATAAGACACTCCCAAAAATAAGACACTGTGCCTCTTTTGAGGCAAAAATTAATATAATACAGTGTCTTATTTTCGGGGAAACATGATAGTTTACATCAATAACACTTATACACTGCACAAATACAGTAAAAAAATGCCCCTATATAGTACACACACATATAATGACAGGCACAATGCCCCATTGAAAACATCGGCAGAGTGCAATCGTTAACCCCCTTATTGGCTGCCAATATGTCTGTTTATGGTAATCACTATTACATCGGATTCCTAGCTATCAGGGACAGACACAAAAGAGAAAGTCTTCACGGTAATTACATAGACATTGCTCAAATGAGCGTTTGCCTACATTGGAAACTGCGGCATCATCATCACTTGATCGCTGGGAGACTAGTCAGGTGTAGATAATGAGGAAAGTACGCATCATGCTCCAATGCAGCAGTGGTGCAGCTGTTACAGTAAGGATAAAGTGAAGTAAAATGAGACGTCCTAATAAATAATAACTACTAATAACTCTGAATAAGGCATTTTATATCAACATCTGATCTTTTTTTGCTGAATCTCAGAATCGTGATGTTTTATACATAAATTAGAGCTGTTCTTAGCAGAGCATAACTACACATTGCTAATAGTATCTGCAGGAAACCAGAATTGTATCATATAAACCTTATGGCTGTGTGAAGCTAAGCAGGCTCTGTATAAGGGTGAGTTCACATGAGCGCATAAACGGCGCGTTTTTGCGCCCAATCGTATAAACGTGACCATCTGAGGCGTTGGTTTCCAATGTATTCGTTCGCACGGGCGATTTTACGGCACGTAAAAACGGCAACCCCGAAAAAAAGACGGAACATACGCGACCGAAATACGCACCAACGCATATTCGATGGCCGAAAAGATAGTTTGCAAAGTAGGAACAAACGATAATACGCTTTCTAGCTCTGGTCATGATTGCCGAAAAACGTTCTTTCCGGCGATTAAACGCTGCGCACGTGCGAACGTAAATACGCCTACGCTCGTCTGACCGCGCCCTTAGGAAATGAGAGCACTGGTCCTTAAAAATATGTAATGAAATAATGAGCATTTAAGAAAATTGGTTATAAGTAGAGATGAGCGAGCACCAAAATGCTCGGGTGCTCGTTACTCGGGACGAATTTATCGCGATGCTCGAGGGTTCGTTTCCAGTAACGAACCCCATTGAAGTCAATGGGCAACCGGAGCATTTTTGTATTTCGCCGATGCTCGCTAAGGTTTTCATGTGTGAAAATCTAGGCAATTCAAGAAAGTGATGGGAACGACACAGAAACGGATAGGGCAGGCGAGGGGCTACATGTTGGGCTGCATCTCAAGTTCACAGGTCCCACTATTAAGCCACAATAGCGGCAAGAGTGGGCCCCCCCCCCCCTCCCAACAACTTTTACTTCTGAAAAGCCCTCATTAGCATGGCATACCTTAGCTAAGCACTACACTAGCTACAACAAAGCACAATCACTGCCTGCATGACACTCCGCTGCCACTTCTCCTGGGTTACATGCTGCCCAATCCCCCTCCCCCCTGCACGACGCAGTGTCCGCAGCGCACACCAAAGTGTCCCTGCACAGCCTTCAGCTGCCCTCATGCCACGCCACACTCATGTCTATTTATAAGTACGTCTGCCATGAGGAGGAACTGCAGGCACACACTGCAGAGGGCTGGCACGGCTAGGCAGCGACCCTCTTTAAAAGTGGTGGGGCGATAGCCCACAATGCTGTACAGAAGCAATGAGAAATCCAATCCTGTGCCACCTCCATCAGGAGCTGCACACGTGGGCATAGCAATGGGGAACCTATGTGCCACACACTATTCATTCTGTCAAGGTGTCTGCGTGCCCCAGTCAGACTGGTAATATGTACCTTAACAGTAACCGCGTTGGTGGTAATGTGGTGGTGACTGCGGACCTAGTAGCACGGTTGTATTTTGTTGGTTTTCGGAATGTGGCCAGGATTAAGTGGGCCGTGGCGGGGGGATGGTGGGGGGGCTCTCTTGTTGTGTCGGTAAAGGTGAAATTCTTGGACTGCCACCAGACGAACCAATGCAAAGGCATTTGCCAAGAATGTTTTCATTGTTGGAGGAGGAGGGGGATGTTTTTGAGGCACTACGTGTCCTCTCCACGTGTCCGTGGTTATATGCACCTTAACAGTAACCGCGTTGGTGGGAAATGGCCTCGCCGCCATCATGTCTTTGGGAAGCCTCTGTTTCCACACCCCAGAGACATACCATTAGCAGCGGTATAGGCAGAGCCCAGAATTCGTAACATTTCAGCCGTAGCATTAGGACAGGCCCCACTAACATATCACTAGCAGCATTATAGGGGGAGCACAGTATTAGTTCCATTTCAGTAATAGTAGCACTCAAGACAGGCCCCAGTAACAATTCCGAAGCAGCAGTATAGGAGGAGCATAGTCTAAGTTCCATTTAAGTAATAGTAGCAGCCTACACAGGCCCCAGGAACAATTCCGAAGCAGCAGTATAGTGGGAGCGCTGTCTTAGTTCCATTTCAGTAGCTGCAGTATAGCCAAGGCCCAAGTTACATTTATGTAGCTAAAGTGTAGGCCAACCCCACACACCTTTCTGTACCATGAGTGCAGGCGAAGAACATAGAAATTGCTATGATTACACTGTAGGTGAGGGCCCAAAAAATTGGTGTACCAACAGTACTAATGTACCTCAGTAAAAATTGGCCATGCCCAACCAAGATGGCAGGTGAAACCCATTAATCGCTTTGGTTAATGTGGCTTAAGTGGTAACTAGGCCTCGAGGCAGCCCAGTTTAACGAAAAATTGGTTCAAGTTAAAGTTCCAACGCTTTTAAGAGCATTGAAACGTATAAAAAATTTTTAGAAAAATTATATGAGTGAGCCTTGTGGCCCTAAGAAAAATTGCCCGTTCAGCGTGATTACGTGAGGTTTCAGGAGGAGGAGCAGGAGGAGGAGGAGGAATATTATACACAGATTGATGAAGCAGAAATGTCCCCGTTTTGGATGGTAAGAGAGAACTATGCTTCCATCCGCGGGTGCAGCCTACGTATTGCTTAGGTATCGCTGCAGTCCGCTGGTGGAGAAGAGAAGTCTGGGGAAATCCAGGCTTTGTTCATCTTGATGAGTGTTAGCCTGTCGGCACTGTCGGTTGACAGGCGGGTACGCTTATCTGTGATGATTCCCCCAGCCGCACTAAACACCCTCTCCGACAAGACGCTAGCCGCAGGACAAGCAAGCACCTCCAGGGCATACAGCGCTAGTTCAGGCCACGTGTCCAGCTTCGACACCCAGTAGTTGTAGGTGGCAGAGGCGTCACGGAGGACGGTCGTGCGATCGGCTATGTACTCCCTCACCATCCTTTTACAGTGCTCCCGCCGACTCTGCCTTGACTGGGGAGCGGTGACACAGTCTTGCTGGGGAGCCATAAAGCTGTCCAGGCCCTTAAAGACTGTTGCACTGCCTGGGCTGTACATGCTGCTCGATCTCCGCACCTCCCCTGCTACCTGGCGCTCGGAACTGTGCCTTCTGCCACTAGCGCTGTCGGATGGGAATTTTACCATCAGCTTGTCCGCCAGGGTCCTGTGGTATAGCAACACTCTCGAACCCCTTTCCTCTTCGGGAATGAGAGTGGGAAGGTTCTCCTTATAGCGTGGGTCGAGCAGTGTGTACACCCAGTAATCCGTAGTGGCCAGAATGCGTGTAACGCGAGGGTCACGAGAAAGGCATCCTAACATGAAGTCAGCCATGTGTGCCAGGGTACCTGTACGCAACCCATGGCTGTCTGCACTAGGAAGATCACTTTCAGGATCCTCCTCCTCCTCCTCAGGCCATACACGCTGAAATGATGACAGGCAAGCAGCATGGGTACCGTCAGCAGTGGGCCAAGCTGTCTCTTCCCCCTCCTCCTCATGCTCCTCCTCCTCCTCCTGAATGCGCTGAGATATAGACAGGAGGGTGCTCTGACTATCCAGCGACATACTGTCTTCCCTCGGCTCTGTTTCCGAGCGCAAAGCGGCTGCCTTTATGGTTTGCAGGGAACTTCTCAAGATGCATAGCAGAGGAATGGTGACGCTAATGATTGCAGCATCGCCGCTCACCACCTGGGTAGACTGCTCAAAGTTTCGAAGGACCTGGCAGATGTCTGCCAACCAGGCCCACTCTTCTGAAAAGAATTGAGGAGGCTGACTCCCACTGCGCCGCCCATGTTGGAGTTGGTATTCCACTATAGCTCTACGCTGCTCATAGAGCCTAGCCAACATGTGGAGCGTAGAGTTCCACCGTGTGGGCACGTCGCACAGCAGTCGGTGCACTGGCAGATTAAACCGATGTTGCAGGGTGCGCAGGGTGGCAGCGTCCGTGTGGGACTTGCGGAAATGTGCGCAGAGCCGTCGCACCTTTACGAGCAGGTCTGACAAGCGTGGGTAGCTTTTCAGAAAGCGCTGAACCACCAAATTAAAGACGTGGGCCAGGCATGGCACGTGCGTGAGGCTGCCGAGCTGCAGAGCCGCCACCAGGTTACGGCCGTTGTCACACACGACCATGCCCGGTTGGAGGCTCAGCGGCGCAAGCCAACGGTCGGTCTGCTCTGTCAGACCCTGCAGCAGTTCGTGGGCCGTGTGCCTCCTATCTCCTAAGCTGAGTAGTTTCAGCACGGCCTGCTGACGCTTGCCCACCGCTGTGCTGCCACGCCGCGCGACACCGACTGCTGGCGATGTCCTGCTGCTGCTGACACATCTAGATTACGAGACAGAAGTTGAGGAGGAGGAGGGTGCTTTAGTGGAGGAAGCATACACCGCCGAACATACCACCACCGAGCTGGGGCCCGCAATTCTGGGGGTGGGTAGGACGTGGGCGGTCCCAGGCTCTGACTCTGTCCCAGCCTCCACTAAATTCACCCAATGTGCCGTCAGGGAGATGTAGTGGCCCTGCCCGCCTGTGCTTGTCCACGTGTCCGTAGTTAAGTGGACCTTGCCACTAACCGCATTGGTGAGGGCGCGTACAATGTTGCGGGAGACGTGGTCGTGCAGGGCTGGGACGGCACATCGGGAAAAGTAGTGGCGACTGGGAACTGAGTAGCGCGGGGCCGCCGCCGCCATCATAGCTTTGAAAGCCTCCGTTTCCACAACCCTATACGGCAGCATCTCAAGGCTGATAAATTTGGCTATGTGGACTGTTAACGATTGAGCGTGCGGGTGCGTGGCGGCGTACTTGCGCTTGCGCTCCAACACTTGCGCTAGCGACGGCTGGACTGTGCGGTGCGAGACATTGGTGGATGGAGCCGAGGACAGGGTGCAGGCCAGGAGACGGTAGTGCCTGTGTCCTGAGAGGGGGGTTGGATCTCAGTGGCAGGTTGGGGCACAGGGGGAGAGGCAGCGGTGCAAACCGGAGGCGGTGAACGGCCTTCGTCCCACCTTGTGGGGTGCTTGGCCATCATATGTCTGCGCATGCTGGTGGTGGTGAGGCTGTTGGTGGTGGCTCCCCGGCTGATCTTGGCGCGACAAAGGTTGCACACCACTGTTCGTCGGTCGTCAGGCGTCTCTGTGAAAAACTGCCAGACCTTAGAGCACCTCGGCCTCTGCAGGGTGGCATGGCGCGAGGGTGCGCTTTGGGAAACAGTTGGTGGATTATTCGGTCTGGCCCTGCCTCCACCCCTGGCCACCGCACTGCCTCTTGCAACCTGCCCTGCTGCTGCCCTTGCCTGCCCCTCTGAAGACCTGTCCTGAGTAGGCGTTGCACACCAGGTGGGGTCAGTCACCTCATCGTCCTGCTGCTCTTCCTCCGAATCCTCTGTGCGCTCCTCCCTCGGACTTACTGCCCTCACTACTACCTCACTGCAAGACAACTGTGTCTCATCGTCATCGTCCTCCTCACCCACTGAAAGGTCTTGAGACAGTTGCCGGAAGTCCCCAGCCTCATCCCCCGGACCCCGGGAACTTTCCAATGGTTGTGCATCAGTGACGATAAACTCCTTTGGTGGGAGAGGAACCACTGCTGCCCAATCTGAGCAGGGGCCCGAGAACAGTTCCTGGGAGACTTCCCGCTCCTGAGCGTGTGTCATTGTAGTGGAGTGAGGAGGCTGGGAGGAAGGAGGAGCAGCAGACAGAGGATTCGGATTTGCAGCACTGGACGGCGCAGAACTCTGGGTGGATGATAGCTTGCTCGAAGCACTTTCTGCCATCCACGACAGGACCTGCTCACACTGCTCATTTTCTAATAAAGGTCTCCCGCGTGGACCCATTAATTGGGCGATGAATGTGGGGACGCCAGAAACGTGCCTCTCTCCTAATCGCGCAGCAGTCGGCTGCGACACACCTGGATCAGGAGCTCGGCCTGTGCCCACACCCTCACTTGGGCCTACGCGTCCTCGGCCGCGTCCACGTCCTCTAGGCCTACCCCTACCCCTCAGCATGCTGTATTACCAGTGATTTCCAAGCCAGGAAAGAAATTGGCGCAAGCCTGCAGCCAAAATAGAATTTTTTCCCTTGTTTTTCAAAGGACAAGCCACACTGCGTGTATTCAATGAATACTACTAAGTTTAATAACTGTGTTGTGGCCCTGCAAATGTGTCAGAGAACTGCAGTGATGCAAAGTTATTCGCTACAGCAGATCAGGGATTTCCCATGCAGGAAAAAAATTGGCGCAAGCCTGCAGCCAAAATAGAATTTTTTCCCTTGTTTTTCAAAGGACAAGCCACACTGCGTGTATTCAATGAATACTACTACGTTTAATAACTGTGTTGTGGCCCTGCAAATGTGTCAGAGAACTGCAGTGATGCAAAGTTATTCGCTACAGCAGATCAGGGATTTCCCATGCAGGAAAAAATTGACGCAAGCCTGCAGCCAAAATAGAATTTTTTCCCTTGTTTTTCAAAGGACAAGCCACACTGCGTGTATTCCATGAATACTACTAAGTTTAATAACTGTGTTGTGGCCCTGCAAATGTGTCACAGAACTGCAGTGATGCAAAGTTATTCGCTACAGCAGATCAGGGATTTTCCATGCAGGAAAAAAATTGGCGCAAGCCTGCAGCCAAAATAGAATTTTTTCCCTTGTTTTTCAAAGGACAAGCCACACTGCGTGTATTCAATGAATACTACTAAGTTTAATAACTGTGTTGTGGCCCTGTAAATGTGTCACAGAACTGCAGTGATGCAAAGTTATTCGCTACAGCAGATCAGGGATTTCCCATGCAGGAAAAAAATTGGCGCAAGCCTCCAGTAAAACGTAGCTGGCTGCATCTGATTTTTTTTAACGTTCTGCACGCAGCACACACGTACCCAGAGCCCTGAGGACTGTCAGAGGCAGACGAAATAGAATTTTTTCCCTTGTTTTTCAAAGGAAAAGCCACACTGCGTCTATTCAATGAATAATGTATGTCT
This sequence comes from Eleutherodactylus coqui, assembly GCF_035609145.1. NCBI lineage: Eukaryota > Metazoa > Chordata > Amphibia > Anura > Eleutherodactylidae > Eleutherodactylus > Eleutherodactylus coqui. The sequence goes on along the minus strand of NC_089838.1, from coordinate 69,090,669 downwards.
TTTGGCCCTGCCTACACAATACTATCCCTGTAGTATTAATGCCGGGTGCAATGGTCTGCACAGCCGGTTTTGAGAAAAAAAAAAATGCAACACTGCTAACAGCAGCCTGGACAGTACTGCACACGGATAGATGTGGCCCTAGAAAGGACCGTTGGGGTTCTTGAAGCCTACACTCACTGCTAACACTCTCCCTGCCTAACCACCACTTCTGTCCCTATTGCAGGGCGCAATGCTCTGCAGATCCAATTTTGAAAAAAAAAATAAAAATACAGTGCTAACACAGTACTGCACACTATTAGATGTGGCCCTGAGAAGGACCGTTGGGGTTCTTGAAGCCTACACTAACTCCTAACGCTCTCCCTACAGCAGCTCCAGCACGATAGCACTTTCCCTCAGCTAACTCACAAGGCATGTGTGGCGAGCCGCGGGAGGGGCCGATTTTTATACTCAGGTGACATCAGATCTCCCCAGACACTCACAGCAGGGGGGTGGTATAGGGCTTGAACGTCACAGGGGGAAGTTGTAATGCCTTCCCTGTCTTTCAATTGGCCAGAAAAGCGCGCTAACGTCTCAGAGAGGAAACTGAAAGTAACCAGAACATCGCGTGGTACTCGTTACGAGTAGCGAGCATCCCGAACACGCTAATATTGGCCCTAGTATCAAGCTCGGACGAGTACGTTCGCTCATCTCTAGTTATAAGAAGAAGGTCTTAAGGGCTGAGCAGGTGATAAAATAAAAGATGATATACTCATCCATCTTCAACACCCCCAGAATCCAGCTGAGCCACTCACGCTGTCCAATCCTTGTCCAATCCACTGATGGCTGAAACAAATCATGTGATGCTGCAGCATAATCATCGAACTCCTGGCATCAGCGCTAGTTTCCTGAGTGCCATGGTGACAGGAGTTCACTGCGGCCTCTGATTGGCCGCAGTGGTCATCTGACTTCCAACTGCCATTCGTTAACAGGGATGAGGAGGGGGAGCGATAACAGCTGAGCTAGGTTATGGGGCTGAAGACAGGTGAATATATTGTCTTTTTCATTTTATCACCTGCCCAGTCCTTCAAAAAATCTTCTTATAACCACACAATGCCTTTAATTAAAGCTACACCTTTACACCCAGGCGTCATGGCACCCAGGGGCCTTCTGGAAGGCCCCAGGGCTATTTTAGCAGAATCCCTAGAAAGCTATCCCTGTAAGGTGGCTTGATAGACTGCCTCCCCGATAGCAGTATGATGTAATACTATGCCATTACATCATACTGCAGGAGCGATCAAAGCATTGCTGGTTGTTGTGCCCTCTGGGGAGTAAAAAAAAAAAATCAGAACAATAAAGTTTTACAAAAAATTTTAAAAAGGTAATAAAAGTAAAAAAAAAAACCTTTTGCCATATTTACAATAAAAGAATCTAAATAATAAAACTAAAATATATATTTGGTATTGCTGCAACCATAAAAGTCCGGTCTATCAAAAGTTATGCATTATTTACCGCGCACGGTGAACGCCGTCTGAAAAAAAAATAAAGAACGCCAGAAATACACTGTTTTGATCACCCTGTCTTCCAGAAAAAATGCAATAAAAAGCGATCAAAGAGTCATATGTATTCCAAATATGATACCAACGCAAACTACAGGATGTGCCGCAAAAAAATGAGCTCTTGCACAACTATGTTGATGGAAAAATTAAAAAAGTTATTGCGTGCAGAAGGTGCAGAAGATGCAGCAGAAAATAATTTTTTTAATTAAATGTCTTTGAAAAAAAAATAAAAGTAGTACTGTATAAGTTTGGTATCGTAGTAATTGTACCGACCCATAGAATAAAGTTATCAGGTCATTTTTGTTGCAGTTTGTGCGCTGTAGAAACAAAACCCACTAAAAGATGACAGAATGTCAGTTGTTTTTTTTTGCATTTTACTCTACTTAGATTTTTTTTAACGTTTTTCAGTACATTATATGGTACATTAAATAGCACCATTGAAAAATACAACTCGCCCCGCAAAAAACAAGCCCTCATACAGTAACATCGATGGAGAAATAAAGGAGTTACAATTTTTTTAAAGGGGGGAAGAGAAAACAAAAATAGAAGAAGAAAAAGGGATGCAACCTTATGGGGTTAAAATCTCAATACATGTTATGGTGTCTTTTGTTCTAGTTTTAATCACGGGTAAAGCCGGTATTTGCATACATGCAGTAATAACATCTGCCCTCATATGTCTGCCCGTTTATGTAGGCATAGCTTATGAATGCACCCCCTTCCCCTCTGTGGCTTTCCCTCTGTCTGAGCGGAGGTGCGGCTGCGCATCACCAAATAATTCTGTCTTGTCGCGTTCCCTAGACAACTCTATAAATTTTGGGGATAAAACGTAGCCTATGTCCTTCCTCAAGATGCAAGTCTTGGCATTTATAATATTAGTATGGATACACTGTATACTAATACACATGCATCAGTAATAGAGATGAGCGAGCATACTCAGTAAGGCAATATACTCAAGAGAGCAACGTTTTTCGAGTACCTGCTGATTCGGGGGGGGGGGGGGCGGGGGTGAGCGGGGGGTTGCAGAGGGGATCGGGAGTGAGAGAGAGAGGGATCTCTCTCACTCTCCTCCTCGCTGCCCCTCGCTCCCCCGCACCGCCCCCGACCCCCGCGGCTCCCCCGAATCTTCAGGGACGAACCAGCAGGTACTCGAAAAAGGCAATGCTCTCTCGAGTATATCGCCTTACCGAGTATGCTCGCTCATCTCTAATTAGTAACCTAATGAAAAACACATAATTCGATGGAGGAACTGTAGGGAAGTATCTAGGTTAGTCTTATGGTTCCAAAACAGCAGAGACAGAAAACATTCAGGAACATGTAAAAAGTAGGAAGAAAAAGTGGAAGGAACAACCTATGCAGAAGCTGAGAACAGAGAATGTGATTTCCACGCTTGAACTTAAACATAATTCTAGAGGCGTTCATTTTCAAATGTCAGATCTGTAGTAGACAACAACCCTTTACACCAGCACTGCATGGCAGGAGACACACAGTGAGGGCGAGCACCCACTGGCGTTTTTTTACCTGCGTTTTGCGTTTTGCGTTTTTCCTGCACAGGCATAGAGATAACATGTGTTCCTGTCCACTGGCGTTTTTTTTGCGTTGCGTTTGCGTTTTTAACATAGGAACTGTCAGTTGCATATGTGTCCTTATTTTTCTCCTAATGCACCCATGAAAGTCAATGGAAATGAATGGAAAAGCCGCGAAAACGCCGCGAAAAACGCGCGGAAAAATCGCGGGAAACGGAAAACGCAAACGCCAGTGGGTGCTCGCCCTTATGCAGAGGAAACAGGCCCATTTATCATCTTCATTTAAAACTGTCCATAGCAGAACATCTGATTCAGTGCTTTCATTTTTTAGAGGCACTTTTGAAAATGAAAGGCGTAGTCCGGTCATTGGGCAAGCACTTTTGAATAGGACCCCCTATGTGAAAATAATATCCAGAGATATACCTACCTCTCCAGCACTGCAGCCTGCTGTGGTTCTTCCTGGTGATTCCTGTAACAGACAAAATTAGGTGACCACTGCAGCCAATGAGAGGCTCACATCCTGAGCGCCATGATGCTGCAGCAGTCACATGATTTCCTGTGACATCATCTGTCGCAACAAACCCCGGGACCGCAGCAGGGTGCAGTGTTGGATCTTGGTGCTCTCCAAGAGGTAAGTATAGTTTTGTTCATTATTTTCACACATTGGGTTCTATTGCAAAAAGGGTTGTCCAGTAACCGGACTACGCCTTTAAAGAATAAACTTCATTAGTTGTCATGGGCAATAGCTTCACTTTACCTTCACACCAGTTTCAGTGTCACTTATGGTATGACTAGTTCGCAGAACTGGAAGTACAAAGTTGTGACTTGGAGGCAGAATTAAAGGGATATCTGGTTTAAGAGATCTTTATGGAGGAAGCGATAATATAAGAATAAGTGCAGTGATATATGATGGATTATCAGAACAACTAATCTGAACTGCCTAAGCTGGACTGGTCCCTCAAGCAGAGCAACCACCCTGAAAAGGATGACCCCACTAAGCAAGAGAGACCAGAAACGAGTCTGAGATGAACAAATACGCTAAACCCTAAATCACCGATACTAAGTATACTGGTAAATAAAAGACTGAAAATCTATCTTTTACTGAGGCTCACTAGAAAAACCCCTGGCACAGCATGGCCAGTCACCAAAAAGCATAATCGGCGTCTTTAGTAAAAAGGAGCCGATTTAAACAGCCTTACTGTAAGGGCTTATTCTCACAAATGCATTTGCACTGCGTATTACGCTTGCAAAATCTGCGCATGCAATACCCAGTGAATAGAACACATCGATTTCAATGGGTTCGTTCACATGTGCACATTTGCACGAGCATCACACTCATGCAAACAGTATGCAGCATGTTCTATTTTCATGCATATTGCACATGAAAATAGCACATATTTCATTACATTTAATTAGAGCAATGGAAGCATGCTGACGTGTTTTTTTATGTGTGCAGATACTCAGGGCATGTGTGCACAGAACATGCAGTAAAACACACACACAAAAACGCAATACCCATCGCGCAAATGTGCAACGCAAATCTGCGTTTAATATGCAAAATGCAGGAACTTGCACAATATGCTGCGCCATTCCATGAAAAAAAGAACACATTTGGACCTAAATAGCCTTTTAAATCAGGATGGGGGTGATTAGTGCACACATGTGAACAGGTCCTTTGTGCGCAAAAAGTACAGTACTATGCACTATACACAAGCAATCAAACTCGTTCACTGCGCAAATATGTTGCCCTAAAGCACGCAGAATTGTGCATACCATCATCTGAAGCTGCCCTAAGCCTCATAGGCTGAATGGACTGATAGTCCAGCTTGCCTATCAGTACTGGAACTGAAGGAAGATGTTTTTCCCTCGTTGTCCAGATCTGTATGACACTGCGCAATAATGCACATGCACCTCCCAGTGCATCACATGGCCCTCGGATGATGTTTTTACGTCCCTCAGGACCAGAGCCCACAACCCGGAAGTAATGGTGCTGCAGGCATCGTGACATTTAGTTTATTGGTAACTTTGTGCTAGTTCAGCTAATGCTTGGCAAACAAAATGCAGCCATCACAAAGGAGTCATGAAAGCCCCAGGTCTAAGTCTTCCATTAAAGCCACCTGACATTCACATTGACTTCTGCTGTAATGTAATTTAGCAAAAAGAGCCTCACAATGCAACACAGAAAAGGCTGCTCTGGAGGAAACAGCTATTTTATAGGCGTTGTAGAAGTTGCATCTTCGGTTTTGCTGTGTCAGCATCCGTCTTAATCAGCTGACTTTGCAAGGGAAAAATGCCAAAGGCAAGTGTAACCCGGAAAATGATAATTCCCCATAAAACAGACTTTAAAATGTGCTACTCAGAAATTCTGAGCTAATAGAGAAGAGTCTTTCATTTGATTAACTGCAGTGGAGAGTGGCTACAAACATCCACTGACCATGAATTCCATGGACAGTCCATTCATTTTAACCACTTCCTGACCATCCACTGTAAAGTTACATCGCTGCTTGCAGAGCTCTGTGTGTAGCAGTAATGGAAGTTTATGTTCGTCAGGCTGCATTCACACGGGCGAGTGCCATATCGGGCGAAGAAACTAGGGCATTGTGATCCTCAGGCACATATTTCACACGTGTCAGAGGATGGCAAGTGTTTCCCATTGACTTCAATGGGAAACATCACGTTGTACTCACATGCACATTGCACGGCATGCAAGTGCCATGCAATGTCTCTTAAGGTCATTGAAAACAATGGGCAAGGCGTTCTGAGAGAATGCCAAAAGATAGTACGTGCTGCGATTTTTATCCTCGCAGGATCGCTGTGAGGGAAAAAAATGCTCACGTGAATAACACCATTTAAAAGAATGGAGTTCATATTCGTACAAGTTTTGTGCATCTCGCAATGCACACGACTCACGCAAAATTCTCACCCGTGTGAATGTAGCCTAACTCCAAGGAAGATTGCGTCCCACTGAGCGGATGAAACATCTCAAAGAAGCTGTTACTCACAGCCCGTAGTTCAGTTGCCGTTATCAGAGTGAGAGCCACTCATAGTGCTGGCTCGGAAAGTTTGTTGTAGTGCAGTGACCGAGGCACAGGGCCCACAGCTGAGGAGATGTAGGGGTATCTGTTAGGGATGTCACGGTGCACTACCAACTCCCCCACTGAGGGATGCGTGTAACCCTTTGCCAAGGCTAAGGCAGGCCTCTCCAGGAAACGCCAGCAGTGCGGTTACTCGAATAAATCTCTGCATAGAAACTTCAGTATATGTCACGGGTGATGCCACCGTTCCATCCACTGCAGTGAACTCAGACGATGGGGCAATAAATAGTCCACACACACAGGGCTGTACTTTAAATAGACTGAACCGGGAACGGTCGGTGAAGTCCATCTTTACTGTAACATCCAACATGGGTAACACACAACAGTTCTTGCAATGGAGGATTAGCTTTAGGACAACTTCTATTAGTGAGGAGGCAGGGAGGCAACTCGGGGCATCTTGATACATACAGTCCTCTGTAGCATCACTTCTCGCGGACTACTTCTCTCACTTGCACTACCGGCCAACACTCATTGTTTAGTTGTCCTTTCGGGTACACTCTCAATTCTTCCATGATGACTGACAACTTCTAGACCAACTGGGGGTAAAATGGTATTCTCCATTTCCAGGTAGAAGGGATACCTCTTCGCTTCCTCCATCTTGGAAAAGCCTAGGTGGGACTTTCTCCTTACCTCACACTTCTCTCAGACAAATTGTAATCCACATGGGGACATGCAGGCTTACTCAGAGACTGTCTAGGTTCTCCTATGTCCTCCTGCAGATGGCCTTGTCAGATCCAGATGCGAGAATTCTCACAGCGGGATGCGAGCGTGCCCCTGCAGTGACCACTGCGGCTCACCTGCTCCCGGCGTCACCAGTGACGTTTCTGTGCGAGGCTCCCGCAGAAATAGGATATGCCGCGATTTGTTTAGCATGTGAGATTTCATGAGGTCAAATCGCGTCTGTCTGCATAGGATTGCATTATCTAATGCGATCCTATGGCGGTGGGCACAGGTGGTAATCCAGCCACGGCATTTCTGCCCGTGTGCATTTGTCCTAACTCCAACAACTTCTCCTCATTTGCACACCTTGACAACATTAGATACACACAAACTGTTACATTTTCCAGACATACCTAGACATTAACCTCTTGCGCGCTGCAGCCATGCAATACACATAAATCACTGACAAGACAATTTGCACAGTGCATCCACACTAAAGACATGACATTTATGAACATTTATGAACAGTTATTAAGGGGCCTGATATGTATTAGCGTTGCTCGCATTTCAGCACTGTAAATATCTCTCTCACCCGCTCTCCTGCCAGTGTTCGATCAGAGGAGAGAGAAGCTAAAATTATTAACCCCACACAAACGCATACACATTAACCCCAAATTAACCACTTCCATTACAATTACTACTACTATTTAGTAGGTATAGATAATTGTAAAGTGTAGGGTTCATATTTAATAATATTTTCTACAAATAAACTAAAATATGAAGGGTGTGTGGACACATTGTGGATTTTAGTGTGGATCCGCACCAAAATTTTCCCTCTGCTACCTGACACGTATGCGTCCTGCACTAGACCCCTATGGATAGGTCCTATGCAACGTTGTGTCAGTAGGGAGGGTTGCCATCTTTTTCCCCTCTGGGCTTGTGCATGTTTCTTTACAGAGTTCTGTGACTGAAGCTGGTTGTGTAAGGCACAGTGATCCTGCTTTGAGGTGCACAATTGGTTACCCCCTCCTGTTTATGGTGTGCATGTGTTGGTATTAGGCCTGTAGGATACGTCCTGTGACGTGTGTCTTTTAGATAAGGGGCTCATTTTTTTATGCCCATAGGGTCCAGAGGCCCCCTTTTTAAAGTGGAGGTACTGTTAGGTTGTGCTGCGGGGATCTGTAGTACTGTGGGTTTCCAGGAGCACACCTTCACAAGTGTGGGATAATTGTACTGGCTGGTGTGGAGTTTCCACAGCCCTGGTCTGCGGCACATAAATTCCAGCCCCTCTGGCTAGAGAATGCAAGTCATTTTACTCATTCTGTGCTATTCCCACTCAGAGCTTGGTGTTATGCTGGTTAGTCTGAAATGTTTCTGTCAGCTTCCCTCAGGACGGTCTGGACACTTGTATTCCCCATCTTATGCAGACCCACTATACACTCCCCTTTTACAGTTGCGGCCTCCAGATGTCTGATTTCACATATGGTCAGATGGGTGATTCCTGACACTGTGCATTTTATGTCAGCATGGTGGCTGACTCTCTTTCTACTTTGATGTGAGGACATTTGGACTAGCTATTATTTACTAGCTTATGCATGTGAGCTCTGAGTGGGGTTACCATTCTGTGTGGTTTGCATTACCTGGTGTGTTGGTGTGAACAGTGACATATTCTGTTGAGTCTGTGCAGGTGGCCATGCATGTGATGTATGAACCATCCTGCTTGTCTATAGGTGTGAACAGTTGTGTTCTGTGTTTGGTGCATCTCTTCAGGTTCCTAATCAGGGATAACCAGATTTGAGATGAAGACGATGGGGTCGTCCTTATTAGAGCACCTACCCTGCTTTTAGGAAGAGGTGCCCCACTTTCCCTGATTAGTAAGGGACAAGTTTCCTTTTGTCTTTGTGTGGAGTGGTGTATATTGTCCTTGCAAATACTATGTGAGTGTGTTTGCGGTTTTACTAGGACACCAACTTGCATCCATACTGAGGCGCAGTGATTTAGTGTGCTGCGCGGACATAACAAAAAAAAGTGTAGGGGGCACAAGTGTGTAATTGCCAACAGGCTCCATAGGACAGAACTTCAAGCGTGCATAATCACAGCGGACATTCTGCAGCGTTTACAGTACAAGCCATGTGGGGGAATTTAAAAAATCTCCTTCACATGGTGCGGATATTTTCCAAGGTGATTCTGCAACATTTTTGAAAAACGGTGTGGATTCTGATTCCACAGCATGTCTATTTATGCTGCAGAATCGCACTGCGGAATTCAACCCTTGAAATAAAAGGGTAGAATTCCACAGCTGTTTCGTAAGTGAAAATGTGCCCACATCCGCTCCATTTAGGCGCTGATTTGGCCACAGTGGAATTCTTGCGGAACTGCTGTAAGTATTCCATTAATGAGTCCCCCCCCCCCCAGTGATTCCGCCATGTAAGAAGGCAACCTTAGAGCAATATTGTGCAGCAGAGACAGCATTCAGCCTGACATGCATTCTGCCTATAGAGGTCATGATGAGGCGCATTGAGTACCTATGGCCTGGATGTGGGTGTCTGCAACATTATGTTTTAAGAAGTATGGAATTAGGCATTGAGTTTTGTCAACAGGTGATTGCCATAATCTTCTTTTTCTAATACTGAAGGTTCAGCATTAGGTTCAGCAATCTGAGCACCACCTTTGCTCTATCGGACAGGGACCGATTGGAATGTGCCGGGCAGTTTCTCTCCTATGTATTTTTCTATTATTGAATTATCACAAATTCAGATTAGGATAACATAGAGTACATGTGGTTCAGTATTAATCTATGAGTGCTGTATACTTACGGTACTCTTGTTTTGGGGAATTTCTGCATATCAGTTTCAGACATTTCCTGTAAATAGAGAGATAGTTAGTACATACCAATATGAAATAATGCATTACTCTATTATCTATCACTGTTATATGCCACTTCCAAATCACCTGACCAGCAGCTCAGCGCTCACTAGAAGCTCCGGGGTGATGATTATGAGCAGATTTTGCAGAATTTTCCACAGTGGAAATTTCACAGCATTTCCACCCCATGTGAACATACCCTTTGGCCGCTTTTACAAGCCAGTGTTCTGGTCAGTCTTTTGCATCGGTGTTTGCAAGCCAAAACCAATATTGGAACGTACAGATAGACAGCATGATGGAGAGATTTAAACCATTTTTTTTTGTAAAAAATGAGTATGGAATTTTTTTACACTGATATTTTAACACTTGTTTTTTATTTGCATAAGCAGAATTTTTTTTTTATTCTAATGTGCTGGCATACCTAAATATGCTCTTTCAATATAGATGGCCATACAGCTAGTTCAGCGGCCCTTTAATGGACCTTTGACTGTCTGCCTATACAAAGTATGGACTCTTATTTAATCACACATGTACTCCATGTGACGTGATCAAAGGAACCCTTTCAATCTTTCCATTTGTATGCCGCGATCTGAAGGAGACTGGGATACTGAAGAATACATCTTCAGAAAATGTCATAATGCAAGCACTTTTCAAATTGTGTTATTTTATGTGGCTAGACACTTAAATAATATTGGAATAGTCCAGTTTTCACAGTGGCCCGTATAGCAGGCACAATAAGCTGGCAGTTCCTTTTTTCTATATTTCACTTAGCAGTTTTGCTGTATAGATTGGGACATAATGAGCAGAGTCACCACTTTATCACTCTGCTGTACTACTGCATACTTTTGTAAGTCAAACTAGTAATACTATAAGATAAGGCTTTCTCTGCATCTCCGCTTCCACTACCTTGTCTTTCGGAGAGGGAGCCATACTGCATTTCTTCCTGGAGATTGTAGAAACCTATGAGATTTCTCTATTAACTGGCTTCCGTTTATTTCAGCTATCATGCAGTAGAGCACAGGCACACCCTACTGAATTGTCTATACAGATAATACTGTATGTGTTACCTCCAATATGACTATGTCAAGAAAATTGTTTAAGTGTAAATAATAAGTAGCTGCAAGAAAAATAGCTAAATATTTCTCAACATACTTAAATCTAGATAATAAAAACTAAAATTAAGTGCATGAAATATTCCCGTGTTTTCAGCTTTTGACTAAAGGCCCCCATACATATTAGTTTAGTTAACTGAACCATCAATAACAGCAGAGCTGGATGACTCTCTAATGTGTACGGAGGAAGCTCAACTTTACTCTGACAGATAATGGTGAGAAGGAGGATCAGAGATGTTGAACTTCAACGTTCCCCAGGAGATAAGCCACTGCCTGAGCTGTTTGGCTATGGCTTACCTCCCTAAGCACACAAACAGGGAAAACAGCTGACCTTGAGCCCACCAGGGGGAAAGATTTTAAGGACTTACTCTCCATCTACAAATAACCTGCGCATTACCACTTTTAATTACATGACAAACTTTATCATTATATACACAGTATTGATTATATTCTGTATGGTCAGAAAGGTTTTTTGGGAATCAATCCATAATAATAGCGTAATTCAATAGGAAGGTATGGATTTGCTGCACAACGGTATGGCGCATTAGCCTGTGGGGACTCCGAAACATGAATTTCAGTTTCGTGTTGTGGCTCCTGTTAGAGATGGAGAGTAAAATCCAATTGCGAAATAGCAATGTGAGAAGCAAAAATCTGCTTTCTGCATCTCTGTAAGTCCTCTGTGACCGATGTTATGACTCAAGTATGGAAAGCGTACTTGAAGTGGTCTCCAACTGCTAGGATACATTCATGCGTCATTGGACCAGTGTTCATTCCAGGGACTCTTAACATGGATTGATCCTTAAATCTCCTGCAGTCGACAGCAGATGACTTCCTGGATGAGCTGACTCTATCATAGCAAAAGGAAGCCATGAAATCCATGGAGCTTGTGTGCCATACCATCATGTAGCGCATCTATGCCTTCCAATTCCAGTACACTATTGTTATTCCAATACAGAACACCAGTATTGAGATATAGTTTTGGATCAGTCTTTTTGACTAAATCATGTAAAGACTACTTATTACTTATACTCTATATATTATACAAAGATTATATAATAATCTATATATGCAGTAATATTCATATAGAGATGAATGGGAGAACACACACAGAGCAATCTGTGTGTGTGTGTGCCCAGTAGCACAGGAGCGGGAGACCAGGTGAGTATAAAACATACCTCCCTGAACGACCCCTTTCCTCACCTTTGAGAGCTGTAATGTAGTTTATCCTGCTCTAAGGTGCTGGCAGAGGCCCTTTAATGGCCGAGATTGGAGATATCTCATGGGAGTTTAAACCTTTACATTCCCTGATCAATTGTTTCCCTGACAAATAAGTGGCTAGATATAGGGAGAGGGTCCTTATGTCACACCATTAGTAAAACACTTGCAGGTTGTCAATGGGTTGCCATGGCAGATGGGGGGTTAACAATAGCCAAATAGGTTGCCTGTCAGTGTAGCATGACTGGAATAATAAATAGCAATATAAAGTATTGCAATGTGTTATAGAAGCAGTGTAAAGGTGACATGTTCAAGTACACGGCTGGTACTACACATTTTTTTCAAATTTCAAAAAATGTTTTAAAAATATGTAAAAAGCTAATTTAAAAAAAACCCCTTTTTCTCTAATAAAGTCTTTTATGATTGGGGAAAAAAACTAACTATATACAATTGGTATGATTTGCCACGTCTGTAACAACCTCTATGTTAATATAAACACATTTATCCCGTTTGCTAAACACCATAAAATCGCAAAAAAACTATACTTTTATAATCAATATAAAAGTGGAAAAAAACATTCAAAAAACTATATAAATGTGTTATCTTTGGTATTATATCAACCTGCATTACGATAGCAGATGACTGTCACTAGTGCTTCCTTCTGACATTTTATGAAGTGACAGGTAGTTGTGTTTTAGACTATGATCACATCTGCGGCAAATATTCATTTTGGAGCCTCCGGCACAGATCTATCTGGAAGTCCCAGGTGAATTTGTAAGGGAAAATGCCAGATGGTATAATGGAAGCCGGCCGAAGCATATTATAGAATGGACCTGACTTTCCATTGTTCTTTTCCTATGATAGAACAGAAGAATGGCAAGCACAAGGCTAATGTCAACCTAGCTTAGAGGAACAAAGTTTCCACAGTCGGACAGGTAAGTGTTGTCTGTTACAAGTGTTTCAGGGGTTGCAAGTGTCCATATATTTATATATACATCCTAAGTCAAGACATCCTTTCTGGTGGCATTAGGTTTTTATATTTACTGGAAAATTAACTGTTGCTCAAATAATTACCACAAGGAAGGAAATGAGTGGTTTCTTAACCGCTTTTATATACAGTTTACATAAAGTCACAGCGGGCAAACTTTTTAGCATCTAAAATTGTGTCTAACTCTGAGTCAGAAGCCTTAACTTCTTTCTTTAGAACCTGAAATATAGCAAAATGCATCTTTTAGAGTTCTTAAACTCTTCCTACAGGGGCCCTACCAATCCAAACATAGAAATGCCGGGCTTTAGCTGATTTTCGTAAGAAGCACAGAGCCCTATTGCAGTGGCCCGACTTGGTATTGCAGATCAAGATCCTATTGAAGTGAATGGGAACTTAGCTTGCAACGGATGAAGGCCCCCGATCTACTATTGATGATTTAACCTGAGAAGAGACCACCAAACGTTTACGACAGGACAACTGCTTTGATGACAGGGAAATCTAGACAGGTACAGCCATTGGTCAGAAGGCATCCTGTGCAGAAATTATTTAGGCACTCCACCACCTCCTGCAAAATCGCTATAGAATGAAAAATTAAAATAAAAGGCTTTGTCACTAATGCAAACAATGTTTCTTCAATTGACTCAATGCAATAAAAATAAAAAATTCAGAAATTTTGTAAATAGCCTTTCTATTTTCTATATTTTTATATACGGCATGTACAGACATACGCATCCCACCTAAGTATCATCTCTCCCATTCCTCCAGTATCTTTTGACTCCCCAGTATTCCCTCCTTCAGTATGATTTCTTCTCTAAGGGATCATCTCTCTCCTCTAGTATCATCTCTACCCCAATATCAACTGACTCCCGAAATGTCATTTCTCCCCCACCATGTCGTCTCTCCACACCTCTAAAATGATCACCAGTATTATATCGTCCCCTAGTATCTTCTGTATCCCTCCAATTATTATGTATCTCTCTACAAAGAGTATTGTCTCCTCCCCAAAGTATTCTCTCTTTCACCCCAGTGTTGTTGTTTTTCCCTAAGAGTATTATCTATATCTTCAGAGTATTATCTTTCCCCATAAAAGTATTATGTTTCTCACCTCGAAAGTATTATCTCTCCACCCCGAGTATTATAGCATTATGTGTTCCTCAGACTACTATCTTGCCCTTCCCCTATAAAGGGGGAGGGGTGCCTTTCACCCCCCTCACACATAACATTGGCTTACAGCCACTCTGACAGAGGGCTGAGCGTCAAGTGCTAAGCTCCGCCCCCCTTCCCCCCAATCTGAGATGTTGCCAGGAAGGGAAGGGCCAAGGACGAGAAAGAATTAAGACAGGTACAGCAAGGTGCTATCTAAAATGAGGGTTCGGTTCCCAGGTGATGTTGTGTCATCAATAGTTTGTCATCACCTGAGGAACAGCCCCCCAAATAGGGGATAATACAGGGCTTAGTCGCACCCCAGTGATGCAGCTCTGATGTGACGAGCGCATCAATGCTGTGAAGGAAGAGCCCATTGGTAGGGCTAGTGTGTGGGGGAGGGAAGGCCTGTTTTCCACCTGGGTAAAGAGCCCGAAGGTTCAAGAAATTTCTCGGTGCAGCCATGCGCCATATAAATAGAATAACAGCTGCACCATACAGGGGGAATGGATGCAGCCGGGGAGAGCAGAGCGCAGCAGTGCAGTATCTATGTGCAGGGATCTGCACACAGTAGAGATCAGCAGAACAGCAGTGAGAGGAGCTCAGCAGAGAGCTGTGACATGGCAGTGTCTCCTGATAATGGAAAGTATCGTGAGCAGCACTGTCTCCAATATGTCTCCACACTTGTGTGCAGTGCGCTGTGGTCATTGTTTTAATATAATGTGTTGAAGTTCAACCTATTGTCTCTACCAGATGTTGCTAAGGCCTCTTTCAGATATGCATGTTTATATGCGCACATATGTGCGCACAAAACCGCGTGTCTATTAGAATCATTGGTTCCCTTTGATGTTCTCACATGTCCGTGTTTTACGGGAGTGCAAACATGCTCACCTGCAAAAGATAGTACATGCGTGCACCATAGGTCCGTAGTGTGTGTAAATATTCCCATCCTCTGGAACGTTCTACCCCAAGGCATCCGGACAATTGCTGATGCACAAAATTTCAGGCGTGCCTTAAAAACGCACCTCTTCAGGAAAGCATACCAAATCTCCTGACCTAGTCCCTCGCCCCTCCCTATGGTGCCCCACCCCATTTGCCCTCTAATAATTGATCTGCACATGAAATTTCCTACTGCCTGTATTCTGCATGCCTTGCTCCCCTCCCCACCTCTTGCACCTCCTGTACCACCCCCAACCCATTTGTGTCAAACCCAATGTACCTTACATTGTAATTGTTGTGTTGTTTTGCATTTATCCATGCCTAAAAGCGTTGGGGAATAAGTTGGCGCTATACAAATAAAGATTATTATTATTATTACCCGCGGTGAGTCCCCTCATCACTGAACACTGTGACAGCACTATCACAGTGTTCAGTAATGATGGCACTTCCTCCGGGCAGTAAAGAATCCCCTGCCACAGCTGTCACAGAAATGGGATGCAGGCAACTCCTGCAGTGATTTTTGGGGAAGGACTTTAGATATAAGCCCTTCCCTGAAAATCTCCCTAGCTTGTGTAAAAAACAAAAAAAAAACATATACTCACCTCTCCGCCGCTGTTGGGTCTCACAGCATCTAGCTCCGTGATGGCGAACCTATGACACGCGTAACCATAGTCGCTGACACGTGGCCATTCACCCTGTTAGTGGTGAATACCGGCAGGAGCCGCATATTCACTAAGCAGCGCTACTAGCAGTGCTGATCCGTGTGCACACCGTGATGTCAGTGTGCAGCCGGGATCCTCCTCCCCCCCTCCCCTGACGTCTCCTACTACTGCGCTGGAGATCATCACTGCTAGCGGCGCAGAGAGCAGAGGAGGTGCGGCACTTCCATGAGCTGGAGGGGGTAAATATATGGGTCTCGGGGGGCACTGTCACTGCTGGGGGGCACTGTGTGGGGCCACTGTCAATGCTGGGGGCCACTGTGGGGGGGGCACTGTCACTGCTGGGGGGGCCACTGTGGGGGGCCACTGTCAATGCTGGGGGCCACTGTGGGGGGGCAATGTCACTGCTGGGGGCGGCTGTGGGGGGCACTGTCAGTTCTTGGGCCACTGTGGGGGGGCACTGTCACTGCTGGGGGCCGCTGCAGGGGGGAGCTGTCACTGCTGGGGTCCACTGTGGTTGGTTGCTGTCACTGCTGGGGGGCCGCTGTGGGGGGCTCTGTCACTGCTAGGGGTCGCTGTGGGTGGCGCTGTTACTGCTGGGGGCCACTGTGGAAGGCAGTGTCACTGCTGGGGGCCGCTGTGGGGGGTGCTGTCACTGCTGGGGGGCCATGGGGTGGGGCGCTGTCACTGCTGGGGGCTGCTGTGGGGGGCGCTGTCTCTGTGGGGGGCACTATCACTGCTGGGAGCTCATCATTACTGACATAAGTGAGGGGGAGTCTGCGAGAGGCGAGGGCGTGTTCTATGGGTGTTTTGGGCTCATTAAATACAGTTATATATTACAATTATACATTTTTGTTATTTAAGCTATAAATATCGCAAATTTAGTTGTTTTTTCTTCTCAAAGTGACACACCACTCGAGTTATGCTCGGTTTTTTGGCGAATTTTGACACACCGAGCTCAAAAGGTTGCCCATCACTGGTCTAGCTGCTTGGTCCCCCTGCACTACTCTGAATTATGAATGGCTGAGTGCTGCCTGTGATTGGCTGAGCGCTGTGACCAATCACAGGCAGCGCTCAGCTGTCATTTTAAATCCCTGCTGCTGAGAGAGCTTCAGAGCAGTGCAGGGAGACCAAGCGGCTAGACGCTCCGAGCCCCGACAGCGGCAGAGAGGTGAGTATATATTCTTTTACACATTAGGGGTGATTTTCAGGGAAGGGCTTTTATTTAAAGCCCTTCCCCGAAATTCACTGCGGGGGTTGCCGGTATCCCATTGCTTTCAATGGGGTCACCGATATCAGCGGTAGCCCCATTGAAAGCAATTGGCACGGATCTTCATTCACGTGTTTTTCTGCACATCTGTGCAGCTCTCCTTTTTGTGCAGCACGGATGCGTGCAAAACAACGCTCATGTGAATGAGGCCTAATAGTGTAAACAACTTATACAGAAGGTGAAAGATTGTTAATCTCTCTTAACATATTAGATGGTAGGCTTTAGTTGGTTACAGACAGGTTTACGTGGGGGTACTGCACTAGTTTATTTCTCAAGTACTTTCTTAAACTGCATAACAAAGTGTGATGCATGTAAGGGCACAACAAGACACCTGACATATAGTGAGGAAACGTATTGCAGAGCAGACCACAGAGGATTGTGACATTTATGACATTGCTCATCTCAGGCTACATGTATCGGAGTTGTAATGGCCAACGGACAGATTAAGTAGGTCAGGTGACTTGCTGCTACCTGGTCCAAGATATTTGCTAAAAGTAAGTGGTCCTGCAAACTTGCGTTTTTTTCACGCATTATAGCTTGCCTTTTTTTTCATGTGATATCACTGTTTTGTTTTCACGCGATTGTCAATGGGACTTTCTAATGTTAAAAACGCACCAACTTGCAAAGCGGTTTTAACATTAGGAAGTCCCATTGACAGTCCCAAAAGACAATAGGACTTACATCAGCTATGGAAATGAGTGATGAATAATGCCTCCAAAGTGCCCACTTATAGAAGGTTCTCTCTGAGGTAATATCCGACATTTTAACAGAATTTGCAACATCACTAGGAATGTGAGCCAAAGCAGAATACCAATGTACAAGTACACTGTAGGTTTCTAAGGCAAAGGCAAGCTCAAAATTAATTCCGCCATTCACAAAACTACTTTATACATAATGATGATACAACAGACATAGTGTACAAAAGTGAAAAATAATTTCTATGATTTTTGCTATTGCTGCATTTTTAGTAGTCGTTATTAAAGCAAGTTTCCCGGGTCTCCTATGCCAACCTATCTGAGAACAGCATACGATAGCAAGAGAAATGGTATGTTAGAGATATATACTTTTCTATAATGTTATTCTGTATTTTCAAGCTGTTTAAATGCTGCCAGGAATCACAGAGGAAGCCTTTGTGTCTGCTTCCCGCCCACACACATTGAACACAGATTTTCCTGTATGAGTTTGTATACAGGTAGACAGAGGCTTTTCTAGGTCTTTATATCTGGGACCTCTTGCCTGGATCATAAGTTCACTGCCCCACAACTGTGACCAGTATTTCTTCATAGGAGACCAAACTTTACTGCTTCTCCTCACTGACACAGTTAGGTCCTCGCAGATTTCAGCAGCCTCTCTGCTTCTTTGCTCCCCACAGAACGTTCAGGACCTTCCTTTGCAGGGTTTAAGGACCTTTCTTTGCAGGCTTTAAGGACCTTCCATGACATCAGGCAGGTCCAGGACATTCTGCGCGGAACAAATAGCCAGAGAGGCTGCAGGAAATCTGCTAGGGCTTGACCATCTCAGTGCTGCTTCTGCCTCCCTCTCTTGGTGCTGCTTGGTTAGCTGTCAGCTCAGCAGTTTAGTGAGTCCTATTAATTATCACAGTTACAGGGAGATAAATGTATGTCTGGTGAAAACTGCATATATGGCAGCCCAGCTCCTATAGGGTTCTCATTTATCATTCACTTGCTAGTGGATATAATCTTGCTGACCTCAAGAACTGCTCTGCTCTATGGACTGTATTAACATATCAAGAGGCAAAGTCACATATGCAGGTTAGGGTCTTTTTCACACAGTCTTTTTATTTCCAAGTGTGTTTCCATCTTAGGGTTTCATGGGAATCACCAAAGATGGCATTCTGCATGGAACCAAAGACTTTTGGCTGCAATGTTTGCTGTGCGACCAAAACCTCTGTGCAGCACAGCAATATTACATTGTCATTGAACTCAATAGAGTCGCAGTGCAAACTGCGGGTACGATGCCGCAGCAACCTGAAATTCGCACTGCAACTTCATTGAGTTCAATGGCAGTGTGATGTTGCCACACCACACGGCAGTTTTGGTCACACGACACCCATCATGTCTAAAATCGCCATGTAGCCCTAGCTTAAATGTGACTACTTGGTCTGTATTTGACAAGTTTTCTGTTGGTTGCAGTTTATTTTGTTGGACTGAATAGCATAGTTGATTATGCTTTTCTGTCCTCCCAAAATATTGAAAAGGAACGGAAACCGTATCAGAGACCAAAGTGGTCACACTGAAGTCTATGGCTCCATCCAGGGTTCTGTTGTAATGATGCTTTGGTGATTCCCACAGAACCCTGATATGGAAACCGGGGACACAGCAAAAATCAATGTGTGGAAGTCTTACATACAAGCCTCCTCCAGCGAAACTGAGAAAATGCAGATGTGGTCACTTATTAGGTCTATAGATTACCTGTGTAGAGTTGATATCTACAACTATGTAACCAAGGTATGGAGGGGATATTGGTCTTTATATAGTGTTTTTTGTTCAGTAACTGTATGATAATATTAGTCCGACAATATTTAGTGGTCATGGTGTGGCGGTGTTATTGGGCCATGAACAGTGGTATTATTGGTAATATTGGTCTTTCCTATATTGCACTTTGTTCAGTAGACAGCATGGAGTTAAAGGTTAATCACGTTATGGAGGTAATGTTTATCCCTGGTATTGCTGCAGTTATGTTATACAATATATATCTTTTTTGGGGGGTAGGCTTGCGCCCCTGATCCTTTAGGACTCTAGAAGTGCCCTTGCAGGGAGAACTCTGTATTGGTCCCTTAAATCCAATGTCTTTTAGCGCAGTGCTCCGTTCGCTCCCCACCGGTAATCTGGCAGTAAAGTCATGTCCGTTGAAACGTCAGACCACATGACCATAACAGGCGATCATGGCACAGCCTTATGGCCTTATGTCAACAGGGACAGTTGTTGTTGGAGGACCATTTGTTTTTCAATAACTGAAATAGTAAATGAACCCTTTCACTCGTTAATGTCTTTCCTTGCGTAGATTTAAAGTTTTTCCATTTTGTTTTTGCCTCCCATGACTCAGAACTTTAACAGGACATTTTTTTTTCATTTTTGCATTCATTTATTGAAAGAAGTGAATCTAATGGCTCTCTGTTAGTGCTGCTTTCCATTAGTAAGGTTCTGAGTTTGAACCCTGACAAAAACAGATGACGTCGGGAATGTCAGAAACGGAAGGGAGATGCTCTGACAGACCAAGAATAGCAGTAGTTGAACATTAGCCTACTGAATCCAGAGACCAACACAGAAGTTCCCAGGATGTAAGCACATGAGGCCCATGGTAACGCAGGATATAAAGTGGTGAGACGGATGTAACAGTATTGTGTTAACTCAGATTGTCTTATATAGAAGTTTGTTTGAAAATCTAACATAAGTGAAAAATATGCAAAATACAAACAATGAGGCAAATACATTTTAAGGGCACTAATAAGGCCTCCTTCACACGGGTGGGTCGGACCCCGCAGCAGAATTCGACCTGGTGCTCGGCCGGTGACCCCAGCTTACCTCTTCACCATCTTCTCCTCTCTGCTGCGGATGTGCCTGCGCACATGCGCAGTACAGAGGACACCGCTCCATCCCTATGGCGATGGTCGTGTGAGCCGTGTCATTCTGCAATGATGATTGCAGAATGGTCACGGGACGGACAGCTTCCATTGACTTCAAAGGAAACCGGCTGTGCGTAGCCTGCACAAAATCACAGCATGCTGCGATTTCTCCCCGGCGAATGGAAGATCGCAATCGATTTCCACTCGTGGGCAGGAAATTGCGTTTGGCCATATCATGCTATGGGCTGGATTTGCTGCAGAATCTGGAGACGGAATCCCACGGATTTCAGAATGTAAATCTTCCCGTATGCAGAAGGCCTAAATGTTTTAAAGTGATGTTAAATTATTTTATGTAACAACGTGATAAATTCTCCACTGACTAGCATTCTCTTCTATCATGACATCAAGAAGCAGCTTATCCGCTGTTATGGCAGATTGGTCAAAAATCATATTTTACACTTTAATCTCTGTTCACATAGTGTTTGAGTCCTCTGATGAAAGCCAAGACTTGTGGCCCTATACCAGGGCACAATGGCGTTTGTCAGCAATCATCTCCCATTGTAAGAGAAAGCGTACCATGCGGTGTACATTCTGTTACTGTTTTTCTCTGTATAGAATAACAGCCTTTAGGTCTCCTTCACATTGAGCGTATTTAAGCACGTAAAATTTGCACACGCAATATGAAGAGAATAGGACCCATTGATTCCAATGGGTTCGTTCACATGAGCGTACTTTCCTGCGCATTTTGTTCGTGCAAAAAAACCCCCTGCAGCATGCTCTATTTTCTTACGCATTTATGCACCCGAAGTCCCTCTAAAAGTCAATGGAGATATGCAAATGTGAGCGCAATGCTCTAAAAGATATGTGAAGAACTGCATAATAGTGCAGAAAAAAAGAACACATCTGGAACTCATTAGACTAATTAGCCATTTTTATTGGTGTGTATTTTTTTGATGCAGCCAAATAATCATGCCTTGTGGGTGCAAAAAGTACAATAAAATACACCAATTTGTTAATTCTGCAAATACGCACTTCTCAGGCGCGCAAATCTGCATACGCTCATGTGAAGGGGGCCTTAACTTGCTATTGTATGCAGTTTCCTAGTATGCACAGCAAGAGTCGGGCACTGTGAATATGTTCAGCTATATAAGGCACTTGTCAGGCCCCACATGGAATACTGTGTGCAGTTTTGGACACTGGTGCTCAGGAAAGATGTTACAGTGCTGGAGGGGGTTCAAAGAAGAGCAACTAAACTAATACATGGAATGACGGGACTGGAATACCCAGAGAGGTTATCCAAATTGGAATTATTTACCCTGGAGAAAAGACGGTTAAAGGGCGACCAAATAACTATGTATAACTACATGAGGGGACAATACAAGGATCTCTCCCATGATCTGTTTATACCCAGGACTGCGACGGTAACAAGAGGGCATACGCTATGCCTAGAAGAAAGCAGGTTTTATTGCCAATACAGAAAAGGGTTCTTTACTGTAAGAGCAGTGAGACTATGGAACTCTCTGCCTGAGGATGTGGTGATGGCAAAATCCATAGAGGAGTTTAATAGAGTGGAAGGATATTACAGGATATAAATCTTAGATTAATTGTTAATCCGGGTATACAGGCAGGTAGGAACTATTAGGGGTTGATCCAGGGATTAGTCTGATTGCCATTAGGTAGTCGGGAAGGAAGTGTCCCCTAAATGGGCTAATTGGCTGCTGCTCTTGTTTTTTTTTGCCTTCCTCTGGATCAACAACATAGGAGGATAAACAGGCTGAACTAGATGGACAGCCTTACATACTATGTTACTATATGTTCCAGAAGCTTTCCATCAACATATGCTGAATGCAAAAAGTGCAGAACCTAAGAGCTCCTTCAGACGAGCAGCGCAGCATGTTTGCACATGAACAATATTTGAAAAACCAGGTAATCAGCCTGTTGTGCACATGTTAGCACATATCATTGTAATACTTACACGCAATATTTACAATTCCTGGCTTTCCATGGAATTGATTAGCTATTAAAGGCTAATAAGTTCCCGTTGACTTCTTTAACTGTGTTTTACCCTTCCCCTTGCATATTTGCGCACCTCCCATAGACTTCTATGGGGCCCTTGCTGCATAAGAATAGAGCAGGTCTTATTTTTTTTTGCACAAAATGCACACGCAAAACACGCTTATGAGAACAAAACCTTTGAAATCAATAGGTCCTATTTTCTGTGTTTATCGTGCACATATTTTGCGTGCGCAAAAGCATATGCAAACACGGTCGTGTGAAGGAGCACTAAGAAAAACAGTTTTGATCAAGTTGTCAAGTTCAATTGTGTTTAAGATATTAGAAGCATACTGGACTAAAAAGCTTACCAAAAATCTTCTTCCATCAATTCCTTGCTTTTTAACCAACTTTTCACAATCTCTAAGGTTGCACTAGAAAAAAAAAAATTGTATATTATTTCAGTATCATGCATACTAAGTAATTGCAAAAAAAACAAACTATCGAAAATAAAAATAAAACATAGACAAAAACGTGGTCCTGCTATATTATTGTGTCTGGTATTCATAGTATATAAAATAAAATAATAACATTAAGATTCTGAAATCTTAGATGTAGTGGCTGTTGTTGAGTAATGCTTTCACTCTCCAATTTCTATTTTCGACCTCTTGTGGCATCATCCCCAATTTTGTTTCATTTTAAATAAAATCTCCTGGTCTTTAGCAATCCTATATATTTGTAACATGCTGCTCCTCATGTATCTACTGTATGGAATCTGATATCATTCGTTTGTATCCTTCTGTCCTTTGATAACCAAATAAGACTTTGGAAAGTAAAGTGTAAAAAACTCAATGAACTAATTAAACCCATTGTAATAATAGTCATTAGGTACTTACCATTCTAAAATAATCAATGAGGGCCTCCGGACTCCATGAGCTCACTTCTGTGCATGACGGCACTTTTCGAAAATCCATTTGCTTGTTTTTTCTCTCTCACCCAACAGCTTTGAGGTTCAGTTCATAACAGATAAGTTAATAAGTTCCAATACTATAATTGCCTCGTTAATCCTAAATGGCTTAACCAGTAGGACAGTGAAGTATGAAGGGGTACCCAGGACAATGACTTGTACAAAATGTGTTGCCTATTTGTTAAGGAGATAGCGATCAGCAGGCTGACACATATTTTAGAAAAGTGACAACTTCCTCCACATTACTGCTTCTCGGTTCTCAGAAAACATCAGCAGCTCATTTCCTTTACCACTTCCTCATTTGCAAGCATAGGCTGCAAGTGTAAATGTTTCTTTATGTGTACAACTTGTTGAACGAGAAAAACTTCCATCTTCCAGTTAATTTGATGTACTGGATGGTTCTTTTTAAAGGTGTATTAAAAACAAAATTATGTTTAGCATACTATATCAAAATGGGTAAAGAGCATAATAGAACAGCTCTGTGTGTGTTAGGGCTGTTTCCCACGAGCGTGAAAACGTCCGGCCAATATACGCTGTGATCTGATGCATTGGATTCCAATGCATCAGATTACATGGCCGTATTCCTGAGACGTAAAAGCGCTCAGCCACGCCAATATAGCACCGGACGTTCTCATGTCGGGCCCAAAAGATAGTCCTGGAACTATCTTTTGGGCCTGAATACGTTGTCTGGCAGTGGCCGGAGGTGGGAGGCAGTTTTGCAGTGTGGCTGCTAAACTCCCTCCCTCTGCTCTCCTCCCTCTGTGCAGGCTCACCTCTGCTCTCCTCCCCGCTTGTTCTTTGCAATGGGAGGGGGCAGAGCAAAGCGCCGTACCGTCCTGTCTCCCCCCATTGCTGGCTGCGGACAAGGGGTGGGATGTGGGTTGAACTAAGCTCCTGCCCTCTCCCCGCCCCTTGTCCATAGCCATCAATGGAAGGAGGCGGGATGGGACGGCGCTTAGCTCTGCCCCTCCCCCTCACATTGCAAAGAACCAGCAGGGAGGAGAGCAGAGGTGAGCTTGCAATAGGGAGGGAGGGGAAAGGGGAGATAGCATGGTGACCTCGGCACATATGCGCTGGGGCCCTTGCCGTGTGAACGGCTGCACAAAGTTAGATTTGTGTGCCTATTCACGAGCTTCTACGCCCCAGATGACAGTGTATATCGGCCGGCCATGAAAATGCCGCCAATTTACGCTCATGGGAATAAAGCTTTACATTTAAGTACTGGAAATTGTATCATTAAAGGCAGGGGCGTAGCTAAAGGCTCATGGGCCCGGGTGCAAAAGTTTATCTTTGGGCCCCAATGCAAAACCTGTAACAGGGCCCCCAACTATAATGCTTTATTCATAGTACTGGGATCCCTATATGGAGAAGAGAGGCCTTTTGGGCCCCCTAAGGCTCCTGGGCCCAGGTGCAACTGCATTCCCTGCATCCCCTATAGTTATGCCAGTGATCAAAGGGATTAATAACCGAAAGGGGTTGTCTAAGTTGTTTTTTATGTTAAAACCCCATTCCCCATGTATTAACATAACTAACCAGCATATCCTCACCTCTCCATGCTCTCTGCATCTCCCATGCTACTTCTCAGTCCTCCGCTCCCATTGTTCGTTTACAGACTGCAGTCCCACCTGTTTACGGGATGTCACAGGCATGAGCAACCAATGATAGAGTTCAGCGATCCATCATTGAACTCTGTCATTGACTGGAGTAGCCTGTATTGTCCAGTAAACAGGCTGGGGCAGCCTATAAAGAGGACATCAGAGGGAAGACCTGGAGCAGGGGCATGGAGCACAGCAAGGAGCAGGAGAGGTGAGTATAAGCCGGTTAGTTATTTTACTGCATGGGGAATGGGGTTTTAACACAATGGAAAACCCCTTTAATACAGATACAGTTTATTTAAAAAACACATTACTGCTGTGCTCAGCGATTGCTTGCCACAGTCACCAGTGGTCCATCAGTGAAGGCACAGCATTGAATTTACAAGGTAAGGGCCCTTTTACATGAGACATCCGATCCCAGCGATAATCGTTCTGGTTCTTTTATACAGGAACGATCATCGCTATTGAATGGAGGTGGGTCAGGCTGGGGATCATTCCGGTTGTCCTCCTCCATACACAATAAACAAGCAGTCCTTCATAAGTGAACTGCTTACACGGGCCTATGCATTCTTGAGTTTTCTGTATGCAGAAACTGAACAACGAACGAGAAGTGAAGGAATTCTCCTTCATCGCTCGATCGGGGCGTGCATTTACACTGAGCGATAAACATGTAGAGTCTCCCTAGGTGTAGGAATCTGTACGATTTATTGGCCTGTGTAAAAGGGTCCTTAGTAGATTTTACCAAGAATGTAGAACTGCTACAAGGTGTGTAATGTTTGAAGGGATTTTCAGCTTTGCTAAATATGTAAACCAATAATAACAAAAAATATCTACAGAAAAAGTACATATTTTTGGTAAAATAAATAAGAAATTTGATTTGCATATTTCAAAAAGCTGGAAGACCCCTTCAAACATTACACTCCTTTAGCAGTTCTACATTCTGGGTAAATTTTCTAACTATTGAGTCAGAGTTATCTCATGAGGAACAGGCTTCTAAAAATAAATAATCCCTTATCATAATAACATAGTATGTAAGGCTGAAAAAAGATACGTGTCCATCTAGTTCAGTCTATTACGCCCAAATGCTGATCCAAAGGAAGGCAAAAAAAAAAACCAATGAGGTAGAAGCTAATTTTCCTGACTCCAATCTGGCAATCGGAAAAATCCCTGGATCACCGACTCTTTTGAATTTATTAATTATTATAACATGTAATACTGTATCGCTCAAGAAAGGCATCCAGACCCGTCTTGAACTCTTTTATCAAACTTGCCATCACCACATCCTCAGTCAGAGAGTTTCATAGTCTCACTGCTCTTAAGGTAAAGAACCGCCCTCTATGTCGGTGTAGAAACCTTCCTTTCTCTAGATGTAGAAGGCGCCCGCCCCATTGTTACAGTAACAGTCCTGGGTATGAATAGATAATGGGAGAGATCTCTGTATTGTCCCCTGATATATTTATACATAGTTAATAGATCGGCCCTCAGCCGTCTTTTTTCAAAACAAAATAACCCTCATTTGCCACTATTTTGACCGATCCCCCAAGAGATCCTCTTGCAACCATATACTGTCCTCTCTTGTGTTAATTTCTTTACATAGTTTTGTATCATTTGAAAATATTGCGATTTTACTGACCAATCTTTCTACCAGGTGATTAATAAATATTTTAAAAAGAATAGGGTCCAAAACCTACCCCTGTGGTACCCCACTAGTAGTGGTGATCCAATCAGAGTATGTACCATTTATAACCACCCTCTGCTTTCTATCACAGAGCCAGTTACTTACCAATAGAGATGAGCGAGCATACTCGCTAAGGACAATTACTCGATGGAGCATTGTCCTTAGCGAGTACCTGCCCGCTCGGAAAAAAAAGGTTCGGCTGCCGGCGCGGGTGAGAGGTGAGTTGCGGCAGTGAGCAGGGTGGAGCGGGGGGGAGAGAGGGAGAGATCTCCCCTCCGTTCCTCCCTGCTCTCCCCCGCTGCTCCCCAACCGCCGCCGGCAGCCGAACATTTTCCTCCGAGTGGGCAGGTACTCACTAAGGGCAATGCTCCATCGAGTAATTCCCCTTAGCGAGTATGCTTGCTCATCTCTACTTACCAACTTACACACACTCTCACCCAGACCAAGCATTCACATTTTATATACCAACCTTTTATGCGGCACAGTATCAAACACTTTGGAAAAGTCCAGATACACAAGACCCAGTGACTCTCACGGTCCGGTCTAGAAATTACCTCCTCATAGTAGCTGATCGGGTTGGTTTGACTGGAGCGATCTCTCATAAACCCATGATGATTCGGAATTATACAGCTATTTTCCTTGAGGTACTCCAGGATAGCATCTCTTAAAAAACGTTCAAACCTTTTACCCACAATTGAAGTAAGACTTACCGGCCTGTAGTTTCCAGGTTCACTTTTTGAACCTTTTTGAATATTGGCACCACATTGGCCATGTGCCAATCCAGTGGAGCAAACCCTGTCACTAAAGAGTCATTAAATATAACAAACAAGGGTCTGTGTATCACATTACTTAATTCCTTTAAAACCTGGAGGGTGTATGCCATCGGCACCTGGCAATTTGTTAATTTTAATCTTTTAAGGCGGCTCTGCACTTTTTCCGGGGTTAGACTGGTGACATTTAGTGGAGAGTTTACTTTATCACTGTGCATCGCATATGGCATTTCATTTTCTTCTGTGAATACACTGGAGGGGAAAAAAAACATTTAATAGATTTGCTTTCTCCTCATCCCTCTTTACAATTTCTCCAACATTATTTATTAAATGGTCAACACTTTCAGTATTAATCTTTTTACAATTTATATAGTAGGCGTTTTCCATTGAAAAACAATTGATGACCTATCATCAGGATATGTCATCAATACTTGATCGGCCGGGGTCTGCCGCTTGGGACCCCGACCGATCAGCTGTGTGGGCGCATTCTGTCAGCGCCACAATAACACAGAGGTCGGAGCGGAAGCCAGTGCTTGTAACTGCAAGTACGGCTATCACTGAAATCAATGAGAGCTGTGCCTGCGGAGGCTTCCATGCCGACCTCTGTGTATTTGGAGTGGGAGCCTTCCTAAAGTTTAGTATTTTCATAGCTTCCCTATAAAATTCTCTTGAAGGACAAGTTGAAAAGTATTATATTATGGTCATTATTTCCCAGGTGCCCCCCAACCTGCTCCTCTGTTATACTGTTAGGTGTGTTGATTAGTATTAAGTCCAAAATGTCCATCCCTCTAGTCGGGTCCTGTACAAGTTTGGTAAGGTAATTATCTTTAGTAAATGACAGAAAGTTGTTACCTTTATGAGATCTGCAGGTTTCAGCTTCCCAGTTTATATCCGAATAGTTAAAGTCCCCCGTAATAAAGACCTCATTGTGATTTGCTGCTTCATCTATTGGCTTTAATAATATATTTTCAGTAGCTTCTGTTATATTTGGTGGTTTATGGAAAACCCCTATGAGGATTTTATTGTTGTTTTCCCTCCATTCATTTCCACCCATAGAGATTCCACATGTTCATCTCCCTCCCATAAGGCTTCAGTCAAATAAACGTTTTAGGAAGTCGAAAATCAAGACTATGTTCACATGTAGCGGAAAGGCTGCAGATTTTGCAGCAGAATTTTCTACTGCGGAAAATCTGCAGCATTTCCTCTACATGTGAACATACCCTTAGGAGAGGGAGATGAGCGGTCTGCTGAGTACTTGTGCAAGTGGGTCGAACATCAATGAGCTACTGTCACTTAAAAAAAAGGAGGCCATGCTGTGCAGTATTACTTAGGCAGTGGCAGCTGCACAACCTTAGTGTATGATGAACAATCCTTAGCTCCCTGCATGTTCACTTTGTAGATGAGAATTTTAATTTTGAGTTAAATTCTAGATGGAATGGTAAACCAGTGTATTAATTGGCACAGGGTACATGCATTAGTATAGCAGTTGGACAGTGAGGTAATCCAGGTGTAGTGGCCCAGAAAACCATCCTGGTCCCCTCGATAAATGTCATGTATTGTTTTATGTGGATGCACTGTGCAAAGCTGTCATGTCATTTTCTGTATGTGTGTTGCACAGCTGCAGCGTCTGAATGGTTAACGTTAATAAAATCATTGCCTGTCAGCTCTGTCTGCTGAATGTATCTATTCTATTGTGTCATGAAGATGGAAGAGGAGGAACGATATCCCATAGCGTTTGGAGTGCGGATGTGAAGTGTGAGTCCCAGCAACAGAGAGAGAGAGCAACCCCCAGTTTTCTGAAACAGGTAACTGTTCACACCACAGGCTTTTCCTGTGCGGCTGTCCGTCATTAGGATCACCGCACAGAGATACTTCATTAAGCCACCCATGCATCTACTGTGCGGGGTGCATATTGACTAAGCCTGCCTTGAATAATTGTTCTTGCCAGAGAATATGCGGAGTGACCCATACCCCCCTTCCTCCTCTGGAGTGCTCCCAATCCAGGACCGGTGACATATAGATAACGTGGACTATAGGGCCGTATCCTCCCTACCTCTGAGCTTTAGCTTGTTTTTACTGAAAGTGAATTGTACCTGTATTACCTGTTATACAAAGTTTATTGCAAGTAAAAGTCATACCGGGCCCTAACTGTTCCTAAGGAGCCGAGGTACTATACACAAGTCTTCGTGTTTATTACTCCGCCCCATAGAATAACAGTTTGTGGGAATGGTGGCGTCACAAGTGATATCTATTACAACTCTCCTCATCCCCTTTATTGGCACTCTCTGCCAAAGGAGTGTCGAAGCTGGCCTGCGATCCTACTCTGGCCTTGACTACATATCATCCCTCAGGGACCAGAGCCTCATAAGTGCCACCATGATGAGACAGCACTTATCCCTCCCAGCTTTTCGCGTTAGCCAGGTGCCTAGGGTCACCCCTCTGGGGTGTTGCAGCCATATGCTTTTTCTGGCGTCACTTGGCACAGGATCTAATCTTCTGTGCCTAATCAAATCAATGGACTGCCACTTTAAAACCAATGGGGCCACCCAAGATGGCACCCATTATATGTTAATGCTCTCCTCTGTGACTCTCTCACATCAAGTAGCTCCCGTCAGAGCTGCTTGGCGCCAAAAAGACAGCGTCCTGGCTTGGCATAAAGTGGGGGGGGGGGGGGTAGGCTATCCCTACTTCATGGACTAGCTGGTGCTTGAAGTGGGAGGAGCTAACTGCGGCTGCAGACTCCTGGGCCCAGAACCCCAGAACATTATTGGCCAAGCAAGCAAAAAAATGGATCCCGCTGTGAGGACGAGTAGGTTGTGCCGAGTTCCAGTGGCTGCAATAGAACCAGTTCCTTGGAGGCTGCCTGGATGCTGGGGGGAGAACCCACAGATCACTAGGCTGCCTACTTTTACAGCGCCTGAAGACTTGGAGGGCTCTGTAAGGCCTGCCCCAATGCAGCATATCTTCAGGAGGAATGGCGTAACTGCTCAGGCATCCCACTCGGTATGGATTTTGATTCAACCGGGAATGTATACCGGAGCTGTTATGGCCTTTTGTACTGTCTTATGGTGACTGAAATTTCAACTTTAATTGTATGGGGGAGAGACAGGCCACACCAGGGATGTTCCTACGTCCGCCCCGTAGGAGATCGGCCATGTCTCCTCTGTCTGAGTCCATGTCTGAAGGAAGTACATCGTCCACTTCCCCATCCACTAGTCCTTCCCCACCTGAAGTTCATGAACAACCTTCTACTAGTGGTGTGCCAACAGAGGAGGACTAGCTTTTAGCAGCTGCAGCTGATGCCGATAATCAGACAAATCGGTGGTACGAGTTGACAAAAATGGCATTCCTGCAAAATAATTTTCATTTCCCAGAGTAATAACCCCCATCTTCCCTAAGACTCTTTATGTAAGAGACAATTCTTCATTTTTCCTGTTTTTCTTGTTTATTCTTGCTCTAATACCAGAGACTACAAAGTCAATATTTTTCTCATATTGAAAAGTTTTTCAGAAAGTTATACAACATTATAAAGTATGTGCTGGAGATGGTAAAGTTACAGTAAAGGCGTATTCAGTTGAAAGTTTATTTACTCATGCTCTCTCTCTATCAGTCATTTTTCCTATGTAAAGTCATTTTTCATGCTTAAAGTCATTACATATTCATGCTTAATTAATGTCTAGTATAATATAATCAGTTTAATGCTAATTTCATGCAAATTCAGTGCAGTCACCATATGTTTGAGACTGCATGTATGGAGGGATAGTTAGATGTGTATGGCTGGAGATCTCTTGTGTACCCCTTAGTCCGGTCTTAAGTGTTTACGCAGCCCGTTCTGTCTGTCACAGTGGGCAGGGCATTTCATTCACCTCATTCTAATCACGGACAGTGGTATTGACTTAAGCTACTGACTACTCCAGTGATATTTTAGTTCTTTTTCCTGCCAGTCGCCTTTTCATATTTTTGTGCTTGGTACAGCGTTTCTCTCTACAGTAAGAAACTGTGACGTTCATTCCACTGATCTTACGTCACTAGTCTTTGGAGCAAAGTGTTATGTAAGAGGCTCCATAGCAATGCATGTGGTTTTGGATTCTGTCCACCCTGATAGATTTTTCCTTATTGCACTTGCAAGTCAATTTCCTTACACACTGTCATAGATAGAAGCCACACATAGAAATGACACTTCCTTTAGTCAGAGTACACTGGGGGTGGGTATATCCTTATATATAGGTGACCAGAGGTTGGAGTTGTGTTTACAGGTTTCGCCTTGCACACTCTGTGACTGAACAGTGTTGTTAAAGGTAATGTAGATCAGACACTCAAGATGACACGTCTCCGGATGTATACACTCTGTTTTAAAGGCGCCGGGGGCGGCTTCATTCTTTAGTACGGGGGAAACTCTATTGGCCCAGAACACCATCCTGGTCCCCTCCATAAATGTCATACATGTATTGTTTTATGTGGATGCACTGTGCAAAGCTGTCATGTCATTTTCTGTATGTGTGTTGCACAGCTGCAGCATCTGAAGGATTAGGCCCCCTGTCCACGGGCGAGGCAGAATATCGCTAGCGATATTCCGCTGCCGGGGAGCAGGGGTAGAGCTCTCAGTTCTCTGAGGTGAGCACCTATCTGACAGAGAGATAGGCTCACTGTGGAGAACTGCGGCAAATTGCAGCATGCTGCGATTTGAGTCCCGCGAGCGGAGAATCGCTATGATTCTCCACTCGTGGACAGGGGGCTGCGCTTTCCATAGCAACTCTGGAAACCGTGCACTGCGTTACTCATGGCAAGATTATCACTGGAAGAATCGCTGGCAAGATTGCCCGTGGACAGGAGCCCTTAACGTTAATAAAATCATTGCCTGCCAGCTCTGTGTGCTGAATGTATCTATTCTATTGTGTCATGTTGTATAAGTGAAGGTATAAATAGGAGTGTCAGAGAGCGGTAAAGGAGTTCTATCTTCAACCTGTGAGTGTGATCTTGTTCAAGGACCCTAGAGACTGCTAACACAGAGCCACGTGGAAGCGCCTTCAGCTTCCTTGTAGGTGAAGATGGAAGAGGAGGAAGGATATCCCGTAGAGTTTGGAGTGTGGATGTGAAGGAGTGAGTCCCAGCAACAAAGAGAGAGAGAGAGAGAGCAACACCCAGTTTTCTGAAAACAGTTACACGTTCACACCACAGGCTTTTCCTGTGCGGCTGTCAATCATTAGGATCACCACACAGAGGTACTTGATTGAGCCACCCACACATCTGCTGTGCGGGGTGTATATTGGCTAAGTCTACCTTGAATAATTGTTCTTGCCAGAGTGTATGCGGAGTGACCCCTACCCCGCTTCCTCCTCTGGAGTGCTCCCGATCCAGGACCGTGACATATAGATAACGTGGACTATAGGGCCGTATTTATCCTGTGTATCCTCCCTACCGCTGAGCTTTAGCCTGTTTTTACTGAAAGTGAATTGTACCTGTATTACCTGTTATACAAAGTTTATTGCAAGTAAAAGTCATACCGGGCCCTAACTGGGCCCTAACTGTTCCTAAGGAACCGAGGTACTATACACAAGTCTCCGTGTTTATTGCTTCACCACATAGAATAACGGTGTGTGGGAATGGTGGCGTCACGAGTGATATCTATTACAACTTTACTCATCCCTTTTATTGGCACTCTCTGTCAAAGGAGTGTCGAAGCTGGTCTGCGATCCTGCTCTGGCCTGAGCTACGTGTCATCTCACAGGGATCAGAGCCTGGTAAGTACCACCTTGAGAAGACATCACTTATCTCTCCCAGCTCTTCACGTTAGCCAGGTGCCTAGGGTCACCGCTCTGGGGTGTTGCACTGGATGCTGCATTCAGAATGGATGGGATACGGGAGAGTTTGCTGAGCAGCAATTCGAGTTTGCCTCCTTTTCACAGTAAGAACTTCCAACAAACTTTGCATAAATCTATATATATAAAGATGAAAGCCCTCACTCACTCGCCACTAATTCTCCAACTTCCCGATGTCATAGAAACATGAAATTTGGCACAAGCATAGATTATGTCATAAATAGGAAAACTGAATAGGTTCCAAATCAATTATACAATTCTATCACAAAAGAACTAGCGTCCAAATTTTATGTACGTAATCTAATTCTCTCACTTCCCGATGTCGTAGAAACATGACATTTGGCACGAAGATTGATTATGTCATATATAGGAAAAGCTAATGGGTCCCAACTCGATTATTCAATTCTAAGCACAAAAGAATTGGCGTCCAAATTTTACGTACGTAATCTAATTCTCTCACTTCCCGATGTTGTAGAAACATAAAATTTGGCACGAGCATTGATTATGTCATAAATAGGAAAAGTTATTGGGTCCTAACTCGATTATTCCATTCACAGCGCAAAAGAACTAGCGTCCAAATTTTACGTACGGAATCTAATTCTCTCACTTCCCGATGTCATAGAAACTTGAAATTTGGCACGAGCATTGATTATGTCATACATAGGAAAAGCTAATGGGTCCCAACTCGATTATTCAATTCTAAGCGCAAAAGAACTAGCGTCCAAATATTACGTATGGAATCTAATTCTCCAACTTCCCGATGTCGTAGAAACATGAAATTTGGCACGGACATTGATTATGTCATAGATAGGAGAATCTAATGGGTCCCAATTCAATTATTTAATTCTAGCGCAAAATAACTAACATCCAAATTTTACGTACGAGATGTAATTCTCCCCCTTCCAGATGTCGTAGAAACATGAAACTTGGCATGATCATTGATTATGTCATAAATGGGAAAAGCTAATGGTTCCCAAGTCGAATATTCAATTCTAAGTGAAAAAGAATTAGTGTTCAAATTTTACGTATGGAATCTAATTCTCTCACTTCCCGATGTCATAAAAACTTGAAATTTGGCACGAGCATTGATTATGTCATAAATAGGAAAAGTTAATGGGTCCTAACTTGATTATTCCATTCACAGCGCAAAAGAACTAGCGTCTAAATTTTACGTACGGAATCTAATTCTCTCACTTCCCGATGTCATAGAAACTTGAAATTTGGCATGAGCATTGATTATGTCATAAATAGGAAACGCTAATGGGTCCCAACTCAATTATTGAATTCTAAACACAAAAGAATTAGCGTCCAAATTTTATGTACATAATCTAATTCTCTTACTTCCCGATGTCATTTTATATAAAGGAAACGTCGCATGGTTACCTCTACGTGTTGTTTCCAGGGTAATGCAAAGAACCATGCAAAATGGTGAACATATTTTTTTCCCGGTATCTCTAAAGTAACCCCAACTTCATAAGATTTTCCGTGTGAACACCAGATAAACACCAGTACCAAATTAACTCGGGCGATGCCGGGTATATCACCTAGTCAATTATACAGGGAAATACAGGGAGTCCCACTTGCTGGAGGCCTGGAAAAAGTGACTATAACGCCAAAACTAGTTAACACATTTTAAAGGGATTGTCTAGGACTTTTTTGATTTTTTTTCTATTGATGAGCTTTCCTTGGGGAGCCATGAGTTCTGTGTTTGCCCCTGACTTTAGTAGATTTTGAGTAGCCTCCAACCATCCGTCAATTTTTATGAAGGCATCAGTGACTAGTGCCCCAATATTGGGGTGTCTTTAGCTAGCACTTCATTACGGGGTCACCGCCTGCCAGTACAAGGGGCCTTAGAGCATAGTGCCATAATATAAGAATATTCAAAGTCAGTTGTCAGTTTATTTATACATTTCTATAAGTCATGCCCACAAACTGTACCTCTTTTTACCTGGGCAAGTATTTTTTGCTGAAAAAGATGGCGGTCTGCAGAACGGTCCTTTCCTTCTCATGTCCTGCACATACACAGATGTAGACTGAAGAACATTGATGCATGTGACGTCAGTGGAACTCATTTGGATTTCACAGCAGGATCATGTGACCATAGTCCTGATTGGGAAACCTTTTGTGAAAGTGAGTAAATTGCAAATCTGGGCAATCTGCCAAGAGGAATGTGTAAAAATAATGATGCTCAGCATCTCCTTCTAAAATAAGGGCTTCTTCACACAACTATATTTGCGCACGCAAAAACTGAGCTATAAACACAGAAAATGGAACCCATTGGTTTCCATGGGTTTGTTCTCACAAACACATTTTGTGCACATGGGAAAAAGTAGGACCTGCTCTATGTTCCTGCCTCCTGCACAGCAAAAATCCCGTAGAAGTGTATGGGAGGTGCAAAAATATGCAAGGAGAAGTATGAAACGTTCATGTATGGTCGTGTTTTAGGGGCGTTTTTTTACGCATGCAAATACCTGCATAAATACAGTCGTCTGAATAAGCTCTGACCTGGGTGTTGATCTGCAGACCAAATGTAAGAGGGTCCTCAGTGATGATATGCTATCACTTGCCAAGGCCAGACTACCCATTTAGGCCTTAGTCAGACGGGCGTTTTTTTGCGCGATTTGCGCATGCGCATGCGTCCGGGGATTTTTTAAAACCATTGCTTTGCAATGGTATCGGACACATGAGCGCTTTTTATGCGCTCGTCCGATAAATTATAGAACAGAAATCGCAGATCGCACCTATCTGCGATCTGCGATTCATGTTCTCTTCTCTATATGTGCTCAATGGGGCCGGCGGCAGCAGCACCGACCCCATTGAGAACATATAGAAGACAAATCATTCTTCTCTGCCACAGCTGTAACAGCTGTGGCAGAGAAGAACGATGTTTGCCCATTGAATTCAATGGAGCCAGCAATACAGCCGGCTCCATTGAAAGCAATGGGCTGCCGGCGTGCGCGGGATGAATTGTCGGGAAGGGCTTAAATATATAAGCCCTTCCCTGCAATTCATCCAGAAAAGTGTTAAAATAAAAAAAATATACATACTCATCGGCCCCCTGCAGCCGGAGTTCCGCGCGGCCGGCCTGCAGTGGGTGTGAAGGGGGTGTGAGTCAGACCTGGCCCCTGATTGGCTCAGCGCTGAGTGAGACTTGCCTCTGATTGGCTCAGCGCTCAGCCAATCAGGGGGCAGGTCTAACTCACACCCCCTTCACACCCACTGCAGGCCGGCCGCGGGGAACTCCGACTGCCGGGAGCAGGTGAGTATGTATATATTTTATATTTTAACAATTTTCTGGATGAATTGCAGGAAAGGGCTTATATATTTAAGCCCTTCCCGACAATTCATCCCACACTCGCCCGCAGCGCATTGCTTTCAATGGAGCCGCTGTATTGCCGGCTCCATTGAATGCAATGCGCTGGACAGCTCCGGCCCGTTTCTAATGAAACGCGGCTAGGAGCAGATTTTCGGGCGATTTTCGGGCACCGGTCACGCGATTTGCGGATGCGGATCCGTCATGCGATCCGCAAATCGCGCGAAAAAACGCCCGTCTGACAAGGCCTTAAAGGGAAAGTTTATAGTAAGAACTAGAATGGATTGATTAGTCAGCCAAACATCATTCTTCAATTTGTAATGCTATTTTAACCCCTTAGTGACGAAGCCTGTTTGCACCTTAGTGACGGAGCCAAATTTTGGAAATCTGACATGTGTCACTTAACATATCATAACTCCGTAAAGGTTTTGCATATCCAAGTGATTCTGAAACAGTTTTTTGCCACATATTGCACTTCATTTAGGTGGTAAAAATAGACCCATAGAATTTATGTATATTTATTACATTTTCAACTGTAATATCTGAAATATTTGCAAACATACTGTACAAATTTTTGCCAAGATATATATTTCCATATGTTCACTTTATTTTGGATGAACGTTTGGTAAACTTTCGTTTTTCTTAACCATTTAGGAGACGTACAAATTTAACATTACTTATCAACATTTTAAGGAACACTTTATTTTCCGGCACCAAGCCAAGATTGCAAAGGCTCATAGGTGTCAGAATTATAAATCCCCCCACAAATGACCCCGTTTTATAAACTACACCCCTTAGTGTATTCACTGAGGGGGGTCAGGAGTATTTTGACCCCACAGTTTCTTTTCAGGAATGAATGCAATTTAGGGCGCCCACCCACTGGCGTTTGCGATTTTCGTGCGTGAAAAACGCCGCGTTTTCCGTGCGTTTTTCACGGCGTTTTTTGCTGCGTTTTCGCGGCTTTTCCATTAATTTCCATGGACTTTCATGGGTGCATTAGGAGAAAAATAAGGACACATATGCAACTGACAGTTCCTATGTTAAAAAACGCAACGCAACGCAAAAAAAAAACGCCAGTGGACAGGAGTACATTCAATTCTAATTGCTCTTGAGAAAAAACACAAAACGCAAAGAAAAAAAAATCGCCAGTGGGTGGGCGCCCTTAGAGTAGAAAAAATAAAATTTCATATTTTTGCAAATACGTAATTTTAAACACAGGGTTTTTTTCTATAGTGCACATGGAAATGAGGATTTACACCTCAAAATGCATACCCCCGTTTGTCTTGTGTTCAGAAACATACCAGTTGTGGCCCTAATCTTCTGTCCGTATGTACAACAGGGCCAAAACCGAAAGGAGCAGCCGGTGGCTTTCAGATCAGACATTTTGCTTGAAGGCGTTTTAGGCCCCATTGCTCACTTGTAGACCACTTGAGCGGCCAAAACGCAGAGGACGCCCACAAATGACCCCATTTTGGAAACTAAACCTCTTAGCGCATTAATCTAGTGGTATACTGCATATTTTGACCCAACAGTTTTTGAATGAATCAAAGCAAAGCAGAAGTAAAAAATTAAGAGTTTTTTTTAATCAATTATGTGATTTTAAAAGCAGTTTTTTTGGACAACAGACATATAAATGCAGGCTTTCACCCAAAAATGGATACCCCCATTTGTCCCGTGTTCAGAACCATTGTTGCCCTAATCTTCTGTCCCTATACACAATGGGGCCTTAACCGAAAGGAGCAGCGGGTGGTTTTTAGAACAGACATTTTGCTTGAAGGTGATTTAGGCCCCATTCCCCACTAGTAGAGCCCTTGAGCAGCCAAAACGATAGAGAACCCCCACAAATGACCCCATTTTAAAAACTAGACCCCTTAACTCATTTATCTAGGGGTGTACTGCGTATTTTGACTCCACCGTTTTTAAATGAATCGAAGCAAAGCATAAGGAAAAAATTACGATTTTTGGTTTTTTGGCAATTATGTCATTTTAAAAATAGGTTTTTTTGTACAGCATACATAGGAATAAAGACTTTCACCCCAAAATGTATACCCCCATTTGTCCCGTGTTCAGAAACATACCCATTGTGGCCCTAATTTTCTGTCTGGATGCACAACGGGACCCAAACTGGACGGAGCGTCAAACTTTAACTGTCTTTTAACGTTTACGTGATTGCCATTATCCATTGGATAATGGCGATCACGTGACCAAAGACCGCTCACCGCGGCCCCCCGTGACATCTCCAAGCTCTTGGCTTTAGTAGCCAGGAGCAAGGAGATTTTAAATTTCCTATTGCCCTCCCCAGCTTCTGCTCTTGCGTCAGCCATTTTGGCGACGGGCGCATGCGCCAAAACTGGGGAAAGGTCCGTGGATAAGGATCCCATCAGGGGACATCGCCGGTGGCCTTATTTAAGTAATTTCACCTCCCCTCACAGATCGGATCTGTGACGGGAGGTCAAAATTTAGCTTTTTTTTAACTTTTACGTGATCGCCGTTATCCATTGGATAACGGCGATCACGTGACTGGGAAACGCGTACCGTGGCACCCCATGAAATCTGCAGGCTCTTGGCTACATTTAGTAGCCTGGTGCAGGGAGATTTTAAATTACCCCGCCAACCTGCGGCATTTGCACCTGCGTCCGCCATTTTGGCGGCGACCGCGTGCACAGAAGTCGGGCAACGTCTGTGAAAAAATCTGGGGGCTTTAGGTACCTAATTTCATCTCCTCTCATGGATATGATCCATGGCGGGAGATGAAACAAACTTTTTTTCTTTTTTTTTTCACACTTTTCCAACTTTTTTTTAACTTTTACATGATCGCTGCTATCCATTGGATAGCAGCGATCGTGTGACCGGGAACCGCATACAGCGACTCCCGGTGACAGTTCCCTGCTCTCGGCTACTCATACTAGCTGGGAGCAGGGAGTTTTTAAATTTCCCAGGCCTCCCGGCTCTGTGCAAATGCGCATGACGGCGTGGAGAACGTGGGGTTAGTACTCTCTGCTCCCCTTACGGATCCGATACATAAGGGGAGCTGAAATCTTAACTTTTGTTAACTTTTCATTGACTTTAACGCGATCGCGTGACAGGGGGTGAGGTCCCACAGCCCTGGATGACAGCTCCATGCTGTCGGCTACCTGCGGTAATCGGCAGCATCGAGTTATCACGTCCTGAGCCTGCAGGGCTTTCATTCGCAGAGAAGGCATGTTTTTACGTCCTCTGGGAATTAAGCCCAGCAGGCCAGGACGTAAAAAGGCAATGGGGCCGTCACTAAGAGGTTAAATAATCTGCTGTGAATTAATAAATTGTGAGTATAAAGTGCCTGAATTATTGGGACAGTGCATAGACATAGATTTAGAACATAGCATTCTGGCTGCTCACTTTTATTTTAGCAGCCAAAAATGTAATTTGGCTCCTAAATCTTAAGGCACTGAGTGTTTCTTAGAGCCTGCAGCATGCTGGAGTACATACAGGTTAGCTATAAGTAAATAGGCTGGAAGAGATTATTTGTAGTACTGTGTTAGAATGACACCTGCTGGTTATTCTGGATAATAGTTCTGAGGTGTATTCTGCTTTTCTTTATATTGTAATGTCAGCCGTGACCACAGCGACACAACACCTAGGGTCGGGTCCTACACACGCGGTTGCATGGCTGGGACGTGGTTTCGATGTGGTCAAAAGCTCCAGATGTCTATGGCTCACTAATGACTTAAAGGGGTTGTGCTAACATTAAAAGTTATCCCCTATCCACACGATAAGGGACAACTCTCTGATTGTGGGGTCTACCCACTGGTCCCAAGAAAAGCAGTCTGGACAGTCCCTGCATGAATGGAGCCGGTGAGAATGCACGCTGCCTATTTATTTCAGTGGGACTGTTTGTAATGTTTGGTGGTGACACAACCCCTGTAGGGGGCAGCTGTGTGCTCATCAGTAAGGGACATGGTTTTAGGCAATGTTTTCCACGCTTTAAATTCGCGTGTATGTTTTTGTGCATGCCTCAGCGTATTTTATTGTACATTTTGCGCATACAGAGCATGCTCATTTGTGCACAGCAGATGAACATGTCTCAATTTAATGGCTATTTAGTAGAGATGAGCGAGTATACTCGGTAAAGGCAATTGCTCGAGCGAGCATTGCCTTTAGCAAGTACCTGCCTGCTCGAGACGAAAGGTTCGGGTGCCGGCGCGGGGGAGCGATGAGTAGCGGCAGTTATCAGGAGGGAGCGGGGGGAACAGAGGTAGAGAGAGATATGTTTTTTTCACAGAATTGCGCAGTGCTTCAAGCATTCCCTCCCATATTGTGCGTGCATTTGCACACCTTGCATATACTTCTATGGGGACCTTTGGTGTGCAAATGTACACAAAAAAAGAAGATAAGAATACACCCATGGTAATCAATGGGTTCTATTCTTTGCATATTGTGCGTGCATATATGCCTGTGTGAAGCTGTCCTAAAGTTCACGCATGCAAGTTTTGTTAAATTTTCTTTGGTA
This sequence comes from Eleutherodactylus coqui, assembly GCF_035609145.1. Taxonomy (NCBI): domain Eukaryota; kingdom Metazoa; phylum Chordata; class Amphibia; order Anura; family Eleutherodactylidae; genus Eleutherodactylus; species Eleutherodactylus coqui. The sequence goes on along the minus strand of NC_089838.1, from coordinate 69,049,456 downwards.
CAGTTTTTGAAGACAGGGGCAAATCCAAAATAGAGGAGAAGTTGCAAGGGTCTTAAAAGATTAGGAGCACAAGCCCCATTGCATATGTCCACCACACACACATGCTATATGCACTGGAATAGTGTACAGGAAAAGCCAGCAGTGATCAGATGCAGTCACAGGCAAAATAAGCAACAATTACATCCAATGATTCACAGGTGACATCCTCTCTGATTACAGACATTGTTTTTCATTTTCTTCTCCAGCCGGCATAGACTGCCATGATGAGTTTTCCTGACATCCGCTGAGGCATATTTGAACCCTCACTTCTCTAGCAATTTCCAACCTTTGCAGTACTGTATATGAATTCAAGCCCAAGACCACATATAAGACTATAGAACCATGATCTTTAGTGCTGTGTTCAGATACTAAGATAAGAGAAACCTATGAGGGTCAGTTCTTTGACAAAATAAGTTCTATGTCGTTGATGCAAACAATGATGCTTACTTGCTTGTAACTTTCTTTTAAACCATCTCATGTCATTCAGTGATTGGTACTTTTATACTTACTGGGGAAGGCAATGGCAAACCACCCCGCAAAACAGTCTGCCAAGAAAACGTCACAATGTGACGTCACCCGAGGAGTCAGTCATAACTCGGTGCTCGCACCAGGTGACTTTACTTTTACCCACTTTGATAGTTGGAGTACAAAACTGTGTTGCTTTTGTGCAGAGAAGGAACTCTGGGCACCTGCTACATGAGCTAACCATATTTGTCATGCCCACTGTTGGCCTATTGATGCCCATGGTAGCAGTCAGAAATTTTAACTTAGGGGTTTAAGCCAACTGGCACTTCTCACAGAATGTCTTCTAATGTTAGCACTCATGCTAGGAGGTAATGGTCTGTGCAGCTGCTGTTCTCCCATCCTTCCCTTGCTGAGGGGTTTGCCTGCATGCTGCTGTGTGGCCCATGGACTGCCCAAATCTTCCAAATCACACTTGGAAAACAGTGTAAGCACAGTGCACGACTCTTACATTGCACACATCCCTCTACGGTCAGGCAAGGCTAGCAGGTAGCTCTTCCTGAGTGACATGCTCTGTGTGCAGACTACAAGCTCTGGTGCTCGCTTCACACTTTAGGGAGGAGCATTGCTCATTTCTCTCCACCTCTCTCTCTCTGCTGAATTGACGCTGGCACTCTCTGAAGAACCGGGGCACTGGGCAAAGAAAAAACAGTGAAGGGAGAAAATTTAAGTGAATTCATAAATGTAATAACCTGTAGATCCTCCCATTAGCATCAATCACTTCCAACAAACATTTTTTTTGCTGCAAATAGCATTTATACAACACTGAAGAGGAATCTTGGACCATTCCTCTGTGCAAATATGTTTCAGTTCATCATCATTTATGGGATGCCTTGCACTCACAGCATTCTTCAGGTCATGCAACAGCATCTCAATAGGTCAGAACGTTGGCTCGGTCATTCCAAACTGCAAATCTCCTGTTTCAACTATTCTTTAGTTGATTTTCTTGTGTATTTGGTCTTTGACTAGTTACAACTCAACAGCTCTCCAGCTTCAGGTCATGAACTACTGCCCGCACTAAGGCCACTCTCACACAAGCGCTTTTTACCATGATTACCGTGGGGTTTTGAATGCTGTGGTAATTATGGTATAACGCTCCCATTGATTACAATGGGGCCTTGCAGACATGTGCTTGATTAAAAGCACCGTCCAACGCTACGATTTTTGAGTGCTGTTTACTCTATTTTTCTGCGTTTAGCGCACCTCATCACCCATCACAATGATAGGGTGTGCTAAAACATGCTGTTGGTTGCAGGAGCCTACTGCCAAAAACGAAAGTAAATTCGCAGCAATCGTGGCGTAAAAGTGGCCTAAGGCCGAATGCCCAAAAACATAATGCTGTTTCAGAAATAGTTGGCTCACCACACCAAAGATCCCTCCACATACAATTACTGAGATGGATACAGAACAGAAACAGCAGGTGGCACTATTCTAACATTAGTCCTGGAATATCTGGGGCTAGAAATATTTATTTAATAAAAGAAAATTGAAAAAATGCTTATCATGGGCTGGATTTTACTAGAAACAATATTTTTTGTGGGACAACCTATTTAAAAATTTTATTGTGGACATTTAATCCATCTCAATGGTCTGTGTCCTTTTTTTAAGGTGGTGAAAGGAAGATAACATAGTAACATAGTACTATAGCATGTTAGGCTGAATGAAGACAATGTCCATCTAGTCCAGCCTGTCCCCTCCCCCTCTTGTTGGTCTAGAGCAGACCTGGGCAAAGCACGGCCCGCGGGCCACATCCGGCCCGCTGAATAGCTCGGACCGGCCCGCAAAGAGTGTCCTGGTGACTCACCAATGAGTCCGGTGTCAGCAACGGGAAGCAGCGAAACTATGCACTCCGAAGCCTTGTCCATTTTGTTCACTTCTGTGAATGCCACTGTAACTTCTGAGTGCCAGGATGCTCGTTGCGGACCTTGGGGAGTGCCAGGACAATCGTTCCACGCTCGTCATTGGTAAGTGTCAGGACTTTTCCCTTTGCATTGTAATTAGAATAATAATACTAATAATATTCACTTTTTAATCTCTCTTCTTGGGGCAGCTCTCTGTGCCCTCTCCTAGGAGCATACTACTGTGTATTAAAAAAATCTATTTTCCGAGGTTAGCTGTTAACTAGAGATGAGCGAACGTGTCCGTAACGGACACATCCGCACCCGGACACCGGCTTTAGCGAACACTGGAGTGTTCGCGCGTAAGTGTCCGGGTGCCGCCGGGGGGCGGGGAGATGCGCGGCGGCGCGGGCGGCAGTAGCGGGGAACAGGGGGGAGCCCTCTCTCTCTCCCTCTCCCCCCCGCTCCCCGCCGCACCCCCCCGCGCTGCCACGGCGGCCCCCGAACTTTTTCGCCCGAACACCGAGGTGTTCGCAAAGTTCGGTGTTCGGGCGAAAAAGGGGCGGGGCCGAACGTGTTCGCTCATCTCTACTGTTAACCCTTAAATATGGCGGCTAACATTAAAAAAAGAAAAATTGATGCAGAATGCCGAGTTTTTAACAAAGAATGGACTTCTAAATATCTATTTACTGAAACCAAAGGTAAAGCTGTGTGTTTAGTTTGTGGAGAGCAGATAGCTGTATTTAAAGATTACAATTTGCATCGCCATTATGAGACTAAACACGGAGAGAAATACAAGAACTTGACGGAGGCAGAGCGGGCACGGGTATCTGAAGATTTGCTAGATATTACAGCGCCATTCATTTTCAATGGCGGCCGTATTCTGGCCGCAAATCGGGCGGCTGGAATACAGCCCCATTAAGGCAATGTGCATGGAGCCTTCGTATGTTGGTCTGGCCCTCTAAAACCATTCCAATTTCTCATGTGGCCCCATGGGAAAATTAATTGCCCACCCCTGGTCTAGAGGAAGGCAAAAGAGAACAAAACATCGAGCCAGTTTAGCTCATTTGGAGGAAAAAATTCCTTCCTCCATAATGGCAGTCAGAATAATCCCTGGATCAACGTTTGCGTTCCTACCTAACTCCAAGACCCGGATCAACAACCCCACTGGCCACCTAATGTCTATATCCTGTAATATCATAACGCTCTAGATAGACATCTAGTCCCCTCTTAAACTCCTCTATGGATTTTGCCATCACCAGGTCCTCAGGCAGAGAGTTCCACAGTCTCACTGCTCTTACAGTAAATAACCCCCTTCTGTGTTGGTGATGAAACCTGCTTTCTTCTAGACGTAGCGGATGCCCTCTTGTTACTGTCACAGTCCTGGGTATAAACAGATCATGGGAGAGATCCTTGTATCGTCCCTTCATGTATTTATACTTAGTTATTTTATCACCCCTTAGCCATCTTTTTTCCAGGTTAAATAATTCCAATTTTGATAGCCTCCCTGAGTATTCCAGTCCTATCATTCGTTTATTAGTTAAGTTGCCCTTCTTTGAACCCCCTCAAGCGCTGCAACATCTTTCCTGAGCACTGGTGACCAGAACTGTATGCAGTATTCCATGTGGGGCCTAACAAGTGCCTTATATAGTGGTAGAATAATGTTCTCGTCCTTCGCCCCTATACCTCTTTTAATGCACCTCAAGACTTTATTAGCTTTTGCAACAGCTGATTGGCATTGATTGCTCCAGTTAAACTACTGTCCACTAGTACCCCCAAGTCTTTTTCCATATCACTTTTCCCTAGCAATACCCCATTTAGTGTATATTGGTGACATCCATTTATCCATTTATCCTCCCCTCCTACCTTACATTTATCAATATTGAACTTCATTTGCCATTTTTCTGTCCAAGCCCCCAGCTTATCTATGTCCTTTTGTAGCCATACATTGTCCTACTTTGTATTGCTTATCTTGTATAATTTTGTATCATCTGTAAATATTGATATTTTACTGTGCAGCCCCTCTATCAGGTCGTTGATAAATATATTGAACAGAATGGGGTCTAATACTAAACCCTGTGGCACCCCACTAGCAACAGTGGCCCAATAAGACTACGAACCATTTATTACCACCCTCTGCTTTCTATCTGCGAGCCAGTTCTTTACCCAGATACACATGTTTTCACTCAGACTAATCAGTCTCATTTTATATATCAACCTATTATGGGGCATGGTTGTAGTGGCCCAGCAGGTCCTACAGAACACTCACGGTACACTTACCCTGTCTCACCTATCTGGATACTGTCCCTGGATCAGAAGGTGCAGTCTGTGGGAGAGACCATGTGTCTCCCCTTCTGCTCCGAGCAATAGAGCTCAACCCTGATGACAGCTGGTCTCTCATTGGCTGACAACCAAGTTTAATCTTACTGGTGCAGAGCACAAGGGTGGGAAGCAAAGATTCGAGTCCCTATGCAAGAGTGTGGGAGAAGAGAGGTTATAAAAGAAAGTGACACAGAGCAGTTAGGCAGACTCAGCCAGGAGCAAGTGAGGAGAGGTTGCAGTTTCATAATCGGTGAGGAGGAGTATTTCAGCAGTTATCGTTTCCCAAGGTAGAGTGGGGTGATCAACCTGCTCCCTTGGCATCATACAGCAGAGAACACAGAAGATCCTTTCAGAGGTCCAATTTCATCTAACAGTGAATTATAGCTACCCGGTGAAGTTAAAGCCAGGATTAGCCATACAGCCACTTGTCTCTCTGTTTCATCAAATCCAACAGTTAAATCTAACTAAATTGTTTCATCTAAATTCACTAGTGGGGACATTGTCTAACAAATCAAACCTTCAGGAAAATAAGAGAGAGCGTTGAAGTTAAAATATCATCAATTCTACATTACTGTATCTTGCTTGTATATTACTGCATTCTTTAATACCTACTCTAAATACGTCTTCAGAGAATTGTAAAGTTAACCCGTTGTTGCAAATTACCAAAGTTAGTAAATCTGCTCACACTCAGATTACTAAACTAAACTGGACTTGTCTCCCTTATTTCTGCTCCATCATCCGGAGTGTCCAACTAGCGTGTGACGCCAATGTGACAAAGTTTAGGCCTCCGGCCATACCAACAGTTAGTTTATTTGGGGCGTTACACAGTGTCAAATGCTTTAGAGAAATTCAGATATACGAGATCAATAGACTCCCCCAGGTCCAGCCTAGAGCTGACTTCATTATAGAAGCTGGTGGTAGAGGGTACAACTCAATGCAGTAGAAGTCATGTGTTTACATGTAGTTGTGCCATAGTAATGTAAAGATGTGGATTTCTGCTGCACCATAAGCGCCTCATGTGAATGTGCCCTTAGGATTTGCATTCATATCTGCTATTTTTCCTTGCAAAACAATAGCCGAAACAGATTGCATCCAAGAGTCCTTTCCCAAGCTAGTCTTTGGGTTTCAGTAAGACCCCTGAACGTTAAAGCTAATCACAGTGTGAATGTACCAGAATGCCCAGAACAAAAATAATTTGATGCACTAATAAAGCTCTTTTTATGATTTCTACACAAAATTCATTACTTTTTTATAGCTCGATACAAAATGTTTTAAGGGAAGTGTAAATAAATCTAAAAATGAAAGAAGGCCATTTGATATTAATGACTACAAATGTACTGAAGGACAGAAATCGTGAACCAGAGGAGGGCGAAGTTGTGTTTTGCTACAGGCTAAGTGTTTCCAAGTCCATGTTGGATAATTCCTTTTAATAGTTTTTATGTATTTCTCTGGATACACAATAATTGTGTTAGGTTAATTTGTTTTATCCAACTCAATTATTTTCTGCTTGGAGTATATGTCCCAAGAAAACAATGAAAACTAATTTAAAAGTAAAATTAAAATAATACCAGCTAGGACAATTATATGCTAAGAGCTGTGCAGCTAATATGAAGCGACTAGAGATGAGCGAACACCAAAATGTTCGGGTGTTCGTTATTCGTAACGAACTTCCCGTGATGCTCGAGGGTTCGTTTCGAACAACGAACCCCATTGAAGTCAATGGGCGACCAGAACATTTTTGTATTTCGCCGATGCTCGCTAAGGTTTTCATGTGTGAAAATCTGGGCAATTCAGGAAAGTGATGGGAATGACACAGTGACGGATAGGGCAGGCGAGGGGCTACATGTTGGGCTGCATCTCAAGTTCACAGGTCCCACTATTAAGCCACAATACCGGCAAGAGTGGGCCCCCCCCCCCTCCCAACAACTTTTACTTCTGAAAAGCCCTCATTAGCATGGCATACCTTTGCTAAGCACCACACTACCTCCAACAAAGCACAATCACTGCCTGCATGACACTCCACTGACACTTCTCCTGGGTTACATGCTGCCCAACCGCCCCCCCTCCCCCCCACAGCGCACACCAAAGTGTCCCTGCGCAGCCTTCAGCTGCCCTCATGCCACACCACGCTCATGTCTATTTAGAATTGCGTCTGCCATGACGAGGGACCGCAGGCACACACTGCAGAGGTTGGCACGGCTAGGCAGCGACCCTCTTTAAAAGTGGCGGAGCGATAGCCCACAATGCTGTACAGAAGCAATGAGAAATAGAATCCTGTGCCACCGCCATCAGGAGCTGCACACGTGGGCATAGCAATGGGGAACCTATGTGCCACACACTATTCATTCTGTCAAGGTGTCTGCATGCCCCAGTCAGACCGGGCTTTTTAATTCATAGACACAGGCAGGTACAACTCCCTATTGTGAAGTCCCTGTCGACCCACAGCATGGGTGGCTCCCTGGAACCCACCGGCGGTACACAGAAATATCCCATTGCATTGCCCAACACAGCTGAGGTAGTAATGTCGTGCTTAATGCAGGTGGGCTTCGGCCCACACTGCATGCCCCAGTCTGACTGGGGTTCTTTATAAGTGTACAGATGTAGTAAAAACTCCGTGTGCACCTACAGCATGGGTGGGTGCCAGGAAGCCACCGGCGGTACATAGAAATATCCCATTGCATTGCCCAACACAGCTGAGGTAGTAATGTCGTGCGTAATGCAGGTGGGCTTCGGCCCACACTGCATGCCCCAGTCAGACTGGGGTTCTTTACAAGTGGACACATGTAGGTTTAACTCCCTGTGGACCCACTGCCTGGGTGGGTGCCAGGAAGCCACGGCCGGTACATAGAAATATCCCATTGCATTGCCCAACACAGCTGAGGTAGTAATGTCGTGCGTAATACAGGTGGGCTTCGGCCCACACTGCATGCCCCAGTCAGACGGGTTCTTTAGAAGTGTACAGAAGTATTAAAAACTCAGTGTGCACCTACAGCATGGGTGGCTCCCTGGAACCCACCGGCGGTACATAAAAATATCCCATTGCATTGCCCAACACAGCTGAGGTAACGTCAGCTGTAATGCAGGTGGGCTAAAAATTAATTTGATTACACTGTAGGCGAGGGCCCACAAAAATTGCTGTATCAACAGTACTAATGTACATCCCAAAAATTGGCCATGGCCAGCCAAGAGGGCAGGTGAAACCCATTAATCGCTTTGGTTAATGTGGCTTAAGTGGTAACTAGGCCTGGAGGCAGCCCAGTGTAACGAAAAATTGGTTCAAGTTAAAGTTCCAATGCTTTTAAGCGCATTGAAACTTATAAAAATTGTTCTGAAAAATTATTTGAGTGAGCCTTGTGGCCCTAAGAAAAATTGCCCGTTCAGCGTGATTACGTGAGGTTTCACGAGGAGGAGCAGGAGGAGGAGGAGGAGGAATATTAGACACAGATTGATGAAGCAGAAATGTCCCCGTTTTGGATGGTGAGAGAGAACGTAGCTTCCATCCGCGGGTGCAGCCTACGTATTGCTTACGTATCGCTGCTGTCCGCTGGTGGAGAACAGAAGTCTGGGGAAATCCAGCCTTTGTTCATCTTGATGAGTGTTAGCCTGTCGGCACTGTCGGTTGACAAGCGGCTACGCTTATCTGTGATGATTCCCCCAGCCGCACTAAACACCCTCTCCGACAACACGCTAGCCGCAGGACAAGCAAGCACCTCAAGGGCATACAGGGCTAGTTCAGGCCACGTGTCCAGCTTCGACACCCAGTAGTTGTAGGGGGCAGAGGCGTCACCAAGGATGGTCGTGCGATCCGCTACGTACTCCCTCACCATCCTTTTGCAGTGCTCCCGCCGACTCAGCCGTGACTGGGGAGCGGTGACACAGTCTTGGTGGGGAGCCATAAAGCTGGCCAGGCCCTTAAAGACTGTTGCACTGCCTGGGATGTACATGCTGCTCGATCTACGCACATCCCCTGCAACATGGCCCTCGGAACTGCGCCTTCTGCCACTAGCGCTGTCGGCTGGGAATTTTACCATCAGCTTGTCCGCAAGGGTCCTGTGGTATAGCAACACTCTCGAACCCCTTTCCTCTTCGGGAATCAGAGTGGGCAGGTTCTCCTTATACCGTGGATCGAGCAGTGTGTACACCCAGTAATCCGTCGTGGCCAGAATGCGTGCAACGCGAGGGTCACGAGAAAGGCATCCTAACATGAAGTCAGCCATGTGTGCCAGGGTACCTGTACGCAACACATGGCTGTCTTCACTAGGAAGATCACTTTCAGGATCCTCCTCCTCCTCCTCCTCCTCCTCCTCAGGCCATACACGCTGAAAGGATGACAGGCAATCAGCCGGTGTACCGTCAGCAGCGGCCCAAGCTGTCTCTTCCCCCTCCTCCTCATGCTCCTCCTCCTCCTCCTCCTGTACGCGCTGATAAATAGACAGGAGGGTGCCCTGACTATCCAGCGGCATACTGTCTTCCCCCGCCCCCGTTTCCGAGCGCAAAGCAGCTGCCTTTATGGTTTGCAGGGAATTTCTCAAGATGCATAGCAGAGGAATGGTGACGCTAATGATTGTAGCATCGCCGCTCACCACCTGGGTAGACTCCTCAAAATTACCAAGGACATGGCAGATGTCTGCCAACCAGGCCCACTCTTCTGAAAGGAATTGAGGAGGCTGACTCCCACTGCGCCGCCCATGTTGGAGTTGGTATTCGACTATAGCTCTACGCTGTTCATAGAGCCTGGCCAACATGTGGAGCGTAGAGTTCCACCGTGTGGGCACGTCGCACAGCAGTCGGTGCACTGGCAGCTTAAAGTGATGTTGCAGGGTGCGCAGGGTGGCAGCGTCCGTGTGGGACTTGCGGAAATGTGCGCAGAGCCGGCGCGCCTTTACGAGCAGGTCTGACAAGCGTGGGTAGCTTTTCAGAAACCGCTGAACCACCAAATTAAAGACGTGGGCCAGGCATGGCACGTGCGTGAGGCTGCCGAGCTGCAGAGCCGCCACCAGGTTACGGCCGTTGTCACACACGACCATGCCCGGTTGGAGGCTCAGCGGCGCAAGCCAGCGGTCGGTCTGCTGTGTCAGACCCTGCAGCAGTTCGTGGGCCGTGTGCCTCTTATCGCCTAAGCTGAGTAGTTTCAGCACGGCCTGCTGACGCTTGCCCACCGCTGTGCTGCCACACCGCGCGACACCGACTGCTGGCGACATGCTGCTGCTAACACATCTAGATTGTGAGACAGAGGAGGAGGAGGAGGAGGAGGGTGCTTTAGTGGAGGAAGCATACACCTCCGCAGATACCAGCACCGAGCTGGGGCCCGCAATTCTGGGGGTGGGTAGGACGTGAGCGGTCCCAGGCTCTGACTCTGTCCCAGCCTCCACTAAATTCACCCAATGTGCCGTCAGGGAGATGTAGTGGCCCTGCCCGCCTGTGCTTGTCCACGTGTCCGTAGTTAAGTGGACCGTGGCAGTAACCGCGTTGGTGAGGGCGCGCACAATGTTGCGGGAGACGTGGTCGTGCAGGGCTGGGACGGCACATCGGGAAAAGTAGTGGCGACTGGGAACTGAGTAGCGCGGGGCCGCCGCCTCCATGATACTTTTGAAGGACTCCGTTTCCACAACCCTATACGGCAGCATCTCAAGGCTGATGAATTTTGCGATGCGGACGGTTAACGTTTGAGCGTGCGGGTGCGTGGCGGCGTACTTGCGCTTGCGCTCGAACACTTGCGCAAGCGACGGCTGAACGGTGCGCTGAACTACACTGCTGGATGGGGCCGAGGACAGCGGAGATGAGGGTGTGGGTGCAGGCCATGAGGCGGTAGTGCCTGTGTCCTGAGAGGGGGGTTGCATCTCAGTGGCAGGTTGGGGCACAGGGGGAGAGGCAGGGGTGCAAACCGGAGGCGGTGAACGGCCTTCGTCCCACCTTGCGGGGTGCTTGGCCATCATATGTCTGCGCATGGTGGTGGTGGTGAGGCTGTTGGTGTTGGCTCCCCGGCTGAGCTTTGCGCGACAAAGGTTGCACACCACTGTTCGTCGGTCGTCAGGCGTCTCTGTGAAAAACTGCCAGACCTTAGAGCACCTCGGCCTCCGCAGGGTGGCATGGCGCGAGGGGGCGCTTTGGGAAACACTTGGTGGATTATTCGGTCTGGCCCTGCCTCTACCCCTGGCCACCGCACTGCCTCTTGCAACCTGCCCTGCTGATGCCCTTGACTCCCCCTCTGAAGACCTGTCCTCCTGAGTAAGCGTTGCACACCAGGTGGGGTCAGTCACCTCATCGTCCTGCTGCTCTTCCTCCGAATCCTCTGTGCGCTGCTCCCTGGGACTTACTGCCCTTACTACTACCTCACTGCAAGACAACTGTGTCTGATCGTCATCGTCCTCCTCACCCACAGAAAGTTGTTGAGACAGTTGGCGGAAGTCCCCAGCCTCTTCCCCCGGACCCCGGGAACTTTCGAATGGTTGGGCATCAGTAACGATAAACTCCTCTGGTGGGAGAGGAACCGCTGCTGCCCAATCTAAGCAGGGGCCCGAGAACAGTTCCTGGGAGTGTTCCCGCTCCTGAGCAGGTGTCATTGTAGTGGAGTGAGGAGGCTGGGAGGAAGGAGGAGCAGCAGACAGAGGATTCGGATTGGCAGCAGTGGACGGCGCAGAACTGCGGGTAGACGATAGGTTGCTCGAAGCACTTTCTGCCATCCAGGACAGGACCTGCTCACACTGCTCATTTTCTAATAACCGTCTCCCGCGTGGACCCATTAATTGGGCGATGAATGTGGGGACGCCAGAAACGTGCCTCTCTCCTAATCGCGCAGCAGACAGCTGCGACACACCTGGATCAGGAGCTTGGCCTGTGCCCACACCCTCACTTGGCCCTCCGCGTCCTCGGCCACGTCCACGTCCACGTCCTCTAGGCTTACCCCTACCCCTCAGCATGCTGTATTACCAGTGATTAGATTTCCCAGGCAGGAAATAAATTGGCGCAAGACTGCAGGCCAAATATAATTTTTGCCCTTTTTGGAAAACGAAAGGCCCCACTGCCTCTAGTGAATGAATTATCTAAGTTTAATAACTGTGCTTTGTCCCTGCTTATGTGTCACAGAACGTGAGGGTAGCAGAGTTATTAACTGTGGCAGAGCAGGTATTTTTTTTTCCCAATTAAGGAAAGCAAATGGCGAACCCAGCAGTAAAGCGTAGCTGGCTGCGTATGATTTAGCAATGTTTTTCACGCAGCTCACACGTGTCCACCGCCCGTAAGGACGGACAGAGGCTGGACAAATAGATTTGTTTTCAGTTTTTTCCCACCAACAGGCAGCACTGCGTATATTCAATGAACCTGAGAAGTTTAATAACTGTGCTGTGTCCCTGCTTATGTGTCACAGAACGTGAGGGTAGCAGAGTTATTATAACTCTTGGAGAGCAGGTATTTTTTTTCCCAATTAAGGAAAGCAAATGGCGAAGCCAGCAGTAAAGCGTAGCTGGGTGCGTATGATTTAGCAATGTTTTTCACGCAGCTCACACGTCTCCACAGGCGTAAGGACGGACACAGGCTGGACAAATAGATTTGTTTTCAGTTTTTTCCCACCAACAGGCAGCACTGCGTATATTCAATGAACCTGAGAAGTGTAATAACTGTGCTGTGTCCCTGCTTATGTGTCACAGAACGTGAGGGTAGCAGAGTTATTATAACTCTTGGAGAGCAGGTATTTTTTTTCCCAATTAAGGAAAGCAAATGGCGAAGCCAGCAGTAAAGCGTAGCTGGGTGCGTATGATTTAGCAATGTTTTTCACGCAGCTCACACGTCTCCACAGGCGTAAGGACGGACACAGGCTGGACAAATAGATTTGTTTTCAGTTTTTTCCCACCAACAGGCAGCACTGCGTATATTCAATGAACCTGAGAAGTGTAATAACTGTGCTGTGTCCCTGCTTATGTGTCACAGAACGTGAGGGTAGCAGAGTTATTATAACTCTTGGAGAGCAGGTATTTTTTTTCCCAATTAAGGAAAGCAAATGGCGAAGCCAGCAGTAAAGCGTAGCTGGGTGCGTATGATTTAGCAATGTTTTTCACGCAGCTCACACGTCTCCACAGGCGTAAGGACGGACAGAGGCTGGACAAATAGATTTGTTTTCAGTTTTTTCCCACCAACAGGCAGCACTGCGTATATTCTATGAATAATAACTGTGTTGTGGCCCTGCCTATACAATTCTTTCCCTGCAGTATCAATGGAGGGTGGAATGCTCTGCAGAGGCGATTTTGAGAAGCCCAAAAAAAATGCAGCACAGCCAACAGCAGCCTGGACAGTACTGCACACGGATAAATATGGCCCTAGAAAGGACCGTTGAGGTTCTTGAAGGCTACACTCACTCCTAACACTCTCCCTGCCTATGCAGCACTTCTGTCCCTAATGCCAGGTGCAACGGTCTGCAGAGGCGATTTTGAGAAAAAAAAAATCCCACTGCTAACAGCAGCCAACACACAGCTATCAGTGGCCCTAATAAGGACCTTTGGGGGGTCTTGAAGCCTACACTAACTACCAATTCTTTCCCTACAGCAGCTCCGGTATAAACAGCACTGTCCCTCATCTAACTCACACCGCATCTGAGGCGAGCCGCGGGAGGGGCCGACTTTTATATTAGGCGAACACCTGATCTCGCCAGCCACTCACAGCAGGGGGGTGGTATAGGGCTTAAACGTTGCAGGGGGAAGTTGTAATGCCTTCCCTGTCTTTCAATTGGCCAGAAAAGCGCGCTAACGTCTCAGGGAAGGAAGTGAAAGTAACCAGAACACCGCATGGTGTTCGTCACGAATAACGAACATCCCGAACACCCTAATATTCGCACGAATATCAAGCTCGGACGAACGCGTTCGCTCATCTCTAGAAGCGACTCTATTATTCAGATTTTTTTAAAACTAATTATGGCATGGTAAGGATGGCCGGTTGGAAAAAAAAGGTAAGTGAATGGCCACAAGCAGAGAAGTCGTCACCTCCAAGACTGCATCTGATCAGTACTGGGCTCAGTTGTATGGACTGCAGTGTGATAATACTGCTACAGCTTTGATTGACTTAAAGCAAGTCCAATCACCATCCTTATCTCACTGTAAGTGCCGGATTATCAACCTATCACACAAGATGTCAGGAACATGTGCAGTGAGGAGCTATCTCATATCCTATTTAACTACATTGGTCATGCTCTACGTCTTAAGCCCCATTTACATGGAACAATCCTACCATTGTTAACTTTTCGGCCGAATGATGATTTTATATTAAGTTTAAAATCCACCGTTCAGCCGGGCAGCTAAAAGCAGGGACCGCATGCTGGGTTCTTCATGGGAACGCTGATAACATTGTTTTCAGCTGCAGTCCCACAGCAGAGCAAAGGGTCTATATGCAGATAACAGACCACCTGCTGTTCTCTGCATACAGCAAAGGGAGCCTCATTTACATGCAAATGAAGCTAATAAACTGCTAATGGGCATTAGTGCCCATTAGTAGCTTATGCAAAATGATCACTTAAACTGTCATTCTCCCTATCATTTGAACGAATTTTGAGCAATCAGCTTTGCGTGTAAATGGGGCTTAAGTCTCAAAACCACATACTGTACCTCCTGTATCACCCCTATCTCGTTTGTATCCAAGTAATTTGAATACTGCATGTAATTGTCATGGTGTCTGTGTTTACCTGTGCTTTGAAAATGCTGCAGAATAAGTAGAAGCTATACAAATAAAGATTATTATATTTTCCCCCGTAAAATCAATGTCTACAGCATGTGTGATACTTCTCTCTTAGAAAAACATTACAAAGGTTAATTACGACAAAGCTGCATGCTCAGCATCTGAGACCCTGTTAGTAAAACTACAATATGTGTCTTTTATACACGTACGTCTTGCCATGAAAACGACACATATGTTATGCAGACAACACTACTGCATAAAATATAATTTAATACTTTCATATTATAATTCAATACGTTAACAGTAGAAAGTATGAGAGTATCCAATATCATTAGGGACAAAGATGGCCCCACTAAGGCCTCAGTCACATGGGCGCATCGGCGCCCGTGTTACTGCAGGAAGGAGACGGACTTACCTGAAGATGGCCATCTCTCTGCAGCGGCGGAGGTATAACATGTGACCGGCTCCATTGCCGGTCATGGGTTCTTTCATCAGCGCTGGAGAGAGACGGCCGTCTGCAGGTACGTCCCTCTTCTAACAATCAGTCGCATGGGCGCACCGGCACCGGTGTACGGATGTCGATGCGCCCGTGGGATTGAGGCCTAAGGCCTCATGTCCACGGGGAAAATCAGGCCCGCTCCGGATTCTCCATGGAGAATCCGTAGCGGGTCCCTCCTGCCCCGCGGACATGAGGGCTGAAAATAAGAATAAATAAGAATAAACTTACCTCCCGCCCGCTTCGGTTCTTCCATTCGCCGTGGCGTCATCTTCTCTGCGTCGCGGCGGCCGGTGACGTGCCCCGCGCATGCGCCGGCCCGAAGAAAAAAGATCCGGCCGCGACGGAGAGAAGATGGCGCCTCGGCGAAGGGAAGAACCGGATGGGGTAAGTAAATTCCTATTTTAGGTCTCCCGTGGATCCAGACGGCTTCCATAGGCATCAATAGAGCCCCCGTGGGAGACCCGCACGGAAATGGAGCATGGTCCAGATTTTTTCATGCTCCATTTTTTTTAAAATCACTTTTATTGACCATCCGCGGGTATTTATCTACCCGCGGGTGGTCAATGCATCCCTATGAGATGCGGATCCGCGTGCAGGAGAAGAGTTAAAATCCGCTGCGGATTTTAATTCTTCTTTTGCCCGTGGACATGAGGCCTAAGTCTTAACATATAGAAATAAATACTACATTTAATCTTTGTTCAGGTGTCCCAATTTCTTTTGGTAGGATAGGGTTTGTGACCACAACAGCCAATGAGAGAAACCATAATGTGTCATGCAACGCTATGATTCCTGTTTATGGTATTCATGTACTACGGCACAACATGTTTACATTGTACAATGACAATACAATAACAAATAAACGATTGAGAAATGCTCCGTATAGCAATGATAGCCACTAGTACAAACAGTACGAATAGTGTGCAATTTCTATTTGGTCACTTGGAAAACGGAGGATTAACAGTGAACACATACAGAAGTTATAGATACTTGAATGTAATTGATGATACCAGATGTCCAAAGGATTAGCAGTAATTTCTATGGGGACTTGCTTGCATAAATTATTGTATAAAGAACTTACATTGGCTTCATGTTACAGACTATTTGCAAATAAAGCAAATTGTGCTTATACGGCTCTTTTCTCAAGCACGGAAAGTTGATTAACGTCTCAGAAAGCATGCTGTGTAATGCGGTCCTTGCTTGCTGGGGGCCAGGGGAGCAATTAGAAATGGCTGCCTCTTGCATTATTCTTTACACTAAGACTTTTCCTCCGGCTAACGCAGCTAAAACATTATAGAATGTCAGTCGATTTATGCAGTGTGAGAGAGCTTTGCAGAAGGAGCTTAGCAGCGTGTGCAGGTTATGCTATGCTGCCTCTGCGGAAAGGTGAGATGATACAGGGCTCCTATTAATCATTGGCAGGGTTTTATTTCTCGCCTTGTTGTCTTGCCAATATTTATTGTTCATGATGCCCTTGTGGTGTTTCCTTTGTCACAACGCATCCATGTATTCTTTCTTATCAGATATTGTAGATATTGCACTTAATTTGCCTTTGGCTCAGTGGTATAAGAAACAAAAGTGATTTATAGACGATCAGTGGTTTGAAAAATCATTCCGACTATCTGACTCACATTTGCCTTTACATCGCAGTAGTGCGGCATCATCAGGAATATGCAGCTCAGGACACCGGCTCATAGAAAGGAGCTGGAAAAGGTACAAGGAGGAGTCACAATACTGAGAAAGTGGTTGAATCATAGCTATCAGCAAAGACATCAAATTATTGGGAATGGACTTTAACCCTTTAGGGCTCATTCACATGGGGGAATTTGTGCAAGTAACTTACATGTGCAAAAAAAACCCGTGACTACTAGAATCAATGGTTTTCTATGGAAACATTCAGACAAAGGAGTTTTAGCCGCACATAAAAAGGTCACACCAAACATATAAGACATCAGCAACTGAAATTCCGTTAATTTAAATTCTCTGCTGTGCAAAACATATAGGTCCTGACAATGTGAGCCGTCTGGCAAAGGGAGATGAAGGTATTCTCCAACAGTGAGAATGGAGGGATTCCTCTGCAGGGAAGATGGGTGAATTCTCCTGCTGCAAGGAATCCCTCCATCTCCCTTGCAGGGGAACCCCCTCTATCTGAGCTGCTAGGGAATCCCTTCATCTCTCTTTGCTCATCCACACTGAGTTGAAGGGAGTCCCTTGCAATTAAGGGAAGCCCCAGGGAAATGAAGGGAAGCAGCGCATATTTTCAGTTCCTCCCAGTGGGCATGGAAAGATCACGGCTGAAGCCCGGGACTTCAGCGCAGAAAAGTCATCCGTTCAGACAATTTTTCTGCACAGCTAATGGCTGCATGAATTCCGAGTCTGTGTGAATGAGCCCTTAATAACTTTCCATCCAAGCTAGTTTTGGCCTGTGACCAAGCTCCATTTTCCTAATCAGACATGTATTACTTTAAGTGATAATACCTTTGGAATGCTATTACTTACCCAAGTGATTTTGAGATTGTTTTCTTGTGACATATTGTACTTTATGGTACATTTTGGTTGATATGTCTTGCATTTATTTATCAAAATATCAAACTTTGGAAAAATTAGACACTTTTTTTGCTTGTAAGGCAGCTAGTCATACCACACAAAAGAGTTATTAAATTAACAGTTACCATATTTCCACTTTATGTTGGCATCATTTTTTAGCTTTCTTTTTACTTCTTCCGGACATTGTGAGGCTTATAAATATAGCAGTAATTTTTCACATTTTGTAGAACATTCCCAAAATCAAACTTTTTTAGAGACCAGTTCAGTTTTGAAGTGCCTTTGATCGGCCTTAAAAACACCCCATAAATCACCCTATTTTTAAAAAATGCACCCATTAGGTATTCAAAACGGTACTTAAAGGGGTTGTCCCGCGCCGAAACGGGTTTTTTTTTTTTTAAACCCCCCCCCCCCCCCTGTTAGGCGCGAGACAACCCCGATGCAGGGGTTAAAAAAACCACCCGCACAGCGCTTACCTGAATCCCGGCGGTCCGGCGTCTTCATACTCACCTGCTGAAGATGGCCGCCGGGATCCTCTGTCTTCATGGACCGCAGGGCTTCTGTGCGGTCCATTGCCGATTCCAGCCTCCTGATTGGCTGGAATCGGCACGTGACGGGGCGGAGCTACACGGAGCTACACGGAGCCCCATAGAGAAGAGGAGAAGACCCGGACTGCGCAAGCGCGGCTAATTTGGCCATCGGAGGGCGAAAATTAGTCGGCACCATGGAGACGAGGACGCCAGCAACGGAGCAGGTAAGTATAAAACTTTTTATAACTTCTGTATGGCTCATAATTAATGCACAATGTACATTACAAAGTGCATTATTATGGCCATGCAGAAGTGTACAGACCCACTTGCTGCCTCGGGACAACCCCTTTAAGAAGTTTGTTAACTCTTTAAATGTTTCACAGGGATTAAAGCAAAATATGGGCTCATTCACATAGGCGTTCGGAGTTTTGGTGCATAAAATAAGCAGCATTTTCATGTATTGCAACAGCGTATTTGGTTGTTTTTGCAGGTTTTTTTGCACACGCATTTACTGCATTTTTCACGTGCGCAAAAAAACCCTAGAAGGTCCCTTCAATTTTTCATACGGGAATAATTTCACACACAAATTTTTCCCTAAATCTGCATGTTGATCGACAGCAAAAAAAATGCAGCAGAATAGCCACAGATTTTGGCTGTGGTCTTACAGGCAAATTCTGCAGCGGAATCCGCCATGGGAATGTACCCTTACCCCCACTAGCTGTACTACTAAATGTTTTTTTCTGGCAAAATACTATGATGATATATCCAAGGGCAGGTCATCAATAGTTGATTGGCTGGAGTCTGATGCTAAAAGACCGTCAGCGCCACAGTCCACATGGATTGGAGCAGAATCCGCAGCTATGACCCCTGTGTAGTGGCCGGCAGTTGTAAGTGCAGGCTGAGGTCTAGTTAAAATCAATGGGAGCTGCGCCTGTATTTACAAGCACCAGCCACTATACGGGGGTCAGAGCAGCAGCTTCCCCTCTATGCACTGACAGCGGGCCCCTGATCAGTCGGGGTCCTGAGCAGTGGATCCCAGCGAATTAACTTTTAATGAGCTATCCTGAGCATATGTCATCAATAGTATTTTCCTGGAAAACACCTTTAATTTATTGATTTATTTACAAATAAAGTTCTCAGTGATTGCTGTGACTTGCTGGCACAACATTCACATGCCCAGAGCCCACACTAATGGCCTGTTTAGATGGGATGAATGTGAGGCAAACGATGCCCGACACTCATCTCCACACATACTAGCACCCATGCTGCTGCACGGGAGCTAGTATTGCTGGCTCACAGCGGGGTGGCTGCAGGAGATTTCTCTCCTCGCACTCCCCCGTCCCTCTCCATTGCCTTAACATAGTTGCCAATTCAATACTGGATGGCTGCTATTTACACTGAGCGATCAGCTAATCGTCCACTGTTTATGCTGCATAAATGATGGACGATCAGCTGATCGCTCAGTGTAAATAGCAGCCATTCTGTACTCAACAACCGCTATGTTAAGTCAACGTAGAGAAGCAGGGGAGTGTGAGGAGTCTCCTCCAGCCTCCCCGCCTCCCTGCTGGACGCTCTGTGAGCGAGCCAGCGCTACTAGCTGCCGTGCAACAGCATGGGGATGAGTGTATGTGGGGACGATTGTCGTTTGGCTGACAGTTGTCCCATCTAAGGGCTCATGCCCATGAGCGTCGCGGGATACGCCTGCAGATTTACGCCGTGGGAGTACCGCGCTTAGAAACAAAAAGTGTCTTCCGGTGATTGCGGAATTCCGCAGTCTCCATTATTGCTATATTAATGGAGACCTCCTGTAGCGTAAATCCACGGCAAATAGAATATGCCGTGATTTATTTCCTGCTGTGTAAACAGCTGTAGAATTCCGGGTCTCAGAACCTCAGTTGTCTTATTGATAATTATGACACAAACTTAGAAGAGAAGAGCTATCAGAGCTGCACAGCTCGAAGTTGGAGAGGGCAGGCACTCCGAGCTCTTTCAATGTGATCGATGTGGCTGGCTATCAAGCGATCACATGCCTGAAAACAATGCTGATTGGTCTGCAGGCAAAGCTCTGCAATCTCAGCTGTTATTATACAGCAAGATCACACAGCCAGGGCATAGTGGGGGGCTCAAGAGGAAATCTCTCTAGGGACATTCTTTATAATCTATTGGCGGACCTTAAAAGGGTTGTCCCACGCCGAAACTGTTTTTTTTTTTTCAATTGCCCCCCCGTTCGGCGCGAGACAAACCCGATGCAGGGGTTAAACAAGAAAACCGCACAGTGCTTACCTGAATCCCCGCGCTCCGGTGACTTCTTACTTACCTGCTGAAGATGGCCGCCGGGATCTTCTCCCTCGGTGGACCGCAGGGCTTCTGTGCGGTCCATTGCCGATTACAGCCTCCTGATTGGCTGGAATCGGCACGTGACGGGGCGGAGCTACAAGGAGCCGCTCTCCGGCACGAGCGGCCCCATTCACAAAAGGAGAAGACCGGACTGCGCAAGCGCGTCTAATCTAGACGCTGAAAATTAGACGGCACCATAGAGACGAGGGCGCTAGCAACGGAACAGGTAAGTGAATAACTTCTGTATGGCTCATAATTAATGCACGATGTACATTACAAAGTGCATTAATATGGCCATACAGAAGTGTATAGACCCACTTGCTTTCGCGGGACAACCCCTTTAAGTAGTTAAGAATGTGGTGATTTTTTGGCTTTTTTCATTTTCAGTTTTCAAAAGCCATAACTTTATCTTTCCATCAACATAACCATATGAGGGCTTCTTTGTTGTGTAGTAAGCTGTAGTTTTTACTGGTACACTTTGGGGTAAAAATTATGTATTGTATAACTTTTAAAACATTTTTTTGAGGGACTGGGTGAAAAAATACAGCCATACTACCACTGCTTTTTGTTCTTACAGTGTTCACCCTGAGGTACAAATGACATCATTGTTGTCTGCAGGTTGGTACAATTATGATGAAATTAAAATTATGTATTTTCTTTTAGGTTTTTCTACTTAAATAAAAACTTTTTTTTTTAAATAATTTTTGGCATGGTTATGTTAACAGGCCCATACCTGTTTTATTTTTCCATCGACTGAGCTGAATTTAATGATGAACTGTAACTTTTATTGGTACCAGTTTCAGGTAACAGAAGAAAGGATTTCAGCTCCCAGGAGTGAGGTAAATGCGATGAAACTCCTTATTGATGATCCATAAACCTGAATAAAACTGGTATCCATGATTAAGAGCACCATATGCGTTTGAAACACGTTGATATGTCAGTTGGATGTGCTTGTGAAGTTTTATTCAGGTTTCTGAAGTATTAATGAAGAGTTTCATCATTTTTACTTCACTCCTGGGAGCTGGATTCCTTTCTTCTTTTGTATCTTCAGTTATTCAAGAGTCTGTCTGTACTCCAGTGTTTGAAATGCGGAGTATCAGGTGAGCTGGTTACTTGCTTTGCATGTACCATTTTGAGGTACATACAACTTTTGAATCATAGTAATATAGTATGTAAGGCCAAAGAAAGCCATATTTTCATCCAGTTTAGCCTATTACTGCCCAATGTTGATCCAGAAGAAGGCAAAAAAAAACTCCAATGAAGTAGAAGCAAAGTTTCCCAATTTAAGGGGAAAAAATCCTTCCTGACTCCAATCTGGCAATCGGAATAACCCTTCTGAATTTATTAATAATTATAATATTGTAAAACTCAAGAAAGACAGGCAGGCAGAGAGTTCCATAGTCTCAGTATTCATACAGTAAAGAACCCCTTGTTATATCAGTGTAGAAACCTTCTTTCTCCTAGATATAGAGGATGCCTCCTTCTTACAGTCCTGGGTATAAATAGATGATGTTAGAGATCTCTGCATTGTCCCCTGATATATTTATACATAGTTATTAGGTCGCCCCTCAGCTGTCTTTTTTCTAAACCAAATAACCCCAATTTTGATAACCTCTCGGGGTATTGTAGTCCGCCCATTCTGTTTATTACTTTAGTTGCCCACCTTTGTATCATCTCAAGCTCTGATATGTCCTTTTTGAGTACCGATGCCCAAAACTGTCCACAATATTCCATGTGTGGTCTGACCAGTGACGTGTAAAGAGGAAAAATAATGTTCTTATCATGTGCCTCTAGACCTCTTTTGATGCCCCCCCCCCCCCCCCTCCTCCCATGATTCTATTAGCCTGGGCAGCAGCTGCCTGACACTTGTTGCTCCAGTTAAACTAACACTTAACTAAAATCTTCAAGTACTTTTCCATGTTAGTGTTTCCTATTTTGCGTGTAATGATGACACGTATTTCACTGTCCCTGTGTAGTACCTTATTGCCTTTTAAAATTGAAAGCCTCTTAGAACAACAGGTAGGACAAAGGACATTCACAATGTGAAACACTTAAACACAACAACGTGGGACCAGGACTGGTCAGAAGGATACTGAAAAATATGCGTCACCCAAGACGCCACCCCACAAAGTGCAGGATTCCTCTTTGTTAGAGACAATCCTTCCGGGTGTATATCAATACCCAGACATAGGTGGTGGCTAGGTGTAAAGTACCCAACAAAATTATTACCAAAGTTGAGATGATAATAATAATAAGATGGGAAATGTTATTATCACTTAAAGAAATAACTCAGGTATATGGATAGCTAATAAGTAGTCAAAATAGCTAGCGATTATTTTCATCACTTAGAGAAATAACTCAGGTGTGTAAATAATTGATGAGAAGTCCGACGCTTTTCCGTTAAATGAATAACTCCTCAGGGACTCATAACGAATATAACCTGAATTATATAGCAACAGAGGTGATAGAGCTTGTCACCACATGAAACGGATAAAAGATATGAGGAATAGAATAATGACAACATTGTCATTTCTCAAGAAAGCATCCACAACACTTAGGTAAGGCTGGATGCCACTGGTATTGATATACCCTAAGATAAAGGAGGTGTATCAAGTATGGTATAAACCAGGGGTCCAGCCTCCCTAGTATATGAAAACATGTCGAACCTACACAAGATCCAGTGACTCCAGGAACCAGTCTAGAACTTGCCTGCTCGTAGAAGCTGATCAGGTTGGTTTGACAGGAGCAATCTCTCATAAACCCATGCTGATACAGACTTATACAGCTATTTTACTTCAGGTTCTCCAGGATAGATTCTTTTAGAAACCCTTCAAACATTTTACACACAGTAGAAGTAAGACTTGCCAGCCTGTACTTTCCAGATTAACTTTTTGAACCCTTTTTGAATATTGGCACCCCATTTACTATGCGCCAATCCAGTAGAGCAAACCCCGTCACTATAGAGTCCTTAAATATAAGAAACAAGGGTCTGTGTATCACATTACTTAATTCCTTTAAAACCCGGGGGTGTATGCCATCAGGACCTGGCGATTTGTCAATTTTAATCTTTTTAAGATGGCTCTGCACTTTTTCCTGGGTTAGACTGGTGAAACAAAGGTCTGTATATTACATTACTTAAAACCTGGGGGTGTATGGGACTTTTATTCCATATTTTGGGAAGCAAAATGAACAAAAGCAGTATTTTGACTTGTGTTTAACTTATTGTATGGGTTTCTACGGAAGCAGCAATACAAAATATGTGGTTTTTTTTCTACTTTTTTTTACATAAAAATAAATAAATGTACAGAAATATTTTTTTGTTTTCTCAGATTTTGTTCGGCCTTTTGTATGTGTTCTACTCTTTTTCTACATTCCTGGATCCTATCACTGCTCAGATAAAACACTGCAATACTTCTGTATTGCAGTGTATTATCTCTCTTCTTTGTTTGAGCCATGGCAGGTTCAAAAGCCACTGTTATGGGCAATTCACACGTAACGATTATTGCTCAAAATTCATTCAAACGAACAAATTTGAGCAATAATCGTGCAGTGTTAATGCCAAAAAAAATCACGCACTATTCTTTCTCAAGTTGTTATCGCTAGCTTTCAGTCAGCATAAAAACTATCGCTGGCTCCTCATTCCGTGTAAATGCTGCCCACTCAGCACTTTACATAGCAGGTGAAGCGCTAAGCGGAAGCCAATGAGAAGCCCACGATCCAGCAGTAAGTCCTTAGCGGAGACGTCTTGCAGTTGCCATCAGCCTTTGTTGCAGTGGAGGGCTGATCATATGACAGAAGGGTCTCCCTCTGTCTGTTAACCACTCACATGCTGCGGTCAGCATTGACTGTGCCATCTAGGGTGTTAATGGTTCAGAGTTACCTCTAATATTAGTCATTGTAGCAAGATCCCAGCTGTCAGTTACAGCTTATGAGGGCTTAGCTCTATTGCCTACATGATCACGATTGAGTGCTACTACATCAAATCACAGGAACTGTTAAGTTCCCCTGACACATTAGTATGAAATTATTAAGAAGGGATTAAGAACGTGTCATAGCAACATTAGCTGTTCCTGTTCATTCAGTGTAGAAACATCTGTTAAACTACACATATTTTATGGGGAATATAAGTATTTACTAAAACAGATGTGATGAGATCTGAAAAGTCCTCTTCAAAAGATAATCTTGGCTGCCTACTCATTACATATGGATTTGTACAGCTACTATTTAAGTAATTTAGAGCTCTGAAAATCATTATGCAGTCATTCACCCCAAGGGGCAGCTGCAGGTAAATAGACTTTGGTAGGATGGGAAAGAGCAGGAGCCCTATAACAATGACATTGTCGACCTCTACTGTAGATACTCCAGTATTGGTATCCATTCATACATGGCATATCCAGGAGCCATCTGTTTTATGGGACTAATTGATACCACGGCAAGTATTAACAGGGCAGGGAATTCCACTGGGAATCGGGACCTGATAATCTGGGTAAACATGGCCAATACTTGTCAAGCTGAGAGTGGGATAGACAAGGGGTTCACTGTGACTTTATTGCTTACAGTACTGTATACACATGCTAAGCTGGCCCTGTGTACACTATATGAAGCAGAGATATACTTACCCCTCCACAGCTGCCTGAATCCAGCACTGCAACTTGTGGCAGCTCCGGAGATTCCTGAGACAGATGAGGTCACAAGAAATTAGGTGACCGCTGCAGCAACAGGTCCCATTCTCCTGGGATCGTCGCTCACATCCTGAGTGCAATGATGTCAGAAGTTCAAGAATGTGAAGCTGCAACCTCTCATTGGCTGTTGTGACGTCATCTGTCACAACAAACCCTGGGACCAAATTAGGCTGCAGCACTGGATCCTGGCATCTGTGGATGGGTAAGTATCTCTCTGCTTATAATTTTACCTGAGAGGGACTTATTGAAAAGGGGTTGTCCAGCTACTGGCCAACTCCTTTAAGGCAAAGGAGTGGGTGGAGCAAGTATACTTCCTGCTAGTGCCCACGTGAATGTTGGACTGAGCTTTAGGAGTGACCTCTTTTTTACATAGGTTTATGTAAGGCTTAGAAATTAAGTACCATAATGTACATACTGCGATGAAGAGCTGTGCCTAATTGGAGTAACCACCATGAGTAATGAGCCCTCGTAGTGAGACTGCATCCATATGCTTAGAAAATCTGTAGATATGTTGTTTATTGAGATAACTGCCCTGCTTGATTGTGCCTGAAACTGTGTTTTCAATTGAAGTTTTAAGTTTATGCTGCATTGGAATGCTCAGAACCCCCCTGCCATTATTCTGTGCAATTCCTCAGACGCGCTATACATTATCACTTACCTCCACTTTGAGCCAAGAAAAAGAAAAACTAAAACTTTCATTTTTGTGAAATATGAGTTAATAAAACAATGTTCAAAACATCGGCATTACAAAGTGAACACTTGTTAAGCGTAAGCCACGCCGCAGTATCTTCCGCACATTTTGTGTCATATGTCTATATCTTATTTTGTGGATATCTGCAGTACAGGATACACATAGAGGCACCCACATAGTACTCAAGAAAGAAAACGACATCATTAACCAAATTAAAAAGACTTTGCCTTATTCCGTCCATTTACGACAAGCCATTTACTACTTCCATTTAGTTACACATTTCCTTTAATTTAAATGTAGAGGAAGGTCCCAGGGGAAACACAAAATAACAGCTTTTATGGGTGATTTTTTTGCAGACATATATTTAAAAACAATAATGTGATTGCATTCATTCACCAGAAGGACATTTTTTTTATCCCTGTTCAAGTACAGTACTTATGTAATTTCATTAAATTGAAAAGTTATTATCTCCAAAGAACTTAATTTACAACGTTCAATTGTGCATAGTCCTTCCGCAGATTATGAATCTCATTGTTAAACGAGAGTTACTGCACATATTTGATTAAAACAGCACACAAGCAGCAGTTTAATAAAAATAGATCTTATAATCACTCAGCATGAAGATAAATTAACACACAGGTTAATCATGCATGACATGCAAAAGATGTAGACAGTGCATTTCAAAGCAGTATATAATACATTCATTCCCATGTGCGTTTTCTCTACAGTATCTCCATCTTCTTACAATGATTTACTGAAGTATAAACCACTTTAGGAAAATATAGCTATTAAAAAAGTCTAGATATACTGTAACATATCAGAATATTGTAAAACAAAAAATAAATAACAGTTTGGAATACACAAAAAACATGGAAATTATATATCATGTGTGGAGTCATTTTGGAGCTACGCCATCAAGACCAGTTTAAAGGGTTTGTCTATTAGTTAAAAAACAAACGGCATCACTCTTGTCTATAATTTGTGTCTTGCATTGTAGCTTGGCCATATGCAAATTATCTACAATATCCAACACAGCCCATGGACATAAGTGCCACTGCTTTTGGTAAAAGCAAACAATTTTTTCTAACCTCAATCAATATGGATTCTAGAGGTTTGAGGGTTGCGGTAATGAAGCCCAACGATATCCAGTTTGACTCTTACTATTAAATGGCAAAGTACTGTACACTAACCAGTCAAGACCCAGGGCAGGTGATGAGGGAGCACTATAAGTATCACTGTTAGGCAGGATTAGGTAGGCAGTCTTTGCCGTAGAGAAATCCTGACCCTAATGGAGAAACAGTGATGGCCATTGATCTTCCACATTGGCTGTACTAATTCTATAGACTTTTAGAAGGCCTTCGAATCCTCTGGTTGGACAAGGGGGACTGCACCTCCAACACTCTAGCTCAGTGACTGTAGACATACTGCTGTTTGCTGAATGAAATATCTGCAAAGATTGCTTGTGTCATCTAGGTGGAGTTGAAGGAGGAAATGGAGTGAGCCACTTCCTTGTATCAGCACCTGTATGATGAAAAAAGTTTAGTACCATGTTAGCCAGTAGAGCAAAGTGTGACTGCTCTCAGAAAGAGAAACTGAGTTATCTTGTAGATATGATACCTTTTAATGGCTCACAAAAATACATGATGTTATAATGAGCTTTCAGATCTACTTAGGGTTCTTCCTCAGGCATAATGCAACAGATCTGAAGATGCATTTATATAATTACATATACACATGATCACATGAGAGGGCACAGACATGATGTGATTCATTTGCACTTAAAAAGAATTGGAGATTGAATCTGCACCACCGAGAGGTCCTAGTGTCTGCTCCTCTCATGTTCCCAGCCACTTGAAAGCCTTCAAAAATAGAGGATCTTCTTTTGACTTCTTGGCTGTGAGCTACTAAAGTGCTGGTTAACAAATCATTCAAAGCATCAGACATGCATGTACCTTTGTTCAGCATCTACCCATCCACAGTCTGGCCACTATTCTTCCATGCAGACCATTTATGGACACACTTCTCCTGGTTGTAACTGGATCCCGCTTGTTTCTGCCAGTTCTAAGCAGAATTTTATCACATCATTTACTCTGCATGCTGAACACAATAAAAATGAAATCCAAAAAACAATGATGCAATTTTTTTCCAAACCTTCCACTCCAAAAAAAAAAACTGATAAAAGTTATAGAATACATTATATGCATCCCAAAATTATGTCATTAAAAAATAAAACTTGTCCTGCAAAGAAAAGAAAAGCTATGTCAATGGAAAAAATAAGTTATAGTTCTAGAAATGCTACAATGAAAAAAACTGAAAAATTGGTTGACCATTAAATCATAAAATGGGCCCGTCATTAGGGAGTTAATAGGGTTAAAAGCTGATGTATAGGTCATCAATATCTGGTTTGTCAACAAATTGATGAATGTACGGATACATCCTCCAATCAATGGACAATAGGTACTTAGAAAAGGATGGGACTCATTTAGCGTGAAACACCTGTTGGCTGACAGGCATCCACGCTGCCAGTCCAAGGGGGCCTTAAGTTGTATCCAATACACAGATCCCTAATAAATAGGGAGAGCGTCATGAGGAAAAAAAGAGAATACCTCGGTTGTAAAACACAATAGGAGATGTAGTAAAAATCCAGATAGGACTCCTCCTCTTGTATATCCAGGCTCATTGAGGACCAACTGGACATACAGGAGTCCTATCTGGAACAGGACCCCTCTACGAAGTAAGTTCCACCTTCATTTACATTTTCACTATCCAATTACCAGAAGCGAGGAGATTTTTACTACATCTCCTATAATATCTAATTGGTGGGGGTCTGTCATCCAGCACCCCCGCTGATCAAGTGATTGAAGTGGTCCAGCACTCTTGTGGGCATCACAGGATAGTTTTGCACAGGGCAACATGCAGCCTAAGGGACCTTTCACATGAGTGGAATTGTAGGCTGATTTAAGCCATTTTCATTGTGCATTAGAATTCAGACAGAGTCATGCAGATTTTGGTGCAGAATCTCTCATGACTTGCAGTATGGAGTGCGGAAAATTCCACCCATGTTAGTGGTTTTCAAGGCTGACCCTAATTATCACCTGTTAGGTATCATTGGTTAATCATATGCCTGACAACAATCCTACAAAATCCCTGACTGTGTGCAAGTGTACCTAGTAGAAGCTGTTTTGAAGCCAAGGGCGGTCACATCAAATATTGATTTGATTTAGATTTCTCATTTGTTCATTAACTTAGCATTTTGTTAATTGGCAAAAATAAACTATTAACGTTTCTATTTTTGATAGTATTCTTACTTTGCTGCATTTTCTCCACACCTTCCTAAAACTTTTTCACAGCGCTATATAACCTTCTGGTATATATATATATTTTCACTGCACTGCACTAAAAAGTACAATTGGCTACAAATTTAAATACAGTCAACTCTGGGCAATCCTGATGTTTTCCTGATAAACATATGACAAAACTATATCATATATTTGCCACTCAAACTTTATAGGCACCAATCAGGTGGTTTTACTGAAGTACACATCAAAGGTATACCTCAAATTCGGTGGCAATTTAGCCTAAGAACTAAGCTAAGGAGAAGTGGGCAAATCTGTGACGGACAGCGTCCAACACGACAGCCATTTTGAAAACTGAGATCTTGGAACCAAGTCAATATTTTCAAATGTGAAGGGGTTCTTGTGACATATGTATATGATAGAGAATTTGGTGAGGAATCCAAATCTTATATATGAGGTACCTTCATTTCTGTCAAAGTTACTAACAATTTAATTTTTGTTACAGATACAAATATGGCTGCGAGATTATCACACAAGGAGAGGACAGAGATTGTGCTGATCTCCAAGGAGCATAGTACTCGAGTCACTGCAGTGGATTTCAACGCTTGGTATTCTAATAGAGATCACCCATCTGCCATTGTGCAGTTGTCAAATTGCTTGCCAAATTTTGCTGAACAAGTTTTGTGTTGGACCTGCGAAAAAGTGGACATAACAAATCTGCTACAGATGAAGCAACAACAATGGCTGTCCTGGTGTCCTTTTGCAACAGCCCACATTGTAGCACCTGGTGTCTATCAGAGCAGAGCAGACTAAGTCGAACCACCATCGGGCGCACACTGGATATGCACAAATGGCACCTGTACAAGATCTAGTTGCTGCATCATGCATGAGGATGATTCCGATCACCATGTTGAATTTGCAGAATAGGTGTTACAGTAATTGCAAGGGGATCTAGATTTCCCAGAGACAGAAGATATAAAAACCCCAGTGTTCCAGATGAAAGACCATAAATGGAATATAAATATAAGTGAGAAGACTGAGGCAGCCTTGATAAATGTATCAAAGATGGTAAAGCAGCATATAGGAATCCATAGAATCATAAAATGGTAGAGTTGGAAGGGACCTCGAGGGTCATGTGGTCCAACCCCCTGCTCAGTGTAGGATCACTAAGTCATCCCAGACGTGGTCACGATAGCTGAAACATTGTGTATGTGTTGGAGCAAATTGTTGGAGTCCCCTTTAAAGCTTTCCTTCACTTTTTGAATGCCCATGTGACTAGGGAGAACACAACTTCATTTTCTCATATTATCGTCTACCAGGACTTGAGGTGTAACGGACTGACCGAACGCAGGGGAACCCGGTCACTCTAGGTAAGTTACTTTCCCCGCGTACAGTGCTATACCATCTTCAATAATAATCCCAGGAGCGCTGCCTTTGCTGAATATTTTTTCTTTCCCAGAGACGGTATTGTTCAGTGATGAAGGAAACTTCTACGTGAGCAGGGAAGTGAACAAACAAAACTTTTGCTACTGGTCCAAAACAAACCCACACTGGACAGCTCCCTCCAAGATGATTGGAGAACAAAAAGTCATAGTGTTGTGTTATGTGTGGGTATTGAGATAGTGGGTCCATTTTTCATCGACAGTAAGCATACTGCCGCCAAGTTTTTGCGGTTGTTAAATGACAAGGTGTTCCCATTACTGTGCAATGAAGATGGCACAATCCCAGTATTCTTCCAGCAGGATGGTGCCTCCCTACATTATGGACATGATGTTTGCAAGTTTTTGGATCAGCAGTTTCTGGGGAAGTGGGTTGGGCATCGAGGCCTGGTAGAGGGACCTGCACTCTCCCTGCATCTCACCCCTTTTACCCAGTGAAAACCTAGAGTGTGGTGTACATGCAACAGTGGATCCCTGGCACTTGTTCAAGCGTTTCTACTGAGGAGTTGCTCTCAGTGCATTGTGAATGGGAGAAGACGATAGCCTTGATGATTCGAAACAATGTGGAGATATCCTGTAAGGATTGTGGCTGTGTGTTTTGAAACTCATAAATGGGTAATAACGTTAAAAAGATTTTAAGCTTAAGAAAGGGGTATCTGCCACCCTGAACCGCATTACACCTTCTGGTACACCTGTATTTGCCTTTGTTCTCTGTACCTATATGTTCTTTGAACTTTTGATGCCATTCTGACTGGATCCAATTGCCTGGCTTGTACCCTATTATAGGGTGGTCTTGAGGACATGAGACCTCCCTCATAGGTAAGTTTCTTCTTCTAATCCTTTTTTACACCATTCCTTATGAGCGCAGTATAGAGATGAGCGAACGTACTCGTCCGACCTTGATACTCGTTCGAGTATTAGCGTGTTCGAGATGCTCGTTACTCGAGACGAGTACCACGCGATGTTCGAGTTACTTTCACTTTCATCTCTGAGACGTTAGCGCGCTTTTCTGGCCAATAGAAAGACAAGGAAGGCATTACAACTTCCCCCTGTGACGTTCAAGCCCTATACCACCCCCCTGCAGTGAGTGGCTGGCGAGATCAGGTGTCACCCGAGTATATAAATCGGCCCCTCCCGCGGCTCGCCACAGATGCATTCTGACAGAGATCAGGGACAGTGCTGCTGGTGCCGGAGCTGCTATAGGGAGAGCGTTAGGAGTTATTTTAGGCTTCAAGAACCCCAACAGTCCTTCTTAGGGCCACATCTAACCGTGTGCAGTAGTGTGGAGGCTGCTTTTTGCAGTGTTGCACATTTTTTTTTTTTGTATATCGGCCGTGCAGAGCATTGCGTCCTGTAGTAATTTTACATTCTCCAGGGCCAGTAGTGGTGAGGCAGGGACAGAAGACATATTTAGTGTATATGGGCAGTGGGCCTTTCCAAAAACATTTGGGAAAAAAAATCTATTTGGGCTGCCTGTAACCGTCCTCAGTGTACTGGGTCTCTGCTGGGGGTAGTTGTCCTAATTCATACGCAGCCAGCTAAGTGTTACAGCAGGCTTGCGCAAAATTCTTTCCTGCCTCTGTGTTGCCTCTTACATCACCGCTGTATACCTGTCCACAAGTGTACTGGGTCTCTGCTGGGGGTAGTTGTCCTAATTCATACGCAGCCAGCTAAGTGTTACAGCAGGCTTGCGCAAAATTCTTTCCTGCCTCTGTGTTGCCTCTTACATCACCGCTGTATTCCTGTCCACAAGTGTACTGGGTCTCTGCTGGGGGTAGTTGTCCTAATTCATACGCAGCCAGCTGAGTGTTACAGCAGGCTTGCGCAAAATTCTTTCCTGCCTCTGTGTTGCCAGACCGAATAATCCACCAACTGTTTCCCAAAGCGCGCCCTCGCGCCATGCCACCCTGCAGAGGCCGAGGTGCTCAAAGGTCTGGCAGTTTTTCACTGAGAGTGCAGACGACCAACGAACAGTGGTGTGCAACCTTTGTCGCGCCAAGATCAGCCGGGGAGCCACCACCACCAGCATGCGCAGACATATGATGGCCAAGCACCCCACAGGGTGGGACGAAGGCCGTTCACCGCCTCCGGTTTGCACCGCTGCCTCTCCCCCTGTGCCCCAACCTGCCACTGAGATCCAACCCCCCTCTCAGGACACAGGCACTACCGTCTCCTGGCCTGCACCCACACCCTCACCTCCGCTGTGCTCGGCCCCATCCACCAATGTCTCTCAGCGCACCGTCCAGCCATCGCTAGCGCAAGTGTTTGAGTGCAAGCGCAAGTACGCCGCCACGCACCCGCACGCTCAAGCGTTAAATGTGCACATAGCCAAATTTATCAGCCTGGAGATGCTGCCGTATAGGGTTGTGGAAACGGAGGCTTTCAAAAGCATGATGGCGGTGGCGGCCCCGCGCTACTCAGTTCCCAGTCGCCACTACTTTTCCCGATGTGCCGTCCCAGCCCTGCACGGCCACGTCTCCCGCAACATTGTACGCGCCCTCACCAACGCGGTTACTGCCACGATCCACTTAACAACGGACACGTGGACAAGCACAGGCGGGCAGGGCCACTATATCTTCCTGACGGCACATTGGGTGAATTTAGTGGAGGCTGGGACCGAGTCAGAGCCTGGGACCGCTCACGTCCTACCCACCCCCAGAATTGCGTGCCCCAGCTCGGTGGTGGTATCTGCGGCGGTGTATGCTTCCTCCACTAAACCACCCTCCTCCTCCTCCTACGCAACCTCTGTCTCGCAATCAAGATGTGTCAGCAGCAGCAGCACGTCGCCAGCAGTCGGTGTCGTGCGGCGTGGCAGCACAGCGGTGGGCAAGTGTCAGCAGGCCGTGCTGAAACTACTCAGCTTAGGAGAGAAAAGGCACACGGCCCATGAACTGCTGCAGGGTCTGACAGAGCAGACCGACCGCTGGCTTGCGCCGCTGAGCCTCCAACCGGGCATGGTCGTGTGTGACAACGGCCGTAACCTGGTGGCGGCTCTGTAGCTCGGCAGCCTCACGCACGTGCCATGCCTGGCGCATGTCTTTAATTTGGTGGTTCAGCGCTTTCTGAAAAGCTACCCACGCTTGTCAGACCTGCTCGGAAAGGTGCGCCGGCTCTGTGCACATTTCCGCAAGTCCCACACGGACGCTGCCACCCTGCGCACCCTGCAACATCGGTTTCATCTGCCAGTGCACCGACTGCTGTGCGACGTGCCCACACGGTGGAACTCTACGCTCCACATGTTGGCCAGGCTCTATGAGCAGCGTAGAGCTATAGTGGAATACCAACTCCAACATGGGCGGCGCAGTGGGAGTCAGCCTCCTCAATTCTTTACAGAAGAGTGGGCCTGGTTGGCAGACATCTGCCAGGTCCTTGGAAACTTTGAGGAGTCTACCCAGATGGTGAGCGGCGATGCTGCAATCATTAGCGTCACCATTCCTCTGCTATGCCTCTTGAGAAGTTCCCTGCAAAGCATAAAGGCAGACGCTTTGCGCTCGGAAACAGAGGCGGGGGAAGACAGTATGTTGCTGGATAGTCAGAGCACCCTCCTGTCTATATCTTAGCGCGTTGAGGAGGAGGAGCATGAGGAGGATGAGGAGAAGGGGGAAGAGACAGCTTGGCCCACTGCTGAGGGTACCCATGCTGCTTGCCTGTCATCCTTTCAGCGTGTATGGCCTGAGGAGGAGGAGGATCCTGAAAGTGATCTTCCTAGTGATATGAGGGTTAAATTTCTAAGTGCAGCACCAATCCGGCCCACCCCACTTGCCCCGTTGCCGGCCGTAAGAAGAGACACCACACACAGGAGTCTGGTCTAGCTCCTCACACGGGAGAAAAAACTGCGCACTTTATTACAGATTACATGAGATCTTATACCCTCTGCCCTCTCACCACTAGGGGGTGATGGGCTCATAACCATATATGGGCAGTCCGGATTTCCGCCTTAGACAGTGAGGCGCCTCTGGCTTATACAGAAAATCACGTATTTAATTAACTCCAGTGCAAAGAATTACCCACACAATTCTAAGAAGTCCGGCCTAAGACAGTGAAAATTATGTACATTTGAACATCTTGATATCTTGTTTCTGGGCTTCTGGGAAATCGGCCAAGTACATGCGTCCTTGCGTCTGGTTCGGTATCTTCTCTGAATTTCTAGAACATCTTCTTGCAAAGCCTTGCAAAACCTTGGGATATCTGATTTAAGGCGACGTATTAAGTTTTTTTCATTTGGAATTGAATAAAACTTGCATATAGGTATAAAAGCATGAAAAACACATATGGCAATATATATATATACCCTCACAAACCCCCCTAAAAAACTTAATATGGAGATCAAGCATCAGACCTTGCACTCTTCCTCGGTCGTCTCTCCCTTGCGTCAGGGTTTCTCCACTGCCCGTAAGTCCCTACTCCTAAAAGGGAAGGAATCCCTACCTAACCTCAGAAGGAGGCCATGGATTCCCTGGGCTTATTTCCGGGCCTCCATACCCTCTATCTGTACAAGTTAACACCCCACAGGGTGTGCCCTCGCCGGAACCTAAGGTCTTCTGCACTTTCCCTAGGCAAATGGGAAGTCCACTGACAGTCCATCTTATGAGACTGAGGCAGACACAGTACTAGTCCATCTCTCCATTCTTCTGGTAACGTACCTGGTTGGCATTATCGGAACTGGCTCTTCATTTTTTTTCAAACAAGGGAAATTTTGGTCACATTATCCAGTCCCTTACTCATACTCTTTGATCAAAGGGAAAATACACATACAGAAAATTACATACCCAACCTCTTTCTGCTAAAATCATATCCACGGCCACTCTATTTTGGAACGCCATGGATGCAGTGGGCCCTAACTGGTCAGCTAACCCTTGTAAAGCATCTCTGGTGTAGTTTACAAACCTCTGCTGATTGTAATAGATATAATTCATCTAATCTACATTATTATTAACAGTGACAAAAGCAAATAAGGACTCAAAACCTGCTTTAACCTGATCTCTAGAATTAAATTCATCTCGCACCCCCCTTGGCACTCCTATTGCATCTATGCATACATGTGGATCAAAGTTACCACCTGGAGCGTCAACGTCTCTCTTAGCACGATGCGGTGTTGGATTGTGTAGTCTTCATATTGCACATTTAATTGTATTAATTTGTTCTGAAACAGGGGGCTAGTGTACAGTAGTCAAAGGTGTGTGTTAGAGGAATTGTACCACATTATAGCATTTAAAGGATATGCAGGATCATTAGTTTTTTCAGTGCGAAGTGTGGATCCAAGTGGGCTTTCCTTCGAGCTTGACTGCAGTTGGGGTGGTGAGCAACATCTGGTAAGGACCTTTAAACCGGGTTTCTCTCTCAACTTTTTCCACATAGACCCTGTCACCTGGTTTTAGATTGTGACACTCATCTGTAGGACCTGGGAGAAAAGCAGAGACTGCAGAATACATTATTAACAATTCCTTGGAGAGGCTTATGACAACATTAACAAGAAAATCATTCCCCAAACTCTGCTACTGTGGCATGTATCCTCCTAAGAAAAAGAAAAAGTAATGGAAAACACTCAATTCAAAATTTACCCATTTTCTTCATTGCCTTTTATATCTACTTTCCCCCTACTCTGCGGATGGTAGGGTGTGTGAAAAGCCTGGAAAATACCCAAAACAGACATGATGTGTTGCATTATTTCACCAGTGAAGTGTGTACCTTTGTTTGACTCAATCACTTCCGGTACCCCATATCTGCGGATTACCTCATTCATGAGCTTCTGTGCGGTTACCTGCTTATTTACTTTGGTTACAGGGTAGGTCTCCAACCTGAAAAACATTAACAACAACAAGCACATATTCATGCTTCCCAACAAGTGGGAGCTGAGTGTAGCCAATTTGCAATCCCTGAAATGGGTAGAGTGGCCCAGGCAAGTGTGATGTGGCAAATTTTACTTCTGCCCTGTTGCTTTACGGCAAAGATCATGCAAAATTGGACAAATGATGCAGCAGCTACAGAAAACCAAGGAGCCACCCGTCCTTGTTCAAGCGTCGACATCATTACTGCTTTAAGAGGTGCGTCTTTTCGTGCATCAGCTGGGCCATTATGAGGCACAGGGACTATGGTAAGCAAGTGCTGTTGACTGTTCACCATACGCCGTCCCTTTTTAGTCCATTTGTAGTTTTAGTCAAAGTTCAAAGCTATAATCAAAGTCCAAGTTCATATCAAAGTCCAAAATTAGTATCAAATTCTTCTTTTCTTCTTTCTTCCACGGCTTGAGGGCCGCTGCTTTTGCTGTGTGGTCTGTGATGGCGTTGCCTCTCGCTTCTCCGGTGTAGGAATTGGTATGAGCTTTCCACCTTGTCAGGTAGAAATAGGGTCTCCATGAGACTGCACCATTGCATCATTCTTAATTGGCTGTCCTGCTGTGGTAAAAAACTGTCTGGCCTTCCATTTTGGGCCTTAATCATGAGCTATGCCAAATGCATACCGGGAGTCAGTGTAAATGTTTGCCGTCTTACCTTCTGTCACTCCACACGCCTCAGCGAGTGCTTTTAATTCCGCTTCTTGTACTGCGACATGCGGAGACATTCTGCTTTTTAGGACATCTTGTTGTGTAACCACCGTATATCCAGTGTGGAGTCGTCAATCACCCTGGGTACCATCTATAAAAAACAACTCAAAATATGCATTATTAACAAGGGCTTTCAGTAACTTTTTTTAAACTTAAATTTTCTTGTTGCATCACTGCTAGACAATCAGGCTGGTATTCTATTTGAAAAAGATCAGAATCTTGTTGCAAAAAATTTAAAAATTTAAAAATGACTTGCAAAAAATTTAAAAATGGCTGATTTGCAATACCTAAAATGGCTGACTTGCCATACCTAAAATGGCTGACTTGCAATACCTAGATCACCTATGCCTTCTCCTCCCCCCCTTTAAACCAGGGTACGCAATTGGAACAATAGTAGCCGGGTTTAAGTTAGTACCACATTGTAAAAAGATTTGATGGATGCAGATAAGGCCTGTAAGATGTTAGCACCTATAACAGAAACATGAGTTACATCGGGGCAGAATAATCTACAAAACATCTACTAATATTGGAAATGTGATATCCCTTTAAGTGAATTCATTATTAGTCTGTTCCTGCCTGCAATTTCTTATCAAATCTGAGACAGGAGAAAAAAAACAAAACAGGAAAAAAAAACTAGCTGCTCAAAATTCTCCCCCCTCCCTTGTGCAGGAGGGATGAAACATTACTACGTACTATTACATCATCTAGCTCCACCCCTTCGATATTGGCACATTGCGTCCGTCTTCTCAACTTAATTTCAGCTTAACCGTCCACACGTCCACATCTCAACCAAGCAAAGTCCCATGCATGGGGAGGACTTTTACCCCCAGTCAATTTCCACATCACACATTCCACCACAGCTCAAACACGGGTCACTAACTCACATCCATCCATTCGCTCAAGTCTGCTCCGTCACCCCCCTTTAAAGGTGTACCAGTCCATACAGATGCACGGACAAAAAAAGTTTGACAAACATACATCAGTTGAAAAACACCGAGGTGAGTGCTATTATTTTTATAAAGTACATAATTCTATTGAGATGAGATTGTGAATGAGCGCTATCTTTGACAAATTATGTGAAAAAAAAGTTTGCTGAGTGACTGAAATATTCTATATTTCTTATCTACTGAAGCTATTATATGCTGTATTAAACGCTAAAGTATTTAGTTTCTGTGACCCTGAATTTGGAGTGAATTCTGAAAGCCCCCACCCTTTTTTAAAACAAACCTCTTATCTCTCCGCGACTATGAAACACAAACTGATTTGTTTTAGCTTAAACTATTGAAAAAACATTTGAAATCATAATTAACACATATGCTGGGACCTTGCAACATTCATTTTCAACCCCTGTATAAGTAAGAATATACATTAGAAATTACTATATTTCCCTGCCTACTAAGACAGTATAACTAATTAAATTCATTTCAATTCATTGCAAGCAAGCCAAGATATTAACCAAGGATGTTATTACATTTTCTCTCTCGCTGTTATCTTCCTGACCTTGGAGACTGAACACAAGCTCACAGCTATATGTCAACAGACTCTTCTCCCCTTCAGCTAACTATTTGCACTTACAGTATATATATATACACATATATATCCACCTAGTATGGATTATACATTATCTATTATCTATCTTGTATTATACACATTTTCATCTCTCTTTACCAACAAATCACGTGCATTGTAACTTCCTTATCGACTTGCTTGTTACTCATACTTCTCTCCCTTACCTAACTGCCAATATAACCTTCAATAGACACTCTCCTGACGCCCTCTTGATCACTTACTGTACTTTTCAACATTTCACTTACGGATACTTTCTTAAACAAATAATGTGTACATACGTAACTTTCTCTGACTATCTCTCTCTCTCCTTCTAGCAAACCTTGGTCTTCCAAGGCACCTCTCGGTCCTAAAGACCTCCCTCCCAGACACCATTTTGTAATCTGCCATGCGGTCGGTGTCACACATTTTCATTAGAGTTTTCTTATATTCTACAAATTCATCCACACGGCGGCAGCCCTTGAGGGGCTCTATCTTCTTTAATAAGATCTTACGCATATTACAACAACAATAACAATAATAACACGCTCCATAGAATGCATCCCTCTTAATTTTCAAATTGTCAGCCCCTTATATACCGGCAGAACAACCGAGGGTCCCTTCTCCTTATGGAACCAGTCCCATAAAAATGCATCTCTCTGAAATCAAATCGCTAGCCCCATATATAAGGCAAACCGACCGAAAGTCCCTTCTTTCTATGAGACATCTCACAAAATGCATCCCTCTCTGCTAAACCATTAACAACTAACTAAACTAACCTGAGGGTCCCTTCTCTTGTGAGATCAAATGAAAAGTAAGAGAAAAAAAATTCTGCAGATACAACAAACAATCTCCACTATCGCTAAAACGCTACGGACTTCAAAGTACAAATAAACTACAGACTAGTTTCTGGGTGAGCCATTGGTGCGCATATCACGGTCAGTGGTCCATGACGGCAAACCCGGAGCCCACACGAGTTACCGTGTAGAACTCTTAACCCAACCCGTCCGGTCACAAACCACAGATAGTCAGTCCTGCTGCAAGACTC
Source organism: Eleutherodactylus coqui (assembly GCF_035609145.1). Lineage (NCBI taxonomy): Eukaryota > Metazoa > Chordata > Amphibia > Anura > Eleutherodactylidae > Eleutherodactylus > Eleutherodactylus coqui. The sequence goes on along the minus strand of NC_089838.1, from coordinate 69,009,923 downwards.
GCAGTGTAAAACACAACATAAATATATGTTTGTCTTACCTGGAGTTCTAAGTGAGTTGATCAGGCTCGGTTTGCAGTAGGACGGTTTCTCAGTAGCGTGGATCCGGGTGAATTGCGCTGTAAGCTCCGATTTTACCGCCGCACGTTCGGGCGCCATTTATGAGGGTTAAATTTCTAAGTGCAGCACCAATCCGGCCCACCCCACTTGCCCCGTTGCCGGCCGTAAGAAGAGACACCACACACAGGAGTCTGGTCTAGCTCCTCACACGGGAGAAAAAACTGCGCACTTTATTACAGATTACATGAGATCTTATACCCTCTGCCCTCTCACCACTAGGGGGTGATGGGCTCATAACCATATATGGGCAGTCCGGATTTCCGCCTTAGACAGTGAGGCGCCTCTGGCTTATACAGAAAATCACGTATTTAATTAACTCCAGTGCAAAGAATTACCCACACAATTCTAAGAAGTCCGGCCTAAGACAGTGAAAATTATGTACATTTGAACATCTTGATATCTTGTTTCTGGGCTTCTGGGAAATCGGCCAAGTACATGCGTCCTTGCGTCTGGTTCGGTATCTTCTCTGAATTTCTAGAACATCTTCTTGCAAAGCCTTGCAAAACCTTGGGATATCTGATTTAAGGCGACGTATTAAGTTTTTTTCATTTGGAATTGAATAAAACTTGCATATAGGTATAAAAGCATGAAAAACACATATGGCAATATATATATATACCCTCACAGTGAGGACAGCCATGTGTTGCGTACAGGTACCCTGGCACACATGGCTGACTTCATGTTAGGATGCCTTTCTCGTGACCCTCGCGTTACACGCATTCTGGCCACTACGGATTACTGGGTGTACACACTGCTCGACCCACGGTATAAGGAGAACGTTTCCACTCTCATACCCGAAGAGGAAAGGGGTTCGAGAGTGTTGCTATACCACAGGACCCTGGCGGACAAACTGATGGTAAAATTCCCATCCGACAGCGCTAGTGGCCGAAGGCGCAGTTCCGAGGGCCAGGTAGCAGGGGAGGCGCAGAGATCAGGCAGCATGTACAGCACAGGCAGGGGAACACTCTCTAAGGCCTTTGACAGCTTTCTGGCTCCCCAGCAAGACTGTGTCACCGCTCCCCAGTCAAGGCTGAGTCGGCGGGAGCACTGTAAAAGGATGGTGAGGGAGTACGTAGCAGATCGCACGACCGTCGTTCGTGACGCCTCTGCCCCCTACAACTACTGGGTGTCGAAGCTGGACACGTGGCCTGAACTCGCGCTGTATGCCCTGGAGGTGCTTGCTTGTCCTGCGGCTAGCGTCTTGTCAGAGAGGGTGTTTAGTGCGGCTGGGGGAATCATCACGGATAAGCGTACCCGCCTGTCAACCGACAGTGCCGACAGGCTTACGCTCATCAAGATGAACAAAGCCTGGATTTCCCCAGACTTCTCTTCTCCACCAGCGGACAGCAGCGATACCTAAACAATACGTAGGCTGCACCCGCGGATGGAAGCATTGTTCTCTATCACCATCAAAAACGTGGACCTTTTAGCTTCATCAATCTGTGTATAATATTCATCCTCCTCCTCCTGAAACCTGACGTAATCACGCCGAACGGGCAATTTTTCTTAGGCCCACAAGGCTCAGTCATATAATTTTTGTAAACAATTTTTATACGTTTCAATGCTCATTAAAGCGTTGAAACTTTCACCTCAACCAATTTTTATTTTAACTGGGCTGCCTCCAGGCCTAGTTACAAATTAAGCCACATTAACCAAAGCGATTAATGGGTTTCACCTGCCCTCTTGGTTAGGCATGGGCAATTTTTCTGACGTACATTAGTACTGTTGGTACACCAATTTTTTGGGGCCCTCGCCTACAGTGTAATCCAATTAATTTTTTGCCCACCTGCATTAAAGCTGACGTTACATCAGCTGTGTTGGGCACTGCAATGGGATATATTTATGTACCGCCGGTGGGTTCCAGGGAGCCACTCATGCTGTGGGTCCACAGGGAGTTGTAACTGCATGTGTCTACTTCTAAAGAACCCCAGTCTGACTGGGGCATACAGTGTGGGCCGAAGCCCACCTGCATTAAACATGACATTACCTCAGCTGTGCTGGGCAATGCAATGGGAAATATTTATGTACCGCCTGTGGCTTCCTGGCTCCCACCCATGCTGTCGGTCCACACGGAGTTGTAACTGCATGTGTCTACTTCTAAAAACCCAGTCTGACTGGGGCATGCAGTGTGGGCCGAAGCCCACCTGCATTTAATCGGACGTTACCTCAACTGTGATGGGCACTGCAATGGGATACATTTATGTACAGCCGGTGGGTTCCAGGGAGCCACCCATGCTGTGGGTGCACACGGAATTCCCATTGCGGAGTTGTACCTGCCTGTGACTATTTATAAAAAAACGCGGTCTGACTGGGGCATGCAGACACCTTGACAGAATGAATAGTGTGTGGCACATAGGTTCCCCATTGCTATGCCCACGTGTGCAGCTCCTGATGGAGGTGGCACAGGATTGGATTTCTCATTGCTTCTGTACAGCATTGTGGGCTATCGCCAAGCCCATTTGAAAGAGGATCGCTGCCTAGCCGTGCCAACCCTCTGCAGTGTGTGCCTGCGGTTCCTCCTCATGGCAGACGAACTTATAAATAGACATGAGGGTGGTGTGGCATGAGTGCAGCTGAAGGCTGCGCAGGGACACTTTGGTGTGCGCTGTGGACACTGCGTTGTGCGGGGGGGGGGGGGTTGGGCAGCATGTAACCCAGGAGAAGTGGCAGCGGAGTGTCATGCAGGAAGTGATTGTGCTTTGTTGGAGGTAGTGTGGTGCTTAGCTAAGGTATGCATTGCTAATGAGGGCTTTTCAGAAGTAAAAGTTGTTGGGAGGGGGGGCACTCTTGCCGCTATTGTGGCTTAATAGTGGGACCTGTGAACTTGAGATGCAGCCCAACATGTAGCCCCTCGCCTGCCCTATCCGTTGCTGTGTCATTCCCATCACTTTCTTGAATTGCCCAGATTTTCACAAATGGAAACCTTAGCGAGCATCGGCGATATACAAAAATGCTCGGGTCGCCCATTGACTTTAATGGGGTTCGTTACTCGAAACGAACCCTCGAGCATCGCGATAATTTCGTCCCGAGTAACGAGCACCCGAGCATTTTGGTGCTTGGTCATCTCTAGCGCAGTACAAAACCTCTTTCCTGTATTTACACTGCCTATCCTGGATTTCCTCACATGACATATGGGGTTGTTTCGGCTGCTCTCCATTCCTGGTGGATGTACATAAGGATTAAGAACATTTCATTGATTACTGGGACATTTTCTAGGTGTTGCGGTCAGCCTGACACGTTCGGGTTTGGCCATCAACACCAGGTGCGTCCTTACCTTTATTAGAAATACTGCATTCCTATATTTTCCTATGATATTCCATATAGCTTTCCCTTAACGATTTTTATTTCCACCAGTATTCGTCGCCTGGTGCTAAAATCGGACCAGAACTGTGGATTTGTATACGAAAAAAAACTGATTTTGAGTTTTATTTATAAGATAGCCAATACTGAATGCTTATTTATCAATGGAATCTTACAGTAAATGTTGAGAATTTAGCATTTCTGTAATCACAATACAGCTTTTTTTCAGTTGCTTACAATATATTTATGAATTGCTGCCAATATAATTTTCTAATGTATAATATAAATGATCTGCCATACCCTAATTCAGCTACATTCATCCAGTATGTTATCCCTCACAGTTTCATTGTTTAATAGTAGATTAGACATTCCACTGAAGCGAAGATCAATAGTAACTCTGCTGAAGCTGTATGTACAATACAAAGACAATAAATAAACTGGAAGTCTTTGGTTATTGAAGAGCAAGATCACAATACACACCGCACCCCACACAATATTCTGCAGATATAAGTCAGGGTACCACATATTCTAGCTGCATGCCGAGTGTATGAAGCCTTCAAAGAACACTGTACCTGCAGGACCACTGACAAAGCTCATGCTGAGGGTGGTTTCACATCTGCACTCGGGGCTCCATTCGGGGAGCAGGAAAGGGGAATCCCTGCGGCCAAATGGCTCCATCTCAGGATGGACCCAAATAGCGTAGAATAAACCCCATTGACTAGTGCATGTAGCACTTTTTCTTCTGGTATTTTCTGCCAGATCTGTGGCTGAACCTCCGACTAGAGGTTCCAATGCAGGTGTGAAACCATCCTGAGCTGTAGAAATATTTATCTAGCCCACCAGAATGGTGTAGTCATCAACTTATACTACTAAGTAAAAGAAAGAAACTGGGACATGAGTCCTTAAGTTGGGAGTAAGGAAAATAAACTGCTTGTTCTGTTCTGTCTGCCGCCCGCACCATATAAGAAATCCTGTTTGTGTCAATATACTGTAACATACATTTTGTAAAGATTTTCCCTTGGCTTCCAGCGTAATAATTAGAGATGAGCGAGCACCAAAATGCTCGGGTGCTCGTTACTCGGGACGAAATTATCGCGATGCTCGAGGGTTCGTTTCGAGTAACGAACCCCATTGAAGTCAATGGGCGACCCGAGCATTTTTGTATATCGCCGATGCTCGCTAAGGTTTTCATTTGTGAAAATCTGGGCAATTCAAGAAAGTAATGGGAACGACACAGAAACGGATAGGGCAGGCGAGGGGCTACATGTTGGGCTGCATCTCAAGTTCCCAGGTCCCACTATTAAGCCACAATAGCGGCAAGAGTGCCCCCCCCTCCCAACAACTTTTACTTCTGAAAAGCCCTCATTAGCAATGCATACCTTAGCTAAGCACCACACTACCTCCAACAAAGCACAATCACTGCCTGCATGACACTCCGCTGCCACTTCTCCTGGGTTACATGCTGCCCAACCCCCCCACGACCCAGTGTCCACAGCGCACACCAAAGTGTCCCTGCCCAGCCTTCAACTGCCCTCATGCCACGCCACCCTCATGTCTATTTATAAGTGCGTCTGCCAGAGGAAAAGCAGGCACACACTGCAGAGGGTTGGCACGGCTAGGCAGCGACCCTCTTTAAAATGGGCGGGGCGATAGTCCACAATGCTGTACAGAAGCAATGAGAAATCCAATCCTGTGCCACCTCCATCTGGAGCTGCACACTTGGGCATAGCAAAGGGGAACCTATGTGCCACACACTATTCATTCTGTCAAGGTGTCTGCATGCCCCAGTCAGACCGCTGTTTTTTATAAATAGTCACAGGCAGGTACAACTCCGCAATGGGAATTCCATGTGCACCCACAGCATGGGAGGCTCCCTAGAACCCACCGGCGGTACATAAATGTATCCCATTGCAGTGCCCATCACAGCTGATGTAACGTCAGCTGTAATGCAGGTGGGCTAAAAATTAATTTGATTACACTGTAGGCGAGGGCCCCCAAAAATTGGTGTACCAACAGTACTAATGTACCTGAGAATAATTGCCCATGCCCCACCAAGAGGGCAGGTGAAATCCATTAATCGCTTTGGTTAATGTGGCTTAATTGGTAACTAGGCCTGGAGGCAGCCCAGTTAAAATAAAAATTGGTTGAGGTGAAAGTTTCAACGCTTTAATGAGCATTGAAACGTATAAAAATTGTTTACAAAAATTATATGACTGAGCCTTGTGGGCCTAAGAAAAATTGCCCGTTCGGCGTGATTATGTGAGGTTTCAGGAGGAGGAGCAGGAGGAGGAGGAGGAATATTATACACAGATTGATGAAGCAAAAAGGTCCCCGTTTTGGATGGGGATAGAGAACGATGCTTCCATCCGCGGGTGCAGCCTACGTATTGCTTAGGTATCGCTGCTGTCCGCTGGTGGAGAAGAGAAGTCTGGGGAAATCCAGGCTTTGTTCATCTTGATGAGTGTAAGCCTGTCAGCACTGTCGGTTGACAGGCGGGTACGCTTATCTGTGATGATTCCCCCAGCCGCACTAAACACCCTTTTTGACAAGACGCTAGCCGCAGGACAAGCAAGCACCTCCAGGGCATACAGTGTGAGTTCAGGCCACGTGTCCAGCTTCGACACCCAGTAGTTGTAGGGGGCAGAGGCGTCACGGAGGACGGTCATGCGATCGGCTACGTACTCCCTCACCATCCTTTTACAGTGCTCCCGCCGACTCAGCCTTGACTGGGGAGCGGTGACACAGTCTTGCTGGGGAGCCATAAAGCTGTCAAGGGCCTTAGAGAGTGTTCCCCTGCCTGTGCTGTACATGCTGCCTGATCTTCGCGCCTCCCCTGCTACCTGGCCCTCGGAACTGCGCCTTCGGCCACTAGCACTGTCGGATGGGAATTTTACCATCAGTTTGTCCGCCAGGGTCCTGTGGTATAGCATCACTCCCGAACCCCTTTCCTCTTCGGGTATGAGAGTGGAAAGGTTCTCCTTATACCGTGGGTCGAGCAGTGTGTACACCCAGTAATCCGTAGTGGCCAGAATGCGTGTAACGCGAGGGTCACGAGAAAGGCATCCTAACATGAAGTCAGCCATGTGTGCCAGGGTACCTGTACGCAACACATGGCTATCCTCACTAGGAAGATCACTTTCAGGATCCTCCTCCTCCTCCTCCTCCTCAGGCCATACACGCTGAAAGGATGACAGGCAAGCAGCATGTGTACCCTCAGCAGTGGGCCAAGCTGTCTCTTCCCCCTCCTCCTCATCCTCCTCATGCTCCTCCTCCTCAACGCGCTGAGATATAGACAGGAGGGTGCTCTGACTATCCAGCGACATACTGTCTTCCCCCGGCTCTGTTTCCGAGCGCAAAGCGTCTGCCTTTATGCATTGCAGGGAACTTCTCAAGAGGCATAGCAGAGGAATGGTGACGCTAATGATTGCAGCATCGCCGCTCACCATCTGGGTAGACTCCTCAAAGTTTCCAAGGACCTGGCAGATATCTGCCAACCAGGCCCACTCTTCTGTAAAGAATTGAGGAGGCTGACTCCCACTGCGCCGCCCATGTTGGAGTTGGTATTCCACTATAGCTCTACGCTGCTCATAGAGCCTGGCCAACATGTGGAGCGTAGAGTTCCACCGTGTGGGCACGTCGCACAGCAGTCGGTGCACTGGCAGATGAAACCGATGTTGCAGGGTGCGCAGGGTGGCAGCGTCCGTGTGGGACTTGCGGAAATGTGCGCAGAGCCGGCGCACCTTTCCGAGCAGGCCTGACAAGCGTGGGTAGCTTTTCAGAAAGCGCTGAACCACCAAATTAAAGACGTGGGCCAGGCATGGCACGTGCGTGAGGCTGCCGAGCTGCAGAGCCGCCACCAGGTTACGGCCGTTGTCACACACGACCATGCCCGGTTGGAGGCTCAGCGGCGCAAGCCAGCGGTCGGTCTGCTCTGTCAGACCCTGCAGCAGTTCGTGGGCCATGTGCCTCTTCTCTCCTAAGCTGAGTAGTTTCAGCACGGCCTGCTGACGCTTGCCCACCGCTGTGCTGCCACGCCGCGCGACACCGACTGCTGGCGACGTGCTGCTGCTGCTGACACATCTAGATTGCGAGACAGAGGTTGCGTTGGAGGAGGAGGAGGAGGGTGGTTTAGTGGAGGAAGCATACACCGCCGCAGATACCACCACCGAGCTGGGGCCCGCAATTCTGGGGGTGGGTAGGACGTGAGCGGTCCCAGGCTCTGACTCTGTCCCAGCCTCCACTAAATTCACCCAATGTGCCGTCAGGGAGATATAGTGGCCGTGCCCACCTGTGCTTGTCCACGTGTCCGTTGTTAAGTGGACCTTGGCAGTAACCGCGTTGGTGAGGGCGCGCACAATGTTGCGGGAGACGTGCGAGTAGTGCGGGGCCGCCGCCACCATCATACTTTTGAAAGACTCCGTTTCCACAACCCTATACGGCAGCATCTCAAGGCTGATAAATTTGGCTATGTGCACGTTTAACGCTTGAGCGTGCGGGTGCGTGGCGGCGTACTTGCGCTTGCACTCAAACACTTGCGCTAGCGACGGCTGGACGGTGCGCTGACAGACATTGGTGGATGGGGCCAAGGACAGCGGAGGTGAGGGTGTGGGTGCAGGCCAGGAGACGGTAGTGCCTGTGCCCTGAGAGGGGGGTTGGATCTCAGTGGCAGGTTGGGGCACAGGGGGAGAGACAGCGGTGCAAACCGGAGGCGGTGAACGGCCTTCGTCCCACCTTGTGGGGTGCTTGGCCATCATATGTCTGCGCATGCTGGTGGTGGTGATGCTGGTGGTGGTGGCTCCCCGGCTGATCATGGCGCGACAAAGGTTGCACACCACTGTTCGTCGGTCGTCTGCACTCTCAGTGAAAAACTGCCAGACCTTTGAGCACCTCGGCCTCTGCAGGGTGGCATGGCGCGAGGGGGCGCTTTGGGAAACAGTTGGTGGATTATTCGGTCTGGCCCTGCCTCTACCCCTGGACACCGCACTGCCTCTTGCAACCTGCCCTGCTGCTGCCCTTGCCTCCCCCTCTGAAGACCTGTCCTCAGTAGGCGTAGCAAACCAGGTGGGGTCAGTCACCTCATTGTCCTGCTGCTCTTCCTCCGAATCCTCTGTGCGCTCCTCCCTCGGACTTACTGCCCTTACTACTACCTCACTGATAGACAACTGTGTCTCAACGTCATCGTCCTCCTCACCCACTGAAAGGTCTTGAGACAGTTGCCGGAAGTCCCCAGCCTCATCCCCCGGACCCCGGGAACTTTCCAATGGTTGGGCATTAGTCACGATAAACTCCTCTGGTGAGAGAGGAACCACTGCTGCCCAATCTGAGCAGGGGCCCGGGAACAGTTCCTGGGAGTCTGCCCGCTCCTCAGAATGTGTCATTGTAATGGAGTGAGGAGGCTGGGAGGAAGGAGGAGCAGCAGCCAGAGGATTCTGAGTTGCAGCAGTGGACGGCGCAGAACTGTGGGTGGACGATAGATTGCTGGATGCACTTTCTGCCATCCACGACAGAACCTGCTCACACTGCTCATTTTCTAATAAAGGTCTACCGCGTGGACCCATTAATTGTGCGATGAATGTGGGGACGCCAGAAACGTGCCTCTCTCCTAATCCCGCAGCAGTCGGCTGCGATACACCTGGATCAGGAGCTCGGCCTGTGCCCACACCCTGACTTGGGCCTCCGCGTCCTCGGCCGCGTCCACGTCCTCTAGGCCTACCCCTACCCCTCAGCATGCTGTATTACCAGTAATGCAGAAACAGAAGGCTGTAATTAAATGTGTCGCTTATTGGCCTGTGGTTGGAGGCTGACTTCGCTTACGGAACGCCAGGAAATAATTTTGCGCAAGCCTGCTGTAACACTTAGCTGGCTGCGTATGAATTTGGAGAACTACTACACCCAGCAGAGACCCAGAACACTGAGGACTGTCACAGGCAGCCCAAATAGATTTTTTTCCCCAAATGTTTTTGCAAAGGCCCACTGCCTATATTCAATCAATATGTCTTCTGTCCCTGCCTCACCGCTACTGGCCCTGGAGTATGTCAAAGAACTGCAGAGTGTTGCACTGTGGACTGCAATACAGCAGTGATTTAACAGCCCAGACAGAGCCAGGAAATAATTTTGCGCAAGCCTGCTGTAACACTTAGCTGGCTGCGTATGAATTTGGAGAACTACTACACCCAGCAGAGACCCAGAACACTGAGGACAGTCACAGGCAGCCCAAATAGATTTTTTTTCCCCAAATGTTTTTGCAAAGGCCCACTGCCTATATTCAATCAATATGTCTTCTGTCCCTGCCTCACCGCTACTGGCCCTGGAGTATGTCAAAGAACTGCAGAGTGTTGCACTGTGGACTGCAATACAGCGGTGATTTAACAGCCCAGACAGAGCCAGGACATAATTTTGCGCAAGCCTGCTGTAACACTTAGCTGGCTGCGTATGAATTTGGAGAACTACTACACCCAGCAGAGACCCAAAACACTGAGGACAGTCACAGGCAGCCCAAATAGATTTTTTTCCCCAAATGTTTTTGCAAAGGCCCACTGCCTATATTCAATCAATATGTCTTCTGTCCCTGCCTAACCACTTCTGGCCCTGGAGTATTACTGCAGGGCGCAATGCTCTGCACGGCCGATATACCAAAAAAAAAAAAAGTGCAACACTGCAAAAAGCAGCCTCCACAGTACTGCACACGGTTAGATGTGGCCCTAAGAAGGACCGTTGGGGTTCTTGAAGCCTAAAATACTCCTAACACTCTCCCTATAGCAGCTCCACCAAGACAGCACTTTCCCTCCTCTATGTCAGAATGCATCTGTGGCGAGCCGTGGGAGGGGCAGATTTATATACTCGGGTGACACCTGTTCTCGCCAGCCACTCACTGCAGGGGGGTGGTATAGGGCTTGAACGTCGCAGGGGGAAGTTGTAATGCCTTCCCTTCTTTCTATTGGCCAGAAAAGCGCACTAACGTCTCAGAGATGAAAGTGAAAGTAACCCGAACATCGCGTGGTACTCGTTACGAGTAACGAGCATCTCGAACACGCTAATACTCGAACAAGTATCAAGCTCGGACGAGTACATTCGCTCATCTCTAGTAATAATGCTTTATGTGGATCTACAGCTAGTTTCATGTGAATGATGCATTAGTCTCTTCCCCAAGACAATATCTGCCAGATCCATCAACAGGGCACAATTATTCAAATGATTCTGGTGTTTTAAGTAGTTTAGAAAAATACTCCTGCAACAGTTTTCAGATCCCTCTTAGGCCACAAGCTAGATATCCCATTACTCATTCTTACTGATTATTGTATTGTTTGCTACAGTTTTGCAATCATAATTCCTAGGCAGCACGCCCACTGCTATATTTGTCTCAGACCTTCCCTTCACCCCCTATACTCAATCACTTGCGCCTGCAAAAAATATCCAGAATCTGTCCTTTTCTTACTATGGATATACCAAAAACTCTTATCGTGGCTCTCATCCTTTCCTGTCTTGATTACTGCAACTCACTACTAATCAGTCTTCCCTTCACTAAACTCTTAATCTGCCATCCTAAAGCAGTACCCCAAAAAAGGATCAAGGATCACCCACAGAACTGACCCTCTTGTAAGCAGACAGAGACTGACTTCATGGCAACTCATAGGGTGGCCGGTAGACAGACATGTAACTGCTGCAGCCAATCATTGGCCACAATGTTGACCAACGCAACATCACTGAGGCCAGTCATTGGCTGCTGTGATCACATGTCCATCCAAAGTACAGAGACCAAAGGGGAACTGAAGTAGCCTCAGAACTTGACCATCAGTGTATCGGTAAGGTTAATATTACTGCTTTCGTTTTTCATACTATTCTGAGCCTTTTTTTAAAATTTAGTTGATGGAAAAACTCCTTAAGGCACAAAGATTAGCAGCCGAACTTAGCATAGTGTGATCAGACCACCTCTAATCATACATTGATGGCCTACCTTATCCAGAAACCCCTTTAACATTAGTACAGTTTCATAACACGATCCTGTATTGTGTAATTAAGAAAGCTTTTCCCTTAAAGACGGAATCTGGTTTTGTCTCTAAATATTTGGCTCCTGCGCAGAGAACCCTCCACAGGATATGCCATGAAAGTGAAAGATGCACCTCTCAACTATGAGACTCGCACCTATCCTGTTCTGGCCTCCATGGCCCTGACCTTGCTGTTTGTAGTGGATGGAAGTAGGAGAGGTTACAGGACAGCACTCTGAATAGAAAATGTGTAAAGAGATAATATTTGGGGGCTAAGAATATCCAGCGTTTTGGGGACCCAATGTATAATGGTCAACCTTAAACTGGGATAATGCCCCAAAACCTAATGCTTCCCAAATCCAACAAAAAGGTGGAGAGCAACAGTGGATCAATTCACACCAGTTTGCAAGAAGAATAACAATCCAGGAAAAACAACAATAATATGATTAACAAATGATCCAGTGCTCACAGGATATGTGCAAAAGGGTAAATTAATACAGACACTTACTCTTTGTAGGAGGTCTATCAGGTAGCGACTTTCAGACAGAAATAGAGAGTCTGCTTAGTTCTGCTCCATAGAAATCCGGACGTAGGAAAGTTGAAGCAATTGAGACTTTAGACCTCAAGAAAGGCAGCTGGCCCCCCGGACACACATGATGGGATCCTCTGTATAGTGGCTGGGGAACTTCTATAGAGCAGAACTAGGTAGACTCTCCATTTCTGCCTGAAAGACGCTACCAGGGAGATCTGCTGCAGAGAGACCTCCTACAAAGAATAAGTGTCTATGTTGATTTACCCTTTTGTACATAACATGTGAGCACTGGATCATTTTTTCTTATATTATAGTGGATGGAAGTGGTTGGGAAGACAGAAAAAATGGAGCATCTGCAAACTAGCCATGTCTATGAGTTGCATCCAGGAGGCTCAGACGCAATTTTGAAATAATCTGTGTGCTATGTGGTATACCTGAACACAGCACATTGACATGCATTGGCACGTCCTATTTCTTGAACATGAAATGGACAGGAATAGGACATGCTATGAGTATTTTCATACGGACCATTGGTGCATGTGAAAAAACATCCATGTTTATAGCTCCATGGGTCCATGCGAAAAAAATGTCCTTGTGTATGGCCCATCGACTATAATTGGGCCATGTGCTGTCAAATTACACGGACAGCACACGGCCCCAAAATACACTAGTGTGCCAGCGGCCTTATGATGTTTTCCATGGAAGAGAATGGGAGTTACACAAACAGCGTATCACAACTAGCTACACTGTAGCTATAACGTTTGATCAATAACATAGGAAGTTATTGTTTACTATCTTCTTATTATTCATGTTAGGTTTAAATTAACTTTTTCAATAAATTTTAACAACCAGTGTATCCACTATAGCAATCCTAGAAATACATATATTATAATAAGTTGAACAATAGCTTTCACTGGGAGCATGAATGATTCATATACCCAATTCATCATAATGACATTGTCCTACTTCTGGAGCTGAGCAAATTAACCTCAGACTGTAGTTTCTTAGCAATCACTGCAATAAATGGTGCCATCAACAGAGATTAGACAAAGGACAGATCTCTCTACATTCAGTCACATAAAAAGTAGGCATTTGCAAGTGGAGTTTCTTTTTAACCATGTATTGTAAAATTACAATTGGAGAATAGAGCACAAAATTCTACAATTACCCATCATTTATTCACCAAATATATAAACTGATAGCGAACATTCACACGAGTATAGGCGCATAATTCAGTCCATGAATAGACAGCATTTATATGCAAGATATTTAGGTACATAAAAAGAAGCACACACAAAATCGCATTGATTTAGTTCATAAATATGAGTGTTTCATGCGTATTTATTTACGCATGCCAATTAATTTAAATGAGCTAATACACACTAAGGCTTTATTCCCACGAGCGTATATAGGCCGGTCGCGAAATCTTCGGCGTTAAAGCTAACGTTTGTGTGTCCATTCAAACGGCATGGGCCCCAGCGCATATACGCCGAGGCTGCCATGCCGTTGAACCTTCCCCTTCCCTCCCCCTCAGCGGCTCACCTCTTCTCTCCTCCTCTCCAATGGTAGGGGGAGGGACAGGGGTGGAATTAAGCACCGCCCCATCCCGCCTCCTCCCATTACTGGCTGCGGGCAAGGGGTGGGAGCTTAGCTCCGCCCCGCCCCTTGTCTGTAGCCAGCAATAAGAGGAGGCAGGATGGGGCGGCACTTAGCCATTGTAATCATCCGGAGGGGAGGAGAGAAGAGGAAGGGAGTTTAGCAGTCACGCATAGGAACCCATGTAGTAGTCGACGTATTCCGGACCAAAAGATAGTTCCAGGGCTATTTTTTGGGTTCAAAGTAAAAACACCTGGCGCTATATTGGTGAACTAGCCCATTGAAATCAGTGGGTTCTATTTGTTGCGTATTATGCGCACAAAAATTTTGCATATAATATGCAGCGTATTTACACTCTTATTGGGGTGCTTGTATATGTCTGCTATATATTAGAATTTTTTTACTAAATTGACAAATAATTAATAACTTTTGGTTTAATAAACAAGGATTTACAAGTTTCCTAACAAGACGTCTCCAGCCTAATTGGAGGTATACAGTATGTCAGGAGCTCCAACATACCTCTGATGGAAAGCTGCGAGACATCCCACTATAGAGGCAAATAGTGAGATATGTAGCTAATACAATCCAATTGTAAAAACACATATATCACATAATACATTTTTTACTATATACTGTTGTATATCTTAGTCTATTACTTTATTCTATGCTGACAAACTGTCCAGTGCAATCAATATTTACTAATGTCCATGCACATCATAAAGTGACCAGTGCTTTTAGGGAAATGGATCTACAGTTCATATTCATATTAGCTCACCAGTGCTGTAGTTCATTAGTTATTACAATGGACAGAATTTGTCATAGAGCCACAGAATATATTCAAGTAACTTAATGATCCGTAATTGTTAGCATCTCCAACAATAGACCATCTGTCTCATGTGATCTAATGTTTAACAGCATCAAGTTCCTTCTGCTTAAATTCTGTTTTCGATAGCATAATGTCCAATGAATATCTGTTAGATATATGTTCAAATTCTCCTTGAAGGCAGGATAATTAAGTACAATCTTGGTATTAAATTAGACCTCCTTCCATATGGAATATGCTGACATTTAAAGAATTCTCCGAGAGCGGATAAGTGTGCCTCCAATTAAAAAATCAACTTTTTAAATCAGACTACCATTTTCTTTTAATGGTCCCAGGCATGAGTGCAATCAAGAAGGCAACATCTCCACAAAGGCCTTGTAAAATCCTACCAGCATCATCCTGAGTATCAATGAACACTTGTGGTGATTAGCCAGCCTGTCACGTTTGTCCTGGACTTTTGACAAAGCCATGGGATGATTTGGTGCCGGAGCAGTCAGGATAGGCGTGTATGCTTTCTACTAAGGTGGCTAGATGCAGGAGTAGACAGAATCAAGGGGGTAAGAATCAGAGCAGGGCACTCTGAACCCCTCTGACAGACCGACTTTGAAGCGGAGCACCCGTCCTGAAAAGGACGACCCCACTACTTGCACAAGACCATGTCCAGAGTCAGAGGTGAAACAGAGTACAGAAACCAGGGACAAACAATACCTGACAACAAATTAAAGATGAGAATACACAGAACACAAAACTACCAGGAACACAGGGAACTAACCAGAAGACAGGAGGCAGACAACAGACAGGTAGACTAAGCAAGCTGACTTGACCAGAAATACTAAAATATAACTGGCACTTCCAAACAGGAAGAGCTGGATTATATAGGAAAAGGGGAGAAGTTGATTGGTTGACATAGCTGTCAATCACCAGCCACTACTTCAGCTAACAGTAGCAGGACTAAATAACCTTGCCCAGGATGTTAGCGCTGATGCCAGGAGAATGGGCAGTGGTCCCTGACTTCTGCTGTCAACAGAGACTGGGACAATCATGAGGCTGCATCGCTGCATCACTAGGGCCAAGGATAGGTAAGTACTGCTGTATTTCTTATTTTCACACATCTACACCTGCCATTGCATTTAAAAAGTAACACAACAATCCCTTTAAATCTGTCTGAAAACCTAACATCACAAAAAGCCTGCCTTTAGAAAAACTGGAGTGAGAAGCATAGAACAGCAAAAAGTTGCACGTTTTTGAGCAAGACCCCACTTGAGCAAACATGTGCAACTTTTTGACAACAGAAAACTATCAAACAGCCCTTAATAAGTTCTCTCCTGTATAGTAGTGCACAACAGCAGTGTCACTCTGAGCTTATTCCTCAACGGAAGGGTACCTGAATATCCTGAGATGCCTTATATGGTAAGCAATAGTAGAGTCCATCTGCTGTATATTAAATAGCACATACACCGTGGAGACCAGGAGCACACGATGCTGATAACAGCAACCACATGACATGCACGTTAGAGATCCGAGATGTCACCAGATCCGGGACCTGTGCAATACCGCTACTGATGCCACCACAAAAAAGGAACATTTTTGTGCATTTTATTATAACAAATTTTGGGATACCCAATGATGCGTCTTCTATGTATACAACAGACACACTTATGATAGCTACTGTATATGCTAATGTGTATTTAAACATCAATTTCATCTATCCATTGGTGAACTGGCGTGATGTATATGTTTATGTGTCTTTTTGTAATTTACTTAAATGTCTTTTTTGGAAAAATATTTTTATATATTTTGCAATAATAAAGATATTTACTCTTTAATAGATGGCGTATGACTCCATTGTGTGTGTTGGCTTCTAGCTTGATGGGACTTGCTCTAAAAATATGAGAAGGAGGATCTCATGATGCATCTGGCCATATTGTACAATCTCATGTCTTTAAGTAATGATGACATGAAAAAATAGAAGAACTCTTCAAGTTTTTAATGCTCCTTACAAATGTTTGATGTGAGCACCAATGGTGACACTAGACGACCTGAAACAACTCATCACTGCTGCAGTGGAACCGATAACAGAGGATATGTTGGGATACGTCGGAGCAGAACTGGACTACCAACTTGAAATCTGCCGGGTCACCAATCGAACCCACATCTGTAAGGTGCATTGAAAACTTGAAGAGTTCTTCTATTTCTCCATGCCATTCTGGCTGTTTTATGTCTCGTCTTCACATATGAATAAGGCCGGATTCACATATTTTTTGGAACCTCCGTTCGGATATTCCGTCACAGATCCGGCACAAAATACTGGAAGAAATAGCGCTGCATGCAGCACTTATTCTTCCGGTAAAATGCCGGGAAGCTGAGCGGAAACAGAATGGACCCCATTGTAGTCACTGGGGTCATGTTTGGTTCCATCACAAGACGGATCTGTTTGGCCAGGGGCTTCCCCTTTCCTGTTCCTTAAATGAAGCAGGAAAGGGGATCCCCCACTGCAGATGTGAAAGCAGCCCTAATCAGCTTTACCTTTGCATTGCTCTTTTTGAATCATCATACTATACATCTATATAACAAGAGGGCATCCACTATGTCTAGAAGAAAGCAGGTTTCATCGCCAACACAGAAAAGGGTTCTTTACTGTAAGAGCAGTGAAACTGTGGAACTCTCTGCCTGAGGATGTAGTGATGGTAAAATCCATAGAGAAGTTTAAGAGGGAACCAGATGTCTTTCTAGAGCGCTACGATATTACAGGATATAGACATTAGGTGACCAGCAGGTTGTTGATCCGGGTCTACAAACAGGTAGGAACTAGAGATGAGCGAACACCAAAATGTTCGGGTGTTCGTTATTCGAAACAAACTTCCCGCGATGTTCGAGGGTTCGTTTCGAATAACGAACCCCATTGAAGTCAATGGGCGACCAGAGCATTTTTGTATTTCGCCGATGCTCGCTAAGGTTTTCATGTGTGAAAATCTGGGCAATTCAAGAAAGTGATGGGAATGACACAGAAACGGATAGGGCAGGCGAGGGGCTACATGTTGGGCTGCATCTCAAGTTCACAGGTCCCACTATTAAGCCACAATACCGGCAAGAGTGCCCCCCCCCCCCCCCTCCCAACAACTTTTACTTCTGAAAAGCCCTCATTAGCATGGCATACCTTTGCTAAGCACCACACTAGCTACAACAAAGCACAATCACTGCCTGGATGACACTCCGCTGCCACTTCTCCTGGGTTACATGCTGCCCAACCGCCCCCCCCCCCTCCCCCCCACAGCGCACACCAAAGTGTCCCTGCGCAGCCTTCAGCTGCCCTCATGCCACACCACCCTCATGTCTATTTAGAAGTGCGTCTGCCATGAGGAGGAACCGCAGGCACACACTGCAGAGGGTTGGCACGGCTAGGCAGCGACCCTCTTTAAAAGGGGCGGGGCGATAGCCCACAATGCTGTACAGAAGCAATGAGAAATGTAATCCTGTGCCACCGCCATCAGGAGCTGCACACGTGGGCATAGCAATGGGGAACCTATGTGCCACACACTATTCATTCTGTCAAGGTGTCTGCATGCCCCAGTCAGACTGGTAATATGCACCTTAACAGTAACCGCGTTGGTGGTAATGTGGTGGTGACTGCGGACCTAGTAGCACGGTTGTATTTTGTTGGTTTTCGGAATGCGGCCAGGATTAAGTGGGCCGTGGCGGGGGGATGGTGTGGGGGCTCTCTTGTTGTGTCGGTAAAGGTGAAATTCTTGGACTGCCACCAGACGAACCAATGCAAAGACATTTGCCAAGAATGTTTTCCCTGTTGGAGGAGGAGGGGGATGTTTTTGAGGCACTACGTGTCCTCTCCACGTGTCCGTGGTTATATGCACCTTAACAGTAACCGCGTTGGTGGTAATGTGGTGGTGACTGCGGACCTAGTAGCACGGTTGTATTTTGTTGGTTTTCGGAATGCGGCCAGGATTAAGTGGGCCGTGGCGGGGGGATGGTGTGGGGGCTCTCTTGTTGTGTCGGTAAAGGTGAAATTCTTGGACTGCCACCAGACGAACCAATGCAAAGGCATTTGCCAAGAATGTTTTCCCTGTTGGAGGAGGAAGGGGATGTTTTTGAGGCACTACGTGTCCTCTCCACGTGTCCGTGGTTATATGCACCTTAACAGTAACCGCGTTGGTGGTAATGTGGTGGTGACTGCGGACCTAGTAGCACGGTTGTATTTTGTTGGTTTTCGGAATGCGGCCAGGATTAAGTGGGCCGTGGCGGGGGGATGGTGTGGGGGCTCTCTTGTTGTGTCGGTAAAGGTGAAATTCTTGGACTGCCACCAGACGAACCAATGCAAAGGCATTTGCCAAGAATGTTTTCCCTGTTGGAGGAGGAAGGGGATGTTTTTGAGGCACTACGTGTCCTCTCCACGTGTCCGTGGTTATATGCACCTTAACAGTAACCGCGTTGGTGGTAATGTGGTGGTGACTGCGGACCTAGTAGCACGGTTGTATTTTGTTGGTTTTCGGAATGCGGCCAGGATTAAGTGGGCCGTGGCGGGGGGATGGTGTGGGGGCTCTCTTGTTGTGTCGGTAAAGGTGAAATTCTTGGACTGCCACCAGACGAACCAATGCAAAGGCATTTGCCAAGAATGTTTTCCCTGTTGGAGGAGGAGGGGGATGTTTTTGAGGCATTACGTGTCCTCTCCACGTGTCCGTGGTTATATGCACCTTAACAGTAACTGCGTTGGTGGTAATGTGGTGGTGACTGCGGACCTAGTAGCACGGTTGTATTTTGTTGGTTTTCGGAATGCGGCCAGGATTAAGTGGGCCGTGGCGGGGGGATGGTGTGGGGGCTCTCTTGTTGTGTCGGTAAAGGTGAAATTCTTGGACTGCCACCAGACGAACCAATGCAAAGGCATTTGCCAAGAATATTTTCCCTGTTGGAGGAGGAGGGGGATGTTTTTGAGGCACTACGTGTCCTCTCCACGTTTCCGTGGTTATATGCACCTTAACAGTAACCGCGTTGGTGGGAAATGGCCTCGCCGCCATCATGTCTTTGGGAAGCCTCTGTTTCCACACCCCAGAGACATACCATTAGCAGCGGTATAGGCAGAGCCCAGAATTCATAACATTTCAGCCGTAGCATTAGGACAGGCCCCACTAACATATCAGTAGCAGCATTATAGGAGGAGCGCAGTCTTCGTTCCATGTCAGCAATAGTAGCACTCAAGACAGGCCCCAGTAACAATTCCGAAGCAGCAGTATAGCGGGAGCGCAGTCTTCGTTCCATGTCAGCAATAGTAGCACTCAAGACAGGCCCCAGTAACAATTCCGAAGCAGCAGTATAGCGGGAGCGCAGTCTTCGTTCCATGTCAGCAATAGTAGCACTCAAGACAGGCCCCAGTAACAATTCTGAAGCAGCAGTATAGTGGGAGCGCAGTCTTAGTTCCATTTCAGTAGCCTTAGTATAGCCAAGGCCCAAGTTACATTTATGTAGCTAAAGTGTAGGCCAACCGCACACACCTTTCTGTACCATGAGTGCAGGCGAAGAACATACAAATTGCTATGATTACACTGTAGGTGAGGGCCCCAAAAAATTGGTGTACCAACAAGACTAATGTACCTCAGTAAAAATTGGCCATGCCCAACCAAGATGGCAGGTGAATCGCTTTGGTTAATGTGGCTTAAGTGGTAACTAGGCCTGGAGGCAGCCCAGTGTAACGAAAAATTGGTTCAAGTTAAAGTTCCAACGCTTTTAAGCGCATTGAAACTTATAAAAATTGTTCAGAAAAATTATTTGAGTGAGCCTTGTGGCCCTAAGAAAAATTGCCCGTTCAGCGTGATTACGTGAGGTTTCAGGAGGAGGAGCAGGAGGAGGAGGAGGAATATTAGACACAGATTGATGAAGCAGAAATGTCCCCGTTTTGGATGGTGAGAGAGAATGTAGCTTCCATCCGCGGGTGCAGCCTACGTATTGCTTACGTATCGCTGCTGTCCGCTGGTGGAGAAGAGAAGTCTGGGGAAATCCAGCCTTTGTTCATCTTGATGAGTGTTAGCCTGTCGGCACTGTCGGTTGACAAGCGGCTACGCTTATCTGTGATGATTCCCCCAGCCGCACTAAACACCCTCTCCGACAAGACGCTAGCCGCAGGACAAGCAAGCACCTCCAGGGCATACAGCGCTAGTTCAGGCCACGTGTCCAGCTTCGACACCCAGTAGTTGTAGGGGGCAGAGGCGTCACCGAGGATGGTCGTGCGATCGGCTACGTACTCCCTCACCATCCTTTTACAGTGCTCCCGCCGACTCAGCCTTGACTGGGGAGCGGTGACACAGTCTTGGTGGGGAGCCATAAAGCTGGCCAGGCCCTTAAAGACTGTTGCACTGCCTGGGATGTACATGCTGCTCGATCTCCGCACCTCCCCTGCTACCTTGCCCTCGGTACTGCGCCTTCTGCCACTAGCGCTGTCGGCTGGGAATTTTACCATCAGCTGGTCCGCAAGGGTCCTGTGGTATAGCAACACTCTCGAACCCCTTTCCTCTTCGGGAATGAGAGTGGGCAGGTTCTCCTTATAGCGTGGGTCGAGCAGTGTGTACACCCAGTAATCCGTCGTGGCCAGAATGCGTGCAACGCGAGGGTCACGAGAAAGGCATCCTAACATGAAGTCAGCCATGTGTGCCAGGGTACCTGTACGCAACACATGGCTGTCTTCACTAGGAAGATCACTGCCAGGATCCTCCTCCTCCTCCTCCTCCTCCTCAGGCCATACACGCTGAAAGGATGACAGGCAATCAGCCGGTGTACCGTCAGCAGCGGGCCAAGCTGTCTCTTCCCCCTCCTCCTCATCCTCCTCATGCTCCTCCTCCTCCTCCTGTACGCGCTGAGAAATAGACAGGAGGGTGCCCTGACTATCCAGCGGCATACTGTCTTCCACCGCCCCCGTTTCCGAGCGCAAAGCAGCTGCCTTTATGGTTTGCAGGGAATTTCTCAAGATGCATAGCAGAGGAATGGTGACGCTAATGATTGTAGCATCGCCGCTCACCACCTGGGTAGACTCCTCAAAATTACCAAGGACATGGCAGATGTCTGACAACCAGGCCCACTCTTCTGAAAGGAATTGAGGAGGCTGACTCCCACTGCGCCGCCCATGTTGGAGTTGGTATTCCACTATAGCTCTACGCTGTTCATAGAGCCTGGCCAACATGTGGAGCGTAGAGTTCCACCGTGTGGGCACGTCGCACAGCAGTCGGTGCACTGGCAGCTTAAAGTGATGTTGCAGGGTGCGCAGGGTGGCAGCGTCCGTGTGGGACTTGCGGAAATGTGCGCAGAGCCGGCGCGCCTTTACGAGCAGGTCTGACAAGCGTGGGTAGCTTTTCAGAAAGCGCTGAACCACCAAATTAAAGACGTGGGCCAGGCATGGCACGTGCGTGAGGCTGCCGAGCTGCAGAGCAGCCACCAGGTTACGGCCGTTGTCACACACGACCATGCCCGGTTGGAGGCTCAGCGGCGCAAGCCAGCGGTCGGTCTGCTGTGTCAGACCCTGCAGCAGTTCGTGGGCCGTGTGCCTCTTATCGCCTAAGCTGAGTAGTTTCAGCATGGCCTGCTGACGCTTGCCCACCGCTGTGCTGCCACGCTGCGCGACACCGACTGCTGGCGACATGCTGCTGCTAACACATCTTGATTGCGAGACAGAGGAGGAGGAGGAAGAGGAGGGTGCTTTAGTGGAGGAAGCATACACCTCCGCAGATACCACCACCGAGCTGGGGCCCGCAATTCTGGGGGTGGGTAGGACGTGAGCGGTCCCAGGCTCTGACTCTGTCCCAGCCTCCACTAAATTCACCCAATGTGCCGTCAGGGAGATGTAGTGGCCCTGCCTGCCTGTGCTTGTCCACGTGTCCGTTGTTAAGTGGATCGTGGCAGTAACCGCGTTGGTGAGGGCGCGTACAATGTTGCGGGAGACGTGGTCGTGCAGGGCTGGGACGGCACATCGGGAAAAGTAGTGGCGACTGGGAACTGAGTAGCGCGGGGCCGCCACCTCCATGATACTTTTGAAGGACTCCGTTTCCACAACCCTATACGGCAGCATCTCAAGGCTGATGAATTTTGCTATGCGGACGGTTAACGTTTGAGCGTGCGGGTGCGTGGCGGCGTACTTGCGCTTGCGCTCCAACAGTTGCGCAAGCGACGGCTGGACGGTGCGCTGAACTACACTGCTGGATGGGGCCGAGGACAGCGGAGATGAGGGTGTGGGTGCAGGCCATGAGGCGGTAGTGCCTGTGTCCTGAGAGGGGGGATGCATCTCAGTGGCAGGTTGGGGCACAGGGGGAGAGGCAGGGGTGCAAACCAGAGGCGGTGAACGGCCTTCGTCCCACCTTGTGGGGTGCTTGGCCATCATATGTCTGCGCATGGTGGTGGTGGTGAGGCTGTTGGTGTTGGCTCCCCGGCTGAGCTTTGCGCGACAAAGGTTGCACACCACTGTTCGTCGGTCGTCAGGCGTCTCTGTGAAAAACTGCCACACCTTAGAGCACCTCGGCCTCTGCAGGGTGGCATGGCGCGAGGGGGCGCTTTGGGAAACAGTTGGTGGATTATTCGGTCTGGCCCTGCCTCTACCCCTGGCCACCGCACTGCCTCTTGCAACCTGCCCTGCTGCTGCCCGTGCCTCCCCCCTGAAGACCTGTCCTGTGTAGGCGTTGCACACCAGGTGGGGTCAGTCACCTCATCGTCCTGCTGCTCTTCCTCCGAATCCTCTGTGCGCTGCTCCCTTGGACTTACTGCCCTTACTACTACCTCACTGCAAGACAACTGTGTCTGATCGTCATCGTCCTCCTCACCCACAGAAAGTTGTTGAGACAGTTGGCGGAAGTCCCCAGCCTCTTCCCCCGGACCCCGGGAACTTTCGAATGGTTGGGCATCAGTGACGATAAACTCCTCTGGTGGGAGAGGAACCGCTGCTGCCCAATCTAAGCAGGGGCCCGAGAACAGTTCCTGGGAGTGTTCCCGCTCCTGAGCAGGTGTCATTGTAGTGGAGTGAGGAGGCTGGGAGGAAGAAGGAGCAGCAGACAGAGGATTCGGAGTTGCAGCAGTGGACGGCGCAGAACTGCGGGTTGACGATAGGTTGCTCGAAGCACTTTCTGCCATCCAGGACAGGACCTGCTCACACTGCTCATTTTCTAATAACCGTCTCCCGCGTGGACCCATTAATTGGGCGATGAATGTGGGGACGCCAGAAACGTGCCTCTCTCCTATTCGCGCAGCAGTCGGCTGCGACACACCTGGATCAGGAGCTCGGCCTGTGCCCACACCCTGACTTGGCCCTCCGCGTCCTCGGCCGCGTCCATGTCCTCTAGGCCTACCCCTACCCCTCAGCATGCTGTATTACCAGTGATTTGATTTCACAGGCAGGAAATAAATTGGCGCAAGACTGCAGGCCAAATATAATTTTTTCCCTTTTTTGAAAACGAAAGGCCCCACTGCCTCTAGTGAATGAATAATCTAAGTTTAATAACTGTGCTGTGGCCCTGCTAATGTGTCACAGAACGTGAGGGTAGCAGAGTTATTATAACTCTGGCAGAGCAGGTATTTTTTTTCCCAATTAAGGAAAGCAAATGGCGAAGCCAGCAGTAAAACGTAGCTGGGTGCGTCTGATTTTTAAACGTTGCACACGCAGCCGACACGTGTCCACCGCCCTTAGGACGGACAGAGGCAGGACAAATAGATTTTTTTTCCACCAAAAGGCAGCACTGCGTATATTCAATGAACATGAGAAGTTTAATAACTGTGCTGTGGCCCTGCTAATGTGGCACAGAACTTGAGGGTAGCAGAGTTCTTATAACTCTGGCAGAGCAGGTATTTTTTTTCCCAATTAAGGAAAGCAAATGGCGAAGCCAGCAGTAAAACGTAGCTGGGTGCGTCTGATTTTTAAACGTTGCACACGCAGCCGACACGTGTCCACCGCCCGTAGGACGGACAGAGGCAGGACAAATAGAATTTTTTTCAATTTTTTTCCACCAAAAGGCAGCACTGCGTATATTCAATGAACATGAGAAGTTTAATAACTGTGCTGTGGCCCTGCTAATGTGGCACAGAACTTGAGGGTAGCAGAGTTATTATAACTCTGGCAGAGCAGGTATTTTTTTCCCAATTAAGGAAAGCAAATGGCGAAGCCAGCAGTAAACCGTAGCTGGGTGCGTCTGATTTTTAAACGTTGCACACGCAGCCGACACGTACACACAGCCCTTAGGACGGACAGAGGCAGGACAAATAGATTTTTTTTCAGTTTTTTTCCACCAAAAGGCAGCACTGCGTATATTCAATGAACATGAGAAGTTTAATAACTGTGCTGTGGCCCTGCTAATGTGGCACAGAACTTGAGGGTAGCAGAGTTATTATAACTCTGGCAGAGCAGGTATTTTTTTTTCCAATTAAGGAAAGCAAATGGCGAAGCCAGCAGTAAAACGTAGCTGGGTGCGTCTGATTTTTAAACGTTGCACACGCAGCCGACACGTGTCCACAGCCCTTAGGACGGACAGAGGCAGGTCAAATAGAATTTTTTTCACTTGTTTTACAAGCAAAAGGCCGCACTGCGTATATTCAATGAATAATAACTGTGTTGTGGCCCTGCCTACACAATTCTTTCCCTGCAGTATCAATGGAGGGTGCAATGCTCTGCAGAGGCGATTTTGAGAAGAAAAAAAATATGCAGCACAGCTAACAGCAGCCAGCACAGTACTGCACACGGTTAAATATGGCCCTAGAAAGGACCGTTGAGGTTCTTGAAGGCTACACTCACTCCTAACACTCTCCCTGCCAATGCAACACTTTTGTCCCTAATGCCGGGTGCAACGCTCTGCAGAGGCGATTTTGAGAAGAAAAAAAAATTGCCACTGCTAACAGCAGCCAACACACAGCTATCAGTGGCCCTAATAAGGACCTTTGGGGGTCTTGAAGCCTACACTAACTACCAATTCTTTCCCTACAGCAGCTCCGGTACAAACAGCACTGTCCCTCATCTAACTCACAAGGCATCTGAGGCGAACCGCGGGAGGGGCCGACTTTTATATTAGGCGGACACCTGATCTCGCCAGCCACTCACAGCAGGGGGGTGGTATAGGGCTGGAACAACACAGGGGGAAGTTGTAATGCCTTCCCTGTCTTTCAATTGGCCAGAAAAGCGCGCTAACGTCTCAGGGAAGGAAGTGAAAGTAACCCGAACACCGCATGGTGTTCGTTACGAATAACGAACATCCCGAACACCCTAATATCCGCACGGATATCAAGTTCGGACGAACACGTTCGCTCATCTCTAGTAGGAACTATTAGAGATTGATCCAGGGATTAGTCTGACTGCCATTAGGGAGTCGGAAAGAAATTTCCCCCGGAAAGGGCTAATTGGCTTCTGCCTCGTAGTTTTTTTTGCCTTCCTCTGGATCAACAAGGAGGTTGAACAGGCTGAACTAGATGGACATTGTCTTCATTCAGCCTTACATACTATGTCCCTATGTTACTATATTATCCAAACCCCGATTGTCTATAATATTTTCATTTTTCTTAATCACTTTCTATTCATGACATGTTCAGGAACTTTGTTCAGTGTGCATGTCTAAAGAATTATTGCTCACGTATGCCCCATATGCCTATATATGTCTGCTAGTAGCTCCCATTGAAAAAAAAAGGGGCCGTGCCGTGAAAGTTTTTTGCCATATGGCTTTTGTATTGAAAAGCATGGTTGGCTGCATTTTTAAATACAGGTAAAGCAGTAGATTGGCCTACGGGCACAAATGTAATATGAACAGAGTGTTATCTTTCTAATTGCAAATGGATATATAAATAACATATGCTACAATCTATCTTTTTTCTGCTGTCTCTAGTTTTCTGCCCTTAGTAAGCAAGTCTATGGAAATCTGCAGAGATGTCAGCATATTTGTGATGTAAGATCACTTTGTACTGTATAGTATTTCAAACTTCAAATACATTAAGGTTTATGTTGAAAAATTATATTCTAGATAGCTTATGCTGACGCAATGCAAATTTAGAGCAATCAGATCCTTTTATCATTAAAGTTGAAAAACCTTTTAAGGAATTACTCAGTAAACTTTTCTTATAAAATTCACAAAAAAAAGTCGCCTGTGGATTACTCCGTGGAAAGCTCAAATAAGGGAATTGTTTGGCAATATGCTGCCATATGCTGCTCTGGTGTCTGCCGTATTGCATTTCTAGTCTTAAAGGGACAGTAGACAGGCAATACTTGCTAATAATCCTAATTTCCATTACAAAAGGGTGAACTTTATGCTAGTTTGCAACAAGAGGGATTTTTCTGGTCCATTTTGGGGCATTCCCAGGTAGATTAAATATGTAAGGGGTCTAGATGTTTGGGATTGAAATGCACAGGAAGTCAATTATAACATCATGAATGAACTATTGCACCTCTCTGTATATTCATGATTCATCATATATTATATTGCTATCAACCTGTCTCAAACTCTGCCTATCCGCCATTGTGTGATCGAACACAACTAACCTAGAACACCTGTTTTATTTACTAAGACTATATATCTGATCCGGTTTTGTGCTTCTGCTTCCTGTGAGTTGCTATTGGACACTATTCAGTGAAGTAGGACCTGAAGTTGCCCTGTGTGATGATCCATACCTCTATGGGAAATATATCAAATACTGGCTGGGTGTCAAGCAGCTTTCAGATAGCCAAGACGAATGTTTTAAAGGGGTAGTGCCATGTTTGAAAGAGATCCTCCACCCACAGAATAGGGGATAACTCAAGGGGATTGAGTGAGGCAAATGTTAGATTGTTATATTGTTCTACCTCCTTGAGCAAGTTTCAGAAAACTTTTGGGGACTCCTTAAGGCTATGATTAGTTATATTAATCGGGGGTGAAAATGAACCTATGCTCATCCAACAGCTTACGTATGTATTATCAATTGTGTAACATACTTGCATTAAATTGTTTTTATTTTAGCACTGAAAATCCAGTTGGAAGTGCCTGCCACTAGGGGCCTCCCTTCCTGCACTTTTGCAATGCACTGTCTGTAGTTAGGCATTCAGCTTTTCTAGTAATAGGGACATGGGGATACTGCTAGTTACATGAAACAGATGGGCGGGTATTCATATGCTGCCTTGCAGCTAATTGGAGCAGAGCTATACAAGATAGCATGGGAAGTGTTGGATAGCCGGTAAGTGGATTGCAAACAGAAGAGCAGCAGAAAAATAGGAAAAGGAATATTGAAAACCGATAAAGCTCAAACTAGGTGAAAACTGCGGCACAGCAGCCAATGAACACCTGGGCTGCTTTTGAAAATTTTTCGAAAACTCAAATACGCTTTAGGCCTATTTCACACAGGCAACAAAGTCGCATGATTTTTTTGCGTTGCGACAATGCTACAAATCGCATGTATGTGAAGTCCATGCTTTCCTATGGGTTCCTTCACATTTGTGGTGTTTTGTAGCATATGACATTGCGAGTCAAAAACGTCATGGGTTTCACAATATGCCCATATCTTGTGATGTTTTGTAGCCCATGTTTCCCTATGGAGCCTCCTCTCTGTTGCATCCCATGAAAACGCGATTTTTGTGCCGTGCAATGCAACTTTGACAGTAGGAAATCCTACTGTCAAAGCCCTAAACTAACAATGGTTGCAGAAAAAAAATAAATAATATATCACCTAAGAAGCACTGTCTTCCCCCGGTCCCTGGCAGCTATCTTCAGGCATGTCTTCTGCCTGGGGATTGGAAATTCCCCGCCTCCAGGAAGTGCTACCCCTTATAGGTTGAGCGCCTTGGCACTCAGCCAATCTGAGCCAATCCCCATCTAGAAGACTTGCCTGAAAACAACTGGACAGCGCCTCTTAGGTGATGTATTATTTTTTTTCTGCAGCTAGGGCTTATTTTTGGGGTAGCGCTTATTGTTACGGTATACTGCCCTTTATATGCCAGCCCGGGTGCCCTAGATCTTACCCACAACTCCTGTCCCTGCCTGCTTGCCTCCACTCCTGGCTAATCCCAAGTGGGCAACTGGGCGGCGGTCCCTACTCTCATTAGAGACCAAAAAGGGACACTGGCGTATCTGGATGGAAAGGGTAGAATACCGACAGAAAAAGCAGATGTAATTAACCAACATGAACAATACTAAGCAGAACTGAGGCAGATGGAAAAATCTGGCCGACAATAGCAAAGAATAGCAGACAAGATGACAGAGGCAGGAGACCAACACAGGCAGACTAGCTAGCACACTGAGGGAAACCAATAACTGGCAGTGATTGCAAGTCTCTGCCCGACATTTTACCAAAAGCCTCCGCCCAGGGACGGCGAGAGGGAGGCAGCCAACAGCCAATCGAACAAAATAAAAGGGAACTTGTGCACAGCAGCTGCACTCACAGTGCCGCGCCCCACCAGCACCATGCCGCCCAGGCCGGCCAGGCACCCATGCCCCTGGCAGCCGGACAACAAGCCGGGGGGACGCGCCCCGACCGCGGGACCCCGCACACCACCGCCCCTGGAAGAACAGCAACCACCGCATGGTAACACTTATATTTCAAGCCCTCTCCCCGAAAATCCTCACATGTGGTGCTACAAAGTCGCACGACCTTGTAGCGCCACAAAATTGCAGTATCGCCGCGAGAAAATTCAGCGATATCGCACAGACCACGGATGCGATATTGCTGCAATTTTCTCGTGGCGATATCGCATTGCCCCTGTGAAACAGGCCTTAGGGCATGTTATGCTCTAACTATACTTTCTAGACATTGCTAGACATAATTTCAAATTCTACAATTAAAAAGTGACATTTTCAGAACGTTTTTTTACAATTCAAATGTTATTTTAGGAAGATAAATTCGTTATTTTGGTTTCAGCACATATAAGCACGTAAAAGCTGAACAAAATTGTTCCAATGCAATTTTTGCATCAGTTCCAAGGCTTAGCAAACCAGCTGCTAATTAACAGCTAGTTTGGGAGAACTGGAGAGAAGCAGCTGCATGCTTTGCCATATGCCTGAGTTTCGCACAGTTAGCTAACACCATCCACATATGTTGCACTCTAAATTGTTGCATAATTTTGCTGCAGAATCCACAGTAAATCCATGATGTGCGAATTCAGCCTTATAGTAACTAACTCTTATCGACCTGCACATGATGCTGATGAAAGGCATGATATGTCACTGATGAACTGAGGCTCCAGCACGCGTCTTCACGATCCAAACTGCAAGTTCTTTACTGAATGACTATTGGGTCCAATTGCTGATGAAGTCTTTTTTTTTTCAGTCTTTGTTCATTCACTACGATAGTGTTGTCAAAATTCACCCCAAGGGCTTCTTCACGCAAATACACATACTTTAGCGCAACATATATGCGCTATGAATAAGATTTGCAAGCATATTGTAACGTACTTTTTGTGCACGCAGGGCATGTTTATTTGCGTACAGCAGATTTAAATGGCTATTTAGCCTAATAAAGTTCAGATGTTTTCTTTTCCAGTGGAATTGCGCATTTGCGTGCTCACTGAGCGAACATTACGCATCTCCCATAGACTTCTATGGGGACTTTTGCTGTGCACTGGAAATTAAAACATGTCCTATTTTTTTCATGCACAAATCAGGAAATGAAAATGAACCTATTTATATCAATGGGTTGAATTCTTTGCATATGGCAAGCGCAAATTTTGCGTGCGGAAATGTTGGTACTAATACTCTCATGTGAAGGAGCCCTTAATCATTGAAATTTACAAATCAAACCAACTAAAGCCTCATACAAAAAAACGCAATTAAGGCTTATGTTCAACTGTGATATGGAAATAGATGTTACATCATGCTGGGATCTTGATATCCCTGCTGTCCTTTTCATGCATTATTAAAGTTTTGCCTTCCATTTTGCATTACATAATGCCTCAGCTTTTTAATTGCATCTATTTTTTAATTGCCACTTGACTTTTAATTCCATTATGTACAAACATTTTCTTTTACAGATTTGTTGGACCTAAGCAAAAATCACACAGAGATGAATAGTACACGCTTATCTACTTTGTTTGCTCTGTAATTTGTAATAGACGTGTTGTTAATTGTGGTGCTGAAAAATAGGTCAATAGAAACACTTGAAATTGTAAAATGACTCCTAAAAGCACAATAAAAAGAGATCAAAAAGTTGTCTGTACCCCAAAATGGTATAAATGAAAATGTCAGTTCATCCCACAAAAACAAATCCTCACACAGCTCAGTAGATGGAAAATATAAAGGTTGGGACTTTCTGAATATGGCGATCATAAATACTTTTATTCAGCAGAAATAGAATCACAGAATCATAGAAGGGTAAAGTTGGAAGGGACCTCCAGGGTCATCGGGGCCAACCCCCTGCTCAGTGCAAGATTCGCTAAATCCTCCCAGGCAGATATCTGACCAACCTCTGTCTGAAGACTTCAATTGAAGGACAACTCACCAACTCCTAGCTAAAGCTAAACATTCCCAGATCCTTTAACCGTTCCTCATAGGTCATGTTTGCAGACCACTCACTATCCAGGTAACTCTTCTCTGAACTTGCTCCAGTTTGTCTATGTCTTTTTTAAAGTGGGTGCCCAAAACTGAACACAGTATTTCAGATGAGGTCTAACTAAGGAAGAGTAGAGGGGGATAATGATGTCACGTGATCTAGACTCTATGCTTCTCTTAATACATCCCAGAATTGTGTTTGCCTTTTTTGCTGCTGCATCACACTGTTGATTCATGTGCAGTCTGTGACCTTTTAGTATACTCAAGTCTTTTTCACATGTGCTGCTGCTCAGCTCAATTCCTCCCATTCTGTATGTGCTTTTTACATTTTTTTTGCCCAGATGTAGGACCTTGCATTTCTCCTTGTTAAATATGATTCTATTAGTCGCCGCCCAAAAGCTTTATAAATTTGGTATCATCATAGTAGTACTAACTCTCAGAATAATGTTAACATCTTGTTTATACTGCATGGTAAATGCTGTAAAAACTAAGCCAGTACAGCAATGACGGAACCAATGCTTTTTCCCACTCCCCGCTCAAAAGAATATTAAGCCCTGATGTACTTTTCACAATTTACATGAATACCCTATAAAATGTAGTTTCCAAAATTAAGTCATGTTTGGTAGGTTCCACTGTACTACAAATGTGACATGGCATCCAAAAGTTATTCTAGCAAAATCTGCACACCTTGCTTTCTGAGCTCTGCCAAGTGCCCAAGAAGCTGTTTACATCCACATATGGGGCGTTTTTAGATTCAGGAGACATTCATTTTCATGGCCGAAAGTTAACAAAATCCTCTAAACATTTGAGGGCTCAATACACTCACTACACCACCTGCTGATATCCCTCAGGGGCATGGTTTCCAAAATGGAGTCACTTTGGGGAGGTTCCCACTAGATTGGTTCCTCAGAGGGCTCTGCAACATGGCATCCAAGAATGATTCCAGAAAAATCTGCCCTCCTTCCTTTCTGAGCCCTTTCCGTACCCAGGAGAAATTGGTTAGCAAATTTTATGGTTGTATTTATCATATGGCCCCTTTTTGAAAAACAATTGTGTTTTTTTAATTCCTTAATTGTTGGTAAACACCTGAAGAGTCAGAAGAAAATGTAAATGCTATTTTGAAAACTTTGAGGGGTGGGGGACATTTTTAAATTGGGGTGATGTATGCTAGTTTCTAATATATAGGCTCCTCAAAGTCACTTTAGAATTAAATTGGTTGTTTAAAAAAAAAAAATTATATATTAACCCCTTAACGACCAGCCCATAGTGTTTTTACGTCCTCCCGAAGTGGGCTCTATTCTCTGAGGACGTAAAAACATGCTTCCTGCAGAGAATAATGCCCCTCGGGCTGTGGACGTGACAGCTCCATGCTGTCGGTGTCCGCAGGTAGCTGACAGCATGGAGCTGTCATCCCGGGCTGTTCGGAGCCCCCCCCGGCATTGCGATCGGCGCTATGCAATGGATAGCGCCGATCGCAAAAAAAGTAAATAAAAGTACATAAAAGTTAAAGATTCAGCTGCTCTGATGGATCGGATCCATCGGAGCAGCTGAAATTACTCACCGAGGTCTGGCACGCTGCTCCCCGCTCTCCTGCCGCTCCGGGGCCCGAAGCCGGTCTTCTGCGCATGCGCGCCAGGCGGCATTACGTCAGCCGCATGCGCGGAAGGCCCGGCGGCGCGGGAGATTTAAAATCTCCTGGCTCCCGGCTCCTGCAGGTAGCCGGGAGGCAGGAGATGTCAGCGGGGACTGCGGTGAGCGGTCCCCGGTACCGCGATCGCCGTTATCCAATGGTTAGCGGCGATCGCGAAAAAGTTAAAAAAAAGTTTTAAAAAAGTCAGTTTCACCTCCCCTCATGGATCGGATCCATGAGGGGAGGTGAAAATACTCACCCCCAGTCCTCAGCGGTGTCCCGATGTCCCGGGACCCGAATCCCCGTCTGCGCATGCGCGCCCGATGATTGACATCGGGCGCGTGAACAGACGGGCTCGAGCCCCGGGAAATTTAAAATCCCTCTGCTTCTGGCTGCCATGTGTAGCTAGGAGCAGAGAGATTATACCGGGGACATGATCACTGTCATCCAATGGATGACAGTGATCATGTAAAGTGAGAAAAAAGTGTAAAAAAGTAAAAAAAAAAAAAGTAAAAAAAAGTTTTTAAAAGTTTAAAAAGCGTACGTTTCATCTCCCCTCATGGATCATATCCATGAGGGAGGATGAAAGTACGTACCTAAGGCCCCCAGATTTATCCGCGGACCTTACCACAGCTTCTGCACACGCGCCCGTCGCCAAAATGGCGGGCGCATGCGCAAAAGCTGTGGATTGCCAGGATAATTTAAATTCTCCCTGCTCCTGGCTACAAAACGTAGCCAAGAGCATGGAGATTTAATGGGGGTCCGCGGTGAGCGGTTCCTGTTCACGGATTCCGCATGCGTCTGATCCGCGGTAATACGCAGATCAATCGCATTGGATTACACAATTCCGCTCACATTAGCGGGTCAGAATTGCGTAATCCACTCGCAGAAAAGAGAACGCAGCAGGTTCTATTTTACTGCGGATATCGGCAACATAGAGCCCATTGTGCTCCATGGTCATGGATATACCCGCAGTCCATACGCAACTACATTGTATAC
The DNA here is from genome assembly GCF_035609145.1 of Eleutherodactylus coqui. NCBI lineage: Eukaryota > Metazoa > Chordata > Amphibia > Anura > Eleutherodactylidae > Eleutherodactylus > Eleutherodactylus coqui. The sequence goes on along the minus strand of NC_089838.1, from coordinate 68,976,478 downwards.
GGGCTGCGGGTACCCATGTCATCGCTAAGCGATGGTGCGGGAAATACAAACAAAGGTGTACTGTGCATGACCGCCTGTGTGAGTAGGCAGTTATGCGCAGTACACTACGCAGCCGTACGCAGGGTCACAGCCGGGCTCACAGATGGGATCCGCTGTGGGCCTCCGCAAGCGGATTCCGCCTGCACCCGCATGAGCCCGGCGTTATTCAGACCGCTACCTGTGATACGTATTTTACAAGAAGCCCCGGGAACGCTCGCTTTCCTGCAGTTCCAGGAGCACCTTGTTGAGCGCCTTCTGTGTGAGACCGCCGCACCTCAGCGGGCTTACGGAGACTCACGGAACGCCACTTTTTACACCCCATACCCGCCACTGAGGTCATGAAATACCCCCAAAAAGCATTAGAGGAGGGGGGGGGGGGGATACCCGGTTTTATTGCCCCATGGGCCCATTCCAACCAGCCTCCGTAATTACCCCTGTCTTCGGAAATACTACACAGTTCACATTTTTACTTTTATCTAAGATTTGCGAACGCCAAAAAGGGCGCGGAGGGGGAGGGGGGGAATTTTTAGGGAGTCAATCTTTATTCTGTACAAATAAGCAATGGGGCCTGGAATTTATTCAGTTGTGCCCTAAAATCCAACAGGTGTTCCGTCCTTTATAGGTCTTGCCATGCGTCCTGTAAGTAGATTAGGGCCACAATGGGTATGTTTCTGAACTCGGGACAAACGGGGGTATCCATTTTGGGGTGAACGTCTTCATTCCTATGTGCACTGTACAAAAAAACTGTTTTTAAATTGAAAAAATTGCCAAAAAAATTGAAAATCGTAACTTTTTCCTTCTGCTTTGCTTAGATTCATTCAAATACTGTGGGGTCAAAATACGCAGTACACCCCTAGATGAATTCGTTAAGGGGTCTAGTTTTCAAAATGGGGTCATTTGAGGGGGTTCTTTATAGTTTTGGCCGCTCAATGGCTCTATAAGTGGGCAATGGGGCCTGAAATTTATTCAGTGGTACCCTGAAATCCAACGGGTATTCCTTTCATTGTAGGCCTAGCCATGGGTCCTGTAAGTCTATTAGGGCCACAATGGGTATGTTTCTGAACACGGGACAAACAGGGGTATCCATTTTGGGGTGAAAGCCTTCATTTATATGTGTGCTGTACAAAAAAAACTGTTTTTAAATTGACACAATAGCCCAAAAAATGAAAATCCTATTTTTTTCCTTTTGCTTTGCTTAAATTTATTCAAAAACTGTGGGGTCAAAATATGCAGTACATCCCTAGATAAATTCGTTAAGGGGTCTAGTTTTCAAAATGGGGTCATTTGTGGGGGTTCTATATGGTTTTGGGCGCTCAAGAACTCTACAAGTGGGCAATGGGGCCTAAAAGGACTTCAAGCAAAATCTATGTTCTGAAAGCCACCAATTACTCCTTTTATTTTGGGCCCCGTTGTGCATGCGGACATAAGATTAGGGCCACAATGGGTATATTTCTGAAAACAGCACAAACAGGGGTATCCATTTTGGGGTGTAAGTCTTCCTTCATATGTGTGCTGTACAAAAAAAGCTGTTTTTAAAATGACAGAATTGCCAAAAAAACAAAAATCCAAATGTTTTCCTTTTGCTTTGCTTGAATTTATTCAAAAACTGTGGGGTCAAAATGCGCAGTACACCCCTAGATAAATTCGTTAAGGAGTCTAGTTTTCAAAATGGGGTCATTTGTGGGGGTTCTCTATGGTTTTGGGCACTCAAGAACTCTACAAGTGGGCAATGGGGCCTAAAAGGACTTCAAGCAAAATTTGTGTTCCGAAAGCCACCGGTCGCTCCTTTCATTTTGAACTCCGTTGTGTATCCAGACATAAGATTAGGGCCACAATGGGTATGTCTCTGAACACGGGACAAACAGGGGTATCCATTTTTGGGTGTAAGTCTTCCTTCATATGTGTGCTGTACAAAAAAAGCTGTTTTTAAAATGACAGAATTGCCGAAAAAACGAAAATCACAATTTTTTCCTTTTGCTTGGTTTGAATTCATTCAAAAACTGTGGGGTCAAAATATGCAGTACACCCCTAGATAAATTCCTTAAGGGGTCTAGTTTTCAAAATGGGGTCATTTGTGGGGGTTTTCTATGGTTTTGGGCGCTCAAGAACTCTACATGTGTGCTATGGGGCCTAAAAGGACTTCAAGCAAAATTTCTGTTTTGAAAGACACTGACTACTCCTTTCATTTTGGGCCCCGTTGTGGACTCAGATATAACAATAGGGCCACAATGGGTATATTTCTGAACACGGGAGAAATAGGGGTATCCATTTTGGGGTGTAAATCCTGATTTTCATGTAAACTATAGGAAAAAAATATGTCTTTAAAATGACAGATTTGCAAAAATATGAAATTTTACTTTTTCTCCTCTAAATTGAATTAATTCCTGAAAAAAAACTGTGGGGTCAAAATACTCATGACACCCCTCAGTGAATACATTAAGGGGTGTAGTTTTTAAAATGAGGTCATTTGGGGGGGTATCTATTATTCTGACACTCATGAGCCTTTCCAATCTCGGCTTGGTATAGGAAAACAAAGTGTTCCTCAAAATGCTAAAAAGTAATGTTAAATTTGTACGTCTCCTAAATAGTTAAAAAAAAACGAAAGTTTTTCCAATGTGCGCCCAAAATAAAGTAAACGGGTGGAAATATAAATCTTAGCAAAAATTTCTATATTATGTTTGCACATATTTAAGATATTGCAGTTGGAAATGTGAAAAAATGACGATTTTTTCAAAATTTTCCCAATTTTGGCGCTTTTAATAAATAAACACAATTTCTAGCGGTCTATTTTTTCCGCCTAAATGAAGCACAACATGTGGCGAAAAAACAATGTCAGAATCGCTTGGATATGCAAAACCTTTCTGGTGTTTTTCCATGTTAAAGTGACACATGTCAGATTTGCAAAATTTGGCCTGGTCATTAAGGCGCAAACAGGCTTGGTCACTAAGGGGTTAATAATAATAATAATAAAAGGACACTTACAAAATGATGCCAACATAAAGTTCACATATGGTAAATGCTATTTATTAACTATTTTGTGTTGTATGAGTATCTATTTTGCAGGTCGAAAAATTTAAATTTAGGATTTTTTAAAATAAATAAATAGGAAACGTACTGACTAAACTGTAATACTAATATAAAGTGCAATATGTCACAAAAAAATCCCATAAATACTTGGACATGTAAAAGCAATCCAAAGCTATTACAACATAAAGTAACATGTCAGATTTTTGAAATGGGGTTTTGTCAAGGAAGCCAAAAGTAGTTTTAACGGTAATGGATTAAACCGGGGCTGATGAAGAGACCTAAGAAGTCTCAAAAATTTGCCAAAGTATTTGTCCTGTTTTTTTTCAGTTAGCTATTAAATGGTTTTAACAACTGAGGATACACAGCTCTGCATACTGTGCAGCTGCCCAGAATGGTAATGCAGGCAAAGTTCCAACTCATTTGAATGTAAACTATCTGCAGGACCATTGTTGACTGCTACAGAGTGTACAGAACTGTACTTTTTAAGTATATGGCAGCTCCATGCAGCTCTGATGAATAACCGATCGAGGGGGCACAGGATCCGGACCCCTGCTGATCTACTATGGATGACCCCAGCATAAGTCATCAGTAGTTCAGAGCTGGAAAACTTCCTTAATGTGGACTGCTGTGTTGCTGTATATAAGACAAACATCTGCTTCATTCCAACATTTACTACATATAAAACTCAAGATGCACAGTAATGGGGTAATTACACTTGCAGTAACACACTTGTTTTGTCCCCATGGTTAGGGGGACGGAGTTTCTAACCTTTGCCTTGGAGCCCTGTGATTATTTTGATATTTACTTCTTTCTTAAAGGGCTTGTCCCATAACTACATATTACAATGTGATTCTTGGAGGGGGTGAGAGGATGTATAATAGCTCAATTTACAACTTTTTATGCCTTATCTGGCCACTCCATGACCTGGAAATATAATAGCATTCCTGTTATGTAGTCAAATAAGTGTCAATCACACCACATACACAAACTCCCGATATCTTTTTCGAATTCCACATGAACGTGCGCTCTCGGATTATCTGCATTAGAGTATTTTAGGGGAATAAGTTGCTGCCAAATAACTCATCTAGAGGAAAAACTAAAATTCAACATATCCAAGAACACTTCTCCGTAATAGCAGACATCAGAGGACGGATGAGTTCTGCTCATCAGATCATTGGCTCATCTCATGGAAATCTTTGCCTTCGGACAAGGTTAGAGGAAGTGTAACTCCTGGGTCAATTCCTAACCACCGTATGATATATGTCCAGTGGTGTGATTGTAGTATTATACTACATTGAATAATCTAAGTGCACTTTTTAATGTGTTGCGATAAACAAATTAAATGTGTAAGGCGGAATGTATTTTACGACAGTAAGAATACAGAACCATGAATGGATTTCCTATGCTTCTGACCAACTGAACAAGAAAAGTCAATTAGTACGGAATACAAGCTTTTATGTTTACCTATAAAATAGACATTTACACACTGCCCTAAAAAATGTATCCACTCTAATGCAGTTCTGGGCAGTTAACCATACAATTATGTGGGTTTATCCAAGATTACTCAGTTTATGGTGACACAAAGCAAGATTTACATGGCAATAAGGCAGTGAAGTAGGCTGATAGCTATGACCATATGTATCTTGTATCATATATATTGATATATACTGTATACACAATAAATAGAATCTAAATACGGACATAAAGCCTTCCCTGATTACTTATATTGCTGACTATGCTGTTCCTTTTAAAAGCAAGCAAGGCATTCCTTATTAATCTGCTCAGAAGGTTCACACCCGCCAGAGCAACAATTTAGCCGGATAAAATGCATGATTCAATTATTCAGTCAATAGTTTCTTACAGTAAACACAGTGGAGTCAGAATGGGAAAAATAGTATCGATTCTAAAATACAATATCTGTATACAAAATTAGAGCATGATGATTTCTACGCTGAATTATTTATGTATCCGTTCCTGAGAATGTAAAAAAAAAAACTTATCTTCATTAAAGGGGGTTTCCAGCTCTAAAACGTTGCAACTCGGGACCCTTAACGATCACCTGTTCTGTGGACTGCTGTCAAAGTATATGGAACGGGAAGTAGATAGCTCCATCCACACTGCAGTAGCCCAACGAACAGCTGATCAGCAAGGGACTCTCTTGGCAGATCCCAGTGATAACCTATTGATGATCTATCCTGAGGATAGACCCTCAAAACCCCTTTAATACGTAGATATATCCGACTTATTTCGTTTCCCTCTGAGTGGTGTTTTCAGTGATCTCCTCACTTCCCAAGATAGATGAAGCTGGAGTTCCTCATGGGTTTTTACAATAGCTATGCTATGCATGACCTCACAGACACCCATAGGGCCCTACATGAAGGGGCCGTTACTGTTTCTCTTGACTGACACTGCTATTCAACATGTTTGCAACATGTTTTCTTTTTCCTTTTAGGGCCCCAGACTGGATTGTCCCCTGATTCAGTCCATAAGGGATTCCAGATTTCTTATATCAAACTGTGCTTATTGTATATCCCCTGCTCCATGCACACAGGCAGGGAAGTGAGCAGCGACAGTAAAAAATGAAATCATGTTAGAGATGTTCTGCCTCGGTTATCTAGCAATCACAATTTGACTCAATTAGCATTTAGCATCATGGAGACAGGAATAATGGGTGCAGAACATTTAGAGAAAGTCACTGAGCGGAAAGTCCGAAAACAGGGCCTGCTTGTGTTTATATGCATCTAAATGTAAGCCACAGCCTGGTGGTCTAGGCTGAGACCTAAAGTACAAATAGATGGACAGGCAGAATATCACCACATGGACAACTCAGGTAACTCAACTGTCTTACTCTTGTGACAGCATAAACATTGCAGTGAAACAACTCTCAGTTTGGTGATGTACTAACTAGCTTAAATTGGTTGTCTCGCGAAAGCAAGTGGGGTTCAGCACTTCTGAATGCCCATATTAATGCACTTTGTAATATACATCGTGCATTAAATATGAGCCATACAGAAGTTATTCACTTACCCACTCCGTTGCTGGTGTCCCCGTCTCCATGGCTTCGTCTAATTTCAGCGTCTAATCACCGGATTAGACGCGCTTGCGCAGAAGGGTCTTCTCCCTTCTGGTCGGTCCGGGCACGAGCTGCATTTTGGCTCCGCCCCCTTCTACGCGTCATCACGTAGCTCCGCCCCGTTACGTGTGCCGATTCCAGCCAATCAGGAGGCTGGAATCGGCAATGGACCTCACAGAGCCCACGGTGCACCATGGGAGAAGACCCGCGGTGCATCGTGGGTGAAGATCCTGGCGGCCATCTTGGAGGAAAAGAAGGAAGAAGTTGCAGAGAGGGGATTCGGGTAAGTAAAATTTTTTTTTTAATTTCAACACATCCCTTGGGTTTGTCCTGCACTGAACGGGGGGCCTATGCAAAAAAAATTTAAAAAAAACGGTTCGGCGCGGGACAACCCCTTTAAGTACATCTAAAAGAGTCTCCAAGGAGGAGTCCAGCTTAATGGAAAGTCTCATCAAAGTCCTTGCTGGCCCAACATACATTTGGTCTTCAGCTAGTGTTGTCACCTGGCTGGTAAAATACAGCCCTGTCTGGTATTTTCACTGGATGCTCAGTGCCAGTAAAAACTCTGCAGTATAAACAGATAAAACAATGCAAAGTTTATCAGCTGAGATGTAAGTTACATATGTATTTTGGAGTACTGTACAAGGGGCTATGTGTTGATTTAGAGTCAAATCACACACTGTGTTAGACTGCGTTCACATCTGCTCTAGGGCTCAGTTTAGGATCTCCGTTTTTGGAAACAATCAATGATCCCCACTATACCAGGGTCAATCTCCATGGCAATAGACCTACAGTGATATCATTCTATCTAGTCTACCACTCACTGGTTTTCTGTCAATATGACAGCAGAGATCTGGCCAAGGCACAGATGACGTAATATGATTCCAATCATGAGCCCTTCCTTCTTCATGCTGTTCTCTTCCCATCATTCTGGTGGAAGTTCATCTTAGTTTCATCTGTCCATGGAATATTGTTCCAGAGCTGGGCAACTTATTTAGTTCTTTTCTTTAGGTCTTTCTGTTCTTGAATGTTACCAGTGGCTTGAATCTTGAGATAAACCCTTTGTATTTGGTATAGAGTGTTAAGGCAGCAGAAATGCAGTCCTAAACTCTTGCTCATGACCTGAAGGTTGTGGATTCAATGCCCGCTTATGTCAGGTATCCGGCTCAAGGCTGACTCAGCCTTCCAACCTTCTGAGGTCGGTAAAATGAGTACCCATCTTGCTTGCAGGTAAAGATGACTGGGGAAGGCAATGGCAAACCACCCTGCAAAAACTGTCTGCCAAGAAAATGTCACAATGTGATGTCACACTAGGAGTCAGTAATGAATCGGGCTTGCACCAGGGGACTTTACCTTTACCTATTTACATTAATGAAGGTGTCACTTCCTTCAGAGTGTTCTTGGCTTGCCTATATGTTGTGAAGGGGCTTTTCTTTACAAAAGAAAGAACTGAGCAATCATCCTCTTTATTTATCTTCTGTTCTTTTCCAGGTCTATTGATGTTCCTGAGCTCATCCATGCTTTCCCGCTTTTTAAGAATGTACTACATTGTTGTTTTGGCCACTTCTAAAGTTTCTACTATGTCTCTGACAGATTGTTTCCAGCCTAATGATGTCCTTCTTCAGTTGCATTGACACTTCTTTAGATTGTATATTGAACAGCTACCAAATGTAAATTCAACACTTGAAATCAACTCTGGATCTTTTATCATCTAAATTTTTTATGAAATAATAAGGTAACCGGCCAAACTAGACCATGAAAATACTTATCATTCAATTGTTGAATTACTCTTTATATAACCAACGTGTATTGATAAAAAATTGAAGTAATTTTTAAGAAACCCATGACAATCTCTAGATGCAATTTTACATGCCCAGTCATAATACCACACCTAAAACCTATATTAACTGATATTAAAGGTGCGGTTAGGGCATAAGTAGAGATTCCCATACAAGGTGCCATCCAACCTAATGCCAGCTCTGTATGACTTAGTGTGTGTGCTTGTGTGTGTGTTCTGCCAAAGTTTGCAACTTGCAACTCTTAAAAAAATGTTAAAGACTGGTCCCACATCGCAATTTGCATCCAAAATAAAGCAGCTTTGCAAATAATCTTCACTACAAATTTCTAATTGTTTTGTTCTATAGTTCCTCTGAGTTTTCATGGTAACAGACAACAAACAAATTCTATGTAGTCTGATTCTAGTTCTCTGGTGATTGTAGCTGATTCTCGAATATGAGGACCAATGAGGATGGAGCCCAATATCAAGTCAGGAAAATCTGTGTACAGCGCTGCAGAATATGCATGTGTTATAGAAATGAGTAAATTAAATAAAATTATTTTTCAGTGAATCGGTTCCAATCTACCAAATGTATGTTAGCAATAAGTAGTGTACATATGGGAGAGAGTCTGGCTGCAGGGTCAGACTACACAATGTTTGTTCTGTCTGTCACCATGGAAGCATATAGTTCTGCATTGCAGCTACAAAATAAAACAACTGGAAATTTGTAATTTAACCTTGCAGATAAATTATTTCTTTTCGTTTACATGGATGCTTTTATCATGTGACAGTCATTATAATGCTGAGTGACTGCTGCGATACTAAGGCTGATGTATAGCTCTAGCCTAATGGGTTCCTTCGCCACATATATTCCCTTGCTATTATTTGTGCATGATAAAAGCATTATAAATGAAGCTATGGTAAATGACATACCCTATGATATACTGTATCTTCAGGTCTCAACTCATTGTTTTTTAATAGAGACACCATGGAGATGGTCATTGTCATGGCATTGATCAATCTCTACCTTTATTCTGCAGTGATGTCCAAGTTTGCACGCACGTGTGAGCTTTCATCGATTGCTTTCCCAGATTTTTGTATACAGGAGTGAATAGTGTAGTCTGATTGCTTTTTTATTGCTATAGAGGAAAACCAAAATAGCTGGTAGTTTAATTGATTCTGTCATTTATGGTATTTTTCAACCACAGGCTAGAAAAAAAACAAGCCTAGTTTACAGAACTTAAAATGTAATTATATATTTGTGTTCATATTTCTCAGCAGTTGGAGATAAGCTATTCAAAGATTTAACACAGCTGATATTTATGATAGTAATAGAAAAATAATATACTTTACTGTTGCAAATTAAGTACTCATGCAATACCCCAGTACACTTATTGTGCGTATGGCTGGAGGCCTAGTCCTTGTCACGGTGACGCCACACTCTAATTAGACTTTCCGAATGATATGCCGCAGAAATAACGGGGGCGAGTCCAGTAATTTAGTAATCCGAGAGTGAGCAGATTTACTAACTGGAATAATTTGCAATCAACAGAGTGGATTATGGTACTTGGTGAAAATGCAGTTGAAGACGAATACAGGTGCAGCAAGCAGGCAAAGTACAGTTGCAATGATGATGCTTGAACTTCAACCCTCTCTCTATTATATTTACTGTGGATGGAAGAACTAGACAATTTCCCCACTATAAGACTTGACTGAAGAAATGGTTTAGATAAACTAAAGAATAACTGAAGCAGAAGCATAAATAGCTAGAAGACTGATCACAGCTTTGATTTCACTGGAAAGTTATGACTCACTATTTTTGTAGAAGTTGATTTCGGAGAGATGCTTCTCTTCCTCTGCTGTGGGATGCCAAGGGAATGGGTGTTAACTGCGTTTGACCTTGGGGCAAAACAAGCTGCACTCCTTGCTCTCACTGTCTGATGTCCTCCTCCTTCCTGACTCTGACAATGACTGACTAACTGCTCTCACTCCCTTCTATTTATCACCTCTCTCTTTCCTTCCTGCACTTTCTGAACTACTTCTCCTGCATAGGGACTAATAGAGCTGCTTCCTTGCCCTTGGGCTCTGCACCAGTAATATTAAACCTGACTGTCAGCCAATGATGAGCCAGCTGACATCAGGGATGAGTTCATTGCTCAGAGCACACGGGAGATACACAGGGTCTCTCCCACAGATGGCCCCTTCTGTATCCAAGGATGGCATCAAATGTGAGTTTAATACATTCAGGGAGCTGTCCGGCGGGTTGAAAGTTACCATATTAAGTCTATGGACAGCGCTGCTGTGCTTCAGGCATGCACTGGAATGAGTGAAGTGCTGCTAAGCAATGCAGCATACACTGTTAAGCTGCACCATACACTGCCCAACCAAGAGTGTTAGAGAGACAGAGAGAGAGAGAGCAATAAAGAAAGACACAGGGAGAGCGATAGAGAAACAGACAGAGGAAAAGTGACAGAGAAACAGAAAGAGAGCGGTAGAGAGAAAGAGAGAGCAGTAGAGAGACAGACAAAAAGAGAGAGCAATGGAGAGGAATAAAGAGACAGAGATAGAGACAGAGGGCGATAGACAGACATTAAAAGCAAATTAGGGAGAAACAGAGAGAGATAGCAATAGAGATACAGACAGAAACAGACAGAGAAAGAGCCATATAAAGACAGAGAGAGCGATAGACAGACAGAATGAGGGCAATAGACAGACAGAATGAGAGCGATAGGCAGACAGAGAGAGCAATAGAAAGACAGAAAGAGAGAGAGTGATAGAGAGACCCAGAGAAAGCGATAGAGAGACATAGAGAGAGCAATAGAGAGACATAGAGAGAGCGATAAAGAGACAGAGAGAGAGCAATAGAGACAGAAAGAGAGAGTGATAGAGAAAGCAAGAGACAGACAGAGAGGGACAGACAGAAAGAGAACGAAAGAGACAGACAGACTGAGAGATAAAGCGATACCGAGACAGAAAGAGGGAGACAGAGAGAAACAGACAGAGAGTGAGAGACAGACAACAAAAGAGACAGAGAGAGAGGCAGACAGACAGAGAGACAAACAGAAAGAGGAACAAACAGAGAGAAAGAGATAGACAGTGTGAGAGACAGAGAGACAGACAGATAGAGAGAGACAGACAAACATAGAGAAAGAGAGGCAAACAGGAGAGAAAGACAGACAGACAGAGAGAGAGAGACCTGTAGGCTTTTTTATATTAGATATCTGCTCTAAATACAAAGTGACCCTCTAAATAATCACCTAACCAAGCAGATTTAGAATTTCACAGCCACCGCTTTTGAAACATTTTATGTTCGCATAGCAAACATCAGGTCAATCTAGTAATACAAATATCTGTGCATATTGCAGTGTAAGGTGTGTATGGATTGGCAGGCAACCTCCTTGTATTCTGCTATCTCCTTCCCCTCAATACTTTGTGTTTCATAGCCATCAAAAATATTGAAATCTTGACGTGAATAAAGTCAATAAGGTCCATCACTATCTGTCTCCAGCCATTGCAAAAACTGCTTTAAACCTGTATCTTTGCTGTGCAGGTTTCCATCTTGAGAATATAAAAGAAAAACTCACGTTATCGCTTAGCAGCAGTGCGGAAAATACAAACATTAAAAAAAGAAACTGTACTATGCATGATCGATGGCGAGCCGTGGCGGTCATCCGCAATACAGGAAAATTCAGGTACGCAGCGTATTTATGCTGAACCAGCCCTTAGAAAAGAAAGTCATGCAATCAAAACAATTAAGCGCCACTGAAAATTAGGTGCATTTGGAAAATGTACAAACTTTGAGTTGTTTACAAAAAACAGTTAATTAATATAAATAATTCAACACAACTAATATAACAAGTGATTTTTTGAAATTCAACATAAAATGTCACTTTTAATGACTACTGCAGTCTCTGAATTATTCAACCCCTTCATGAAAAGCGTCTTTAGTACTTGGTAGAGTATACTTTAGTTTGTTATGGCCTGCAGTAAATGTGAAGCATAGCCAGGCACCAGCTTCTGACAGCGTCCCTGGGGAATCTTTGCCCATTCTTTATGGGCCATCGCCTCCAGTTCACCAATATTCTTGGGTTACCGTGTATCTCTAGGAACTTTGAATGCCTTTGCTATCTTTTGTATTATTTTCCTTGTTTTTGCAAGTCAAAAATCTCTTAATTTTTTGAACCCCTCTTATATATTTCTAAAATGCAATCAAGTATCACAGTCAACAAACCGCTAGGCAGTCCAGGTATTTAACATATGCTGTCATGAGGAATCTATTCAGGCAGTTGAATAATTTTGAAACTATAGCAGTCAATAAAAGTTGCACATTTTGTTAAATTTGAAGTAGCATTTTCTGTTACATTTAGTGAACCCATTAGTTTTATTGAGTTATTTAACCCTTTCCAATCCACTGTCTGACGTCTGAAGACATTCTGATTGAAGGCTGTACAGCTCTGATGTCGGAAGACGTCCAGCAGGGTATTCTTACTGTATATTACTGGCCGCTCTGTTGTCGGGGGGCCTCTCCAGCATGTAAGAAAGAGAAAGCCCCATAGGAAACCCTGAATCCAAAATTGGATTGCAAAGGGTTAAATTGTTCCAGTTTGACTGTTTTTTTCTATTTTGTAAACAGCTGGAAGATGTTCAGTTTGCCAAATAAACCTAATTTGCAATGGGGGTTGAATAGTTTTGAATGCAAGTGTAGATGCCTTTGCTACGCCTTATGAAATTATTCTAACTTGATAAAGCTTGTACTTGAGGCATCTGCATAGCTTATTCAAAGAATTATGAGAATTACAGTATTATGAAGATTGTTACTATTCCTGAATCCTTCATTTATTTGTATATTACTAAATCATGTTTTGTTTTTAAACCAGTAAAATATTACTTTATATCACTAAAGTTGCCCTTCTATAAGAAACGCACCACGGCGTCGAGTGATTGTTACTAACATTTATGCTATATGCTTATTAGAAAATACAAAATGCAAAACAGACCTGTATCTGATCTCTTAACGCAACCCCCCAGTCACAGGAAAAAAAACTTATCCAGGGACTAGAGGGGGCAGTATTACCCTCTGCCGTGATTTCTCCCCATTCTGCCAACAATCTGCTTCTTTCTGGGGCCTCTTCATTCTTCCAACATGGCCGTGGCAATTCTTAGGTTATTAGATTCACATTGAGTATTGGTGGCATTGTCTAAGACATTACAGGCTGCTCTGACTGGCCAGCATTGATCACGCGAGCAGCACTGGTCAATCTGAATGCAGTGTGCATTGAGTAGTGACCAGATTGCCCTGCCCATGTTATAAGAAAGAAGGGCCCCAGAAAGAAGTGAATCAGTGGCGGGGCGGGGAGAAACTATGAGAGGTAATATAACTCTTGCAGATTTACACTTAGCATTTGTACCATGAAACCCTGGAATCTGAGATAACTTGCAACAGTAATCAAAACTTTTAGTTGAGTGAATGTTGGTCACAGCTTTTTTAAACTTAATCTTAGTCACAGATTTTGTAAGGCACCTTAAGACTTGGACACTAACTTGGAAGCGGTATGTTAGCAGCTGGACTCCCAACAGACAAGTCCATTTTCCAAGTTGCAATATCCTCATTTTAGTAGGGCTAACTGCCAATTCTGCCTTGACAAAGATGAAAAAAGCTGATAATCAAACCAACTGCAATATAAAACAGTATGGATACTCAATAAATGCATGAATACAAAAACACTAAATTCCACCTTTAACAAAGAAATTGGGAGGACCAGAGGGACAAAGTTGACTCTGGAACCAGCAGGGTAAAAAGGAAAAGGAACTATATCTGTATAAACAATCAAACAATCAGAGCAATGTTTTTCCAACGGGGTCCGCCTATATATAGTCATAATAAAGAGCACATGGAGCTCATACTCATCTCTCCATGCTGGTGCCGTGCCTACAGCTATGGTCTCCTAGCTGATATTATCCTTATAGGCTGCAATCAGAATAAGCCATCTTCAAACAAAGTACTGCAGCCAATGACAGAGCTGAGTGATCATGGCTGAGCTGTATCATTGGCTGCAGCAGCAAGTTTACAAGACGTCACAGGATGACTGCAGCCTGTAAACAAACAACACAGCGGAAACTGGTAGACACCAGCGGGAGGCCAGTTAGAAGTGGGGAGAATTGTGTATTACAGTTAGGGCCAGAAATATTTGGACAGTAACACAATTTTCGCGAGTTGGGCTCTGCATGCCACCGCATTGGATTTGAAATGAAGCCTCTACAACAGAATTCAAGTGCAGATTGTAACGTTTAATTTAAAGGGTTGAACAAAAATATCTGATAGAAAAGTAGGAATTGAACACATTTCTTTACAAACACTCCACATTTTAGGAGCTCAAAAGTAATTGGACAAATAAACATAACCCAAACAAAATATTTTTTTTTCAATATTTTGTTGCGAATCCTTTGGAGGCAATCACTGCCTTAAAGGGGTTGTCCCGCGGCAGCAAGTGGGTCTATACACTTCTGTATGACCATATTAATGCACTTTGTAATGTACATTGTGCATTAATTATGAGCCATACAGAAGTTATCAAAAGTTTTATACTTACCTGCTCCGTTGCTAGCGTCCTCGTCTCCATGGTGCCGACTAATTTTCGGCCTCTAATGGCCAAATTAGCCGCGCTTGCGCAGTCCGGGTCTTCTGCTGTCTTCAATGGGGCCGCTCGTGCAGAATGCCGACTCCGTGTAGCTCCGCCCCGTCACGTGCCGATTCCAGCCAATCAGGAGGCTGGAATCGGCAATGGACCGCACAGAAGCCCTGCGGTCCACAGAGAGACAGGATCCCGGCGGCCATCTTCAGCAGGTGAGTATGAAGACGCCGGACCGCCGGGATTCGGGTAAGTACTACCCGGTGTGTTTTTTTAACCCCTGCATCGGGGTTGTCTCGCGCCGAACGGGGGGGGGGGGGGGGGGTTAAAAAAAAAACAACCCGTTTCGGCGCGGGACAACCCCTTTAAGTCTGGAACCCATGGACATCACCAAACGCTGGGTTTCCTCCTTCTTAATGCTTTGCCAGGCCTTTACAGACGCAGCCTTCAGGTCTTGCTTGTTTGTGGGTCTTTCCGTCTAAAGTCTGGATTTGAGCAAGTGAAATGCATGCTCAATTGGGTTAAGATCTGGTGATTGACTTGGCCATTGCAGAATGTTCCACTTTTTTGCACTCATGAACTCCTGGGTAGCTTTGGCTGTATGCTTGGGGTCATTGTCCATCTGTACTGTGAAGCGCCGTCCGATCAACTTTGCAGCATTTGGCTGAATCTGGGCTGAAAGTATATCCCGGTACACTTCAGAATTCATCCGGCTACTCTTGTCTGCTGTTATGTCATCAATAAACACAAGTGACCCAGTGCCATTGAAAGCCATGCATGCCCATGCCATCACGTTGCCTCCACCATGTTTTACAGAGGATGTGGTGTGCCTTGGATCATGTGCCGTTCCCTTTCTTCTCCAAACTTTTTTCTTCCCATCATTCTGGTACAGGTTGATCTTTGTCTCATCTGTCCATAGAATACTTTTCCAGAACTGGGCTGGCTTCTTGAGGTGTTTTTCGGCAAATTTAACTCTGGCCTGTCTATTTTTGGAATTGATGAATGGTTTGCATCTAGATGTGAACCCTTTGTATTTACTTTCATGGAGTCTTCTCTTTACTGTTGACTTAGAGACAGATACACCTACTTCCCTGAGAGTGTTCTGGACTTCAGTTGATGTTGTGAACGGGTTCTTCTTCACCAAAGAAAGTATGCGGCGATCATCCACCACCGTTGTCTTCCGTGGACGCCCAGGCCTTTTTGAGTTCCCAAGCTCACCAGTGAATTCCTTTTTTCTCAGAATGTACCCGACTGTTGATTTTGCTACTCCAAGCATGTCTGCTATCTCTCTGATGGATTTTTTCTTTTTTTTCAGCCTCAGGATGTTCTGCTTCACCTCAATTGAGAGTTCCTTTGACCGCATGTTGTCTGGTCACAGCAACAGCTTCCCAATCCAAAACCACACACCTGGAATCAACCCCAGACCTTTTAACTACTTAATTGATTACAGGTTAACGAGGGAGATGCCTTCTGAGTTAATTGCAGCCCTTAGAGTCCATTGTCCAATTACTTTTGGTCCCTTGAAAAAGAGGAGGCTATGCATTACAGAGCTATGATTCCTAAACCCTTTCTCCGATTTGGATGTGGAAACTCTCATATTGCAGCTGGGAGTGTGCACTTTCAGCCCATATTATATATATAATTGTATTTCTGAACATGTTTCTGTAAACAGCTAAAATAACAAAACTTGTGTCACTGTCCAAATATTTCTGGCCCTAACTGTATGTTTACAGACTGGAGGAAAAAAACTTTTTGTTTTGGACAAACCCTTCAAACTTTTTTGCTGCTCATTGGACATAATCCTCAATCAGAGGGAAGAACAATTAAGAGAGGTTAGGTTGCAGGTAACTTGCATGCAGGTACCTGAGCACATCACTAAAAAGAGAACGCACCATAATTCCTAACAGTGAGGCGTCAAACTTGTCTGAACGCGAGTCACATGGACCAAGAGCAGGGAGACTGGATAATAATGAGGCCACGGTATAATGGAACCGCATTAACTTATATTAATCCTTTCTTACTGCTTGTTGTATGGTGTAAAAATGTCACTTGTGTTCATGATTCTGTTGTCCCTGTCAGAAACAAAGGTTCTGTACTGATGAAGGGACCATCAAGATAAAAAGTTTGAAAGAATAAAAGTCTTAAGGCCCTTTTACACACAACAATTATAGCTCGAAATTCGTTCAAACGTCCGAAAATGAGTCGTTACATGTAAATGCGCCATCGTGCACTTTTTATTTGAATGATGATTTTAAGGTGAATTTAAAATCCATCCTTCAGCCACAGAAAGACAAAGCAAAGACATTTATCTTTTAATAGACTGCATGCTGTTCTCCCCACGGCGTGTTTACATTAGCTGGGAGAGAACAATGCAATCTGAGGGCAGCCGCAAAGGAATGTGCTGCCAGCTGTTTACACATCTGGGCAGGTGTTTAAACACATGCTGGGCTCTGCAATCAACCTGTGCAGCCCTTTTACATGCAAATGAATATGATAAAGTGTTAATGGCCATTAATACTTTATGCAAATAGATCGCTAAATCTTTTAATCTTTCAGTCGTTTGAAAGATTATCTTTGCATGTCAAAGGGCCTTTAGGTCTGTTAGCAATTCTGCCAATGTATAGAACTTTTCCACAACTCTGATTGATAGCTGCAGCATTTGATCAGGGCACCCCTACAGCTGTTAATGATAGCTGCAGAGAAGCTCAATGGACGGGGAGGAGAGCCCTTCAAAGAGAACATATTCCTTTAAAATCATTTATAAAAGTGGCAGCAAAGTTTATTTTCCGACCACTGACGACTCTAAAAACATTGATAGATGAACATTTACACTCCATTACTCTGCCCCTACTTAGCACTATGCAAAATTGCTAAAAGAATCCCTTTAGGTCAAATATTAGCAATTAGTAAGTCAGATCGCAATAAGCCAGCAAACAGGTTTGGATTTATTTTGATTGTTGGGTCAAATGTGAGTTGTAATTTAACCACATCTGCTTACATTAGGATGTTATGTAAAGAGGATGCCAGATGAAGATAAAACAAATCACTGTATATGTACTACCATAATGTTATGTGATCAGATTGACGTCTTTAATTATTTCGGCTAATGCATCCTTTAACATTTTTAGTAGAAGATGAACAGAAGTGTTGGCCCTCACTAGAGTGAAAGGCCAGCACCAAAGAAGAAAGAAAAGGGTATATTTACTATTGGAATTGTGCCAGAATTCTGATTTAAGTGGATTCTTTTTTTCAGACAATGAATGTAAAGAAATTTACTATTGATTTGTGCTAAAAAGATCAGATGTTAAGTCTCCCTAGGCACTTTTCAAAACTGTCTAGAAAACTGGGCAGAACTTTTTTATTTGCATCTTTTTGAAAACCCACTAAAATTCCTCCAGTACTTACATACTGATGTAGAAATTCTGACTGCCATCAATTATAATAAACATGCTCAGATTGTCAACTGTGAAGATAGATCTGTATCTGTTATAGCAGCAGTAGAATAACCCATGGAGAAACTCTAATAGCTGACCATGGCCACCAGAGTGCTCAGAGCCACTGCAGGAAGGCAATTCTGGCACTAAGAGAAAAGTGGATAAAAACTTTTAGTTCTTCATTTTCATTTAAAATAAATTATTTCAGGCATAGAAGCTCCAACTTGGCTGCTGCGGATTTCTGCTCCATATCCCACATGTCTACACGCAGATATTAGAGCAGATGTTTGTGCGTCTTTGGGTGCATCTTGCAGAAACATTCAGCATATATGAAAGGTCCCTTAAAAAAGAAAAGGCAGAAAAAGCAAAAAGGGAAAAGAAGGAAAAAAGAAGACTAAAAGCAAAAGGAAACAGATTGCTTATTTTTTCTTCTTTTCCATCCTTTTTCTTTCTTATTTTTCCTTTTTCTTCTACTTTTTCCATCCTTTGTATTCTTCTACTTTTTTTTCATTCTTCTTCCTCCCTTTTTGTTTTTCACTTTCTTTCTTCTTTTTTATTTTACCCTCTTCTTTTTAAAAGCTATAAGCTTTTATTGTGGGATAACAATGGGTTTCCATGACAGGCTCGGGCCAATAGTAGGCTCCCAGGCTTTCCATGTCTTTCAGTCTCTAAGGGTTCATTTACATGGGTTAAATGTTGGGCAAACGATGCCTGACACTCATCCCTGTGTGTCCTCGCTCCCGTGCTCCTGCATGGGAGCTAAAAGTGCTGGCTCACTTACAGAGCAGCCAGCAGAGGGGCGGGGCGGCTGCCGGAGATTTCTCTCCTCTCGCTCCCCCAACCCTCTCCATTGACATAGCATAGCGGCCATTTAATGCTGAACTGCTGCTATTTACACTGAACGATGAGTGGTCAGATCATCGTCTATCGTTTATGCTGCACAAATGATGGCTGATGAGCTGATAACTCAACGTTCAGTGTAAATAGCAGCTGTTCAGTGTTGAACTGCCGCTATGTTATGTCAATGAAGCCGGGAGAGTGCGAAGAGAGAAATCTCCTGCAGCCTCCCCACTGAAAGCTAACGATACTAGCTCCCGTGCTAGTGCAGGGGAGCTAGTATGTGCGGGGACGTGTGTCAGGCATCGTTTGCCCAACATACGTCCCGTCTAAAAGCGCCTTTGGTGCTACCTGTGGCAGGGATTACAAGGTTAATAGGCTACTGTTAAAAGTACAATATACTTCAATATAGAAGTATTGCAGTATATTGTACAATCAATCAGAAGTTAGAAAGTTCTAGTCTTCACTAAAAAAATAAAAAAGTTTAATTAAATAAATAAACAAACTGTTCCAGTACACACATAAAAATATCAAAGAAAAAAAAAACCTAGTATCATTGTCTCCATAAAAGTTCAAACTATAATATTATTGCATTACATATCCTGTACAGAGAATGTTGTGCTAAACATACACAATGCCAGAATTGCATATTTTGGAGAGACCCATTGCCCAAAAAATGAATAAAAAGTGATCAAAGTCTTCTGTACCCAAAAATGGTAAAATTAAAAATTACAACTTCTTCCACAAAAACAAGTCCTCACACAGCCACATTGACAAAAAAGGAATAGAGATGAGTAAGCACCCAAGTGCTCGTTATTCGAGTCGAGCTTTTCGTTAAATTCGAGAGCTCTACTCGAGTAACGAACCCCATTGACTACAATGGGAGACTCAAGCATTTTTGTATGTGGGACGCCGGGTCCCGAGCGTTTTTTTCCCCCTTGGTTCGTGTGTTTTCTCTCTCTCTCTCTCCCCCCTGCCTGTCAGACAAAAAATTTGCCATTGACGCGCGTTGCGGCGAGGAGGGGCCAAAACAGGCACGTCACAGCAGGGAGGAGCCAACATCTGGGGCGGGGTCAAACATGGCTTGATGCTCGTTTAAGTAATGAGCACCATCGAGTATGCTAATACTCGAACGACCATCAAGCTCAGCAGAGTATGTTCGCTCAACTCTAGTAATAAAAAAGAATTATGAGTTTCAGAATATGTCGACAAAAATCTTTTTTTTAAGTAAGAGGGTTTTTATTCTTGTTTACTAGAGATGAGCGAACGTACTCGGTAAAGCACTACTCGTCCGAGTAATGTGCTATATCCGAGTACCTCCCCGCTTGTCCTGAAAGATTCGGGGAGCGCCGCGGAGCGGGGAGCTGCAGGGGAGAGCGGGGAGGAACGGAGGGGAGATCTCTCTCTCCTTCTCTCCCGCCCGCTCTCCCCTGCTCCCCGCCGCAACTCACCTGTCAGCAGCGGCGCTCCCCGAATCTTTCAGGACGAGCGGGGAGGTACTCGGATAAAGCACATTACTCGGACGAGTAGTGCTTTACCGAGTACGTTCGCTCATCTCTATTGTTTACAAATAAAATTGGTATCACTGTAATTGTGCTGACCTGAACGATAAAGTGAACATGTGTTTTACTGCAACAAGCATGCTGTTAAAATTCATCATGCAGACGTGCGTGTTTATGTGCGTACAATTGTGCGCACATAACCACGCGTCTATTAGAACCATTAGTTCCCTATGCTGTGTTCACAAGTCCGTGTTTTACAGGCATGCAAATGTGTGTACCTGCAAAACATAGGACATGCATGCACGCATCGGTCCATGCTGTGCATCAATATTCCCCGCAGGGAGTCCCCTTGTCACTGAACACTGTAAAGAATTCCTTGTCAGAGCTGTGACAGCTGTGGCACAGGATCACAATGTTCTCACATTGCTTTCAATGGGATGCAAGCAACCATTACAGTGATTTTCAAGGAAGGGCTTTAAAAAAAAACCCTTCCCTGAAAATCATCCCTGGCTTGTGTAAAAAAATTAAAAAAACATATACTTACCTCTTGGCCACTGTTG
Organism: Eleutherodactylus coqui; assembly: GCF_035609145.1. Classification (NCBI taxonomy): domain Eukaryota; kingdom Metazoa; phylum Chordata; class Amphibia; order Anura; family Eleutherodactylidae; genus Eleutherodactylus; species Eleutherodactylus coqui. The sequence goes on along the minus strand of NC_089838.1, from coordinate 68,955,600 downwards.
GGGCTCAGGTGAGTCTTCTTTGCTTGGTCCCCGGCAGTGTAGTGAAGTTATTTCAGCAGGTGGGAATTTAAAATCCCCGCCTGCTGAAAGGGCTGTATCTGATTGGCTGAGTGCTCAACCAATCAAAGGCAGTGCTCAGCCATTCTTTGAATGAATGAATGAACTCAATGAATGGCTGAGCTCTGCCTTTGATTGGCTGAGCGCTGTGACCAATCACAGGCAGCGCTCAGCTGTCATTCAATGAGTGGTTGAGCGCTGCCTGTGATTGGCTGAGCGTTCAGCCAATCAGATACAGCCCTTTAAGCAGGCTGGAATTTTAAATCCCCGCATGCTTAAAGAACTTCACTACACTGTCGGGAGATAAAACGGCTAGACACGCGTGACCCCCAACAGTGGCAGAGAGATAAGTATTTTTTTTTTTTTAGTTTTTACACAAGCCAGGGATGATTTTCAGGGAAGGGCTTATATTTAAAGCCCTTCCATGAAAACCCCTGCAGGGCTTGCCAGCAGCCCATTGCTTTCCATGGGCACGGACCTGCATTCACCTGTGTTTTGGCACATCTGTGGACGCACGGATTTGAACGAGGCCTAACAGCAATGGCACAATTATGTTTTTTTTTATTTCCGCTCACTTAACATTTTTTAAGAGGTATGCAATATATATAAATACTATATTAAATAGTACATACAGTTTGGAAGAATAAAAAGTTATAGACCCAAAAAGTTGGAAATGAAAAAAAAAGACAAATGTGAAATTGAAAATGGCTGAAAACCTGCCTGCAATTCTGCCTCAGAATCCATAATGAGACCTGCAGATTTTGTGTGAAATTCTGCAGCTGGGGATTTCGCTGAGTCTTGAGGTGTAACTCCATCCTGTGTGAAAGGTTTCTTAGGGCTCTTCCACACAGACCAGAATATTCTGCAGTATGCCCTCTTGTTCTCAGAGAATTTTTACACTTAACATTTGACAAACTTACAGAGTAAGTGTACAATGACAATACTAGCATTAAAAGAAATTAAGTAAACATCCAGAAACAACCCATTAATGGCTCCTTCCCACGGATGGATTACGCGGCAGAAATCTGCTGCGTTACCCGCAGCTATTAGATTCTATTGAACCTAATAGCTCAATGCTCACAGTGCGGAATTCCACAGCGGAATTCTGCACTGTGAAATCACCCGACCTCACCCGCGGCATGTTCTATTTGCCGCGGGTGTACGCGCCAACGGCTTCCATTGCAGTCAATGGAAGCCGTCCGTCACGCTATCTTCCGCTGTAGCACAGCAGAAGATAGCGTAAAACCGCTTCCCCGCCTACCGCCGCCACGTCATATGACGCGGCCAGCGCGTCATGTGACGCTGTGGGCGTGTCATGTGACATGGCCGGCGCGTCACGCCAAAGCGTCATGTGGGATCCGGAGGTAAGTATTGGGTTCCTGGGAGGTGCCATGAATTCCGCGGCGGAGCTCGTCACGGTCGTGTGAAGCCCATCACGGCCGTGTGAAGCCGGCCTAAGGGCTCCTGCACACTTGCGTTTTTCTTGCTCGTTTCTTTAACGCTGCGATATCGCTGCATTTTTTTCACGCGATTGTCAATAGGACTTTCTAATGTTAAAAACACATCGTGCAAAAATTCAAAAGCACAAACTTACCATGCATTTTTAACATTAGAAAGTCCCATTGACACTTACGTGAAAAAAACGCAGCGATATTGCGCGAAAAAAAAACACGCAAGAAAAATGCAAGTGTGCAGGAGCCCTCATAATCATTAACCCACAAGAACCCAATTCTAAATAATATATGTCATTGCCATTTTATATATATATATATATATATATATATATATATATATATATAGGTGTGTATCAATCAGAACCATTGCTTGCTTCTTTTGGTGTTCAGTTTGACTCCGGTCAGTCACTCTGGTTCACCAAGGAAAACCAAAACGGTACTTGTCGAGTCCCCACTGAACACTATAAACGCATATAATTTTTTTTATCAATCAATGCCATTTCCTCATGCTAAGTAATCTGGGGGGGAAAAGAAAAGAGAGAAAGCAAATAAAATAAAAAGAGAGAGAGAGAGCTGGTGTTTTAGACAGGGTCAACCATAGGGACAATTTAGAGCTGTTTAGGGACAGTGATGTGTGGTGTTCCAGAACAGTGTCACAGAGTGATTATGTGGATGATGAGGAAAGAGAGGGGGTGGAGCAAAACCCGTACAGTCGTGTTTGTTGTGAACAATGAAACTACATACGTGGTGAAGAGAGTGGAGTGGTAACATCAATAGTGGAGGTGCTGCCTGACCAGATGACGCACCACCTGGGTGGGCCTGACAGAGCAAGAGAATAGGACTAAAAACTGGCAGTGGAGGAGGTGCAACACTCCCGGATAAAGCAAGTAGGAAGTGATTCTCCTGCTCCTGCCCTGGCTGACCCTCACTATACAGGCAAACAGGATCTCATTATTAACCCTTTTGGGACCCACCAATTGTTTGTATATTTTAAACACCAGCCAAACTGATGAAGGGGTTATCCCCGAAACGCGTTTTCATAAGCTGATCACGTACTTTATTAAATAAAAGGAGACGTTTTCCACACCTTTGGTCACTTCCTACTTGCTTTAACCCGGAGTGTTGCATCTTCTCCACTGCCAGTTTTCAGTCCTATTCTCTTACGGAGTGATTATGGAGAGACATAGGGAAAACTAGTGTTAGAATCAGCATTTTTTTGGTTGTTTATTTATTTAATACCATTTTTTCCTGTCCCACCATACTCATTATTATTATTCTCATCATTTGCTTACCATTGTCTTCTGTACCTGTCATCTAATGGTGAGTCTCTAGTTGCATTATGTTGATATGCACTTCATATCTAACTTTCTTGTGATATCCAGTTGTTACACTATTCTGCTCTACTGTAAGTCCTGATTAGGGGGAAACACCGTTAGTACTTAGGAAAGGTGAGTTCTATAGCATCAGTATTGCTCTAGGCTTCTGTGCTTTCTAAGTACCAACCTGTCAGTGGATCAGTTACTATACATGCGTAGACCAGGGACTAGAAAACCAATGGTTGCATTGTGTATACATGTCTACCAGTATAGAGCAAGAATGCCATTGTCCCTAACGAATCTATCCCTACAAGTTCGATAGTCCCTAAACTTATGGGCTACTAGCTGACCCATTGAGTCTGGTAATTTAGGTATTCTTTTTACATTCCCCGTTGTTCCCCTGCTATGTGCTATCATAGCCGCACTTGCATGCACCCAGCGGTGCAGTAGTCAATGGGTACCATCTGGCCCCATATAGGTCCAGCATGGACCCTTCTGGTTTTGTTGGGTTTTTTTGGCTCATAGGAAGGAGCCAAACAATGGAAAAAGATAGCATTGCTCAGCACTAGTGTGAATGACCTCTAAGCTGAGCAAAAAGGATGAAAAACTACCAGGCAGAGGAAAGTGCTGCCAAACATTATGGGATAGATTTATTAATCCTGTCTAGTAATTTGGCTACATTCACATCTGAGTTGGAGGATCTGTTCAGAGTCTCCAGCACAGATTAGGCAAAAAATCCATGGAAACACTGCGACTTTATGCTTTAAAGCCATAGGCACTGCATGTGCTACTCTATGGTTCTTGCCTCAATGCATTACAAGGCTATTGTTACCTGAAAGTATAGCTTTGTAATCCAATGGAATCCAATGGATCATGATATGATTTATTGCTGTCTGTTTCAAAGAAATGAATAACTGTATAATATTAGAGATATATGGAGGTATAGTAAAGCCCTATATGTTTCTATGGATGCTCTATTGTGTGTAGCCATAGTAGGGCTAACTTTAAATTGACACTTTACACCAGAAGAGCCATTGAAAAAGTTGAGCTAAAGTTTTTAATGCGTTAACTATCAGGTTAACATCTTCTACATCTAGTCTGATCATGCAATCATACCTTCTTCTTTCAGGCCCTAACAGTAATCCACTGAATGTACATTAGCATATAGCTTGGATTGTCAACAAATGGAAAAAATGATGACTGCAGGACCAGATTATACATGGGTGTTTTGTTGCCTGTTACCACAGACACATAACTCTTCACAGTAACTATAGAGCCAAAGCAACAAAAACTTCTTAACAAAGACCTAACCATATTGCACTTACTTCATTTTTCACTTTAGATACATCGACAGTAAAAAAAACATTAGTTGCAAAGGTGTTCATAGTCGTTAAGGTATACATAGAAGCTGTCTCAAACAAGACTTTGCTTGTAATCCCATTATGGAATTTGACTTTACCCCCACCCCACCTTTCCCTGTTGACTCAAATATCCATAAAGACATGGGAAAATTTCATGATTATGCAAAACCCCAGGGTGTAATTCCGAAGGATTACATTTCTTTGGATTTGCTGCAATATGCTATACAGTACTTGTATATAAAAGTAGAACTGGATGGGTATCTCTAACTTTGCATATTTACCCCAAGAGAACTCTCTTATCCCATTCAAACAGCTAAGATCTCAATATACTTTGACTCCAGGAGACTACAAGTACAACATTTTCTACATATGCATAAATTTATATTATTTATTAAGAGTAGAGATGAGCGAGCGTACTCACTAAGGCAAACTACTCAAGCGAGTAGTGCCCTATGCGAGTACCTGCCCGCTCGTCTCAAAAGATTCAGGTGCCGGCGGGGGAGAGCGGTGAGTTGCGGGAGCAAGCAGGCAGGAGACGGGGGGAAGGAAGGAAGAGAGAAATCTTCCCCCCGTTCCTCCCCGCTCTCCCCCACCGCTCCCCGCCCCCCGCCGGCACCCGAATCTTTTGAAATGAGCGGGCAGGTACTCGCATAAGGCACTATTCGCTCTAGTAGTTTGCCTTAGCGAATACGCTCGCTCATCTCTAATTAAGAGCAGCCCAACTATATATAACATATTCTCCAAAAGAAATAAAGGGTTAAAGCCTCTATATACTTTGTTACATGATCAAGTTAACTTTTAAAAAATGTATCTGTTAAGAGAGTTAAGGAAAGTTGGCTCAAAAATGTAGTCAGAAAGAGTGGAATCAAGCTCTACCTCTGACCCACAGAGCACTTACGCCTCATGTCCACGGGGAAAATCAGGAGAATCTCGCAGCGGGTCTCTCCTTTCCCGGGGACATGAGGCTAAAAAAAAGAATTTACTCACCTGTCTGGACGCTGCAGACCTGCCCTCTGTCGCGGCCGGATCTTCTTTCTTCGGCCCGGCGGATGTGCTCGGCACGCCGGCAGCATGCCGCGCGCATGCGCCGGGCACTCCATTTTTTTAAACTCCTGCTCTCCCGCGCTCCACCACGCGGAGAGCAGAAATTCAGGCGTGGGTGTAGCAGCCTGCGGGAGCTGTCCCCACGGGAGACCCGCAGTAAAATGGAGCATGGTGCGTTTTTTTTCCCACACACGCAATCCGCGCCTCAAGGGTAAAATGACATCCACAGATATTTAACTACCTGCGGGTGTCCAATGCATCCCTATGGGGTGCGGATCCGTGTGCGGGAAAAACGCTGTGGATTTTAAATAATCTTTTTACCGTGGACATGAGGCCTTAAATGTAGCACGCATGTCAGGACATCAATGAAGATCACACTCCAATGGTATTACAAGTGCACCCTAATTGCCCTGCTGACTGCTGCAGGAATTGTGTCAAAAGGGGAATGTTTCTACATATATTGTGGAGCTGCCCTTCTCTCCCGCAGTACTGGGATTCTGTGTTTAGGTTATTGCCACCTCTGGTAGGTTATACAGTCCAGAAATCTCCAGTTTTAGCATCGCTGAACATTGGCTCACATCTAAACCTACTGAAATACTGAATTTTGGGAGGTAAAGTGCTTGCGTTATCAAACTTAATCATAATGAAACATTGGAAATGTGTTGATATCCCCAGGATAGCAGAAACTACCACATTAATCAAACAGACGTGTATATATGAAAAAATGCTTACTGGCAATACCTTTACACTCTTGAAATTTCATTATATCTGGAAAGCATGGTCGTCCTGTAACCATCATATAACTTTCCTTTGTAGGTTCTTGCAATATCATTATTTAGTCAGCACGTATTGGAAGCTGTAATATCTTTTCTTTACCTGGTCATTATTGACTTATTCACCTATCTATCAACTCTTGTACCTTTAATATTGGTTCATATACAAAATTGTTTCTCTTTATAACAGATAATGCATCATATCTGTTATGAGGTATTTGCATTGCTATAATTGTTACTTATTTCGTACTTGTTAATCTGCTGCTGTATTTTGTTCTGAAAATGAAAAAAATTAATAAATATAGATTATTGACACAAAAAATAAAGCATAAATAGAAAAAATGATTATACTAGTATTATGATTAGTTTTTATGCAGCAAGGCTTGTAAATATGACTGAATCATAAGACAAAACCCCCATTATGTACTGTATTATATCCCATCCATTATTATGCACAGTAGAATATATGACTGCAGTTCTCATCTCCCTGTCCTGTAGATGCAGCAGTGGTGGCTGGGAGCTGTGCCTGCTGCACATGTCACTTCAGAGCTGGCTAGACCTCCATTCATGTACAGTAATAGTCATATAATGTATGGTGTCTGTGTGCTGCGGTCCTCAGCAGCTTCCTTACGACTCCTGCATTAATTGCTGCATTCCTACTGCCCACTGAAGACTCTTCCTCCTCCTCCTCTCCCTCCTGCTCTCCACTGATGCTCCGGAGTGCCTGCATTTATTAACTTCTATCCAGGACCAGAAGATCCCAGGATAGGAGATGCTCTATATGGTCTATGCAAGGATACCCATCATCCAGGTACCCAGAGCTGCACCATAAAGGGGCATCAAATACTATTATTATTGGGGACCTTCTCAGTCCTGGAGGAAGACTCTGCCTGGGTGATCTCTATAGTTTCTTCTCTGCATAAAACTTCTGGAAAGCATCTTCTGTTTGCAACCTGCCCTGCAAGGATCATGAGTAGCTGCTCCAGGAGATGTAAGCACGGGCTCTTCCGTTGTTTCCAGACCCTTTATAAGCTGCTGACAGGTACTCTCCACAAAGGTAAGACAAGGTGTCAAGCATTGTTGCTGGCTGCTTCTGGAGCTATATACAACACAGGTATTGTATGGTTGCAGGGGACACTTATTTCTGGTTCTGATCTGGAGTGTAGAAAGTGCTGCAGTCCTGCTAATGTGCCTGGGAACAGACTGAGAATTGTGTTCTGTTCAGGCTGGGTAGGATCTGGTAACATATTGCATTGCTTCGATACTCTGTTGCTATCTTTTGCTGTCTTGCTTTTCCTTCTCAGTAATCTTAAATATTCTTGTATAAAAAAGACAAAAGTCTTTTAGAACTGATACCTCTATTGGCTAACCAGAAAGATATAATACAGGTAAGTTTTTGAGGCTATTCAATACCCCTTCATAATTGAGGAAACGTTTAGGGTGCTTTCATATGGCACAGAAGTAGTCGATGCAGACATTTCTGCATCGTAATGTTATCCCTATGGGGCTTAAATTCCACACCTGTTAAAATCTGCACTTCAAAACCGCAAATTAAATTTCGCCACAAAAAAGTTTTCTGCTGTGGAATTAAGGACGTCTTGCGGAATTGTTATCTGGATTTCTAACATGCAGGAGATGTAACTCCGCACCAAAAGTCTGCAGAAAGAATGCAAGAAATTCCACAAGATGTTCTGCAGAACGCATTCTGTAATTAAAGACACAACAAAATCCATACAAGTTGACAAAATCCGCATCGGCGCTGCGTCCTGTGGCCTATTCCGTCCCGTGTGAAAGCACCGTTATGTACAACACAGCAGAGGCATAGTGCTTTTCAGTCTAACATAGAGCTCTGTTATGTGTGTGATGGAACGCATCAGCTCAGGTGTTGTTGGGGGCATTGAGAAGGCTTTTTATCAATGGCTGACAGGTACTGGTGAATACAATGACTGGTCCTGGATTAGTTATGACATTCCGTGGTATTTTCCTGCTGTTTGGGGATTTTATGATCAGCTCAGACCTTAGTGCCGGCACAAAGATTGATTGCATATGTCTTTCTTGCACTTTAGTGGTGTTGATTTCATGTGAAAGTGATTTACTACTTTATAGCCTGAGTCACATTAGCTGGTGGCTGTAACTCTGAATCTATATTATGAAAATATGTTTGTAATTTAAGACGTAACTGTGATGTGCTTATTAAATAATACTTAACAAAAGTCACTTGTAAATATACAGTACTGTGCAAAAGTTTTAGGTAAGTGTGAAGAAGGCTACAAAGTAAGAATGCTTTCAAAAAAAGAGGAGTTAATAGTTTATCTTTGTCATCTAACAGAATGAACAAAAGAGAAATGTAAATGAAATCAGTATTTGGTGTGACTGCCCGTTGTCTTCAAAACAGCATCATTTCTTCTAAGCACACTTGCACACAGTTGTTGAATGAACTCTGCATGACAGTTTCTCCAAACATCTTGGAGGACTAACCACAGATCTGTGGATTTAGCCTTGTTCAATTTCTCCATGTAATCCCAGACTGACTCGATGATGTTGAGATCAGGGCTCTGTGGGGGCAATATCATCACTTCCAGGACTCCTTGTTCTTCTTTATTCTGAAGATAGTTCTTAATGACTTTGGCTGAATGTTTGTGGTTGTTGTCCTGCTGCAAAAAAACCTCTGAGTCGATTAGACAACTTCTATTTTTTTTAAATTCTTATTTGCAGCAATTTCTTAACACCTGTCTAAAACTTTTGCACAGCACAGTAAGTCTTTGAATTGTTTTCCTTCTTCAAGTTAATAGTTTTATTCAGTTGTTTTAATTTACATCTGTTAGGTGACAACTGGTAGGACCATGAGCAGAGATCGTCACCCAGCTTTTCTATGAGTGATGAGTTATGCAATAGTATCTCTTGCACTCTTGTATCAGTATTTGTTTTAAAGACAAGTGGCATTGGCAATGTACATGCAACGCTGTAGTATTCTACAACCTCCTCCAAAAACAAATCCTTCTTAAAATAGCATAAATGTTTTTATGGGAACAGTAATGCTTCTACATATGAATACAGTGACTCACAGAGACACTACATGAAGTGCAGTAGGGATCCGGAATTGACATGGGCACAGGACCTCAAAGGAATTATACCACAATTGACTTTAATCACCTATCCATAGGATAAGTGATAAAAGTCTGATCGGTGCTGTGAACTCCACTGATGCTGAGAATAGGGCTTCCCTTCTTCTTGTCACTGTGGGCTCACTGCTCCCACCCACCGTGACGTAGGCGCCAAGTACAATCACTTAACTATCTCTAGCAGTCCCATTGGCACATGCATGACTGCCACTCCATTCAATCTCCCACAGTGAAACCCCACCAATCAGACTTTTATCACTTATCCTGTGGATAGGTGATAAAAGTCAATTGTGGCACAACGGCTTTAATCAAAGGAAGTGCTAAAGAGTATGGAACTTAAAATGTCCTCAAGTATCTTTTTCCTATTTGGTACTTTGAGTAACAATGCTCAGAGCAGCTGTGATGGGACTCATATTGTTTGTAACTCAACTTTCGCGGAATCATATATAAATTAGAAAAATCTGAATCTTTGATTGATATTTACTGTGGAAATACTATTTAATGTATCTGAAATACATGTGAAGCACGAAATTGATGGCAGATGTATAACATGAGCAAGACTATACTCAACTGGTTGTGCACAAAATACTAAAGCTCGCTCTGCGGTATAATGTATATATTAAACTTTGCCTTCGATAATTATGTTCTGTACCGTACTCATCAGATTTCTATGCAACTGAAAATTGCAATCAACATTTCACTTTCAAGAAAACTACCCCAGCAGTTTTGTATCCATGCAATAGGTAATCAATGTATATGCTTTTTTGGCTTCAGATTTCAGTCTAGACAGTGGGCTTGTAGAACAGAAAGAGCGCTTGCTGAATAGTCATAAATGAAACGGAGATGTTGCCAGAGCGTTTGCCATCATAGTTTTTTTTGTGAGTTCCAGGTGAACTTTCCAACAAATATTGTCACTTTCATAAATAATCTGCCAATGAATACATCATAAGAGCAATGAGCCTAATTTTACTCATTGTGACCTAAAATCTGTTTCGTATTATCTATCATGCTCAGTCATTTCCACTTCTGTTCCTACAGTATCATGACTATCAATCAATGTGACTGGCATTGAAGCACTTTAAAGTCACCCTCCAGAATAAGGCCAGATCTAGACCAGCGTATTGTCACACATCGTAATATGGATGTGTTACAGATGGCATTGCACCTGTATATCATCAGTGTTTCGTCAGTATCTGATCTGTACTTGCCCCCTTATTGGCTGTCATTGGATTTATTTTTATGCAATAGAAAAATATACCAATTAAGCAAATATGGAGGCAAAAACAGACAAAAATAGATAATTCTGCATTTTCCAAATATGGCCATGTAACATAGTATGTAAGGCCAAAGGAAGGCTTATGTCCATCTAGTTCAGCCTATTACTCCCCAATGTTGATCCAGAGGAAGGCAAAAAACCCCAATGAGGTAGAAGCTAATTTTCCCCATTTAAGGAAAAAAAATCCTTCCTGAGTGACTCCATTGTGGCAATTGGAATAATCCCTGGACCAATAACCCTTCTAAAGTTATTGATGATTAGAACACATGGATTCATATTAGCTCCGTATTATGGTCTGCAAAATGCAGACCAAATATGGAGCTAAAATACGCTCATCTGAAAAAGGCCTTTTTAGCAGCTTTTTCCCCAGAGTCACTTTAACAAAAAGAAGCTTTGAAAGCTGCATTTGATATATTTTCACCTGTACAGTTGTGCACATAGAACAGTGAATGTTAGTCTTTGATATTTGCAGCGCTGTATCATTCAGATACATTTCTATAGCATGGTGTCAGACATTGGACAGGCTGTGATTTATACGCCTACATTTATACAGAATGTTTTGTTGTACCCACTGTATTTTGACACCATGTGATAAATCAAGTTTGCAAATACAGAGAACATTTACATCTACGTTGTAGAAAAAAAAGACATGGATGACATATTCATTTTTTGTAGAGATCTACTGCTGCTAAGCTGAATATGTAAAAAGTGCTCCTCCAATTAACAACGTTCCATAAATGAATAGTACAAACAAAGATAATAAACTAAAAATGCTTCTTTCTCTGTTTATCAGGCTTCTCTCCACCCTTTGCTTTCTACACTGATCCCTCACTCTGAATTAACTGGTAAATTCTTTACACAGAAGATACTTCACTGAGAGATCAGGTTACAGGTGCTGCCTATAGAAGTCTAGGCGAAAGAAAGAATACCATGTTTAATTTACTTTTTGGCAAAATATGGAGCTAAAGTGTTTTTCAAAGTTCTACTTCTTTGAAAAATAGTTTTAGGTCTATTTTTTGGAGAGTAGTTCTAACTATCTAAAATGTCCCAGTGTTTCTTCAGGATACCCCTGATCCCAGTATGTTGCATGTTATATTGAGTGATAAAAGGGGTTTTCATGCCTATTTGGGCCCTTTCCAGCATTGTTTTATGAAGACAATCAGAATGGCTAAAGGTACCCACCTTCTCATATACTGATAACACCAATGTTTTGGGTAACCTTTCTCTAAAAGTCTATTCATTAAAATCTTGGGAAATATAACTACCATTTTTTGTACAGTTCCTCTAGATCTTGTGAATTGGTTAGAGGGTATGTTGGTTTTCCAACTTATGAGGTAGCAGTTACCAAAATTGAGATAGATTTTAGAATCAACTTTTTTTAAAAAGGTTCCAGTAAAAACTTGTTCTTATCACTAAAAGTCCGAAGACCTAGAAAAAATCTCATATGAGTTAATCTAGACAGTAAATTTTAGGCCTCGGTTATTTGCATTTAGTTCTTCCAGATTAACCTAATGCAAAAGGATTCAGAGGAAATGTACAAAAAAAATCCAAGATTTTAATGAATAGATTTTTAGAGAAAGGTTACCCAAAACATTTGTCCTTTCCTTTCACATGGCCAGTCATCGGACTGTTTCAATGACCCTATTCCTTTATACTGCTCCTCAGCCTGCAGACAGCGATCATGTCACACTCCAATCGCTGCCGCGACTTCTTGTATGGGCTTCTGCTGGCTGGTGTTATCTCGGCTACAAATGGCCCAGCTCTGATGCATCTACTGCTGAGCAGAACACAGCTTCTTCTCTCTCTGCGCCGTGACACAGCTCATGGGCTTTTATATCATGCGCCTCCAGTGTCAAAACATCATTCAGCCCATGCTATTCCCCATCAGTAGCCCAGATCTTCACAGCGCTGATGGGCTAGCCACATCAGCACTGTGTCAGTATGGGGGTGTAGCCCCTTTCACAGCCTCCTGGACGCTTTAGTACAATGGCACATTGAGCCTTTTATCCCACACTCCTTGCAGCTACTATTGGCAGGGGATCTTCACCATTGCTCTGCTGTGCCTCCTCATACTCTCTCTGACCACGACTGTGGCAGGTGGAGGTTGAGCCTGCAGCAGCGCTGGGTCATTCCAGGACAAGTTATACAGAACAGACAGGGAAGGGCGGAGACCATTCAGACCATAAGGCAAAGGGGCACTTTAGCAAAATGTATTCTTGCTAAAAAAAATGTGTCATGGTCCAAAAAATATGTTATTTATATATATATATATATATATATATATATATAAATACAGACATTACATAAATGTTACATTTCCCACAGCACCATATGTATCTATCACCTGCCATTAGCATTAACTATGCATTATTTTCTTGTCAATAAGAGGTTAATAATTTTTTTTCTGCACAAATTACAAAGAATGCCTTCCTGAAATTTTGTGGTAAGAAACTCCAATGTATGGGGCATACATATACTTGTTTTCAGTGTTCTCTCTGAAGTGGCTCAGTTCCAAAAAAATAATTGAAAGTGTTGTTCCAATTTTACTTCAACTTGTAATAAAAATGCAGTGTTAGAAAAATCTAATAAATCTACATATTATTATAAAGAAAATGACACCTCACACATTTTCCTATGCCCAATACTTTCCGAGATATGAATTATATCAAGGATTATGGTTCTCGGTGACCTCCGGAACATTGACTTTTCTACATTTCTCGACCCCATGACCTGATGGGTCTGAAAATTGAGATTTGTAGATACATTCTAGTAATGAACAAATGTGCAAAGTTTGTAAAAATCAGAGATGACCAGATGTTACCCCTTGGGTGATTTGTCCTGGAATGACCCCACTGGCAAGCGAGGGACAGTTGTTCTCTCCATCCCCTCTTCCAGCCGTATCTCAGACCAAAAGGGACTGATGACAAGTATGACTACTGGCTAACGCTGTAAGCAGCAACATACCTCTCTATTGTATAAGGGGAAGCATAGCAATGCTACCCTCTTACAATGTAAAACAGTAGGATTAGAGGTATCCCGAAGAAACACTGGAACATTTTAGAAACTATTTTAAGAGCTACTTGGATCTAAAACTATCTTTCGAAGAAGTAGCTCGTCCCAAAAAGAACATTAAACGTGGTATTCTTCCTGCATCCATTCTCAGCAATAGAGCGGGGGTATTTAAGTGTTGGAGATGTAAGTGTTGTAATGAGATTAGCCATAAAAGGAAATATATTGATGTTGGCATGAATTAACCCCCTTATGAGATTAAACAACATCTTGACTGCAATTCTAAGTAATTATCTATTTATTGGAAGGTACACGAAAATGTAAATACGCGGGTTGGACCGTGAATACTTCGAGAGAAAGGATAAACAAATATAAATCTAACATCATGAATGGGTCCGAAAAGAATAGTGAGTCTAGACACTTTTTAACACAACACAATAAAGCCCCTTCTAAGATGTTAGTCACCCCATTGGGAGAAGTTTACGTAAAGGAGTTGTACTGGATCTACGGTTTGAATACTTTAACGCCATATGGTTGGAATAAGGCTCTTGAACACATTTAGTTTCTCTCTCACCACACTTGATTTTACTTCACTTTTTACCTCCATCTCATTTGTGTAAGTATTGTGCTTATTCCGTACATCTGCTTGAGAAAGGTGGTAGTGCCTGTAATGAAGCTTACCCGCAAAACACATCGCAGTCTATTCCATGTACCTGTTCTCCTTCTCACAATAAAACCCTTGGATCATTCCAACTGTGGACCTTCTTTGGTTTGTTGAAATGCACACTCTGCCTGTAGTTGTTGTGTTGCAGCAGCCTATTATTGTGCCATAGAGTAGCCGCTGTAAGGAGGGGGGGGGGGGGGGGGCTACTGAAAATTGGTCATCATGAATTGGATCTAATGTTCATATTTTTAAACATTGATAGCTAAAATGGATCAGTGTCTAACAGGTGAATGTGCAGGCCATGTCTTTTTTTCTATACTTTTGTTGTATTGGCATATTCTGTCCTCGTGCTTTTTGTTTTGTGTTGGTAGCTCTTCGACTATTTGGTTCAGGTGTTTTTAATTAGCAAGTGAAGTCACAAAGGTATGGCCAAATGTTGCCATCACTGGGTAGTGGAGACATGGCCATACAACTATTGTTTGCCTGCAGAATCCTCCATCCATTAAAGAATGGTTTTTCCAAAAATTAATGAACAATTTAAAACAATATAAAAAACAAAGCCGACAAAACTGTACGGCCATTAACAATTAATTCCAACACTGTGCTGTTTCCACAAGTTTTGGTCGCATTATGACTATACCCAGTTCTGTGTAATTTTACACTAAAGATTTCTACTTATTTGTTCTCAGGCTTATAAACTTTGATCAAAATGTGTACTAAGAGCCTTTCATTTTACAAACTTTTGCCCAGCGACAATGGATAAAATTCATGTGTGATTCATTCATTTTGTCTGCAGTTGGATAGGATATTTAATTTGCTACCATTTGTCAGGTTATATAGAAAAAAAATACATACCATCTACCGTATATATAGGCACGTGATGCTATTGGTATAGGCACCATTGTGATTACCATAGCGCTTGGTACATCTGCATACAGATCAACCATTACATTAATATCACTGACAGTTGAAGTGCGTAACATTGATTATCTCATGGCACCTGTCACGGTGTCGGATGTATTAGACAGCAAGGGTACAGTCAATTGTTGAATGATAGCCTAAATTATCCAACCTCTCTATCAATAAAACCTCATAGATTCTCTTAGAAAGTGAAGTGGAAATCTCCAAGTAACAAATCATTATGAACAGCTAATCTCTTCCGACGCCTCCTCCCTCCCTCATCCCAGAACATTGCAATCCAGCAATCAGGTTTGAGTCCTCGGCTTTACACTTTCTGAAAGTAGCTGATATCCTCAATACAATGACTTCAGCCAAAATTTCATTTCTTCATGTCCTCTCGAATCTTATTTCTTTCTTCATGTAGTTGGGATCTTTATAGCTTTCAACTGACTATTTCTATTAATACTACAGGTATTGCAAACAAAATTAAAATCACTCAACGCAGAGCGAAGGATGAGAATAGAAAAACCAACATAGTATATGTCAAATACGGTCAGCAAGAGAGAATACAGAACAATGCAGTAAGGACTACAAATGGAAGTCTCTATTTGCTGATAACACTGGTCAAGATTAAACATTTTTCCAACTTGAAAATAAGTATTTCTTAATCATTTCATCATGGAAGAAATGAAAATGACATTGGAAACTTTAACTTAGCTCTTGGCTCTGAGATGTGGCCCATTTAAGTTAAAGGGGTTCTGACATCAAAAAAAAAAATTGTACTCACCTTGCCTGGCCTGGCCCGATCGCCAGGCATGTCCCCTCCAGCCGGCATCTTCTTCTGTGCCTTTAAAGCAGAGCAGGAGCGGTCAAAAAGACCGCTTCCTGCTCTGGGCCGTCCGTCAGGCACTTCCGAGGTCAACGGACGGACCGCCACAGCAAGCATGTCACAAGCAGTGCTTGCTGTGGGCGGCCCGTCCGTCCGGCTGAATTCCGGAGTGCTGCGCATGCGCAGTGGAGACGCAGCCCGTCCTGACTCCTGTCAGAGGGCACCTCTCCACTGCGCATGCGCGCGATCCCAGAGCGGTGCGGCTCGTGCAGACAGAAGAGGAGGAGCAGCGCCTGCCGGGAGATGACCCCCCGATGTCAACAACAACAGAAGACAAGGTAAGTATTATCTTTTTATGCTTTAGCAGCCATTAAACCATGGGTTCCCTGGGTCCATTAGGCACACCAGGGAACAATGGCTGCTAAAGCATAAAAACATTATTCATGTCAGAACCCCTTTAAATATATGTCCCTTTATTCAGATCCACAAGGTTAGATAAGAGAAATCATTACATAAACTAAAGTATATATAGTAAAATCGTTAAATAACTAAAATGTAAATCAGATACCGTAACGCTTAAGTCTTCGAACTGATATATATGTATTACAGTTTAAAAAATGCAATTAAGTGTTCTCCAACTTGTTTCTTTTCCTAATTTCAGGTTAGAATCCAGGAGGCCACGTAATTGTAAAAACTCTTCTGACATTTTTTTTTCACATGTGGTGAGGTGGCAATTTCTGCCCAGAAAGTTGGGCCGACTAAACAAAATATAATGTCACATTCATTTTCCTCGACTCAAAATTAGGCTAGTTTAGTAATTTTATAGAAAGAACTTCAAAGCGTATTTTTAGTATTTTGATTTGAGATTAGTATATCTTAAAAACCAGAGCTAATAAACAAAATTTTACCGTATATACCGGCGTATAAGACGACCCCCCAACTTTCACCTTATACGCCGGTAATACAGTGGAGAAAAAAAAAATCAGTACTCACCTCCCCCGGCGTTCTGTCGCGCTCCGGCAGGATGTCGCTCGCTCCTCGTCCCCGGCGCAGCATTGCTTTCTGAATGCGGGGCTTGAAATCGCCGCCTCCAGAAAGCTAATACACACGCCGTCAGCCAGTTACAGCCATTCAATGACATCATTGAATGGCTGTGATTGGCTAAAACACACGTGGCTTCAGCCAATCACACTATTCAATTACATCATTGAAAGGGTGTGATTGCTAACACACGTGCGCCTTCAGCCAATCACAGCCATTCAATGCTGTCATTGAATGGCTGTAACTGGCTGATGGCGTGTGTATTAGCTTTCTGGAGGCGGGGATTTCAAGCCCCGCATTCAGAAAGCAATGCTGCGCCGGGGACGAGGAGCGAGCGACATCCTGCCGGAGCGCGACAGAACGCCGGGGGAGGTGAGTACTGATTTTTTTTTTTTACACTTTTTTTTTTTTATTACCGGCGTATAAGACGACCCCCGACTTCAGAGCAGATTTTTCGGGGCTCAAAAGTCGTCTTATACGCCGGTATATACGGTATGTCATATTCGTGTTTCTCGACCCAAAATTAAATTAGGGTAGTTTACCTATTTTGAGAAAGGAAAACATTTCAAAGTGCATTTTGGTTGTCCAGTGTTATTTGGACAGGTTACTCAAAGATAGACAAAACATCAACCATAAGGGCTCTTTAAATAAGCGTATGCACATTGGCACACGCCTTGTTTGCATGCGTATCGGCGTATTTCAATGTGCTGTTTTGATCCACACAACAAGTTCATTAGCGCACGGCGAACAAGAGGTGCGCACAAAATGGGGAAATTAGAACGATCCCATTATCAACAAAAATGTGCACAAATATGTCTAAAGTTGGCCTAACTTTCCATACAACTCCTGCCTATATGATAGTCAGTGTGACCACTAACAAAATTGCAATTTACTTTATTTACTTAAGATTATGTTTTTGTACTGCAAAATCCCTCTAAAGCCTCCAGTACACAATTTTTTTATCCGTGTGTCAAACGTGAAAAAAAGCCTGACACAGAAAGCATGTGACTCCTTATTATTCAATGAGGCAGCACACATTACCGAGTTTTTATACGCAGACATAAACTATGCGAAAAAACACGTATTGCTCGTCCATACCATGGATGAGAATGAGCAAGCAAATACTTGTCAATGTGCTGACTGTCCGTATGTCAAAAACCAAATGGTGCAACTCAGCTCGGTCCAAGCTGATTTGCACCTGAATCTCTCGGGCGCAACTTGGACACGTGGCAAGTCTGTTGGTAGCCTCAGAGTTTAAAGAGCCCAAGCTCATGCTCGTAAACCATGATGAATCGACCCCATTGATCTCAATGGGTTCGTTCTCATGAGAGTGTTCCTCTCAAACAATTCCTGCGCGTGAGAATCGCATAGACGTCTATGGTAGGTTAAGAAAAGTAAGGGCAGGGGTGTGACACTGCAGACAACACAGGGAAAAGAAGACAGATGGCCTTTACTAGGCTTTAAATAGCCATTCAAGTCCATGGAAGGGGAGTATCATGCGTGCGTGTGTGAACTGGAATTCTGAGCGCAAAAATTACATTACTATGTGCTACGCTCCGTTGCGGCAAGGGGATTGCGCATATGTTCGTCTGTCCTGAGGGTGTATTTAAACAGGCAATTTTTTCATACGAGTTCTGTCCGATTGCAAGATGGACAGAACTTCCAATGGGTTAATACACATGAGTGATCTTTCTCTCAGACTGATTGCCAGCGATGTACATGTAGGCAAATCGCAGTAAAATTGCAGATGAAACAGTCATTTTTCCCTGACCTACATCACACTGGTATGTGTAAATACAGCTTAAGGTGCTAGCCACTTAGGGTCTTCTTTCCTCCTAAGTCAAGTGTGTTACTGAAGACAGCAGCAGAGCAGAACAGGAAGTGGAGGAGAGCGATGAGTCCTGCCAATCACTAAAGCAGATAGTAGTAAGGAGGAGGAGGGAAAGACATTGGCACATATAAATCCTGCTGGAGCTAATGGTGAGTTATCTGTTGCTATTTATTCACATCTACACTGGTCAGTACCACTGTAAACTGACCTAAATGATTATGTTACTATCTCTGTGTTTTACAGGCCGTTAGAGGGCAGAATTCGTAGCTCTCTATGTACAGTCTATAGAACACAGCACACTGTCTCCTCATACCAGTTTTGGGAGAAGTGAGAATGGGATGTACACGCTAAGGAGGGGTAAAATGGGGGAAATGCAGGATACAAGTCATATAATAGCCAAGGTCATTCCTCATGTACACATACAGCAGCCAATTCTGAAAAGTTAGGTACTGTATGCTTTAAACATCAGCAGCATACCATCAGTTACATGTAGTCCACCTGTAGAGGTCAGATGTGCGCCACCTCGTCACATATTCACTACTTAGTTCATTTTTCCTGCCTCCGCCTATAGTGCTTATCTTAAATATATTTGACATTGTATCCTTTCTTGCTTCAATCTGTCTTTATTTCAAGAAGAGAAATATTCCTGTAAGCATTGTATAAGTGAAGTATTCTTCTTGCACAGAATATCTGTAGGACAATCAATATGGCAAGTTAGGAGTTTACTAAAATAGTCTCATTGTACGCCGGAGTCAGCAGAGATGATAGGGCTCTATGATACATAGGAGTCAGCACTGATGATAGGATTTCTTAGCAGAGCAGACCAGCGGTAATCGTTTGTATTCTACACAGCACCATGTAGCAGTTAATGGAGAAACCCTGCTGCTGATTTCAATGAACCATTTACCCTTATCACACTGAACATAACCCCTGGCTACTAACAAAAAACCAATATGAGGATTGAACTGTTTTTCAAACCCGTGCTGACAGCAAATACATATGTTTCTGAAGATTGTTTGAAGATTTCTGTTTTCTATCAAACATGAGAGAAGACTTGTTTTCATCCTTAATAGCCCTGTCCTTACTTGTTAAAGTCAAAATAGCTCAGCGCTGACAATGACTGTTCAAGTCAAGTAATGAACAATCCATCTAAAGAAGGCTACAATTACATCCCATTTTGCCATGAATTTTTGTCCACATCTTTTTGTTGTAGAAGAGATATAGAGTGGAAACATGGAGTAAACCTGGTTTAATATATGAACTAACATCTACGCTTACTCAATCATTGGTACAGGCTTACGAAAACTAAAATAGGGAAGATGGCATTGGTTCTACTTGTAGAAAGTCGTATATCATTCTTTCTTCTTCATTGTAGAGCCATGCCAATAATATTGGCTTGTATACTGTGTCTCCATTTGTCCATTACTAGATTATTCCCCCAGCTCTTCTCCTGGTATACAGGCCCTTCTCCCCCCTTTGTGTCCCAAGCACTGTACAAACCATTTTTATGTCATCTTCCCTCCCTCCAACTGCTCCCGGATCACTTACATGGCAGAGGCTAATCATAATCCAGCACAAGTGAAGGGTCTATTATAGTCTTGCAAGTTCTGTATGCCGTTTCCTTCAGGCACCTCTCATTAAAGAAGACATAATGAATCTTCCTCATTCTCAGACCTTGTAGCCCAAGACCAAGAGGTAGCCCAGTGAAAGTCTTTAAATGAGTACATTGTGAAGGTGGATCTTGACTCTATTTGCACACAGCTATCCTATAGCGTCTTTCGGTCTTTATGTGCTGTAGAGGTTACACAACTGATGCATTTTTTACATTAATTGTCCAATTCATATTCCATTGACCTCAATGTGCAGAAAAATGTCAGGAAAAGCATATGCAATAGAGAAAAGATTGTACAACTGATACAAAAAATGTGTCTGTTACATAATCTCTTTCACAATTTAAGACATAAATACAGAAGTAGTAAATGTTATCTTGACAATTAACATTTGCTGAAATTGGCAATTATTTAAATCTTATCTAAGGCTTGCACAGTGAGCACATATTCGGCTTGCGCCTCTTCCACTGATGACTTTAGCTTTTTCTTTGGTGTTACAAGTCAGTCATGACCCTGAAATAAAATAATGTGTAAAACACTATAACAGGTTACTCTTACAACAGAGAAGAACACAATGTGATGTTCTCCAAGTATGTGAGTACATGATGTGGTTCCAGGACAAGGTCTTGCACTTTTGCATATTCAGGAATCAAACATGTGTGTTTCTATGTGTGTTTCTCCACAAATCCGTGGAATCTAAAATTAGGGTTTTAATTTTCTTAAAGATATGGTGAAAACATGAACTACACAACTCAAAGCTATGCTACAACCTTAGCCCACATTTTTTAAACAAATTCTATGAACATTGTAAAAAGTGAACCCAGTAGCTGAACACTTCGGGTATGTTCACCTCATGCAACTTTAATGTAACAATGATTTTAACCAAAGCTTGCAGGGAAAATTCAGGTTTGCAACCAGAGTGCTTACTCAGGTTGACCTCTAATGTAAAAAAAACTCTCCAAGAACTGTAAGATGTTCATATGGCTCATAAACAGTATATACATATATTGTGAGGGATTAGCATTTAGGATCGGTAGCAACCTGGGCATAAGCAGTCAGAGACAGTGACACATAGGATAAAGTCTTTAGTCCAGGCTTTGCCTGGGTTTATTTCCAAGCAAACAAAAGCAAAATACAGCCTTAACATCAGGCAAACATAACATAAATCCTGCTCGTCTGAGCACTTACTATACATGTAGCGTCCCTGTCTACACACTGGTAACAAATAGCTCCTGCACACAGCCAGCCAGGACTCTCAGACCTGCAAAGGTCTCAGCTCTCCTGCTGGCCCTGTAGGCCCAGGCTTTATATGGCCTGGTACCAGCCCCACCTGGTACGTGGGAGTGACCATCCCACCCTTCACTTTGGTCACTCCAGGAAAATCCGGCCCGGATTATGCGGCTTGGAGCCACTTACTCACTACAACGTGTTAGTGGCTTAATGCCACTAACACTAAACTGCCGGCTTCCTCCACCGAGCCCAGGCTGCTCGGTGGCACGCATCTGACCAAGCGCTCCCCAAGGCAGCATAGGAGAGCATCATCGGTGACACATACCTGCCCTCCAGCACCTTGCCGGTCACCGTCTCACAATATATATATATATATATATATATATATATATATATATATATATATATATGTGTGTGTGTGTGTAGATATAACAGATAGAAACAGCACTCCTAAATTTCAAATTTGCCATTGAACATTTTATTCACCCATCCAACATGTTGACTCACTCCAGATTTCTGTAACTTAAAGGATGCGCAATTTGTGCATGTCTATTTTGCACAAATATTTGTGATGTTTTTTTAACTTTTACATTGGTTCTGCCACTTTTTAAAGGTGGGCAAGGCTTAATAGTAGGGGTGGGGCCACCCATAGCGCATTAGATTTCCTATAATTTATGCCAGAAATTGGTGTAAATCATAGCTGAAATCTGGGCCAGTTCATGGCTGTCATAGATTTCACGATCTGGTCACTATACTCAGACCAACATACAGTATCTTGTCAGATGAATGAATAATGTGATCTATAGCGTAATTGATATTTTGGAGTGCTGTCTTTTTTGGGGGTTTTTTAGTAAAAAGTTTGGAGAGTCATGCAACCGTTCAGCACTATTAGTAGTGTGGTTCTAATATATTTATATATAAGAACCAGTATCTTAGGTGAGGGTTAATTGAGCTCGCTGGCTGTGGTATTCTCCAGGCAGCCAATCCCCTGTGGTCTGCTGCACATAAATACCAGCATCTCTTGGTCATTTTATTCAGTTTTACTCAGTCTGTGTTATACTCACTCAGAGCTGGTGTTATGCATGCTTGTCTATATTGTCTCACTCACCTTCCCTGAGGACACCTCTCTGGACACCTGTAGTCCAAATCTGCATCTTATGCAGACCCCCTTCTCCCTTCCCCTTTGACAGGTGCGGCCTCCAGACATCTGATGTCATGTATGGTCAGATGGGTGATTTCTGACACGGTTCCCTTTATGCCAGCATGGTGACTGACTCTCTTTCCTCTTCATATGAGGACACTTGGACTGGATATGGTTTACTATCTGTTTGCATGTGAGCTCTGGATGGAGTTCCTTTACTATGTGGTATGCATGACCCTGTGCAGGTGGCCAGATATGTGCTCTATGTGCAGTTCTGTTTTCTATGTGGTATGCATGACGGTGTGTGTAGGTGTGAACAGAGACTTGTCTTGTAAGTCTGTGCAGGTGGCCAGACATGTGGTGTATGTGCAGTCCTGTTCTGTGTTGTGTGCATGACCTTGTGTGTTGGTGTGAACAGTGTCTTGTTCCGTATGTTTGTGCAGGTGGTTAGACATGAGGTGTGAACAGTCGAGTTCTATGTTCAGTGTGTGTGAACAGTGCCATGTCCTGTGTTTTGTACATACCTCTAGGTTCCTAATCAGGGATAGCCAGATCCCAGATGAAGACAATGGCGCTGTCCTTATCGGGACAATCACCCTGCTTTTAGACAAGGGTTTCCCACTTTCCCTGATTAGTAAGGGACATGTGTCCTTCTATCTTCACCTGGAGAGGTGTTATTAGCCCTTGCAATTGCTGTGAGAATGTTTCAGTTTTATTAGGACACCATCTTGCGTCCGTGCTTAAGCATGGCACGTTAGTGCACCGAATGGATGTAACACAGTATATATACATACAGTATATTTGTGTATTTGTTATAGGAAGTCTGTCCATTCTTTATAGCACTATAAACTCTATAGACTGTAATATATGGCACTGCATAATGAGTAAAGCAATACCTTTATTTCCTCCCTCGGAGGCTCCCATCTGCAGATATAGTTCTCTAAGCATTTCCCACAATGTATGCTAATTAGTGGACTGATCAATTCACACTGAACTCTATCCCTGTTTCTCCTAAAAATTCCCTCCTCATAGCTGATTGACGTCTCTAGAGACGCCATGTGTTTCATCTACGGTGCACCTGAGTCGCTCTGTGTACATGCGCTGTGACTTCCACTTATCTAGTTATCAACTTCACGCGCATGCGCTGTCCTTAGTGCAGCTCAACAGCAACATAGATGAAACTCATGACATCTCTAGTGGCCATTGTTGAAGACGTCAATCAGCAATGAAAGGGGCATTTTTTTAGAAGAAGAGGAAGAGATTCAGGACCATCGGACAGTCCTCCATTAATTAGCATACAACATTATATCTCCAGATAGGAGCCTCTGGTGGAGGAAATAAAGGTATAATTGTATTAGTTATGCAGTGCCACATGTTACAGTCTTGTAGGGTGTATAGTGCTATAAAGACCTGACAGACGTCCTTTGAGGCAATGCTAACAGTGGGTGGAATTTTTTAAATATCTCCTTTTATCTCATCTCACGGACCTCTGTGTGTGTGGCCTGGGTGGAGTGGTATATTTTGCACTAACTGTAGTTACAACAGAACTGTAGGTTTGATTTGCATTAGGCTATAATGGCATTCATCTTACGTCTAGCATTTAACAACTACATTTTCCATTTTCTAAGCTAATTCTTATGCAACACCAAATTCTGAAGCTCATTTAGTATTGGCCTATGTCATTCGCAGCTACCATATGACCCTTAGGCCTTGAACTCAACTTCACCAAGGAGCAGACGATGAAACAGTTGTGACTGTAGCTAAATCAAATGTTTTCATATATGGGACTGGGACCTTAATGGAGGTTTCAGAAAATGAATTAAATGATAATTTTATTTTGCTAGAAGAATGCTCCCACTAGAGGGAGCTCTGTGCATCTAAATTTATCATTGAGTTTTGTATGAATCTCTACACAGTGAGTGCCCTCTAGAGATTGGCGCAGGCACAGAGAACTTTTGGAAATGTACAATACAACATTTTGTCTGCCTGCAGTAGCTGTCAAAGAGAGCTCACTGCATAGGGGATTTTTCATAGTTGTGCAAAGAGAAGCAATGGAACTGGAGCCAAAGCTCCAAGGCATATAAAGAGTTCTAGACCTATTAAAATAAAATTAAGTTGTAAAAATAATTTCCTGCTAGACTTCCATCATTACCCGCCTCACCATCCTAAGCTGTATAATAACTAGAGATGAGCGAGCACCAAAATGCTCGGGTGCTCGTTACTCGGGACGAAATTTTCGCGATGCTCGAGGGTTCGTTTCGAGTAACGAACCCCATTGAAGTCAATGGGCGACCCGAGCATTTTTGTATTTCGCCGATACTCGCTAAGGTTTTCATGTGTGAAAATCTGGGCAATTCAAGAAAGTGATGGGAACGACACAGCAACGGATAGGGCAGGCGAGGGGCTACATGTTGGGCTGCATCTCAAGTTCACAGGTCCCACTATTAAGCCACAATACCGGCAAGAGTGGGCCCCCCCCAACAACTTTTACTTCTGAAAAGCCCTCATTAGCAATGCATACCTTAGCTAAGCACCACACTACCTCCAACAAAGCACAATCACTGCCTGCATGACACTCCGCTGCCACTTCTCCTGGGTTACATGCTGACCAACCACCCCCCCCACGACCCAGTGTCCACAGCGCACACCAAACTGTCCCTGCCCAGCCTTCAGCTGCCCTCATGCCACGCCACCCTCATGTCTATTTATAAGTGCGTCTGCCATGACGAGGAACTGCAGGCACACACTGCAGAGGGTTGGCATGGCTAGGCAGCGACCCTCTTTAAAAGGGGCGGGGCGATAGCCCACAATGCTGTACAGAAGCAATGAGAAATATAATCCTGTGCCACCGCCATCAGGAGCTGCACACGTGGGCATAGCAATGGGGAACCTATGTGTCACACACTATTCATTCTGTCAAGGTGTCTGCATGCCCCAGTCAGACCGCGGTTTTTAATTCATAGACACAGGCAGGTACAACTCCCTATTGTGAAGTCCCTGTGGACCGACAGCATGGGTGGCTCCCTGGAACCCACCGGCGGTACATAAAAATATCCCATTGCATTGCCCAACACAGCTGAGGTAGTAATGTCGTGCTTAATGCAGGTGGGCTTCGGCCCACACTGCATGCCCCAGTCTGACTGGGGTTCTTTAGATGTGAAAACAAATGCATTTATAATTCTCTGTGGACCCACAGCATGGGTGGGTGCCAGGAAGCCACCGGCGGTACATAAATATATCTCATTGCATTGCCCAACACAGCGGATGTAACGTCAGCTGTAATGCAGGTGAGCTAAAAATTCATTTGATTACACTGTAGGCGAGGGCCCACAAAAATTGCTGTATCAACAGTACTAATGTACATCCAAAAAATTGGCCATGGCCAACCAAGAGGGCAGGTGAAACCCATTAATCGCTTTGGTTAATGTGGCTTAAGTGGTAACTAGGCCTGGAGGCAGCCCAGTTTAACGAAAAATTGGTTCAAGTTAAAGTTTCAACGCTTTTAAGAGCATTGAAACGTATAAAAATTGTTTAGAAAAATTATATGAGTGAGCCTTGTGGCCCTAAGAAAAATTGCCCGTTCGGCGTGATTACGTGAGGTTTCAGGAGGAGGAGCAGGAGGAGGAGGAGAAATATTATACACAGATTGATGAAGCAGAAATGTCCCCGTTTTGGATGGTGATAGAGAACGATGCTTCCATCCGCGGGTGCAGCCTACGTATTGCTTAGGTATCGCTGCTGTCCGCTGGTGGAGAAGAGAAGTCTGGGGAAATCCAGGCTTTGTTCATCTTGATGAGTGTAAGCCTGTCGGCACTGTCGGTTGACAGGTGGGTACGCTTATCCGTGATGATTCCCCCAGCCACACTAAACACACTCTCTGACAAGACGCTAGCCGCAGGACAAGCAAGCACCTCCAGGGCATACAGCGCGAGTTCAGGCCACGTGTCCAGCTTCGACACCCAGTAGTTGTAGGTGGCAGAGGCGTCACGGAGGACGGTCGTGCGATCGGCTACGTACTCCCTCACCATCCTTTTACAGTGCTCCCGCCGACTCAGCCTTGACTGGGGAGCGGTGACACAGTCTTGCTGGGGAGCCATAAAGCTGGCAAAGGCCTTGGAGAATGTCTCCCTGCCTGCGCTGTACATGCTGCCTGATCTCTGCGCCTCCCCTGCTACCTGGCCCTCGGAACTGCGCCTTCTGTCACTAGCGCTGTCGGATGGGAAGTTTACCAACAGTTTGTCCACCAGCGCCCTGTGGTATAGCATCATTCTCGAACCCCTTTCCTCTTCGGGAATGAGAGTGCAAAGGCTCTCCTTATACCGTGGATCGAGCAGTGTGTACACCCAGTAATCCGTAGTGGCCAGAATGCGTGTAACGCGAGGGTCACGAGAAAGGCATCCTAACATGAAGTCAGCCATGTGTGCCAGGGTACCTGTACGCAACACATGGCTGTCTTCACTAGGAAGATCACTTTCAGGATCCTCCTCCTCCTCCTCTTCCTCCTCCTCAGGCCATACACGCTGAAAGGATGACAGGCAAGCAGCATGGGTACCGTCAGCAGTGGGCCAAACTGTCTCTTCCTCCTCCTCCTCCTCCTCCTCATCCTCCTCATGCTCCTCCTCCTCCTCCTGAACGCGCTGAGATATAGACAGGAGGGTGCTCTGACTATCCAGTGATATACTGTCTTCCCCCGGCTCTGTTTCCGAGTGCAAAGTGTCTGCCTTTATGCTTTGCAGGGAACTTCTCAAGATGCATAGCAGAGGAATGGTGACGCTAATGATTGCAGCATCGCCGCTCACCACCTGGGTAGACTCCTCAAATTTTCCAAGGACCTGGCAGATGGCTGCCAACCAGGCCCACTCTTCTGTAAATAATTGAGGAGGCTGACTCCCACTGCGCCGCGCAAGTTGGAGTTGGTATTTCACTATAGCTCTACGCTGCTCATAGAGTCTGGCCAACATGTGGAGCGTAGAGTTCCACTGTGTGGGCACGTCGCACAGCAGTCGGTGCACTGGCAGATTAAACCGATGTTGCAGGGTCCGCAGGGTGGCAGCGTGCGTGTGTGATTTGCGGAAATGTGCGCAGATCTGGCGCACCTTTCGGAGCAGGTATGACAAGTGGGGGTAGCTTTTCACAAAGCGCTGAACCACCAAATTAAACACATGGGCCAGGCATGGCACGTGCGTGAGGCTGCCGAGCTGCAGAGCCGCCACCAGCTTAAGGCCGTTGTCACACACGACCATGCCCGGTTGGAGGCTCAGCGGCGCAAGCCAGCGGTCGGTCTGCTCTGTCAGACCCTGCAGCAGTTCGTGGGCCGTGTGCCTCTTCTCTCCTAAGCTGAGTAGTTTCAGCACGGCCTGCTGACGCTTGCCCACCGCTGTGCTGCCACGCCGCGTGACACCGACTGCTGGCGACGTGCTGCTGCTGACACATCTTGATTGCGAGACAGAGGTTGCGTAGGAGGAGGAGGAGGGTGGTTTAGTGGAGGAAGCATACACCCCCGCAGATACCACCACCGAGCTGGGGCACGCAATTCGGGGGGTGGGTAGGACGTGAGCGGTCCCAGGCTCTGACTCTGTCCCAGCTTCCACTAAATTCACCCAATGTGCCGTCAGGGAGATATAGTGGCCCTGCCCGCCTGTGCTTGTCCACGTGTCTGTTGTTAAGTGGACCTTGGCAGTAACCGCGTTGGTGAGGGCGCGTACAATGTTGCGGGAGACGTGGTCGTGCAGGCCTGGGACGGCACATCGGGAAAAGTAGTGGCGACTGGGAACCGAGTAGCGCGGGGCCGCCGCCGCCATCATGCTTTTGAAAGCCTCCGTTTCCACAAGCCTATATGGCAGCATCTCCAGGCTGATCAATTTTGCAATGTGCACGTTTAACGCTTGAGCGTGCGGGTGCGTGGCATCGTACTTGCGCTTGCGCTCAAACTGTGGCGCTAGCGACGTCTGGACGCTACGCTGAGAGACATTGCTGGATGGGGCCGAGGACAGCGGAGGTGAGGGTGTGGGTGCAGGCCAGGAGACGGTAGTGCCTGTGTCCTCAGAGGGGGGTTGGATCTCAGTGGCAGGTTGGGGCACAGGGGGAGAGGCAGTGGTGCAAACCGGAGGCGGTGAACGGGCATCGTCCCACCTTGTGGGGTGCCTGGCCATCATATGCCTGCGCATGCTGTTGGTGGTGCCTCCCCTGCTGATCTTGGCGCGACAAAGGTTGCACACCACTGTTCGTCGGTCGTCAGGCGTCTCTGTGAAAAACTGCCACACCGTAGAGCACCTTGACCTGTGCAGGGTGGCATGGCGCGAGGGGGCGCTTTGGGAAACAGTTGGTGGATTATTCGGTCTGGCCCTGCCTCTACCCCTGGCCACCGCACTGGCTCGGCCTGTGCCCACACCCTGACTTGGGCCTCCGCGTCCTCGCCCGCGTCCACGTCCTATAGGCCTACCCCTACCCCTCAGCATGGTGTATTACCAGTGATTTGATTTCCCAGGCAGGAAATAAATTGGCGCAAGCCTGCTGTTAAACGTAGCTGGCTGCGTATGATTTGTTTACTATCTCCACCCACCACACACGTACACAGAACGCTGAGCACTGACAGAGGCAGGGCACATAGAATGTTTCCCTTTTTTTAAAAAGAAAAGGCCCACTGACTATATTCAATCAGATAAGATATGTGTTGCACAGAAATGCAGTTATATGAAGTGCAGCACAGCGGTTACTTTTCCCAGGCAGCAAATAAATTGGCGCAAGCCTGCAGGACAAATAGAATGTTTCCCTTTTTGGGAAACGGAGGGCCCACTGACTATATTCAATCAGATAAGATATGTGTTGCACAGAAATGCAGTTATATGAAGTGCAGCACAGCGGTTACTTTTCCCAGGCAGCAAATAAATTGGCGCAAGCCTGCAGGACAAATAGAATGTTTCCCTTTTTGGGAAACGGAGGGCCCACTGACTATATTCAATCAGATAAGATATGTGTTGCACAGAAATGCAGTTATATGAAGTGCAGCACAGCGGTTACTTTTCCCAGGCAGCAAATAAATTGGCGCAAGCCTGCAGGACAAATAGAATGTTTCCCTTTTTGGGAAACGGAGGGCCCACTGACTATATTCAATCAGATAAGATATGTGTTGCACAGAAATGCAGTTATATGAAGTGCAGCACAGCGGTTACTTTTCCCAGGCAGCAAATAAATTGGCGCAAGCCTGCAGGACAAATTGAATGTTTCCCTTTTTGGGAAACGGAGGGCCCACTGACTATATTCAATCAGATAAGATATGAGTTGCACAGAAATGCAGTTATATGAAGTGCAGCACAGCGGTTACTTTTCCCAGCAGGAAATAAATTGGCGCAAGACTGCAGGACAAATACAATTTTTCCCTTTTTTGGAAACGGAGGGCCCACTGACTATATTCAATCAATAATATATGTCTTCTGGCCCTGCCTACACAATTCTCTCCTTGTAGTATTACTGCAAGGCGCAATGCTCTGCAGACAGCCGATTTTGAAAAGAAAAAAATATGCAACACTGCTAACAGCAGCCTGCACAGTACTGCACACGGATAGATGTGGCCCTAAGAAGGACTGTTGGGGTTCTTGAAGCCTACACTCACTAACACTCTCCCTGCCTAACCACCACTTCTATCCCTGGACTATTACTGCAAGGTGCAATGCTCTGCAGACTGCCGATTTTGAAAAAAAAAAAAATTTGTGCAACACTGCTAACAGCACCCTCCACAGTACTGCACACGGATAGATGTGGCCCTGAGAAGGACCGTTGGGGTTCTTGAAGCCTACACTAACTCCTAACACTCTCCCTATAGCAGCTCCGGCACCAACAGCACTTTCCCTCAGCTAACTCACAAGACATCTGAGGCGAGCCGCGGGAGGGGCCGACTTTTATACTCGGGTGACATCAGATCTCCCCAGCCACTCACAGCAGGGGGGTGGTATAGGGCTTGAACGTCACAGGGGGAAGTTGTAATGCCTTCCCTGTCTTTCAATTGGCCAGAAAAGCGCGCTAACGTCTCAGAGAGGAAACTGAAAGTAACCGGAACACCACGTGGTACTCGTTACGAGTAATGAGCATCCCGAACACCCTAATATTCGCACAAATATCAAGCTCGGACGAGTACGTTCGCTCATCTCTAATAATAACTACACTATATACTGTAACTATATTAATATATAATATCAAGCGTTAACCAATTACTGCAGACATGCTGGAATAGTGGATATTGATGCACAACCTTGAACATCAGTATTAACCTCTTAATGTTTTGCTCTTTAGAACCACCCTTTAAAAATCCTGCACTTACCGCTGAGGGGTGAGCATATGGCGTGCTGATAAATTTTGGGCTAATTTACATATTTTGTCAATGTGCTGTTCGAATCTACAGCAGACTAGAATTGGACAGCATATGGACCCAAATACATATCAGATTCCTCACATGGACACATATTCCGTATGAGGAATCGCAGTATGCACTACTCTGGCCCCATTTGCAGATGAGAATCACCCATTAAAGTGAATAGTGGCACCCGAACACCATTCATTACTAAAGTGAGGGACTAGGTTAAAAAAAAAAATGCAATACTCACCTCCTAGCCGGCGTCTGTGTCCTCGGCACAATGGTCTCCCCAGCGGTGCGACAAGCTGCTCAGTAATTCTCCCCACTGTCATTTCTCTGCTCGGCTTTGAATTCCCCCACCGTCAGCAAGTAAGCGCTGTGATTGGATTGAGTGCCAGCCAATCGCAGCCGGCGCTTGATCTTTTACAGCCATTTAGTGAATGACATCACTGAATGGTTGTGATTGGTTCATCGAGCGCCTGCTGTGATTGGCTGGCGCTCGATCCAATCAAAGCGCTTACTTGCTGATGGCGGTGGAATTCAAAGCCGAGCAGAGAAATGACAGTGGGGAGGATTACAGAGCAGCTTGCCGCACCCCTGAGGAGAGCATCGTGCCGGTGACACAGATGCCGGCTGGGAGGTAAGGATTGCGCTTTTGCTTGTTTTTTTTTTCCTAGTCTAGTTAGGCTTGTACTTGAGGCACCTAGTTTTCCCAGTTTTTTGTGGTAAAATTAGGTGCCTCCGCTTATACTATGGTAGGCTTATACCCGAGTATATACGGTAGACTGATATGAATTACCCCATAAAGATATATTTTTTAATTAACATTGAATTTTAGATCTGAAAACCAAATGATGTTTCTAGTTGGACGGATTTCACATCCCATTAATTCTGCATAAATATTGCTATTGTATTAACCTTTAGAACTTCAGCTCAATTTGTTACCACGTATCTTCATTATAGATCCATTTCTCTTCTTAACTAGAAGGAGTATTGATTTGTAGTCATACAAACATTGAGGTGTTTGGGAATATAATGTCTTATGTAAACTACAATGTATAATATAGTTAGCTGTAAAAATTAATGGCTGAAACCAAACAGTTTCCAGCCTTATTTAAGACATTTGAAAGCAGACTGGGATTAGTGGCGAAGCTAAACGGCTTGTAGTGGTCACAGATGTAAGCGGGCCACTGAGTCGGGTGTCCCACAGGCCTATGACATACTACCTCAGCATGGCATGCAGCAAAAAGTCCAAAATAAAGGCAATCAACTCACCGTATAGTCCTCATAGCATGCAGCAGACATAACTGGATAAATGAATTGGTGCACGGAAGGAAAACACCAGGCCGACCCCCTGGAAAACGCATGGAAAAATCCAAAAGGACACCCAGCACCGAGGAAAACTCTTTTTTATTGAAAAATAGGTTAAAAACGCATGCGATTGGCATCAATATAGGGGCACTCCGATGTGTTATTAACCTATTTTTCAATAGAGAAGATTTATTTGGTGCTAGATGCCCTATTGGATGTTTTCCATGATGTGGTAATGCATGTACAGTATCTCAATAAATCCTCCTCGCTGCCCCTGATTCCTCCTCTCTGATGTTCTGCAATTTAACCACCTACTGTTTACCTGGAACAGTGCTGGTTCTGCTGGAAAAGTTCCTTACAGTTTTGGACAAATGGAGCTCATTCTACTTCAAATAGCCGTAGCTCAGTTTCCATCAGGGCTACCAACATGCAAGAACTATTGGCTTTATAATGGCTTCTAAAACATGTCTATAGCACTTACAGAATCAGAGCTACAGCCGTTTACAGGGGTCAGGAATATTGAATTTATAACTGTCATTCTGGTGCAGAGTGGGGATGGGGGGCTCCCTGCACCTAGAAGTGAAGACTGAAGTTTCCAAGGTAAGGATGGGTGGGGGGGAAGCGTCAAACTGATTCTTTGCCCCGGGTGACGGAAAGCTTGGCTATGTCTCTGGATTAATCTCTTCCTTCATAGTTTCCTTTAAATGGCCATTGACTTTTCAAACAGCTTGTGCTTATGCAATCACCAGTGTAATAACTAGCAAAGGTACCTTTCACTTTATTTACCTAAAATTATGTTTTCAGTAGAGATGAGCGAGTGTACTCGTCCGAGCTTGATGCTCGTTCGAGTATTAGGGTGTTCGAGATGCTCGTTACTTGAGATGAGCACCACGCGATGTTCGAGATACTTTCACTTTCATCTCTGAGACATTTGCGCGCTTTTCTGGCCAATAGGAAGACATGGAAGGCATTACAACTTCCTCCTGTGACGTTCCAGCCCTATACCACCCCTCTGCAGTGAGTGGCTGGGGAGATCAGGTGTCACCCGAGTATTTAAATCTGCCCCGCCCGCGGCTCGCCACACATGCATTCTGACAGAGATCAGGGAAAGTGCTGCTGATGCTGCTGCTGCAATAGGGAGAGTGTTAGGAGATATATTAGGCTTCAAGAACCCCAACAGTCCTTTTTAGGTCCACATCTGACCGTGTGCAGTACTGTTGAGGCTGCTTTTAGCAGTGTTGCACAATTTTTTTTTTTTTTGTATATCGGGCGTGCAGACCATTGCGTCCTCAGTCTGCAGTCATTGTACAGAGTATAGGGGCAGTACTGGTGAGGCAGGGACAGTGGGAAAGGTGAAAGAGATATACTGTCTATATAGGCAGTGGGCTTTTTCAAATAAATTGGGGAAAAATACTATCTTTGGGCTGCCTGTGACCGTCTTCAGTGTACTGCGTGTCTGCTGGGGGTAGTAGTCCTAATTAATACGCAGCAAAGCGTTACAGCAGGCGTGCGCAAAATTGTTTCCTAGCTCTGCTGTGCCCGTTACATCACCGCCGTCATAGCGCCAGAGGGAAACAGTATACAATACATAATCTGCATACAGTATCTGTCTGGTGTTTCAGATCACCATTTAAGCAAATTGAAGCAAAATACTTAAGGCCTACCACTGCCCTTTGGCCACTTGACTGCTTCTTCGCTGTGAATTCCACTAGCTCAGTCCTACGCACCTACGTCTCACTACAGGCGTGCGCAAAATTGTTTCCTGGCTCTGCTGTGCCCGTTACATCACCGCCGTCATAGCGCCAGAGGGAAACAGCATACATATTATACGCTGCATACAGTATCTGTCTGGTGTTTCAGCTCACCATTTTAAAAAATTGAAGCAAAATACTTAAGGCCTACCACTGGCCTTTGGCCACTTGACTGCTTCTGCGCTGTGAATTCCACTAGCTCAGTCATACACACCTACGTCTCACTACAGGCGTGAGCAAAATTGTTTCCTGGCTCTGCTGTGCGTTCTGTAAGTGATGTCAGCCTTCAACCACAGGCCAATATGCGGCACATTTAATTACAGCGTTCTGTTTCTGCTCTACTCGTAATACACCATGCTGAGGGATAGGGGTAGGCCTGCTGCAACGGGAATGTTACTGTGGCCTGTCTTGACTGCTACTACTACTGAAATGGAACTAATACTGTGCTCCCCCTATACTGCTGCTTCGGAATTGTTACTGGGGCCTGTCTTGACTGCTACTATTACTGAAATGGAACTAAGACTGTGCTCCCCTATACTGCTGCTAGTGATATGTTACTGGGGCCTGTCCCTAATGCTACCGCTGAAATGTTACTAATTCTGGGCTCTACCTATACCGCTGCTAATGCAATGTCACTGGGGTGTGGAAACGGAGGCTTCCCAAAGACATGATGGTGGCGAGGCCATTTCCCACCAACGCAGTTACTGTTAAGGTGCATATAACCACGGACACGTAGAGAGGACACGTAGTGCCTCAAAAACATCCCCCTCCTCCTACAACAATGAAAACATTCTTAGCAAATACCTTTGCATTGGTCCGCCTGGTGGCAGTCCAAGAATTTCACCTTTACCGACACAACAAGAGAGCCCCCCCACCATCCCCCCGCCACGGCCCACTTAATCCTGGCCACATAGCGAAAACGAACTAAATAAAACCGCTCTACTTGGTCCGCAGTCGCCACCACATTCCCACCAACGCAGTTACTGTTAAGGTACATATTACCACTCTGACTGGGGCATTCACTGTGGACCGAAGCACACCTGTATAGCTCTGCTGAGCAGGGCACTGCAATGGGATACGTTTATGTACCGCCGATGGGTTCCAGGGAGCCACCCATGCTGTGAGTCCACAGGGACTTCACATTAGGGATTTGTACCTGCCAGTGTCTATGTATTAAAAACCCCGGTCAGACTGGGGCATGCAGTGTGGGCCGAAGACCACCTGCATTTAATTGGACGTTACCTCAGCTGTGATGGGCAATGCAATGGGATATATTTATGTACCGCCGGTGGCTTCCTGGGACCCACCCATGCTGTCGGTCCACACGGAGTTGTAACTGCATGTGTCTACTTATAAAGAACCCCAGTCTGACTGGGGCATGCAGTGTGGGCCGAAGCCCACCTGCATTAAATCTGACGTTAGCTCTGCTGTCCAGGGCACTGCAATGGGATACATTTATGTACAGCCGGTGGGTTCCAGGGAGCCACCCATGCTGTGGGTGCACACGGAATTCCCATTGTGGAGTTGTACTTGCCTGTGACTATTTATAAAAAAAACCCTGTCTGACTGGGGCATGCAGACCCCTTGACAGAATGAATAGTGTGTGACACATGGGTTCCCCATTGCTATGCCCACGTGTGCAGCTCCTGAGGGAGGTGGCACAGGATTGGATTTCTCATTGCTTCTGTACAGCATTGTGTGCTATTGCCCCGCACCTTTTAAAGAGGGTCGCTGCCTGGCCCTGCCAACCCTCTGCAGTGTATGCCTCCGGTTCCTCCTCATGGCAGACGCACTTATAAATAGACATGAGGGTGGTGTGGCTATGAGGCCAGCGTGTGGCATTATGGCAGCTGAAGGCTGCGCAGGGACACTTTGGTGTGCGCTGTGGACACTGGGTCATGAGGGGGGGGGGGGGGTTGGGCAGCATGTAACCCAGGAGAAGTGGCAGCGGAGTGTCATGCAGGCAGTGATTGTGCTTTGTTGGAGGTAGTGTGGTGCTTAGCTAAGGTA
The DNA here is from genome assembly GCF_035609145.1 of Eleutherodactylus coqui. Taxonomy (NCBI): domain Eukaryota; kingdom Metazoa; phylum Chordata; class Amphibia; order Anura; family Eleutherodactylidae; genus Eleutherodactylus; species Eleutherodactylus coqui. Next base: position 68,919,520 of record NC_089838.1, on the reverse strand, counting down.
TGCATTGCTAATTAGGGTTTTTCAGAAGTAAAAATTGTTGAGGGGGGGGGGCACTCTTGCCGCTATTGTGGCTTAATGGTGGGACCTGGGAACCTGAAATGCAGCCCAACATGTAGCCCCTCGCCTGCCCTATCCGTTTCTATGTCGTTTCCAGCACTTTCTTGGGTTTTGCAGATTTTCACAAATGAAAACCTTAGCGAGCATCGGCGATATACAAAAATGCTCGGGTTGCCCATTGACTTCAATGGGGTTCGTTACTCGAAACGAACCCTCGAGCATCGCGAAAAGTTCATCTCGAGTAACGAGCACACGAGCATTTTGGTGCTCGCTCATCTCTAGTTTTCAGGCTTAAAGTACAATTAAACTTTTTAACAAGTTTTGACATGTCACAGTGACATGTCAAAAGTTTTGATTAGTGGGGTCCGGTGCTGAGTCCTCCCCCAATCGCAAAAATGAACAGGCTAAAGCACTCAGCTGAGCTCTGCTGTCATTGCAAGCAGTGTTCAGACTTTATAGACTTTCTACGTACCCGTGCACCCTTCTGAGTAGTTAAGGAAACCATACAATGCGGGTGCCAGCTCTTTCTTACAGATGACACCCACCAGCACCAGCTGCAATCAGCACTCCCACTGATCGCGTTTATTAACCCTTTACCCGTCATCAAATACCGTCATCATTTCTGACATTTGAATTCCCTGATGGGCGTTTAAGGGTCCCAAAAGGCCCCCTGTGATGAGATTGTGGGGTGCAGTCTAGTTGCCGTGGCAGCTGAGGACTGAAAGCCCCCAGGGCTGTCATTGCAGATTGCCTAACAAGCCATGCGTGTTGTTTGGCTTGATAAATTGCCTGTCAGATCAGGGTATAATCTAATACTGTGGTATTATCTCATACTGCAGGATTGATCAAACTATCGCAAGTCCATGTCCCGAATGGGGTCTAAAAAAATGTAACAAAACAGTTTTTAAAAATGTATTAATTATTAAAGCAATAAAAGTTTAACCCCCCCCACCCACCCCTTTCCCCTTTTCCAATATTTATAATAAAAATGTCTAAATGAAAAAAAAACAGAAACATATTTGGTATCGCTGTGTCCAAAAAAGTCCAATCTATCAAGGTAACGCATTATTTACCCCGCATGGTGAACATCATCAGAAAAAAATTACACAACGTCAGAACTGCACATTTTTTGTCACCCCATCTCCAAGAAAAATGTAATAAAAAGCAATCAAAAAGTCATATGTACCCCAAAATGGTACCAATAGAAACTACAGGACGTCCTACTAAAATAGGCCCTCGCGCAATTATGTGAACGGAAAAACAAAACATTTATGGCTGTCAGAAGATGGTGGCAGAAAATAATTTTAGTTTTTTTTAAAGATATTTTATTCCTTAAAAGTAGTACTGCAAAAAAACAATAAATTTGGTATCATATTACTTGTACTGACCCATAAACTAAAGTTATCATGTCATTTTTTTGTAGTGCATACACCGTAGAAACGAGACCCCCTAAAGCTGACAAAATTGTGCTTTTTTCCATTGCACTCCACTTAGAATTTTTTAAACGTTTTTTAGTTCCATATATAATATGTTAGATAGTCCCGCCAAAAAACAAGCCCTCAGACAACTACGTTGATGGATAAATAAAAGTTATGATTTTTCAAAAGTGGGAAGGAAAATCCGAAAATGAAAAAAAAGGAACACATCCTTAAGGGGTTAAAGATCTACTAGATATAAATCATGAGCTGCCTAACATCAAGATAGCTGATAATGCTAGAGATCTATCAAGATGGCCTAAAATACGTTTTTCATGAAGAACAGTAGATTCTTGCTTTATGTCTTTTGGGCTGCTCGTGTCATGTCTGCCTGTGTGGTCAAATAGATTGCATGAGTCATTAGGGGTAATTATTGTTCTTCATTATCTCATAATAGGTAAGAATGTAAATGCATTTTACATAACTGGATGTGCAAACAATGTTTCCTTTTGATTTTATGGTATCCCTAGACGATAATCATACAACCTAATACATTTTGCTTGACAAATTGAAGAGCCGTTTTATACACAAGAGGATGGTATAAAGTTTTTAATGAGCTCTCCAGTCAGCAAAGCTAATCGCCAGTGAACTTTTATGGGAAATACGGTTCATATAGTTCAATGAAAGCCTTTCTTCTTCACAAAGCATCCTTGTACGGATTCTCCTTCAAGACCTTCAATACTTGCACTCCAACATAAAAAAGCATACGGCGTAAATGAAAAGAGTTTGCCTACCACCATAGTGCATAATGATATTGTCAGGACCAGCGTCTCGGGGTCTCCGCACCCGCACTGCCGGTCCTATCACCTGGACTGCTGGGGTGCGGCGTAGGGGAGCCCCGATCCTGGTGACTTCCCCTGGCCGCCGCAATCCAGGATGCTGGCTTTGGGCACGCGCTCCCGTGCCCAGGGGGCGGGCACTTAGGTAGCTAGGTTGCTGGGGACGCAGCGAGTGCCGTTCCGCACCGCGTTCCCATGACCCCAGGCCTGTTTGCTCTGTCCTCCTGTCCTTAGCAGGCGCCGGGAGTTGTTTCTCCTCGCGTCCTCTTATTGGTTCCTGCTGCTGTCAGGCTCCTCGCCCCAATCAGCTGCTGGGGCGGGAGTTCTGATAGCATTAAACTGCTCAGTTCCCTTCTGTCTTTGCCAGTGTATGTTTGGTCTCCAGCTACACTTGTGTATCCCTGATTTGATGCTCTGCTTTGACTTGCTTGCTTGGACCCTGACTTTGCCTTGACCTAACCCCTTGTGCTGTGCTCTCTTCTGTTGCCGACCCGGATTGCCTGACCTGCTGCTGTGTTTGTTTGTTTCTCTATATTTGTCTGTTAGTCTGACTCCCTGGCCCGCTTCCCAAGTGAGCCTAGGGACTGTCGCCCAGTTGTCGCCCTGGGGCCTAGCCCAGGGGGGCAAGTAGGTAGGGACAGGGGTTGCGGGTAGTTTCAGGGACTTCCAGTTACCCGGACCCCAGCTCCCTGACAGATATCTTGATGTATACTGTTTTTATATTAAATATTTGTTTTCGATTTTCTTCTTGTTTTACTGATTATCCAGAGCTGTACTTAGGCAGGAGGAAAGATAAGATACTTTTCTGCCTTAGTATACAATAGCTTGGGTAGTGCAGAAAGAGCTGCTTCAAATCAACTTCTCCCTGCACAGTGAAAGCTGACGGATGTGCCAGAAGTCATAGCAGTATGTAAACTGATTATGAAGTGGTATTGCCTCTGGTGACAGCTTGGGAAAGCTCACATCTGTTAGACATTGGTTAAAAGAGTATTTTGGAGAGTTCCTACAAATGGTGTGGCCTGCATGTTCGCTTTACATGAGCCCAGTCAAGCATTTTTAGGGTGTATTGGAGAGGTCTATTCACACTTGAGCTCCTGCACCTAGAAAAACCTGCAGAGCTATGGATGGCTATCCATACTTCATGGCTCAACATCCCTGTGCCTTGTGGAATCGATGCCACATTAAGTTGCTGCACTTTGCTGGGCTAGAGAGGGCCTACACAATAATAGTTATTGTCCCATGACTTTTGACATGTTAGTGCATAGTATTAACCCCTTGAGTGGCAGGGTTATTTTTACCATGTTGTGCCTCAAAGGGCAGGTTTTTTAAATGAGTCAACAATGCAATTTTATCACGCAGGTATTTATTAACTCCTTGAGTGGCCCACCTGGAAAATCTCCGGGGCGTGCTGCACTGACCATGCAGTTAACCCCTGCTACTGCAAAGCCCTCCTATTGAATTCTATGAATGGACCGAGGGCTGCCTGTGATTGGTTGAGCGCTCAGCCAATCAGACGCAGCCCTTTCAGCAGGCAGGGATTTTAAATCCCCGCCTGCTGAAAGAACATAATTACAGTACCGGGACTCGAGTGGCTAGACGTGCCTGAGCCCTGGCAGCGCTGGAGAGGTATTTTTTTTTCACGCCAGATAGAAATCATTTTCAGGGAAGGGCTTATATTTCAAGCCCTTCCCCGAAAATCACTCTGGGGGTGTCGGCATCCTATTGCCTTCAATGCGGCTCCATTGAAATCAAAAAGAGGGCTTCGCGGTCCCCTCCCACAGCTGTCACCGCTGTGACAGCTGTGGAAGGGGATTCTTTATTCCCCGCAGAGAGTCCCCTTTACTCCCCATGCAGTAAAAATCCCCGGAAAATTCAGCTGACAGCTCAGTGCTGCACAATTCAGCACTAGAGCTGTCCACGGAAACCTTCTGGGGTTTAACTGCATGGTCAGTGCAGCAAGCCCTGGAGATTTTCTGGGCGTGCCACTCAAGGGGTTAAAGGTTTACAGCATTGCATGACTTTTTGTCTTTTCTCTTGTTGCTTGAGTTCAAACCCCCTGCTATCTCACACTGATCAGCCATCACATTAAAAGCACTTACAGACACAATGAATAATATTGATTCTCTTATTACCATGACATATGTCAAGGGGTGGAAAATATAAGCAAGTAAACAGTAAGCTCTTGAAGTTGATGTGCTGGAAGAAAAAAAAATTGGCAAGCATAAAGTTCTGAGTATTTCCAAAACAGCGGGACTTGTGGGATATTCATAGTATGCAGTGGTCAAGCACAGTCTGCATAAGACCAGACAAAGTGAGATACCATTGCCATGAAGTGGCGAACGTGGTCTGCAACAATGTTAAGGTAGGTGGTACATGTCAAAGAACACCTACATGAATGCCTGGCTAGTTTCAGTTATCAGCTACTAGTTGCAGAGTTTGCACTTTAATTCCACAACTAAGTGCAGTACAATGTTAGTGAATAGGGTCTTAGGAAACACTATTCACTCACAGTGGATCAGCATGTGTTCTGCATTAAAACTTTTTAAGAAGAGAAAACAAGATGCACCCATACTAACTTTACACGGGTGAGGGCAATATCAGGCCGTGAATCATGGCCTGATATTGCCCTTGCCATCTATGTGAAAGCCCCTAGGATGTAAGAGATTTTCAATGGGAGACCTCGTGTGCACTTTGCACATGGTGCGATGCTGCTGCCGGCCCCATTGAAAACAAAGTTTTATTGAAGTAGATCATGGTATGCCACGATCACAACAACCTGCACTGACCCGTCCACCTTCAAAAAAATCATGGACACCTCAAATTTTTTTTACAGACCCTGGAAAAAGTTCCTTCCTGACTCAGAATAAATCTTTGTATCAGTAACTCATATCCAATAATCTAGTGATTATAATTTGTAATATTATTAAACTGAACAGAGGCATCAGACCCATTTTGAACTCTTTTAGTGAATTCTCATGACAACTTCCTAGTGTTTTCCAAAGGAGTTTTCTGACACTAAGATATTGCTGACCTATCCACAGGATTGGTTAATATCAAATTGGTATTGGTTCGCAGCTTGAGGCCCACGTTGACCTGCTGCTTGAGAGCCATGACCTCTTCTTGAGTCTTTGATGTCACATTAATTGGTCACATGGTTTAAGAGCAGTTCAATCATATTCAAGAGAATATGATTGAGCTGCTATACCAGGCAGAGCCACTATGACATTTACGGTGCTGTATGTCGTATGTAGTTAAGTGGCCACTTCAGACAGTTGATTGGCGAGGATCCTGAGTGGCAGACCCCTACCAATATGAGAATAGGTCATCAGCATTTTAGTCCCAGAAAACCCCTTTACGATTGTGAAAGAATGTAGCTTTGAGGGGAGATAGGTTTGGAATGGTTGGAAACATTACAACATAGTTCCCATATTGCTCTCTAAACTGTATAAGCCTAGTGAGTTTGCCGGTATGGGAAATACAGCCCTGTTGTAAATTACAACCCTATGTGAGATCTAAGTATATGGGACTGTGACCCATGGTGGAGCCTGGCTCATTTTCAATATGAGATTCTTTTTTATACCTCATTTTGTATTCTAGGCATAACCACAGTGAAGAATATATGATATATGGTTAATTGCTTTGCAAAAACAGCCAACATGTTCTTTCCTTAACATATTTAACTGAATGAAAGTAATTAGGGAAAGGTTTCCTTGGGGAAGAAAAAGCAAGTCCTCTGGCCTTTTATTGATGTGGTAACTGGAAAGGTCATATTAAGCAATTAAGTATTTAATATATAGAAAGTACATGTTTTAGTAAACTGTTAAAGGGGTATTTCAGACTTTTACAAGTCACGACCTATACTCTAGATAGGTCATCACTAGTTGATCGGCAGTAATCCGCCTATGAGCTGATCCTTAAACCCGCTTTAGTGCAGCAGGGTCAGACGTAATCATGACTGGTCTGAGCTGGAAATGTCATCGTGACTTCACTCCCAATGAAATCAATGGTAGCGCTGCACCTGTTTCTCATTATGGACAGGATTGGGCATACGGTGTCATCTGTAATTAGGAACAGGAAGTTTAATAGATTGTTTTATCTGGGATATCTAATAAAGGTACGTTTTTTTCTACCTCTCTACTACGCGGTGGATCTCCTCCTTACATCAAGCACCTTTTGTACGTTCTGCTGGCCCCTCTGTTGTTTGCATATTTGATATCCATTGGACCCATTGAAAAGTCTGGGCTCAAACCCAGCGTGCATGACATTATTATTGTTGCTGCTTTTTTTCTCTCTCCCACCCCGGACTACGGGCTTTTGAGGGGTGCAGCTGCATATTCTGTTTTTACTGTGTCAATTCTGGCCTGGACCAGCAATGACTTCACTAACAGCGGGTCGAACAGTCAGCTGATCATCGGGGATCCTGAATCGTGGATGCTTGTCGATCAACTAGTGGTGACCTATCAGTTGTAAAAGCCCAAAATACCCCTTTAAAGTGCATGTAAGACATTCAGGGGGACTTATAAAACTGTCTAAAACTAAAACTGCTTGCTACCAATTACAGCATAGCCCTTTATTCCTCGTTGTGCTCTTGAAAAAAAAAAAGCTACTCCCTGATTGGCTACTATGGGAAACAAAAACAGTTTTTCTTTTCAACAGTTTTCATAAATCTGGTCCATTATGTGTGTAATATCAGAATTTCTAACCACAGTGGTATGCCATGCATTTTCAGCCAGTTTTCGCCTTTGCATACTCCATCTCTACAGCCATATTCAGGTAAAGTACAGTACCATACATAAACTGTATTCACAAGTGATGGAGAAAATAATCTGCATTGATCTTAAGGCATGCAGCAGATATTCACAGCAGCAAAGTGTTTAGGACATTCTAAATAAGATTTTATGCTGAAGAGACAGTCAAGCTCTTTGCCATCCTGAATTTTTCATTTTCTGGACGATTTATCTAAAAATCACAGGCAGCCAACATTTTATAGACACATTGGAAAACCATAATGACTGATAAAGATTAGAAGTGATGGATGTCTATAGGTCAGAGAGTGATGTGAGCTCATTACCAGCACTTACTTGTAGCTGGAGAATGATAACTACAACCATAACAACCTGCTCAAGCACCAGAGTCAGAAAATCATGGGCACTAGAAAAAGTACCCTATTTTTATGGACTGTCCACAAATTTCTGGATGGCTGGCAAACCTGGTTAGATATTCTAACCTTCTAGAAGTTGGAAAGTGTTTTGCATGTGCCCCCCCCCCCCCATTCTCACATACACACTGCTCCAAAACTGCTCTGTGTGAAATTATCTCTCAGTGAAATGCCATTTGTAGTAGTTGATGCTTATTAGAGAGTGCAGAATTTCTGAGCAGTTGCAGACAGTGCTATATTATGCTAAGTTTCGAGAGAAGTATGTATCATTAGTAGAGATGAGCGAGCACCCAAATGCTCGGGTCCGCGTTATTCGAGTCGAGCTTTTCGTAAAATTCGAGAGTTCTAGTCGAGTAATGAACCCCATAGACTACAATGGGATACTCAAGCATTTTTATATGTGGGAAGCCGGATGCCGAGCTTTTTTTTTTTTCTTGGTTCGTGTTCATGTTCGTTTTCTCTCTCTCTCTCTCTCTCTCTCTCCCCCCCCCTGCCTGCCTGCCAAAAAATTTGCCATTGACGCGCACGCTGCATCGCGGTGGGAAGGGCCAAAACTGGCAAGCCACAGCAGGGAGGAGCCAAAAACTGGGGCGGGGTCGAACACGGCGTGATGCTCGTTCGAGTAACGAGCACCATCGAGTACGCTAATACTCGAACGAGCATTAAGCTCGGCAGAGTACGTTCGCTCAACTCAAATCATTAGCAAGGTATATTGCTTCACAGTCTACTTTTAACCCATTTAGGACCAAGCGCAGTAAATATATGGCGCCTGATCCCGTGCATAAAGCCCAGCTGTATGTAAAATTACGGCAGGGATTTAAGCCTCCTGCTCTGCAATCAATCAGAGAGGCAGGACGGGTTGTCAGCTTTTAGTGACAGCTGATAACCCGGAGGAGAAGGCAGGAGGGGTATTTAACCCTTACTGTCTTTTTATCCCCTGAGTACACAGCGCTCAAAGAGCACTGTGAACTGAAAAGTGAAAGTGGAAGTGTAACTTCCATTACAGTAGCCGGGGGGAGGGGGGATCATGTGACCGCTGGGATTCCCTGCTATAGCAGAGCTGCAGGGTCATGTAGACCCTGACCAGCTCTGCTAGTGACTAATGTCCCCACAGGAGATGTTTCTCCCTGTAACTGGGGCTCCTATGGATGACCCGGCTACAGTGGGAAAGAGTAAAATAAAAAATAAAAAAAAACATGTGAATGCCCCCCAGAGGTCTTATACGACGTCATGGAGGACACATGGGTAAAATCCCTAAAAAGTGTCTGGTCCTTGAGTTACAAAACAGCCTGGTCCTTAAGGGGTTAACATTTACAAACTCTGCAAGCAGTATTTACTTATAGAAAAAGTTCAAGCAATAGTAAAGTAATTCTTTTATTTAAATTGTTGTAGGATTTGTAGAAACTATGTCATTAACATGTGCCTTCTTCATGAGAGTGAATTTAAATAACTGCTTTCCATTGTTAAAGGCACCAACTAATGGCTTTCATCTTATTACGGCACTAAGAGAGCTTCATCATATGCGAGAAGACAATTGCTCAGTCATTTGCAGCTCTTGCTACCTACTGTATCCTTATTTGCATTCAACATCCCTTTTTCCAACTTTTTCTCACTTATATCCTGTTCTTGCATTTACTTGTTTAGAAAAATTAAGGCAGTTGCAGGATAGGAGATAACTTGCTGATTGTGGAGGTCTCACTGCTGAAACCCCGCTGATCTTGAGAACAGGACTCCCGTGTCCCACTCTGCCTGTCACTGCGGGGCAGCTTGCACCCCCGCAGTGACATCAGAATGAATAGAGCACTGGCCGAGCATACGTGATTAGCACTCCAGTCATTTCAATGGGGCTGACGGAAATACCTGAGCGGGTGCTGCTCAGGTATCTCCGCAGTCCCACTGAAAGTGAATGGAGTGCTGGTGTGCTTGTGTGACCAGAACTTCATTCAGTCTCCTCCTTACTGCAGGGGGTGCTGTAACCCCGCAGTGAGAAGGACAAGGACTTGGGACTCCTGTGCTTGAGATCAGTGGGGTTCTTACAATGCATCCCTCAGAGATCAGCAAGTAATTCAGTTTCCTGTGGATAGGGGATCACTTCTGATTTCAGTACAACCCCTTTAATGTGTTGATAACAAACGCAGCCTAGCTCATTGACAGGCATTGATGTATGTATGTAGTTCTAACTTTGTGTCACAGCATGAGGCTACATTCACACAAAAGCCCCACAAAACTTACATGAATATGAACTCTATTCTTTTGAATGGTGTGATATACATCAGCAATATTTCCCCTAACAGCGATGCTGCAAGGTAAAAGTCCGGTGCACATCCTAATTTTTTGCATTCCTCAGAACGCATCGCTTATTGTTTTCAATGGGACAGTTAACCACATCGCAGGCCGTGTGATGTGCATGCAAGTGCGATGTGTTGTTTCCCATTGAGATCAATGGAAAACACTTGCTGATCCAGTGTGAAACCAGTCCTGGAGGATCACAACTTCACAGAAGTGATGTGAGGTGTTTTTGCATGAAAGATGTCTTGCATCTAGGGGTAAAACGCATGTTGACAAGCGCGATATGGAGCTGGGCTTCTCTGCCCGATATCGCACTCGCCTATGTGAAGGTAGCCCGAGGATGGATTCACACAGGGAATTTTCGCACCCGAGTTACTTCCAATTGCGATATAGACAAAAATCATAATTACATAGATGCGATGCCTTTTTAAGCAAAAATGCATTGCAGTCGCATCAAAAATCCCATATTTGCAAGTGCAATATTGTTACCACTTTCTCGAACCAATATCACACTTACCCTAGATGCATCCTAGTAAACAATGCCACTGTCCACAAGGACTTGAGTAACCAGCTTCCCTTTATTGCACAATTATGTGGGTAGACTTCTATGGGGCCCTACAAGAGCAACATCTGGGTGGTGCTTTTATGGTCTATTTGTGTTTCTTCTTCCTATTCCTCTCCTCCTCTAGTTATGCTGGCTCAGTTGTTAGCATTGCTGCCTTTAACTGCTGGAGTTCTAGGTTCAAATCTATTCAAAGGCAACAACTGCACCTTTTTATGTTCTCTTTGTGTTTATTCTTGCTGTTGTTCTCCTCCTCCTCCTCTGGAGTAGAACAGTCGCGTTTGGTGGTTCAGTTGTTAGTGCCGTTGCTTTGTAGTGCTGGAGTTGTAGATTCAAATCTCTATGGGATTTTTTGTTGTTGCCTTTAGGCTGGCTGCACATGACTGGGTCGGATTCCATATGAGGCAGCCCGCAGTGGAATCCGACCCTGTGCCCAGCCGGCATCCACCCTTACCTGTTTTTCTTCTTTGCCTGTACTGCGGATGGTCTGCATGGCAAGCCATCGAACATGCATTGTACAGTTTTCTTTTTTTTTTAAATCCCAGGTTTTTCCCATGTCCTTGCCAGACGATAACGCCGCTACCTGCGACTTTTCCACAACATCATTGCTGGCAGGGCCGCAGGTCGAACGGCTTCTATTGACTTCAATAGAAATAGAGCATGATGCGATTTTTCCTCCACAAGTGGAAAATTGCAGTTGTTTGCCGCTCGTGTAGAGGAAAAAATGCTTTTCCATAACATGCTATGGGTGGTAGTTGCAATTCAAATCCGCCCGTGTGCAGCCGGCCTTGTGCTTATTCTTACAGTTGTTCTTCTACTTCTCTGGCATAGGACAGATGAGTTTGGGGTCCCAGTTGGTAGTGCTTCTGCTTTGCAGTGCTGGAGTTGTAGGTTCAAATCTGACCAAGAGCAACATCTGGATGGGATTTTTTTTGCATTCTTTATGCTTATTGTTGCGGTTGTTCTTCTACTTCTCTGGCATAGGACAGATGGGTGTGCAGTCTCAGTTCTTAGTGCTTCTTCTTTTCATTGCTGGAGTTGTAGGTTAAAATATGAATGAAAGTAACACCTGGATAGGGTTTTTCAAAGGCCATGCAGCTGTTACCCTTGATGAGATTTGAACCCAGGACCCCAGCACTAAAAGGCAGCAGTGCTGACACACACACAGCAATCAACCTAGTTTCTTTGAGAAATTGTTCGTTGCTGGATGCGTGGGGTTGGGGGGTTGAGGGGTCGTCTTTTAAGTTGTACAGGTCTTTGTAGTATTGACGGAAAGCTTCTATTATGTGGTTGGGGTGGTAAATTTTATTATTATGGTTGTGTGTGTCATAAAGGTATGGGATTTTAGTTCTGGAGATCTTTTTTTTGACCATGTTTGCCATCATGCGTGTGGGTCTATTATTTGATGAGTAATAAGTTGCTTTTGAGGATCTCATTTCTTTTTCATAGTTGTCTATAAGAAGATTTCTAAGGTTTTGTCTTAGTTTGAATAGTTCATTGTGTAGGGAGTCAGAGGGGGGTCTAGACAACTGGCTTTCTTTTTCAGTGATTTGTGATAAGAGTTTGTTTAGTTGGCGGGTTTTCTCTTTTTTATATCTTGTGCTAATTTTTATTAAAGTTCCTCTAATGTAGGCTTTATGGGCGTTCCAGATGGTAGTGGGGGAAATATCTGGGGTTGTGTTGATTTTGAAGTATTCTTCTATAGCGGAAGAGATATCCGCTTGGTTTTTGGGTAATTCATGAGGAACACATTGTTTCTCCATGATCTTGGTCTCTCGTTTGTTTGACCCAGGGAAATTGATACTGAGACGGGTGCGTGGTCGGACCACGTGGCCGTACCTATATTTGCTGATTTGACGAGGGGTAGAGCGTGTCTATCTGCTAGGATTAGGTCTATCCTGGAGAATGACTTGTGTCTTGAGGAATAGAATGTGTATTCTTTTGATGATGTATTAAGGCATCTGAAGGTGTCGAATAAGGCGTTGTTGTGGAGCCAGGGAAGTAGCGGAGGGGTGGATCTCCCCAAACCCTTAGTCGAGTCAAGTAAGTTATCCGGAACAGAATTGAAATCCCCACATATCAAAAGGGTGCCCTTCTCGCATTTTCTTATTTTTTTTATTATCTTGTTTAGGAAACTAAATTGGGCAGAATTTGGGGTGTAGATGTTGGCAATTGTAAAAGGCTTGCCATTGACGTGGCCTGCCAGAATCAGGTATCTGCCTTTGGTATCCGCTTCTTGGTGGGTTACATCAAATTGTAGTGAGTCTTTAAAGGCTATCAGGACTCCTGCCTGTTTTTTGGAGGAACATGCTTTAAATATTTTAGGAAATTTTTTATGCATTATGGTTGGGCATGCATCAGAGGCAAAGTGCGTCTCTTGTGCGCATATTATTTCAGCTTTTGAATTGACCGCCTCCTTCCAAAAGGAAGATCTTTTAAAAGGCGAGTTTAGCCCATTTACATTTAAGGATAGTATTTTTATGGACATTTTTGTTTATGTGGCATTGATTTGAGGGTCTGTGGAGGCCTTGTACATTTCGGTGAAAAATGGAAGAGGGAAGGAGCAGAAACATATAAAGATATAACATTTGTTTTGCATTTGTGGAAAATCACAATAGCATTTACATCTCTGTATAGATTCCTTAGCAATGCAAAATAGAAGTAGAAAAATCTTGAACAACAAACAATTTTAGATTTAGTACTCTTGGTTGTGGATGGGGTAGTAAACATGAAGCACGTCGATTCAGCTAAGTGCGTGTGCACGCTGAATAAATGGGGGGGACGAGAAAGTGCGCCTGTTGAGGAGCTTTCCAATGGCGTAACCACCTAAATGGTTGTTGTGGATAAATGGCAGAGCCGCTTGAGGATTTAGGTCTGGGACCATTCTTGGGGTTGCTTTCTTTGTTTCCTCGGAGGAGGTTGGGATTTCTGCAGAGATGGTATCTTTACTCCCCAGGATTTTGGTAGATGCTGGGCCTCCTCTGGATTTTGAAGGACATGCGTGACGTTGTCCTTTCATATTATTATTTTTGCTGGGAAACTCCAGCGATATAGGACATTGGCTTGGCGTAGGGCTGCGGTAATTAGTTGGAATTTTTTCCTCTCGTTCATAGTAACTTGTGAAAGGTCCGTGAAGAGTCGGATGTTCGTGAAGGGAGCTGGAAGCTGATTCTTTTTGCGGGCCGAGGCCATCAGAGCTTCCTTTATATGGTAAAAGTGGATTCTGGCTATAGTGTCTCTCGGGTTAGAATCAGGTACAAATTTTGGCCTGGGGAGCCTATGGGCTCTGTCGATAGTTAGATCATGTGGCGTGGCCTCCGGGAGAAGGGTTGACATGAATTTTTTTAGATAGTTGGACAGTTCGGATGGTGCAATAGACTCAGGAATACCTCGAAATTTTATATTATTCCGTCTATTCCTGTCCTCAATATCGGCGGGCTTGGTTTTGAGTTGAGTTACTTCTTCTACCAATTCATAGTGCGCGTCGATTAAGGCATTATGGGATTGTGTTATTTCTCCCATTTTGTTTTTGGTATGCGACACTCTCTCTCCAATAGAATCAATTGTGTTTCTTATGGATGAGTTGAGAGATTTGAAGCTGGCTTGGAAGGAATCGCTGAGGGCCACTACCATGTTTTTGATAAAAGCTTCTGAGGCTGGCTGGGATGACGATGGTAGGAACGTTATGAATGTATGCAGAGATTCTGGTTGGTTGTCAGAGGGGCTCCCCTCTTCTGTTCTAGGGCGCTGTTTCAATGGGCTGTCCGATGGGGAGTACATTGTGAGATGAGATCTCTGTTTTGTAGGATCAGGTATGGCTGCAGCCATCTTGTTGTGAGCCTGCGGGGGGGCTTTTTGTCTTTTCCCTCCTGTCAGTGTGTGAGGTGAGCTGCGTGGGCAATCAGGCAACAGGTCACCGAAATCACTGTCTGGCCGGGTGGTCTTAGCATGCTCTGACCAGGGCTGCTGTTTGAGTGGGTTAACTGAGGCTATTTCAGCCTGATGCAGGTGGCCATGCTTTGTGGAGACGGCCGCCGCCATTTTAGTATGGGTGTGTAATGGGGGGCTCTGTCTTTCCTTACTGTTCTGGCTGTGTGGAGTGGGTGTTGGAGTCTCACTCACCAGATCTTGCAGTTCCCGGTCCAGGGGAAGGCCACCTGTTTGGTCCGAATCGGTGTCAGCGCTCTCCTCTTCTCTGCACGCCGTTTGTGAGATGGGAGAAGCCGGGAGACGGTCGGCTCTCAGGCACGGGACCTCCGTCGGGAGGAAGAATTCGTCCAAGCGTCTCGGCTGAGACCGGGAAGGACGCCGTCGGGTCATTGCCGTGACAGGGGGAGCCGGAGGCTGCACTGCGCTGTATCAGATGAGCGGAGAGCTGCTTTTCAAGTAGGTTTCTCGGTGGTGTCGGCACGGAGCGCACAGACTATGCGGCCATCATCAAGCTCGGCTAGGCCACGCCCCAACCTAGTTTCTTTCAGTCTTTGTTATAAATCAGTTTGACCTGAATAGTTTTTGCAAAAATCTGTACAATTTTATCATCCGGGTGATCACAATGAGCAACACTTATTGTCTGGTCTAATGGATTTATATGGACAGCCCAAAGCCCAACAAAGTCCTCCAAGACTGTCTAGTAATAAGGCAAGATACGGCATAACTAAGGTTTTGTAGACAGATACCTGTTTATTTTATATGCACAGTCAGAAATATACAGTAGTGTAATACATCAATTAGTCATAACATTGACATCACCTATCTAATATTGTTCAGGTCCTCTTTGTGCCACGAAACATCTCTGACCTGTTGAGGTATGGACTCCACAAGAGCTCTTAAAGTGTACAGCATTGGCATTTTCAGCAATTTGCCCTTCAGTAGTTCTTCTGTGAGATTGGATCAGTCGGACTAGCCTTTGCACCACCCACACATCAAGACGCCTGGAGCACCCATGACCCTGTTTGCCATTATTCTTTCTTGGCCCACTTTTGGTAGATTCTAACCGCTGCATGCTGGGAACACCCCATAAAATATGCTATTTTTGAGATAAACACAAGCAACAATACTGATAGCAAACTGATAAGAGGCATGGAAAATCTTAGTTATGTAGAGAAATTCATATAATTACCTTACTTAGTCTTGAGAAACAAGACTTCTAAGGAGCAACATGCTTAATTTATAGCAGTACTGTATATGAATGGCCCATCCAAAAAATATGGTGAAAATCTGTTCCATGTAATACCTCCTCAGAAAACAAGGGGCACTGCCTCTGTCTTGAGATAAAAAAATTCTCCAGAAGCATCAAGGCTTCTTTACCATAAAAACTATGAATCTGTAGAATAGCCTTCTGCCAGTCACGGTGGTAACAGTTGATGGCTTCAGAAAGGTTCAGATGATGTCTTACAACAAAATAACATTTAACCATATAAAAGTAAGTTTAATCACATTTATTAAATATTTTGAAAATTTATCAAAAGCAAAACACGTCTTGCAGAAGTATAAGAAGAATGAAGTAACAACCAAGTCACCAGATAAAACCTTAACTACAAACCATTACCCTTATAGAACATTAAAAGTGATAAGTACTGGCAGGGGATCTTATAGTCAGGATAAAAGAGCAAGCCTAAAAGCCCCAGGAACCCGGTTGCACCAAGAGAAATAGAAGACCTTATATGTTTCCCCATGGCAAAGTAAGGAGGAGAGAAATATACAAACAAGGTCACTGCAAGAGAGAAAGAAAGAGTTGGAAATAGTAGGGAAGCAAGAAAGAAAGAAGAGAGAAAAAAATAGGGAAGGGGGATCTAAATACTCTATCCAGAGCCTCCACACTGTTAGGAATTCATCATCATCTCTGGAATGCTCAGCACACAAACCCTCCATGCAGCGTAGATGGGCCATCTCCTGCTGCCATGCCGCCATAGAAGGGACATGAGCAGTACGCCAGTGGCATGGAATAACAGCTTTAGCTGCGAGCAAATAGAACTGGGTAGGATGGAGAGAAAGGCAATTTGAATGATATGTTCTGACCTCTTCCGACTGATTAAATAGGTGGAGAACACTTTGTCCCAAAAAGGTTTAATCATTTCACAACCCCAGCAAACGTGTAACATGATGCCTCCAACAGCTGTACAGTGCCAACACAATTCCGAGACTGAGGGGAACAAGACATACAGGTGACTTGAATATCTATACCATCTTGCCAAGATCTTATAGTTTTTCCTGTGTGGCCTAAGCTACAGATAGCTTATAAGTGTAAAGGGAAACCATTGGGCTTGGAAGAACTTTATGTAAGGTGCGCAAATGGACAATACACTGTGCAATTTAGTGAACTATAGAACACATCTGAACCTCATTAGGTTAAAATAGCCTTTAAAATCATGATGGGGACATTGTACGCGCATATGAACAAACCCTGAGTGTGCAAAAAAGTACAGCATTATGTGCTGATATGCACACAAATCAACCTCGTTTAGTGTGCAAATACATTGCGCTGATGCGAGCGTATTCGCGCAAACACTTGTTAAAGGCCACGCTAAAACATGTGCCGCATACACTCATGTGAGTGAGCTCTTAGGAAACTGTAGACAGTTTTGTAGGTGTTTCTTTTATTCAGTTTTACACAAACTAAAAAGCACCGTTTGTGAACCCTGGTGAAGGCCGGGCTCATATGACTGTAATTTGCAGCGTGCCTCCCGCATGAGGCACGTGTGCGGCACACAGTAAGTGGGCAATGACATTTCTTACTTGCTGTGGGTTGCCCATCCCCATGTACTATCTTGGTGTGTATGTGTGTGTAGTATGCACTAAGATAGTACATGCTGCAATTTTTCTTGCATACATTTTTTGCTCAATTTGTATGAGGAGCAACATGGCCGCTTATGGGCGATTGGTACAGGTCATACCCGTGTGTGGAATATGTTGTACCGACAAGGTCGTGTAAGCCAGTCCTAATGTAGATTTTTTATTAATATGTTTATGTTCTTGTGAAAATACAAAAATTTAAATAGTGTTTTTGCAAAATATTGCAAAAGAAAGCATTTCCGAAACAATCTGTATTGTGGATTGGCAAGGCTTGAAGAAAGCCAAATGTGCATAAAATATCTGAATCTGATGCTAAATAAATAATTCAGGCATTATTATTGTGATATAAGGAACTGACAAGACATTTTTCACTAAAGCAAACTTTCAGAAATCGCTGCAATGATTCTGAAGCGTAGAAATATAAATGAGATTAGTTCAGGAGAGCATTAAGGGAAAATATTGTTGGCAGTCTGTAATAAAAAAAAGAGAATGTTACGGTCTGTGTGATTTACCTGCATGAGGGACCTTTCACACGGGATGGAATACTCTGCAACAGCATTGCGGAATATGCCGTCCCAGAATTCCACAGAAAAAAGCGCACTGCTGACTGCAGATTTTGATGCGGAATTTCCAGCAGAATTCTGCCATTTTCAATTTTGAATCCAAATCTGCACATTAGCATTACATATTGTGGTGCTGAATATTCCGCAGGTGGGCTGTTGTGGAATACCCCATGCTGTATGATAGGTCCCTAACAATGTGTGCAAGAAATGATATAACTTAAGCAGATGGGCAGGATTTTGTCCCACGGCCGCATAATGGGACAAAACTTAACCTTTTGATTTTAATGGTTTCGTTTTCACTAGCAGTATTCTTGCCTGTTAATAGTAGGGGGCGAGAAAAGATAAAACTTGTCCTATCTTTCCCATGTGTAGTTAAGACTACGTGTGAGATAGCTTTTTTTTTCAAATTTGTGTGGAATAGCTCGAAGTTTGAAAGGTATACAAAAAAAATTTTTTACCTTGTTCATGTGCAACTACACTCCGTAGTGGCGAGCATAGTTGCGTATACTCCCATGTGAAGAAGCCCTCAATGCCTCAGCTGCAAAGCTGCATCTTCTGATGTAGATTAGGTCTAATATGTGTCTTGAAGTTAATTTTAAGTGACCATTTGCACAGTTTAAAATCTGCAACATCCAGGTGGGACATAAATGAGATGTGTAATATTATTGACATTTTGTATTTGGAAAATATCTTATTAAGACGCTCAGTTTGTTGTGCTTTTTCAGTTGTGCAACAATGTGTTAAAACATAACATTAAAAACAACTGAAAGAAATATTTAGTTTTCCATAGAAACACCTCTACAACCAACCCATGAACTGTGGTTTGAGGAAAAATTGCAACATGATGGCAAAGCCTCCCTTTACTGAAGTTAGATTTACAGATAAATCTGGTTAGTCTGAATTTACAGAATTTTTGTCAATTTTGAATGGATTGATTGATGAGGAGAACTGGGCTGAATTGGCCAAATGCCCCCTTAGCTACATCAAGCTCCAGCTCAATGTATAGTGTATGCGTATACATGGCAAGGGTTCTGAAAGTGTGTCTGCAGTAGGGTGAGCTTACTTGTTTCATTTTACATTATGCTGTTGCGGTTTCAGGACAAGATCCAGCAGACGGAGTTACAAAAATATGTGATTTTGTTTGTCGGACAAAGAACTATAAACGAGCAGTATTATAATGCCAAGAAAAGAAAGTTATTGTTACGATACCGTTCCTCGCTAGCTAACTCTTATGTACAAAGTTATTGTTAGGTTGCCGTTCCTCGCTAGCTAACTCTTATGTACAAAGTTATTGTTAGGTTGCCGTTCCTCGCTAGCTAACTCTTATGTACAAAGTTATGCGCACTAAGGAATAATATTATCTCAGACTTCGTAGGGAATAATCATTTTGCTGTCCACATACAGTATTAATAATTCAACTCGAATTCTTTGACACAGGTCAATGAAACAGCAAACGGCAGATTGATGCACACAGTCCCTTGACAAAGAAAAACCCCTCCATGCCTTGTGGGATTCTAAACCAGTCTGCATGAACTCTACTAATGGTGTCTCTAAATATTCATGCTCTGTTCTGGGGAATGTCCCCATAATAATTCGCACATAGCTTTTCAAGTACCAGAAATGTCACTGTGCAGCGGCCGAGCACTATGTTTGCCGCTGTCAGCCTACTTTGCCGTGACCTGTGAGTTTCCGTGGCAGTCTGGCTTCTCCCCTCTCTGCTCCACCGGCCAGCAGCGCTGCAATATCTCTGCCGCTGTTAGCCTTCCCTCCCATGACCTGTCACTGTCCATGGCGATTTGGCTTCTTCCTTCTCTACTCCTCCGTTGTCCAGTTCCCCTGCGCCGACCTCAGATCAGCGCTGACATATGAGCTTGTGTGGCAAAAAGTATAGCGGCTCTCCAGGGAGGCCGCCGGGGACAGTCAGTACAGGAGATAGAGAGCAACAGAGCGAGGAGCCGAGAAGTCCAAGCGGTAGCCAGGAACAGTGAGAGGAGCGGGGAGGTGAAATGAGGACCAGGGAAAGTTACCTGGAAATCGGGAGCCAATCATCAGCTGTGGTTGTTGCACATTACTCCAGCAGGACAAAGCCTTGTCTCCACCCACAGTTCCGGTGGAGACAAGATACAACAGTACCACACACCCCTAAGGCTAGTCCTGGGTTTAATTTACAGACCATGTCATGTTTAAAGGCTCTTTAGCTGTACTTTGGCTTACAGGTTAGCCATCTGTATACATGGCATTAGAAGAAGCTGCATATTTTTTTCCCCGGGAGCAGCAGGATCACCTCAAGAAGAACCAGTACCATTTGTGAGGCTGGAAAATCAGTAAATGGAATACTCAGACATATAAAAGAAAACATAATTTATCAGAATAGTCACAAGAGTTTGTGTTTCAGTATAAAGGGGTTCTCACAAGAACAGATTCCAATTGCGAGATCCGCGATCGCCATTTGTGTGGACTTTCTGCGGCAAAACCATGCAGTTTTGATTTTTCCTTCATACTCACAGATACGAATTGCATATTCCGTAAGCAGAAGAAAAATGTCAGCATGCTCTATTTTGCTGTGGACGTCCTCCATTGAAGTCAACGGAGGTGTCTGACCCACAGCCCATACACAATTGACATTTGCTAAGTAACAGCATGGAAAATACAGAAAAATAAAAAAGCTGTACTGTGCATGAATGTGTGCGTGTGTACACAGTCATACGCTATACGGTTATTTGCCATACACATGGTCACTGGCTGGGCTCAAAGTCTGAATCTACTGGGGGCCTCCCACAGGCAGAATCTGTTCCGCCCATGTGAGTCCGGCCTAAGATTAATTAGACCAGGATTGGCACAGATTCTCTTCAACTTGTATGATTTTGAACATTTACATGAAATATCTTCAAGGACGTTTTGCTGCTTGTATTGGTTTATTGCTGGGGGTTTTGTCATCACAGTCACTGCAGAATTTCCTAGGACATTGCTATGTGTATAAAATTTATGTACTTACATGTTAGTTTTGCAATCATAGAAAAAGTTATTAATGCTTTGACAAGAAACAAATCTGCCCTCCAAGTGGCCTATTTGCAGTTCAGGTGAACACAGTCCATTAATGTTTTATGGTTAATGCAAAGAATGATTTATGTTTGACCTGCTTTGTTATGTTCCAGTTCTGCCCCAGAACCAGGCTTGTATACGCTGCACTAGGTGTAATATTTCTTCCGCAAGGTAATTAGACTGTAGCTCCACTTTTGAGCTCATCTTCAAATGTAATTAAGAGAGAACAAAACAAACTTTTTAATGTAAGCATTTTTTGTTCTCCTTTTTGGCAGAATATCTAGGGCAGCGCTTCTCAAAATGTCAGGCACCCCCCTACTTGTTGGTGAGGCAAAGTTGGGGCAACAGATTTTTTTTAACCTAAAATAAACACAAACACCACAGAACATGCTGCTAAACAGTATGTATGATTTCAACCTTAGGCCGGCTGCACGCAACTAGGTCAGATTCCGAATGCGGGATCCCGCACCAGGATCCACCTCTGTGCCTGGCCAGTGACCATGTGTAACTATCTTTTCTTTAAGCCTTCTGTACTGCAGATGGTCCGGCTGGTGAGCCAGCAGACATGCACAGTACAGATTTTTCCACTCTGTCGCTAGGGGGTTGCGCGGATCAGATGGCTTCCATTGGCTTCAATGGAAGTTGTCCGTGCGGACACTGCACAAAAATACAGCATGCTGCGATTTTTCCTTCGGAAGTGGAAAATCCCGATTGATTTCCGCACATGTACACAAAAAAGCGCTTTTCCATTGCATGCTATGGACGGTATTTGCTGCGAAATCTGGGGCCAGACGCCAACCGCGGATTCCGCAATACAAATATGTCCGTGTGCAGACGGCTTTAGCCGACTTCTACAGGGCAGTGTTTTGTATCAGTATTTGGAAGCCAAAACCAGGAGTTGAACCTACAAATACAAAGTATAATGGAAAGGTTTGCATCTCTTCTGTATTTTGGGCCCACTCCTGCTTTTGTCTTACAAATACTGATGCAAGGGATGATTTAGTTATCCTGCAGTGAGCAGGGGGTTGGACCCGATGACCCTGAAGGTTCCTTCCAACTCTACCATTCTGGCACTAACTTCAGACGTGATATGATTGCCAAAAACTCTCAGTTGATTATTAAAACCAGCTTGTATATGTGTTTCAAGATTGGTTAACCTCTTCCTCAGTACTCTCTGGAGATACACATCTCAAGCACTGACAGTGTATCTGGCAGAGTTTTTTCAGCCATTAGATTTTTGGGAATTATATCGCATCTGAAGCTCGCGCCATAGTTATCCCTCCAAGAAAATGTGTTCTTGCCTTGCCTGTCATCCAAAACCGTCACCCATTTGGGTATTACATTAGGGTGACCTGCACCTTCTAAATCTATAAGACTTTTTCATCATATCTTTAAACATATCTTTGAAATCAACTTCTTTCTTCATTTCTCCACCGGGGTTACTCCACAACTTTTCTTTATTTACCATTCTATGATTATATGCAAAATGCTGACCAAAATGCTTCCGCGTGAAAGTGGCCTAAGAAAAATAAGATTTCTCTTATTTTAATGTTTTACTTGCCTCATTATTTGGACTTTGACAACTGATGGGGTCTGTGTAAAAATAACCACCCTATACCTTTTAATGGGTAACAAAAATACATGATGTTATAGTGAGCTTTCCAACCTACTTAATGATTATCCCTGATCTTCAGGTACCTCTAAGGCCACTTTCATGTAACAGTATTTTGGGTCAGTATTTTGCATCAGCATTTGACAGCCAAAACTAAGAGAGGGTTCAGAACATAAAAGAGGAGTAAATATTTCTATTATAGCATTTTTGCATTGTTTTGCATCACTCCTGGTGATGCAAAATAATGACCAAAATATTGCCATATGAAAGTGATCTTAGGCTAGATTCAATAGTGTTTTGAAGACTACTTTATGAATTGAATTCAATGGGAGCTTTGATTGTAGTACTAAACAGGGCCACTGTAATGCTGACAGCGCTATCTGCTTCCAGCTCTATCCTCACTAAGAGCGGGCCTTGGGATCAAGCGGTGAACCCCTGCTGATCAACTATTGATGATCTATCCTGGGGATAGGTCATTATTAGAGATGAGCGAGCACCAAAATGCTCGGGTGCTCGTTACTCGGGACGAAATTTTCGCGATGCTCGAGGGTTCGTTTCGAGTAACGAACCCCATTGAAGTCAATGGGCGACCCGAGCATTTTTGTATATCGCCGATGCTCGCTAAGGTTTTCATTTGTGAAAATCGGGGCAATTCAAGAAAGTGATGGGAACGACACAGCAACGGATAGGGCAGGCGAGGGGCTACATGTTGGGCTGCATCTCAAGTTCCCAGGTCCCACTATTAAGCCACAATAGCGGCAAGAGTGCCCCCCCCCCCCCCCCCGCACTGTCAGCATAAAGATCGTTCTCCTCTGCCACAGCAGTAACAGCTGTGGCAGAGAAGAACGATGTTAGCCCATTGAATTCAATGGAGCCGGCAATACAGCAGGTTCTACTGAAAGCAATGGGCTGCCGGCGTGCGCGGGATGAATTGTCGGGAAGGGCTTAAATATAGAAGCCCTTCCCTGCAATTCATCCAGAAATGTGTAAAAATTAAAAAAATATACCGTATATACCGGCGTATAAGGCGACGGGGCGTATAAGACGACCCCCCAACTGTCACCTTATACGCCGGGAATACAGCGGAGCAAAAAATAAAAGTCATTACTCACTTCCCCCGGCGTTCTGCGGCGCTGCTGCAGGATGTCGCTCCCTCCTGGTCCCCAGCAGAGCATTGCTTTCTGGACGCAGGGCTTGAAATCCCCGCCTCCAGAAAACACACGTGCCTTCAGGCAATCACAGCCAATGACAATGATGTCATTGAATGGCTGTGATTGGCTGACGGCGTGTGTTAGCTAATCACTGTAGCTTTCTGGAGGCGGGGATTTCAAGCCCTGCGTCCAGAAAGCAATGCTCTGCCAGGGACCAGGAGGGAGCGACAGCCTGCAGCAGCGCCGCAGATCGCCGGGGGAGGTGAGTAATGATTTTTTTTTTTGACACTTTCTTTTTTTTTGTATTACCGGCGTATAAGACGACCCCCGACTTCAGAGCAGATTTTTCGGGGTTCAAAAGTCGTCTTATACGCCAGTATATACGGTATATACTTACCTTTTCCTGGCAGACAGAGTTCAGCGCGGCCAGCCTACAGTGGGTGTGAAGGGGGTGTGAGTCAGACCTGCCCCCTGATCAGCTCAGCGCTGAGTCTGACTCACACCCCCTTCACACCCACTGCCGGCCGCCGCGGCTGAACTCCGTCTGCCGGGACAAGGTAAGTAATAGTATATATATATATGTATATTTTTATTTTAACACATTTCTGGATGAATTGCAGGGAAGGGCTTATATATTTAAGCCCTTCCCGACAATTCATCCCGCGATCGCCGGCAGCCCATTGCTTTCAGTGGAACCTGCTGTATTGCCGGCTCCATTGAATTCAATGGGCAAACATCGTTCTTCTCTGCCACAGCTGTTACAGCTGTGGCAGAGAAGAATGATTTGTCTTCTATATGTTCTCAATGGGGTCGGCGCTGCTGCCGCCGGCCCCATTAAGCACATATAGAGAAGACAACAGGAATCGCAGATCGCAGATAGGTGCGAACTGCGATTTCTATAGCCTTAAGAAGGACCGTTGGGGTTCTTGAAGCCTAAAATCACTCCTAACGCTCTCACTATAGCAGCTCCGGCATCAACAGCACTTTCCCTGAACTATGTCAGAACGCATCTGTGGCGAGCCGCGGGAGGGGCCGATTTTAATACTCGGGTGACACCTAATCTCGCCAGCCACTCACTGCAGGGGGGTGGTATAGGGCTTGAACGTTGCAGGGGGAAGTTGTAATGCCTTCCCTGTCTTTCTATTGGCCAGAAAAGCGCGCTAACGTCTCAGAGATGAAAGTGAAAGTAACTCGAACACCGCGTGGTACTCGTTACGAGTAACGAGCATCTCGAACACGCTAATACTCGAACGAGTATCAAGCTCGGACGAGTACGCTCGCTCATCTCTAGTCATTATCATTAATAGTAAAAGTCCTGAAGAACCCCTTTAAAAAAGACATGTTGTAGCTATTTTGCATCAGATTTGCCACATTATATCTTAGAGACAGTGCTGGGCTTTTGGTTTAGTTTTGTGGCTTACATTTTCCATAAGACGGCTCTTTTTTATTCATGAAATTGTCTATGAAATAAAGATAGTAGAAGGTTTCGTAAGCCGGATTGGAGTTGCTCACTGCTAACGTTTAGTGCTTTGGGTAATGACTTTAGGTAATGACTACTTTATTTTTCAGTTGACAAATCCCTAATAGCCAGTAAATGTGAGAATCACCCGAGCAACAGCTTTACAAAGCATGAAGAGGTCATTTTAGTGCCCAGTGTAAAATGATGCAAGTTGCTGAATTTAGATTTTAAGCTGGAGGAGACTTGTTTTATTAGCAGTTTAATTAACACTATTTGGTTAATTAAGCCAGCTTGTTAATAGTTGTTTTCAAGTTAGTGTAGTACATACTATCGTTAAGATGTTATTTTTCTACTTTCACTTGGGTAGAATAGTTCTTGAAGTGTACTTACTGTTCCATATCTACCTGAATCCACAGACAAAGGAGGACAAAGAGGAACATAATGTGAACCTGCAGATATTAAAAGATCTGCTGCTCTAAAGGACTTTAATATTGGAAGCCTGTTCATAGAATAGATTATAAATATTTGATCAGTAAAGATATGACAATCAGAGCCCCTGCCAGTCAGCTGAATGACGGGGCCCATTAATTGTTTTTCTGACCATAGCTTTGCAAGGGGGCAGCGTTGCAATGCTCCCCCTTACGGCAGACAGTGGCTTACAGCCGCTCTATCTGTAGCATGGGAGACACGTTTGAAGGCCTGCCCTCTCTGGTTCAGTGCCCAACCTGGAGGTGGAGTATTGAAAGGATATTGGCACTGCTAGTGCCAGTCTGGACAGCACTATATGAGAAGACCCTTTCGCTGATCAGAGAGTCACGAGAGGTTAGGAGGAACAGCGCCATTTAGTTGAAGCCTCTATGGGGGGTCCTGCCTTAATAATGATGCAGGCGGTAACGTGGTTAGCACGTCATCACCAACAAGAATGCCCTCTCCATAGGAAATAATAAAGGACTAAGCAAATTTATTTGTAACTGCATCATAAAGAGAAGAAAGTAGCAGAGATGGGTGAATACAGCAGCAGTAGTGTAATATTATATAAGAGAGGCCTAGCAAATGCAGCAGAGTTCATGCGGGCGGCTAGTGCTGGTGGGGATCCAAGCACTATCTCTATGCTGGTAAAGCAGCAACAAAGAAGAAAAAGCTTCTGATAAGACCCTGAGGACCAGGGGGGCTGAAGATGCAAGGTAAGATGTGTACCGGTCAGTGAGACTATCTGTGTGTGGGAGGAGATAGAGTCTCGCTCCCACACAGGACTAAGTCTCAGAAGAAGCTGGTGGCACCATGGACCCAAGCCAGGAGAAAGTCACAGCTGCCAGATATTTGAGGCCAGTTTCTGGCAACTAAGTGTGCTCACAGTTGACGGACAATAACAGTGTGATTAACATGGACTGGGGAATACCTCCCCATAAAGGACCGTGTTATATGGGTATGGTGATTTCAAATCTCAATGTTACAGAAGAATTTGGGAGTACAAGTTTATATCCATCTTTCACACTCTCAACATAGACCTAAGTATTTCAAAAAGCTTCATGGTAGAGTGGAGAATATGACAAATGTGGAGCAGAAATAACACACAGGCCTGGTGACCCTCTAACACCAATTTAGAGACCATAAAACTTTCACATCCCTTATCAGTGGACTAATTAAGTATTTACTCCTCTAGTCATCCTATTCTGGTATTAAGTGCAAATTAATCACACTGTGTCTGTTTCTTTTTATATATATGTATATATATATATATATATATATATATATATATATATATATATATATATATATTTCTTCGGATCTATTCTATTAAGCCTGAGGAAGAACCCTATAGGCCCAACACTCATCCCCCCACATACACTCTCCTATCCTGTTACACAGGAGCGAGTATCGCTGGCTCACTCAAAGAGCGGCCAGCAGGGTGGTGGGGTGGCTGGAGGAGATTTCTCTCCTTGCTCTCCCCCGCCCCTCTCTATTCACTTTTAGCAGCGGCCATTCAGTACTGTGTAATAGCACGGGAGCGAGGACATGCGTGGACGAGTGTCAAGCATCGTTTGCCCAACATACGTCCAGTGTAAATGAGCCTTAAGTAGGTTTGAAAGCTCACTATAACATCACGTATTTTTGTTACTCATTAAAACATATAAGGTGGTTTCACATCTGCGTTGCAACCTCTATTCTGAAGTTCCATCGCAGATTCGGCACTAAATACCTGAAAAAGCGTTGCATACAGTGCTTTTTCTTCGGGCTATAAGCTGGGAAACTGAGTGGAAACCAAAGAGACGGAGCTGTTCGGCCACGAGCAGAACAAGAAACTGGAATCTCCAATACAGATGTGAAACCACCCGATTAGCAACAAGATTACTTAGTTCCTCTGATAGGGATCACAGACACAGCTTGACACTTTGCCAGCATAAACAATGAAGGGAATATGAGGTCTGCAGTAAAAAGCTGAAAATAACAGCCATTAACAATCAGTAAAAGACAGCGTGGCTCTACAGGTAAAACGGCTGGTTACCTGCAAACTCATGCAGCCAATGACAGTTACTTTGAAAACTGTGCTGACCACCTACCAACACAGTTGAAGAAGGGCAAATTTTTTCTGTAACATATTTTTGCTGTATGTATTTGCATTATGATATTCTTTAACAGTATATTACACTTTTATAATTATATATAATAATATTATATAATGTAAATGCATCTAAAAACAGTGTGTAAAACCATGACCTTTTGTTTTACAGTAGAATCCAGGATGTGAGAAGAGAATAAATAGATGCACGTACAATAACGATGCTATGGCTTGTTCACATTTGTGTTAGGGATTTCTGTCTCTCTGTTCCAACCACTGTGGGGTTGGGTAGCTGTGGTGGTAGTCACAGTGGTCTAGGTGCTTACCTCGCAAATAGATGGCGGTATGCAGCCTTAAAAATAATAATTTGGGCTTCTTTGGCTTCTGTTTTACCTGCGGAGTCAGGCAGAGTAAGATGTTAGTTGTTAGTTCGTGACGCCAGTCCGTATACAGGCGGAGACCTGTGCTGGACAAAATAATACAAAAATGGGAGAAATAAAATAAAACATTTCTTTCTACTGAAGTGTAGTGTGGTACCTCAGTGCAGATGTTAAATAGTGGAAATGGACTCTACGAGGCAGAATTAGAGGTGAAAACATGAAACAATATATTGCTTAAAGGGGTTGTCTCGCGCCAAAACGGTTTTTTTTTTTTCAATAGGCCCCCCGTTCGGCGCGAAACAAACCCAAGGGATGGGTTAAAAAAAATATATATATATATATATTACTTACCCGAATCCCCGCTCTGCGACGACTTCTTTCTTCCTTCTCCAAGATGGCCGCCGGAATCTTCACCCACGATGCACCGCGGGTCTTCTCCCATGGTGCACCGTGGGCTCTGTGTGGTCCATTGCTGATTCCAGCCTCCTAATTGGCTGGAATCGGCACACGTGACGGGGCGGAGCTACGATGACGACGCGGGACCAGCTCTCCGGCACGAGCAGCCCCATTCACCAGGCAGAAGACCGGACTGCGCAAGCGCGTCTAAAAATGCCAGAAGACAGCGAATTTAGACGGATCCATGGCGACGGGGACGCCAGCAACGGAGCAGGTAAGTGAATAACTTCTGTATGGCTCATATTTAATGCACGATGTATATTACAAAGTGCATTATTATGGCCATACAGAAGTGTATGACTCCACTTGCTGCCGCGAGACAACCCCTTTAAGGGTGACTACCCACTACTGTTTTTTTTTTCACTGCAGCATTTTTTTTCTCCATGGCTCTATGAGACTTGTAATGTTAAAATCGCGATCGCGCAAAATCACGATGTCGTGGTAAATCACGATTTTAACATTACAAGTCCCATAGACCCCTGCAGAAAAAAAAACGCTGTGAATTTCGCAGTGAAAAAAAAACTGTTGTGGGTAGTCACCCTTAAAGAAAAGAACTCTCTAGCTTATTCAATACAATCAGAATTACTTTACTTTGAGGTATACTTTTTAGATAGTTCTAGTACAATGATTTCAGCAAGTGCAGGCAGGAAGTGCAGAGATCCAATCTGAACACTGATGGGCTCTTTAG
The DNA here is from genome assembly GCF_035609145.1 of Eleutherodactylus coqui. NCBI lineage: Eukaryota > Metazoa > Chordata > Amphibia > Anura > Eleutherodactylidae > Eleutherodactylus > Eleutherodactylus coqui. Next base: position 68,890,497 of record NC_089838.1, on the reverse strand, counting down.
TAGTAAATAAGCACGGGAATCATTTCTGCCCTCTAGGATTTGCCCTCCGGCTTATCTCACTTTCTTCTGTTCTATTTTTTTAGGTATGAAGCTTTCCAGTAGCTAGTTACTGTTACTTTATTCTGTTGCTTTACTCCCCTTGTCTGTTACTTTTTCCTCTATTCTTCTCTATTTAGCATAACCGTCAAACTACTAAAGACAACTTGTCCATCCATCTGTGCGTGAGTGAGTGGGTTTGTGAGTGAGGTACATTCTCTGCCTGTGATCACAAGACAGTGACATTGTTACAGGTCCTGCTCACACACGGCTACTGTCCAGCTTGGTATTCATTAGTGTTCCATAGCAACTGAGGCTGCAGGGGGTTTGTAGTCCGCTTGTAATCTGCACAAGGATGCTGGACCTTTCATAACATCACCATCATGTGATCAGGGGTGGAGCATGAAGTGATTATGGGTGGAGCATGATGGTGATGTCATCACAGGCCTTTATCTCCAGTGCTGAGCTGCTTCTGATCCCTGTTTTACGGGATAAACAATGTATGTAGCAGTGTTGTGTGTGACGCGCATGTAGCACAGTTGTGTGGCACGTTGCACCACCAGAATCACTGGTACTGTAATTTCCTAATAATTACTAGTCACTTTCTATAGCTCTATTTCTCTCTTCCTCAAATCCTATACAGCTTTTGTACTCACACTTCACTCCTTCCCACCGCACAGGCTTCCTTAATTCTTCAAGGCTGATCACCTCTCTACTTCTCCTAGTCTGTACTCTCTGGAGAACCTCTATCTACAACTCCTTCCCTTTATTTTATACCAGGTTCTCTTGACCAACTCGTGCAGGGAAACCTACACACCAATCCCAGGGCAGCTAACTTCCATATGGCCAACTGACCAAAGGGCTAGGCTATGGTTTCCTAAGCATAGAGTGAATGTAAAAATTCAAATTCAAACATACCTAACTGGAGCTTTCACATTATTATGGAGTGTACAACTTCTGTACATTACATTCATTTGAGTTTTATTTCAGTTTCTCTTCTCTAAAAACAGAACAGAAAGACAGAAATCCCTGAACTGACGCTAACGCATATGTGAACAATTCCTTAAATAATTTAGTTTATATAAAAGACAAATACATACAAAGGATATACAAAAATACAAAGGCATACGGAATATCAAAATATATTAACCAAAGATACATATATTGACATGTAAGGTAAAACTAAAATCTAAAGACACACACAATAGTATATCAACAATATACAGAAAAAGTGTACACTATTGGGGTATGTGCACACAGGCTGTATTTACTGCAGATTCTCTGTAGTGGAAAATCTCCAGCATATCTGCACCTACTGGTACAGAATTTGGCGCAGATTTGCTGTGGATTTCATGCTTGCAGTGCAAGGTGAAATACATGCTTAAATCCACAGCTTGACACATCAACAATTGACAGGCTGCTAATTTAAAATCCACAGAAAATATCAATTCCACTGAAGATTCTGTGTAGAATTTCTGCACCATGTAAACAGCGTTTTTTAAAAATCTCATTCACATGACCGCTGTCCGCTTGCATTCCGGTATGATGGGGCTAGTGTACTAAACTGTGCCTGGGACATTATGGGAGGCCAAGGACTGTGGGTATGTTCTCTGTGTAGGAATAGTCATCAGACATCCTTGCTGTGTCAACTTAAATGGTTTATTAACAACTTTAACTGTCTGGACGGTTCAGCCATACAACAATTTCTTAGGCTGCCTTTATCTGCGGTGCGGATTCCATTTCCTGCACCATTCGGAGAGCAGGAAAGTGGCCAAATTGGTTTGTCTTATGATGGAACCAAACTAGAGATGAGCGAACGTACTCGTCCGAGCTTGATACTCGTTCGAGTATTAGCGTGTTCGAGATGCTCGTTACTCGTAACGAGTACCACGCGATGTTCGGGTTACTTTCACTTTCATCTCTGAGACGTTAGCGCGCTTTTCTGGCCAATTGAAAGACAGGGAAGGCATTACAACTTCCCCCTGCGACGTTCAAGCCCTATACCACCCCCCTGCAGTGAGTGGCTGGGGAGATCAGGTGTCACCCGAGTATAAAAATCGGCCCCTCCCGCGGCTCGCCTCAGATGCGTTGTGAGATAGCTGAGGGACAGTGGTATCGTGTTGGAGCTGCTGTAGGGAGAGTGTTAGGAGTTAGTGTAGGCTTCAAGAACCCCAACGGTCCTTCTTAGGGCCACATCTAACAGTGTGCAGTAGTGTGGAGGCTGCTTTTAGCAGTGTTGCACATTTTTTTTTTTTGGTATATCGGCCGTGCAGAGCATTGCGCCCTGCAGTAATACTACAGGGACAGAAGTGGTGGTTAGGCAGGGAGAGTGTTAGGAGTGATTGTAGGCTTCAAGAACCCCAACGGTCCTTCTTAGGGCCACATCTAACCGTGTGCAGTAGTGTGGAGGCTGCTTTTAGCAGTGTTGCACATTTTTTTTTTGTGGTATATCGGCTGTGCAGAGCATTGCTCCCTGCAGTAATACTCCAGGGAGAGAATTGTGTAGGCAGGGCCAGAAGACATATATTATAGCTTGAATATACGCAGTGGTCCTTTAGAAAAAAATATTTGAAAAAAAACTATTTGGCCTGCCTGTCACTCTGCTCAGTGTTCTGGGTCTGTGTCTGCTGGGGGTAGTAGTTCTCCAAATAAATACGCAGCCAGCTAAGTGTTACAGCAGGCTTACGCCAAATTATTTCCTGGCTCTGAAATCACCGGTCTGTTGCAGTTAATAACAGTGCAACACTGCAGTTCCGTCACACACACACATCAGGGACAGAATTGTGTAGGCAGGGCCAGAAGACATATATAGATTGAATATACGCAGTGGTCCTTTTGAAAAAAATATTTGAAAAAAATCTATTTGGCCTGCCTGTCACTCTGCTAAGTGTTCTGGGTCCGTGAGTGCTGGGGGTAGTATTTCTCCAAATAAATACGCAGCCAGCTAAGTGTTACAGCAGGCTTGCGCCAAATTATTTCCTGGCTCTGAAATCACCGGTCTGTTGCAGTTAATAACAGTGCAACTCTGCAGTTCCGTCACACAGTCCAGGGCCAGAAGACATATATTATAGATTGAATATACGCAGTGGTCCTTTAGAAAAAAATATTTGAAAAAAATCTATTTGGCCTGCCTGTCACTCTGCTCAGTGTTCTGGGTCCGTGTGTGCTGGGGGTAGTAGTTCTCCAAATAAATACGCAGCCAGCTAAGTGTTACAGCAGGCTTGCGCCAAATTATTTCCTGGCTCTGAAATCACTGGTCTGTTGCAGTTAATAACAGTGCGACACTGCAGTTCCGTCACACACACACATCAGGGACAGAATTGTGTAGGCAGGGCCAGAAGACATATATAGATTGAATATACGCAGTGGTCCTTTTGAAAAAAATATTTGAAAAAAATCTATTTGGCCTGCCTGTCACTCTGCTAAGTGTTCTGGGTCCGTGAGTGCTGGGGGTAGTATTTCTCCAAATAAATACGCAGCCAGCTAAGTGTTACAGCAGGCTTGCGGCAAATTATTTCCTGGCGTTCCGTAAGCAAACTCAGCCTCCAACCACAGGCCAATAAGCGGCACATTTAATTACAGTGTTGTGTTTCTGCATTCCTGGTAATACAGCATGCTGAGGGGTAGGGGTAGGCCTAGAGGACGTGGGCGCGGCCGAGGACGCGGAGGCCCTAGTTCAGGTGTGGGCACAGGCCGAGCTCCTGATCTAGGTGTATCGCAGGCGACTGCTGCGGGATTAGGAGAGAGACACGTTTCTGGCGTCCCCACATTCATAGCACATTTAATGGGTCCACGCGGTAGACCCTTATTAGAAAATGAGCAGTGTGAGCAGGTCCTGTCGTGGATGGCAGAAAGTGCTTCCAGCAACCTATCGTCCACCCAGAGTTCTGCGCCGTCCACTGCTGCAACTCAGAATCCTCTGGCTGCTGCTCCTCCTTCCTCCCAGCCTCCTCACTCCATGAAAATGAGACATTCTGAGTAGCGGGCAGACTCCCAGGAACTGTTCTCGGGCCCCTGCTCAGATTGGGCAGCAGTGGTTCCTCTCCCACCAGAGGAGTTTATCGTGACTGATGCCCAACCATTGCAAAGTTCCCGGGGTCCGGGGGATGATGCTGGGGACTTCCGGCAACTGTCTCAAGACCTTTCAGTGGGTGAGGAGGACGATGACGATGAGACACAGTTGTCTATCAGTGAGGTAGTAGTAAGGGCATTAAGTCCGAGGGAGGATCGCACCGAGGATTCTGAGGAAGAGCAGCAGGACAATGAGGTGACTGACCCCACCTGGTTTGCTAAGCCTACTGAGGACAGGTCTTCAGAGGGGGAGGCAAGGGCAGCAGCAGGGCAGGTTGCAAGAGGCAGTGCAGTGGCCAGTGGTAGAGGCAGGGCCAGACAGAATAATCCACCAACTGTTTCCCAAGGCGCAACCTCGCGCCATGCCACCCTGCAGAGGCCGAGGTGCTCAAAGGTCTGGCAGTTTTTCACTGAGAGTGCAGACGACCGACGAACAGTGGTGTGCAACCTTTGTCGCGCCAAGATCAGCCGGGGAGCCACCACCAGCAGCCTCACCACCACCAGCATGCGCAGACATATGATGGCCAAGCACCCCACAAGGTGGGACGAAGGCCGTTCACCGCCTCCGGTTTGCACCGCTGCCTCTCCCCCTGTGCCCCAACCTGCCACTGAGAACCAACCCCGCTCTGAGGACACAGGCACTACCGTCTCCTGGCCTGCACCCACACCCTCACCTCCGCTGTCCTCGGCCCCATCCAGCAATGTCTGTCAGCGCAGCGTCCAGCCGTCGCTAGCGCAAGTGTTGGAGCGCAAGCGCAAGTACGCCGCCACGCACCCGCACGCTCAAGCGTTAAACGTGCAGGTAACCAAATTTATCAGCCTGGAGATGCTGCCGTATAGGGTTGTGGAAACGGAGTCCTTCAAAAGTATGATGGCGGCGGCGGCCCCGCGCTACTCAGTTCCCAGTCGCCACTACTTTTCCCGATGTGCCGTCCCAGCCCTGCACGACCACGTCTCCCGCAACATTATACGCGCCCTCACCAACGCGGTTACTGCCAAGGTCCACTTAACAATGGACACGTGGACAAGCACAAGCGGGCAGGGCCACTATATCTCCCTGACGGCACATTGGGTGAATTTAGTGGAGGCTGGGACAGAGTCAGAGCCTGGGACTGTCACGTCCTTCCCACCCCCAGAATTGCGGGCCACAGCTCGGTAGTGGTATCTGCGGTGGTGTATGCTTCCTCCACTAAACCACCCTCCTCCTCCTCCTCCTCCTCCGCAACCTCTGTCTCGCAATCAAGATGTGTCAGCAGCAGCACGTCGCCAGCAGTCGGTGTCGCGCGGCGTGGCAGCACAGCGGTGGGCAATCGTCAGCAGGCCGTGCTGAAACTACTCAGCTTAGGAGATAAGAGGCACACGGCCCACGAACTGCTGCAGGGTCTGACAGAGCAGACCGACCGCTGGCTTGCGCCGCTGAGCCTCCAACCGGGCATGGTCGTGTGTGACAATGGCCGTAACCTGGTGGCGGCTCTGCAGCTCGGCAGCCTCATGCACGTGCCATGCCTGGCCCACGTCTTTAATTTGGTGGTTCAGCGCTTTCTGAAAAGCTACCCTCGCTTGTCAGACCTGCTCGGAAAGGTGCGCCGGCTCAGCGCACATTTCCGCAAGTCCCACACGGACGCTGCCACCCTGCGCACCCTGCAACATCGGTTTAATCTGCCAGTGCACCGACTGCTGTGCGACGTGCCCACACGGTGGAACTCTACGCTCTACATGTTGGCCAGGCTCTATGAGCAGCGTAGAGCTATAGTGGAATACCAACTCCAACATGGGCGGCGCAGTGGGAGTCAGCCTCCTCAATTCTTTTCAGAAGAGTGGGCCTGGTTGGCAGACATCTGCCAGGTCCTTGGAAAGTTTGAGGAGTCTACCCAGGTGGTGAGTGGCGATGCTGCAATCATTAGCATCACCATTCCTCTGCTATGCCTCTTAAGAAGTTCCCTGCAAAGCATAAAGGCAGACGCTTTGCACTTGGAAACGGAGGCGGGGGAAGACAGTATGTCGCTGGATAATCAGAGCACCCTCCTGTCTATATCTCAGCGCGGTGAGGAGGAGGAGGAAGATGAGGAGGAGGGGGAAGACACAGCTTGGCCCACTGGTGAGGGTACACATGCTGCTGGCCTGTCATCCTTTCAGCGTGTATGGCCTGAGGAGGAGGAGGAGGATCCTGAAAGTGATCTTCCTAGTGAGGACAGTCATGTGTTGCGTACAGGTACCCTGGCACACATGGCTGACTTCATGTTAGGATGCCTTTCTCGTGACCCTCGCGTTACATGCATTCTGGCCACTACGGATTACTGGGTGTACACACTGCTCGACCCACAGTATAAGGAGAACCTTTCCACTCTCATACCCGAAGAGGAAAGGGGTTCCAGAGTGTTGCTATACCACAGGACCCTGGCGGACAAACTGATGGTAAAATTCCCATACGACAGCGCTAGTGGCCGAAGGCGCAGTTCCGAGGGCCAGGTAGCAGGGGAGGCGTGGAGATTAGGCAGCATGTACAGCACAGGCAGGCCAACACTCTTTAAGGCCCTTGACAGCTTTATGGCTCCCCAGCAAGACTGTGTCACCGCTCCCCAGTCACGGCTGAGTCGGCGGGAGCACTGTAAAAGGATGGTGAGGGAGTACGTAGCCGATCGCACGACCGTCCTCCGTGACGCCTCTGCCCCCTACAACTACTGGGTGTCGAAGCTGGACACGTGGCCTGAACTCGCGCTGTATGCCCTGGAGGTGCTTGCTTGTCCTGCGGCTAGCGTCTTGTCAGAGAGGGTGTTTAGTGCGGCTGGGGGAATCATCACAGATAAGCGTACCCGCCTGTCAACCGACAGTGCCGACAGGCTACCACTCATCAAGATGAACAAAGCCTGGATTTCCCCAGACTTCTCTTCTCCACCAGCGGACAGCAGCGATACCTAAGCAATAGGTAGCCTGCACCCGCGGATGGAAGCATCGTTCTGTATCCCCATCAAAAACGGGGACCTTTTCGCTTCATCAATCTGTGTATAATATTCCTCCTCCTCCTCCTGCTCCTCCTCCTGAAACCTCACATAATCACGCTGAACGGGCAATTTTTCTTAGGCCCACAAGGCTCAGTCATATAATTATTCTAAACAATTTTTATACGTTTCAATGCTCATTAAAGCGTTGAAACTTTCACCTCCACCAATTTTTATTTTAACTGGGCTGCCTCCTGGCCTAGTTACCAATTAAGCCACATTAACCAAAGCGATTAATGAGTTTCACCTGCCCTCTTGGTTGGCCATGGCCAATTTTTCTGATGTACATTAGTACTGTTGATACAGCAATTTTTGTGGGCCCTCGCCTACAGTGTAATCAAATGAATTTTTAGCCCACCTGCATTACAGCTGACGTTACATCCGCTGTGTTGGGCAATGCAATGGGATATTTTTATGTACCGCCGGTGGGTTCCAGGGAGCCACCCATGCTGTGGGTCCACAGGGAGTTGTAAATGCATCTGTTTCCACTTCTAAAGAACCCCAGTCTGACTGGGGCATGCAGTGTGGGCCGAAGCCCACCTGCATTAAACATGACATTACTACCTCAGCTGTGTTGGGCAATGCAATGGGATATATTTATGTACCGCCGGTGGCTTCCTGGCACCCACCCATGCTGTGGGTGCACACGGAATTCCCATTGCAGAGTTGTACCTGCCTGTGACTATTTATAAAAAACCGCGGTCTGACTGGGGCGTGCAGACACCTTGACAGAATGAATAGTGTGTGGCACATAGGTTCCCCATTGCTATGCCCACGTGTGCAGCTCCAGATGGAGGTGGCACAGGATTGGATTTCTCATTGCTTCTGTACAGCATTGTGGGCTATCTCCCCACCCCTTTTAAAGAGGGTCGCTGCCTAGCCGTGCCAACCCTCTGCAGTGTGTGCCTGCTTTTCCTGTGGCAGACGCACTTATAAATAGACATGACTGTGGCGTAGCATGAGGGCAGCTGAAGGCTGGGCAGGGACAGTTTGGTGTGCGCTGTGGACACTGGGTCGTGGGGGGGGGAGGGAATTGGCAGCATGTAACCCAGGAGAAGTGGCAGCGGAGTGTCATGCAGGCAGTGATTGTGCTTTGTTGGAGGTAGTGTGGTGCTTAGCTAAGGTATGCATTGCTAATGAGGGCTTTTCAGAAGTAAAAATTGTTGGGGGGGGGGGCCACTCTTGCCGCTATTGTGGCTTAATAGTGGGACCTGGGAACTTGAAATGCAGCCCAACATGTAGCCCCTCGCCTGCCCTATCCGTTTCTGTGTCGTTCCCATCACTTTCTTGAATTGCCCCGATTTTCACAAATGAAAACCTTAGCGAGCATCGGCGATATACAAAAATGCTCGGGTCGCCCATTGACTTCAATGGGGTTCGTTATTCGAAACGAACCCTCGAGCATCGCGAAAAGTTCGTCTCGAGTAACGAGCACCCGAGCATTTTGGTGCTCGCTCATCTCTAAACCAAACAGCACTGAATGGACTCAATTGACTATAATGGGGTCCGTTCAGTTACCACTAAACTGTCTGGCATTTTACCGGAAGAAAAGTGTTGCATACAGTGCTATTTCTTTTGGAATTTTGTGCCGGATTTGTGATGGAACCTCCAAAGTTTCAACACAGATGTGAAGGCAGCCTTAGTCTATGCACTGATTATATGTCAGCAAAAGTGACAGGAAGGCTGTTTCCGGCTGCAGTTAAAAAGAAAAAACAGTCCTCTTGATGAGCAAGTGCAACCGAAGTCCTTTAGTGCAACTGCTTTCATTACTGTATTTTGCGATCTGGATACTCATAGTCCAAGTTCACTAGTGTCATTTAGTAACTGACAGATTCAAGCTAGGTACCAGCCTCCACAAGCTGATATACAGAGGACCTTCTGGATGCAACCATTCTAAGAGAAAATGCACTAGGGGCATTGTCTCTTCTTTTATGCCCATAGGGTGATTTAATGCTAATCACCCATTGGGTCCAGACCGCATTCTGTAACGGAGCTCCTGCACTTGCTTCCTTCTCTCATTAAAGCCTGCTCAATCTGCTTTCTGCCCAGAAAGCTGACCAGAGTTTACATGAAATTAGAGGTTGAGCGGACATGCAGCGGCTGGGTAGTCCAACTCTTTGGCTGGGGAAGACAGCAGGAATACTAGATGGTGCTCAGTCATGGTGGCGCTACTGTCTTCTCCTGATAGCACCATAAGCACACGATCTGTCCCGGCTGCACACAAGGGATAAACTTGGCAAGGATACTATAGAACTTTCAGTACTTATCTGTTCAGGTGACGCCAGTGCCTCTTCTGAGTGATTATTCACCCGTGATGAATAAATGAGTCCACAGTCAAAGATGTGGTTGCAAAACCAGAGGCATACGGTTTTCTGTACTCATATTTTCAACTTTGATTTTCCAAGTACAACATACAATAGGCAGTCTTAAGTACAACACTTTAGCGATTCGGAGTTACTCTTCTCCTTAGTACAGTCCTCATCAGTCTCAGTTATCTGATGGTGGAGTTCTTGACCAAACATTCTAGATACGGAGGGAAAGAAATACTCATTCTCCATCCATTACTTGCTACATCCTTGAACTTACTTCTCTGCAACATGCAGTTAAGCAGGGGAGTGTCTGATTCCATCCGCCAACTCCATAAACAGGTTCCATCCTCTGCGCTCCAGTCCCCAGAAGGGATGCTTCCTGTAGAGATTGGGAAATGGCCCGGGGCTCTTCTCCTAGCCGAAGGAGCTGAGCCACCTGCTCATACATCTTCTTCCGCCGAATACATCTCTCGTCTTTCATCGACTTTACTAACTCCGCCCCCAACCTCCCTACAGAGCAATCACATCACAATGAGCAGATTAGGAAGACAGACATGCCGACACCACCAAGAATGGTAACACCAACACACTACATAGATTAACATACACACACCAAGACACAAAGACAATCTCACTGAGGTAGACAGGCATAAACCAGAGACACCCTAACTCTGGGCCACTACAGACACACTTACTATATGCAAGAGACCATTACTATATGTTTGAGTACTCCAAGCTCTATTATTTATATTAAATGCCCACTAACCCAAATGTCACAACATGCTGAAATAACAAATAACATCATGGTTACAAACTGACCTCAAAACTGCTACAAACAAGCATCAAAAAACAAAATTCTGTGTAAAGTATGTAGACTTTACAATATTTTACTAAAGACTAGAGATGAGCGAACGTACTCGGTAAGGCCGATTTCGCAATCGAGCACCGCGATTTTCGAGTACTTCACCTCTCGGGTGAAAAGATTCGGGGGTCGCCGGGGGTGGGGCGTGGTGGAGCGGGGGGTAGCAGCGCGGAACAGGTGGGAGCTCTCTCTCTCCCTCTCCCCCCCCACTCCCCTCTGCAACCCCCCGCTCACCCACGGCACCCCCCGAATCTTTTCACCCGAGTAGTGAAGTACTCGAAAATCGTGGTGCTCGATTGCGAAATCGGCCTTACCGAGTATGTTCGCTCATCTCTACTAAAGACCTTAAAGTGTAATTGTTACTTAGTTTTTTTCTCTTCATTTACAGAACTGGTGATTCTAAGCATTTTCACAATGTATTAATTAGCCTAATCAGTACACTTTTAGTGGAAAATATTGCTCTAATTCTTTGGTTCAACTATGCAGCAGAACAGCACTGATAAGGAAAATCCATATTGTGCTAGCTGCTTGGCTGAATAGAGATATTGAACATGGGTGATGTCTGCTACCCCGTGCCTGCTGTCTCAGCTGTATTACAGACATAGCACTGTAGATATTGTTTTGAAATAATTAATGCTTATATTTCTATTATTACTTTATTTCCTCATTCAGAGCTTCTCCCAATAATCCTTACTGGCTGCGGGCTGCGGGCGCAGTGAGGAGAATTGCCAGATTAATTGCCAATAGAACATGTATGGAACTATTTGCAATGCTAACTGTGACAGTCTAAGAATTTGCACGATCTATGAGGTTCAGTTACAGCAAATGTGGACCGATATGCTGCAGGATACCATAGAGAACCTGTATGCTTCCATGCCCACTCGGATCATATCTTGCATGTAAGCTACAGGTGGCCCAACAGGGTACTAGAGCTTCCATGCCAGCCTGGATCACATCTTGTATCCAAGCTAGAGGTACAACAGAGTACTAGAGTGTTCAGTTTTCGAGATTAAATTCTCCTTCTGCTCTTATTATAATCACTTGCTTATATCAATGTTTCAATCGCACATAGAAATTTTCATTCACTCCGTCTAGGTGAGGGATTTTTTCTGACGAAGGGTATATTTTCTGTTGCAAGAGAAACCAATTCCAGCAAAGCTCCTGTTTAAGTACTTTATTTGCCAATTTTTCTTATACAAAGCTATATCAATCAAGAATATATATTTTGTGGTAAAACTGTTATTACTGGTAGAAAACAAACTGTATAAAATTAAAGCCATCTAGGAAAATTCATGTATAACATGAATTAATGAAAACCTTGTGTGAAACATAGCACAGTTATAAAAGATGTTTGACTATCTGATGTGTGAATTTCTGCAAAGTATTTTAAACCTTGTAAAAAAAAGCTTAATGTAAATGAGCCCCACGGTGCAGGTTTAGGGCGCCCACCCACTGGCGATTTTTTTTCCTTTGCGTTTTGCGTTTTTTCTCAAGAGCAATTAGTTTTGAATGTACTCCTTTCCACTGGCGTTTTGTTTTTCAGTCCGTTGCAATTTTTAACATAGGAACTGTCAGTTGCATATGTGTCCTTATTTTTCTCTTAATGCACCCATGAATGTCAATGGAAATTAACGGAAAAAGCCGCGAAAATGCCGCGAAAAAGCCGCGAAAAACGCGCCGAAAATGCTGCGTTTTTCACGCACGAAAATCGCAAACGCCAGTGGGTGGGCGCCCTAAGGGTGCTGTGAAACGTGGCAGAAAAATCTGTCACAAAATCTGCTTGTCTTATATGCAATTTTGATTTGGAGTTCCACAGAATTGCTGCAGATTAGTTTAGTTAGATTGTGTTTGTCTATAATTTTGACTTTGTGAGTATTGTAAAATTACAATCAGACCAGATTTTATTGCTAAACTATGCAGAAATCCAGGGTATTCCTAAGGGTTCACTTACTTTTTATCGCAGCTGTATGCTTCTGCATTTACTGTAGTCATCAGATTAGCCAATAAAAAGCCATTAAAAAATGACTCCTCTACAGCAGAGGTCCCCAACTCTGGTCCTCAGGGACCACCAACAGGTCATGTTTTCAGGATATCCTATAGTAAGAACACCTGTGGCAATGCCTGAGCCACTGACAATAATTACATCACCTGTACAATACTGAGGAAATCCTGAACACATGACCTGTGGGCGGTCCCTGAGGACCGGAGTTGGGGAACCCTGCTCTACAGGAAGATAGGCTTCCAAGCTGTGCAGTCCCACAACTCTTTGTAATACCTGGGCTATTATAATTGCTAAGGCTCTGTTCACATCTTTATCAGAGTCTGAAATGGATGTGTCCAAATTCTCCAGATGAAATAGCGCAGCATGTTGTGCTATTTTGTTTAGAAAATTGCCAAACAGCATTATGGAAACCTGTTGGACCCCATTATAATCAATGGGGTCCATTTAGCTCAGTTCAGTTTCAATATAGAATGGACCCATTTGAGCATGGATCCCATTTTCCTCCTCTAAAATGGAACTTTGGATGGAGGCTTTAAATGCTGGTGTGAATCTACCCGAAGAGCTATGCAGCAGAGGCTCCATATAATGTCATTTCATTGGGTGTCTTTCAGATCATGAACTCAGTATGCATTGCCAAAAGCCATATCAAAGCCAAATCATACACTCACACACAGACAAATATGTGTACTAAATCAGTTATAGGTAAAGAAAATGGATAGTATAAACAAAAACAACCTAAACTACAGCATCATAAACAGGTGTATTATGTAATAACATATAAATGGTATTCCCATCTCAGACGTTTATGGCATATCCACAGGACAAGCTGTAAAAGTCTGTTAGGCGCGGGTTCCACCTCTGCTGCACCTGTCTCTAGTTGTGGTTCCCACCAGTGGCATAGCTAAAGGCTCATGGGCCTGGGTGCAAAAGTTTATCTTGGGGCCCCCCAACAACTCTTAACCCCTTAATACAGAGGCATAACTTGAAGCTCCTGGGCCCCAATGCAAAACCTGTAACAGGGCCCCCAACTAAAATGCTTTATTCATAGTACTGGGCTCCCTATAAGAAGAAGAGAGGCCTTATGGGCCACTAAGGCTCCTGGGCCCGAGTGCAACCGCATCCCCTGCATCCCCTATAGTTATGCCAGTGGTTCCCTAACTTTTCATAACTTTCCATAACTTCAGAGTTACAAAAACAGAATAATGTTTTGTGCCGCACTCTTTGTGCAACTCCCATTGACTTCTATAGGTAGTCATTGGGAGTTGCACTTATCTGTTTCCGTCCTCCCGGTCAACTTGTAAAGAGTGCTATTCCCATCACTGGTACAGTTTTTTAAACATTTTATTAGAATTGAGTTAGTAATACTATAAGCATGTGTGTGTGGACTGCATATAGAAAAAACTTCAATTGCTGGCCCTGTTTGCTTGCACAGAGGCCATGGCAAAATATTGACTGATTTTTACAATTATAACAACAGAAAGTCCAACTGTAAACATTGATGTTGGCCAGAAAAAGTAAGAAACCATCTTTAGAGGTCCAAACTTCCTTACTAAAATAATGCTCTTTTGTCTCCCCTTAGGATCAAAATAGCAAGTAAATGAAGAAGACTTATTAAAGTTTCCCTGAATTTCTTGTAGGTGCATTTCCACTTCTGTGTAGTTTTCTTTACATTCAGGAATGTAGGTGCACTGTAAAGAAAGAAGAGAATCAGTAGTCTTTAATATTAATATCATATTATAAGCCAGGCACATCAGAATATCCTCCCATGAGGGCCATGTAACAAAACTAAATCTGCAGGGATAATCTAATGCTATGTACATGGATAGATATATGAATCGATAGGAGAGAGATCTCTTTTATACCTAGGCCTGTAGCCAGGGGGCATTCAGTACGCTCTGAGTGAAGAAGGATTCTTTACTGTAAGAGCAGTGACACTGTGAAGCATCGAGTTTATATCAAAATATATAATATTACAAGTTATGAGTATTTGAGTGCTGGAGATGCATAATTCATCCAGGAATATTCTATTATATATGACGTTGGGAAGAAATTTTCCCCAGTACAACTAGCAATTGCCTTAGGCCATTTTCACATGGTAGTCATTATATTGCATAGTATTTGTAAGCCAAAAACATAAGTGGGTTCAGAAGAGGTACAAATCTTGACATTATACTTTTCTCTGGGTAGACTAAACTGCTGATGCACAATACTGACCCAAAAACTGTTGTCTGAATGTAATAGATCTGTAACTATTTTAAACCTAATCAACTATATAGACTCTTTGTAAAAAACAATCAAGAACCTAGAAGGGGTTGTGGTTTTGCTACAAAACTCAGCATGCAGTTACATTTCAGGCAGATATGGAAATTATTAGAGTTGTGGCGCAATTAGATGAATGGTCTTGCCACTTGAGATCCTACAAGTGGTTCCTCCCTTGGCCTATAAAAAGGCTCTCAGAGGCTACTTGTGTGTAGTGGACCTCTCTTTCCACTTGTGTAGAGCTTGTTGACCACTAGACATGGCTCTACAATGCAATCAAAGAGATTTCTCCCAGTTAGCAGAGTTTGAGAGGGGTGCATTATTGGAATGTGGACAACTAGCTAGATAGTTGTATCAACAAATTGCCCGCCGCTTGAGCCATTCAGACCAGACTGTTACGATGTGTTGCGACCTGTGGACATGTGAGGGCATGTACACAAGGCAACTAGGCTCAGCATTCCCTCAATAGATCACCGGTAGACAGGATCGTCTGATCGTCTGACAAGCAGCAATGGCTCTAAGTTTTTTGTTGTCCGCCATTCAGAGACAGATTACACCATCATAAGTGGCCTTTGCATCTGTCTGAACCATTTCCAAGTGTTTGGCTGAAGGACATCTGGTCTCACAGTACCCATTACGTGTACTGTTTTTGACACCCATCTACCGTCATCTCCATTTGCAGTGTCATGAATGATGAAACTGGACTGCTATGGAGTAGAACCAGTTTGTCTTCAGCAATGAATTCAGGTTTAATTTGGGTACCGGTGATAGTTCAGCGGAATTCTTAAAGTAAAAATTGTAAATTTTTATTCCTCCTCCATAAAATGCATGCAATATTTCGACCAAAATAACTGGTCTTTACGAATTTTATGAAAAGCTCAACTTGAATAACGTGGACCCGAGCATTTGGGTGCTCGCTCATCTCTAAGCGATACCCAATTTTTTTAAATTAGTTTTTTTGTTAAAAAATCTTTATTTTACATATTTAAACTTTTTTTTATTAGTTTTCTATGAGATAGATAGATAAATAGCTAGATATGAGATAAATAGATAGATAGATATGAGAAACAAGACTGCTTTCTTCCAAACACAGCGCTCCTCTTGTCCATAGGGTTTTATGGGTTTCTGCAGCTCAGCTCCATTGACATGAATGGGAGCTGAGCTGCAATACCAGACACAACCAACAGACAAGGGTGGCACTGTGTTTGGAAGAAAGCAGCCATGTTTTTCTAACCTTGGACAACCCCTTTAACTGCAGCTCAGGCAAGATGGCCACCTCCATTATCATGTACAGACAATGGCATAAAAAATCTACAATCTAAAAATAGGTTAGAGAAATGGAAAATGTTTCATTTTCTGGTTTCAGTTAGTACAAAAAACATACAGTAGGTGTTATATTCCCTTCAATTAATGCTTCAAATAAATTATTTGGCACGTAAATGCCTTTTATACATGCTGAATAGAGATGAGCGAGCGTACTCGTCCGAGCTTGATGCTCGTTCGAGTATTAGCGTGTTCGAGATGCTCGTTACTCGAGACGAACACCACGCGATGTTCGAGTTACTTTCACTTTCATCTCTGACAAATTTGCGCGCTTTTCTGGCCAATAGAAAGACATGGAAGGCATTACAACTTCCACCTGTGATGTTCCAGCCCTATACCACCCCCCTGCAGTGAGTGGCTGGCGAGATCAGGTGTCACCTGAGTATTAAAATCTGCCCCGCCCGCGGCCCGCCACAGATGCATGCTGACAGAGATCAGGGACAGTGCTGCTGGTGATGCTGCTGCTGCTATAGGGAGAGTGTTAGGTGTTATTTTAGTCTTCAAGAACCCCAACGGTCCTTCTTGGGGCCACATGTGACCGTGTGCAGTACTGTTGAGGCTGCTTTTAGCAGTGTTGCACAATTTTTTTTTTTTTGTATATCGGCCGTGCAGACCATAGCTCAGTCTGCAGTCATTTTACAGAGTATAGGGCCAGTACTGGTGAGGCAGGGACAGTGGGAAAGGTGAAAGAGATATACTGTTTATATAGGCAGTGGGCTTTTTCCCCAAAACTTCCACAAAAATACAATATTAGGCCAGCCTGTCACTGCCTTCAGTTTACTGCGTCTCTGCTGGGGGTAGTAGTTGCTGAATTAATACCCAGCCTTGCGCATAATTGTTGTCTGCCTCTGCAGTGCGTTACGTACGCGAAGTCAGCCTCCAACAGGGAAATTGAAATACAGACTATATCACAGGCAGTGTGGTTGTTCACAAAAACTTCTACAAAAATACAATATTAGGCCTGCCTGTCACTGCCTTCAGTTTACTGCGTCTCTGCTGGGGGTAGTAGTTGTTGAATTAATACCCAGCCTTGCGCATAATTGTTGCCTGCCTCTGCAGTGCGTTACGTACACGAAGTCAGCCTCCAACAGGGAAATCGAAATACAGTGTATATCACAGGCAGTGGGTTTTTTCCCAAAAAGTTCAAAAAAATACAATATTAGGCCTGCCTGTCACTGCCTTCAGTTTACTGCGTCTCTGCTGGGGGTAGTAGTTGTTGAATTAATACCCAGCCTTGCGCATAATTGTTGCCTGCCTCTGCAGTGCGTTACGTACGCGAAGTCAGCCTCCAACAGGGAAATCGAAATACAGTGTATATCACAGGCAGTGGGCTTTTTCCCAAAAAGTTCAAAAAATACAATATTAGGCCTGCCTGTCACTGCCTTCAGTTTACTGCGTCTCTGCTGGGGGTAGTAGTTGTTGAATTAATACCCAGCCTTGCGCATAATTGTTGCCTGCCTCTGCAGTGCGTTACGTACGCGAAGTCAGCCTCCAACCACAGGCCAATAAGCGGCACATTTAATTACAGCGTTCTGTTTCTGCTAATCTCGTAATACACCATCCTGAGGGGTAGGGGTAGGCCTAGAGGACGTGGACGGGGGCGAGGACGTGGAGGCCCAAGTCAGGGTGTGGGCACAGGCCGAGCTCCTGGTCCAGGTGTATCGCAGCCGACTGCTGCGAGATTAGGAGAGAGGCAAGTTTCAGGGGTCCCCAGATTCATCTCAGTGCACATTCCCGCAAGTCCAACATGGACGCTGCCACCCTGCAGACCCTGCAACATCGGTTTAATCTGTCAGTGCACCGACTGCTGTGCGACGTGCCCACGCGGTGGAACTCTACGCTCCACATGTTGGCCAGGCTCTATGAGCAGCGTAGAGCTATAGGCGAATACCAACTCCAACATGGGCAGCGTAGTGGGAGTCAGCCTCCTCAATTCTTTACAGAAGAGTGGGCCTAGTTGGCAGACATCTGCCAGGTCCTTGGAAACTTTGAGGAGTCTACCCAGATGGTGAGCGGCGATGCTGCAATCATTAGCGTCACCATTCCTCTGCTATGCCTTTTGAGAAGTTCCCTGCAAAGCATAAAGGCAGACGCTTTGCGCTCGGAAACGGAGGCGGGGGAAGACAGAATGTCGTTGGATAGTCAGAGCACCCTCATGTCTATATCTCAGCGCGTTGAGGAGGAGGAGGAGGGGGAGGAGCATGAGGAGGAGAGGGAAGAGACAGCTTGGCCCACTGCTGAGGGTACCCCTGCTGCTTGCCTGTCATCCTTTCAGCGTGTATGGCCGGAGGAGTGGGATCCTGACAGTGATCTGCCTAGTGAGGACAGCCATGTGTTGCGTACAGGTACCCTGGCACACATGGCGGACTTCATGTTAGGATGCCTTTCTCGTGACCCTCGCGTTACACACATTCTGGCCACTACGGATTACCTGGTGTACACACTGCTCGACCCACGGTATAAGGAGAACCTTTCCACTCTCATACCCGAAGAGGAAAGGGGTTCGAGAGTGATGTTATACCACAGGACCCTGGCGGACAAACTAGTGGTAAAATTCCCATCCGACAGCGCTAGTGGCAGAAGGTGCAGTTCCGAGGGCCAGGTAGCAGGGGAGGCGCGGAGATCAGGCAGCATGTACAGCGCAGGCAGGGGAACACTCTCCAAGGCCTTTGCCAGCTTTATGGCTCCCCAGCAAGACTGTGTCACTGCTCCCCAGTCAAGGCTGAGTCGGCGGGAGCACTGTAAAAGGATGGTGAGGGAGTACGTAGCCGATCGCACGACCATCCTCCGTGATGCCTCTGCTCCCTACAACTACTGGGTGTCGAAGCTGGACACGTGGCCTGAACTCGCGCTGTATGCCCTGGAGGTGCTTGCTTGTCCTGCGGCTAGCGTCTTGTCAGAGAGGGTGTTTAGTGCGGCTGGGGGAATCATCACAGATAAGCGTACCCGCCTGTCAACTGACAGTGCCGATAGGCTTACACTCATAAAGATGAACAAAGCCTGGATTTCCCAAGACTTCTCTTCTCCACCAGCGGACAGCAGCGGTACCTAAACAATACGTAGGCTGCACCCGCGGATGGAAGCATCGTTCTCTATCACCATAAAAAACAGGGACCTTTTAGCTTCATCAATCTGTGTATTATATTCATCCTCCTGCTCCTCCTCCTGAAACCTCACATAATCACGCCGAACGGGCAATTTTTCTTAGGCCCACAAGGCTCAGTCATATGACTTTTGTAAACAATGTTTATACGTTTCAATTCTCATTAAAGCGCTGAAACTTGCGCCTGAACCAATTTTTATTTTAACTGGGCTGCCTCCAGGCCTAGTTACCAATTAAGCCACATTAACCAAAGCGATTAATGGGTTTCACCTGCCCTCTTGGTTGGGCATGGGCAATTTTTCTGAGGTACATTAGTACTGTTGGTACACCAATTTTTTTGGGCCATCGCCTACAGTGTAATCCTCGTAATTTTTATGGCTTTCACCTGCACTCATGCTACAGCAAGGTTTGTGGGGTTGGCCTACACTTTTGCTACATAAATGTAACTGGGGCCTTTTCTATACTGCAACTCCTGAAATGTGAAAGAGACTGTTATCTCCCTAAACTGCTGTAACGGGAATGTTACTGTGGCCTGTCTTGACTGCTACTACTACTGAAATGGAACTAATACTGTGCTCCCCCTATACTGCTGCTTCGGAATTGTTACTGTGGCCTGTCTTGACTGCTACTACTACTGAAATGGAACTAATACTGTGCTCTCCCTATACTGCTGCTTCGGAATTGTTACTGGGGCTGGTCTTGACTGCTACTATTACTGAAATGGAACAAAGACTGTGCTACCCCTATACTGCTGCTTCGGAATTGTTACTGGGGCCTGTCTTGACTGCTACTACTACTGAAATGGAACTAAGACTGTGCTCCCCGTATACTGCTGCTTCGGAATTGTTACTGGGGCCTGTCTGGACTGCTACTACTACTGAAATGGAACTAATACTGTGCTCCCCCTATAATGCTGCTAGTGATATGTTACTGGGGCCAGTCCCTAATGCTACCACTGAAATGTTACTAATTCTGGGCTCTGCCTATACCGCTGCTAATGCTATGTCACTGGGGTGTGGAAACGGAGGCTTCCCAAAGACATGATAGTGGCGAGGCCATTTCCCACCAACGCGGTTACTGTTAAGGTGCATATAACCACGGACACGTGGAGAGGACACGTAGTGCCTCAAAACATCCCCCTCCTCCTCCAACAATGAAAATGTTCTTGGCAAATACCTTTGCATTTGTCCGTCTGGTGGCAGTCCAAGAATTTGACCTTTACCGACACAACAAGAGAGCCCCCCCACCATCCCCCCGCCACGGCCCACTTAATCCTGGCCACATTCCGAAAACCAAATAAATAAAACCGCGCTACTAGGTCCGCAGTCGCCACCACATTCCCACCAACGCGGTTACTGTTAAGGTACATATTACCAGTCTGACTGGGGCATGCACTGTGGGCCAAAGCACACCTGTATTGTATGTGACGTTAGCTCTGCTGAGCAGGGCACTGCAATGGGATTTATTTATGTACCGCCGGTGGGTTCCAGGGAGCCACCCATGCTGTAGGTCAACAGGGACTTCACATTAGGGATTTGTACCTGCCAGTGTCTATGTATTAAAAACCCCGGTCAGACTGGGGCATGCAGTGTGGGCCGAAGCCCACCTGCATTTCATCGGACGTAACCTCAGCTGTGTTGGGCAATGCAATGGGATATATTTATGTACCGCCGGTGGCTTCCTGGGACCCACCTATGCTGTCGGTCCACACGGAGTTGTAACTGCATGTGTCTACTTATAAAGACCCCAGTCTGACTGGGGCATGCAGTGTGGGCCGAAGCCCACCTGTATTTAATCTGACGTTAGCTCTACTATCTGGGGCACTGCATTGGGACAAACTACAGGAGCAATACAGTGCTAATGAGACGTGCACAGCTACTCTAGCATAGGAGTCCGCTGTAGGCACGCGATTGCTGAGGGTTTGTGTAGAGGCCTATGTCCTTGGTGCAGTGAAAGTCTGCTTCCTGCCTAGGATTGCTGAAGCTGTGGGCCGAGGCCTATGTCGTGGGCGCGGTGCAACTCTGCCATGTTTGGCCGCTCAGATCAATTTTTGGTTCATGTCTTGGGCTTCCTAGGACCCCCATATGCTGTTGGTGCAAACTTAGTTCCCATTGCGGTGTTTGACCTGTCTGGCACAAAGATACTGACTGACTTAGGTAGAGGGCAGAGCGCTGACGGCTGTCCCCTTGCAGTGTGGATTGAGCTATGCAACACCTTGACAGAATGAATACTGTGTGGCACATGGATTCCCCATTGCTATGCCCACGTTTGCAGCTCCTGATGGAGGTGGCACAGGATTGGAGTTCTCATTGCTTCTGTACAGCATTGTGGGCTATCGCCCCACCCCTTTTAAAGAGGGTCGCTGCCTGGCCCTGCCAACCCTCTGCAGTGTGTGCCTGCGGTTCCTCCTCATGGCAGACGCACTTATAAATAGACATGAGGGTGGTGTGGCTGTGAGACCAGCGTGTGGCATGAGGGCAGCTGAAGGCTGCGCAGGGACACTTTGGTGTGCGCTGTGGACACTTGGTCGTGCGGGGGGGTTGGGCAGCATGTAACACAAGAGAAGAGGCAGGGGTGTGTCCCGCAGGCAGTGCTTGTGCTTTGTTGGAGGTAGTGTGGTGCTTAGCTAAGGTATGCCTTGCTAATGAGGGTTTGTCCGAAGTAAAAATTGGTAGGGGGGGGGGGGAGCACTCTTGCCGCTATTGTGGCTGAATAATGGGACCTGGGAACCTGAAATGCAGCCCAGCATGTTGCCCCTCGCCTGCCCTATCCGTTTCTGTGTCGTTTCCAGCACTTTCTTGGGTTTTGCAGATTTTCACAAATGTAAACCTTAGCGAGCATCGGCGATATACAAAAATGCTCGGGTCGCCCATTGACTTCAATGGGGTTCGTTATTCGAAACGAACCCTCGAGCATCGCGAAAAGTTCGACTCGAGTAACGAGCACCCGAGCATTTTGGTGCTCGCTCATCTCTAATGCTGAACCCTAAATGATGTCACTGATTTTGACCCTAAAAAGCACTAACATTGTATATGGTTAAACAAAACATTTTTATTTTTTCATGAATGTAGTCATGTAAGTCTTATTTTGCAGGACAAGTTGAAGATTTTTAATGACTATTTTCAAGGAAAATGTTCAATATGTAGCATTCAATTTATTTTATGAGGAAAATGCATAAAATCGCGTTTTTACTGATTCCCTCACAGGCGATACCAAAAAATATGTATGTCATATTTTTTGGTATCGCCTGTGATACCAAAATCAGCCATAACATTATATATGGAACATCCATAATATCGTGTATCGATCAGCCATAGCAAGTCCGCTAAAAGGAGACGTTAAGAATATTTGATTACCTCATTACAATGACACTTGTCTACAACTTTAATTATGTAAGGCAACAAACAGCATGGGCCAGTCTAAGGATTTGAGTAACTTTGACAACGGCGAAATTGTAATGGCTAGATGACTGGGTTAGAGCATCTCTAGAACGGAAGATATTGAGGGGTGTTCTGGCTATGCAGTGGTTAGTACCTACCAAGGAAAGACAACTGATGAAACAGCGACTGGGTCCTGGATGCCCAAAGCTCACGGATGTGTGTGGGGAACAAAAGCTAGACCTTCTGGTCCAATGTCATGGAAGAGCTACTGTAGTACAGATTGCTTCTATGGCTGATCAGTGTATCTTCTGAGCTACAGAAAAGGCACTGCTATTGATATAACCGTACTTCCCAAACTTTTTAATGGTCAAAGAGGAACACTTTAGTTCATTGTATGAAAGATCAATTTTTTTTTTAAGTGCAAATAACTCGAATGTCATGAGTTTAAGAACTTTACAATGAATCAGTAGACAGACAAATAGAACTTTAGTTCACATTACCTTGCTATTTCCTTCTGAAGACTCCTCTGTGTGATACAGCATAAACACATCTTCTGAAAAATTTGAGATCACCAATACCTCCAGACAGGGGTATTTTATGATACTTTCAGGCTTTGTGTTGGATTTATGAATACAATTGGCTCTTTCTTTAAAAATAGCTTGAACAAGGGTACACTTAGTTTCTTCAGTCCATACACTGTGAAAATAAACACTAAATCAGTTTTATTGACTATGAAGTTGGGCATTGACTTATGGAAGAGAGTTCAGGTAACATATGGTGTACCCTTACAGTTACATACTGCAGTTTAATTTGTTAAAAAAAGACATATCCCATGCACAGATCTAGCTATTTAGTCCTAGGGAAGGTAAAACAAAACCTCTTGGACAGTTGTGTGAAGTTTGGTCATTGAAAGATCTACAAGCCTCGATGATTCAAGATAGATGGGCTGCTTCTTAGACTACCCAACGTACATTGTGCATCAGTAATCTGAGGCATTACACAAATTAGCGGTCATCTTGGATCATCTTAGCGGGGCCCAGGACCAGCGAGATTGCAGAGGAATAAAGAATGGCACCCAGTAATACACTTTCTCCACCAGACAAAATTATGTCCAGAGGACCACAGGGTCACTTTAAGTGCAAGGATTATGGACAAGAATGACTACATGGTTATTAAAAAAAATGTCTTGGACTGGCTGCACTGTTCCAGTCTGTCTGACAGGTTGTGGTTTATGTTTTTGTTGTTTGTCATTTCTTTAGGTGTTACTTTGCTCGTTGGTCTGTATTTCCTCAGCGTTTCCCTGTCATTGATTTTGTTCTCTTGTTTTGTATGGAGATTTTACCCTGGTGTTCGTGGGACTCTGTCTGTGCAATTGTATTGCCGCGGTCATTATTTAAGTCTGCTTCTGGGTCAGGTTCTGATTTTGAGGGAGGGAGGATGTGTTTGCGGTGTTAGTAGTTCTTCTGTAAAGCTAAGTGGTGTTTTTGTTTTTCATTTGTGTTTTCCTTCTTTTAGTTGCTAGAGTTAGTAGCTGAGGCACGAGAGGTGGGACCACCTTTATCAAGGCGATAACCTCCCTTTTAGGCTCAGCGGTGCTTGTCCTAGTAGTCAGGGTGAGGTTGTCCCTTCTTCCTTTTATTTAGCTTACTAGCTTACCCGTCGCGCGTTGCTGCGAAGACAGACAGACATACATTCATTCGTTTTTATATATCTAGATAACAACAAATCACAGCGCAGCTTTCAAGTTACCTCAGTGGTATAATATATAACAACCAATCACAGCGCAGCTTTCATGTTACCTTAGCAGTATAAAATATAACAACCAATCACAGCACAGCTTTCATGTTACCTCAGCAGTAAGAGAAATAACAACCAATCACAGCGCAACTTTTATTCTGCCTCAGCAATATAAAAAATAGCAACCAATCACAGCGCAGCTTTCATGTTACCTCTGCGGTATTATATATAGCAACCAATCACAGCGCAGCTTTCATGTTACCTCAGTGGTATAATATATAACAACAAATCGCAGCGCAGCTTTCATGCAACCTCAGTAGTATAAGAAGTAGCCACCAATCACAGCACAGCTTTCATGTTACCTCAGCAGTATAAGAAATAGCAACCAATCACAGCACAGCTTTCATTTTACCTCAGCATTCTCAATATCCAGCAATTGTCTTGCGAAACGTTCGGCGGATGCATCATTTTGTAGTAGAACACGCATCCCGTTGCTCGTAATGCCTTTTGGTTTCGTGCTTGAGATGGAAATCAAACGATCTTTGTCTGGGGGGCACAATTCTCGACGATGCTCGCACGCGCACCACCTATCGTAGGATAGTTGTACTATGCCTATAATCTTCCCAGGAGTATACTCAACAACTTCCCAAAGTCTCATGGCAATTGAATGAATGGTGTAGTAATGCATAAAGGACAGACAGACAGACATACATTCATTTATATATATCAGGAAGTGAGAGAATTAGATTCTGTACGTAAAATTTGGACGCTAATTTATTTGCGCTTAGAATTGAATAATCGAGTTGGGACCCATTAGCTTTTCCTATTTATGACATATTCAATGCTCGTGCCAAATTTCAAGTTTCTATGTGAGAAAATTACATTCCGTACGTAAAATTTGGACGCTAATTCTTTTGCGCATAGAATTGAATAATGGAGTTGGGACCCATTAGCTTTTCCTATTTATGACATATTCAATGCCCGTGCCAAATTTCAAGTTTCTATGTGAGAAAATTACATTCCGTACGTAAAATTTGGACGCTAATTCTTTTGCGCATAGAATTGAATAACGGAGTTGGGATCCATTAGCTTTTCCTATTTATGACATATTCAATGCCCGTGCCAAATTTCAAGTTTCTATGTGAGAAAATTACATT
The DNA here is from genome assembly GCF_035609145.1 of Eleutherodactylus coqui. NCBI lineage: Eukaryota > Metazoa > Chordata > Amphibia > Anura > Eleutherodactylidae > Eleutherodactylus > Eleutherodactylus coqui. The sequence goes on along the minus strand of NC_089838.1, from coordinate 68,865,259 downwards.
CCGTACGTAAAATTTGGACGCTAATTATTTTGCGCATAGAATTGAATAATGGAGTTGGGACCCATTAGCTTTTCCTATTTATGACATATTCAATGCCCGTGCCAAATTTCAAGTTTCTATGTGAGAAAATTACATTCCGTACGTAAAATTTGGATGCTAATTATTTTGCGCATAGAATTGAATAATCGAGTTGGGACCCATTAGCGTTTCCTATTTATGACATATTCAATGCCCGTGCCAAATTTCAAGTTTCTATGTGAGAAAATTACATTCCGTACGTAAAATTTGGACGCTAATTCTTTTGCGCATAGAATTGAATAATCGAGTTGGGACCCATTAGCTTTTCCTATTTATGACATATTCAATGCCCGTGCCAAATTTCAAGTTTCTATGTGAGAAAATTACATTCCGTACGTAAAATTTGGATGCTAACTCTTTTGCGCTTAGAATTGAATAATCGAGTTGGGACCCATTAACTTTTCCTATTTATGACATAATCAATGCTCGTGCCAAATTTCAAGTTTCTATTACATTGGGAAGTGAGAGAATTAGATTCCGTACGTAAAATTTGAACGCTAATTCTTTTGCACTTAGAATTGAATAATCGAGTTGGGACCCATTATCTTTTCCTATTTATGACATAATCAATGCTCGTGCCAAACTTCAAGTTTCTATGATATTGGGAGGTGAGAAAATTAGATTCCGTACGTAAAATTTGGACGCTAATTCTTTGGCGCTTAGAATTGAATAATCGAGCTGGGACCCATTAGCTTTTCCTATTTATGACATAATCAATGCTCGTGCCAAATTTCAAGTTTCTATGACATTGGGAAGTGAGAAAATTACATTCCGTACGTAAAATTTGGACGCTAATTCTTTTGCGCATAGAATTGAATAATCGAGTTGGGACCCATTAGCTTTTCCTATTTATGACATATTCAATGCCTGTGCCAAATTTCAAGTTTCTATGTGAGAAAATTACATTCCGTACGTAAAATTTGGACGCTAATTCTTTTGCGCATAGAATTGAATAATCGAGTTGGGACCCATTAGCTTTTCCTATTTATGACATATTCAATGCCCGTGCCAAATTTCAAGTTTCTATGTGAGAAAATTACATTCCGTACGTAAAATTTGGATGCTAACTCTTTTGCGCTTAGAATTGAATAATCGAGTTGGGACCCATTAACTTTTCCTATTTATGACATAATCAATGCTCGTGCCAAATTTCAAGTTTCTATGACATTGGGAAGCGAGAAAATTAGATTCCGTACGTAAAATTTGGATGCTAATTCTTTGGCGCTTAGAATTGAATAATCGAGTTGGGACCCATTAGCTTTTCCTATTTCTGACATAATCAATGCTCGTGCCAAATTTCAAGTTTCTATGACACTGGGAAGCGAGAAAATTAGATTCCGTATGTAAAATTTGGACACTAATTCTTTGGCGCTTAGAATTGAATAATCGAGCTGGGACCCATTAGCTTTTCCTATTTATGACATAATCAATGCTCCTGCCAAATTTCATGTTTCTACAACATCGGGAAGTGAGAGAATTAGTGGCAATGATGGAAATTGAACGATCTACGTGGGGGGGGGGGGGTGTGTAACTGTCGACGACGCACGCATGCGCGCCATTTATTGTAGCATAAATGTACTATGCCTATAATCTTCCCAGGCGTGTACTCAACAACTTCCCAAAGTTTCATGGCGATCGGATGAATGGTGTAGTAGCGCATAAAGGACAAACACACACACACACAGACAGACACGCAGACAGACACGCAGACAGACACGCATATATTCAATTTTATATATATAGATATGATATTTCACTCTGTTCTCAAGTCTGTCCCCTGTGTGAACACAACCTTATGTTCGTCCTGGGCATGGTGCATCCTACATCCAAGGCAAAAGTGACAAAAAGAAGATATAATTAGAATAAAAGTAAAGCTTTGTTTGCATTGGAATTATGGATTCTGTTTTTCCATCCATAAAAGATATGTTGGATCCCACTGCTTGATATGTCTGTCAAGTTTCCGTTTTGACTGGATAGAACAGACAGACATACATTCATTCGTTTTTATATATCTAGATAACAACCAATCACAGCGCAGCTTTCAAGTTACCTCAGTGGTATAATATATAACAACCAATCACAGCGCAGCTTTCATGTTACCTTAGCAGTATAAAATATAACAAACAATCACAGCACAGCTTTCATGTTACCTCAGCAGTAAGAGAAATAACAACCAATCACAGCGCAACTTTTATTCTGCCTCAGCAATATAAAAAATAGCAACCAATCACAGCGCAGCTTTCATGTTACCTCTGCGGTATTATATATAGCAACCAATCACAGCGCAGCTTTCATGTTACCTTAGTGGTATAATATATAACAACAAATCGCAGCGCAGCTTTCATGCAACCTCAGTAGTATAAGAAGTAGCCACCAATCACAGCACAGCTTTCATGTTACCTCAGCAGTATAAGAAATAGCAACCAATCACAGCACAGCTTTCATTTTACCTCAGCATTCTCAATATCCAGCAATTGTCTTGCGAAACGTTCGGCGGATGCATCATTTTGTAGTAGAACAAGCATCCCGTTGCTCGTAATGCCTTTTGGTTTCGTGCTTGAGATGGAAATCAAACGATCTTTGTCTGGGGGGCACAATTCTCGACGATGCTCGCACGCGCACCACCTATCGTAGGATAGATGTACTATGCCAGTAATCTTCCCAGGAGTATACTCAACAACTTCCCAAAGTCTCATGGCAATTGAATGAATGGTGTAGTAATGCATAAAGGACAGACAGACAGACATACATTCATTTATATATATCAGGAAGTGAGAGAATTAGATTCTGTACGTAAAATTTGGACGCTAATTGATTTGCGCTTAGAATTGAATAATCGAGTTGGGACCCATTAGCTTTTCCTATTTATGACATATTCAATGCCCGTGCCAAATTTCAAGTTTCTATGTGACAAAATTACATTCCGTACGTAAAATTTGGACGCTAATTCTTTTGCGCATAGAATTGAATAATGGAGTTGGGACCCATTAGCTTTTCCTATTTATGACATATTCAATGCCCGTGCCAAATTTCAAGTTTCTATGTGAGAAAATTACATTCCGTACGTAAAATTTGGACGCTAATTCTTTTGCGCATAGAATTGAATAATGGAGTTGGGACCCATTAGCTTTTCCTATTTATGACATATTCAATGCCCGTGCCAAATTTCAAGTTTCTATGTGAGAAAATTACATTCCGTACGTAAAATTTGGACGCTAATTCTTTTGCGCATAGAATTGAATAATCGAGTTGGGACCCATTAGCTTTTCCTATTTATGACATATTCAATGCCCGTGCCAAATTTCAAGTTTCTATGTGAGAAAATTACATTCCGTACGTAAAATTTGGATGCTAACTCTTTTGCGCTTAGAATTAAATAATCGAGTTGGGACCCATTAGCTTTTCCTATTTATGACATAATCAATGCTCTTGCCAAATTTCAAGTTTCTATGACACTGGGAAGCGAGAAAATTAGATTCCGTACGTAAAATTTGGATGCTAATTCTTTGGTGCTTAGAATTGAATAATCGAGTTGGGACCCATTAGCTTTTCCTATTTCTGACATAATCAATGCTCCTGCCAAATTTCATGTTTCTACAACATCGGGAAGTGAGAGAATTAGTGGCAATGATGGAAATTGAACGATCTACGTGGGGGGGGGGGGGGTGTAACTGTCGACGACGCACGCATGCGTGCCATTTATTGTAGCATAAATGTACTATGCCTATAATCTTCCCAGGAGTGTACTCAACAACTTCCCAAAGTTTCATGGCGATCGGATGAATGGTGTAGTAGCGCATAAAGGACAAACACACACACAGACACGCAGACAGACACGCAGACAGACACGCAGACAGACACGCAGACAGACACGCATATATTCAATTTTATATATATAGATATGATATTTCACTCTGTTCTCAAGTCTGTCCCCTGTGTGAACACAACCTTATGTTCGTCCTGGGCATGGTGCATCCTACATCCAAGGCAAAAGTGACAAAAAGAAGATATAATTAGAATAAAAGTAAAGCTTTGTTTGCATTGGAATTATGGATTCTGTTTTTCCATCCATAAAAGATATGTTGGATCCCACTGCTTGATATGTCTGTCAAGTTTCCGTTTTGACTGGATAGAATATAGCAGAAGGCTACAGAATTCTGTAAAATATCAAGGAAAACCTGGTGGAAAAGAACATACACAAGCATGAATATAGCCTAAAACCAAATAAGATATCTTGCAAACAGCTAGTTGGCATGTCAGTCAAAAAAAAGATAAAGATAGAGTGACCCTGGGGTCACAGGGAACAATAAAGCGCAGTGCTTTTCTTCACCTAATTTGGATTACTACAATTCCACTACATCTTAGGTGTAGTGCTTGAACCATGTACTTAAAGGGGTATTTGCAGTAGACTCCAGCTCAGTCCCTATGAGATATGCATGAGAAGATAGGTGGCTCTGACATAGAATGATAACAACTGTGAGGACCATGGGCTGCAGTGTGTTAGGCAGACTCATGGATTGTGTATGCATGTCACTGTGGGAACATGTTCCTTGGTGTTGTGATGTCACTGCATTACACTTGTGCATCATGCCTGTGATGTATGTATGTTGTTTTGTACTCTGAGGTATGGTGCCTATCGCCTTGTGTCCCAAGTTTATAGTGCTCTAACAAGCCATAATACTTGGTGGTGCTGCCATGCCATGGTTGTAGGTGAAGGTTTCAAGTGAGGTCCTGTGAGAAGTTCGATGCCTACTCCAAACCAGAAAGAGTAGGTGAGAATTTTGTGGCAATAAAGCACTGTGCCATAGTATTGTTGTGAGGGGCAAAGGGAAGTCTTCATGGAGTAGTGTTTTATTGTCATTGACGGGAGAGTGTGGTTGGACCATGTATAGTGCCTGTAGAACCTGTTCTTGGCCTATGTAACTGTTAAGCCTAGGTTTATCCATAAACTGAGTGTTGATGAGCTGGGTACTGGAGTGAGCTTGACCATTATGGCAATGTCATCGTGCTGAACCTTGGAGTGAGCTTGTCCATCATGAGGGGCTGGAGGCTGAAGAGGAGCCTGTGGAAATGTTGTGTGGTGGGAGACTTAGCATACTTTCAGGGGACCCATCGGTGAGAGGTGCTATTGCAGTTTCACCTAGCAAAGCCTGGGGTAAGTCAACAGAAAGCAAACATTTAGCTGATGGAGGGAATCGTTGCTTCCTTACAGTAGCCGGAGTGCTAGATCAAGGCTTTGTTTATCCAAAACACCGCATCTGAAATGAATGCATCTTTGCATCTACTATGTGAGTGTAGTCCTCCACATTTTACTCTTGTTCTATTAGAATAGTGGGTTGAAATTGTTTCAACTATGACAAGAGACAGTTTGCGGTTCTCTGTGTGTACTGTCACTCAGACTTTTTGGAATGAGTGTATTGTCAGCCCTAAGAGGAGGTAGCTCTGAGAAGTCTGCAGGGGGCTGTTAGAGATGTCATCCAGAGGGTCAAATTGCTTTGGATTGTGGGAGATCTCAACACTCAGGGAAGCTATCAGTAAGTCTAAGAGGAGCTGAGGGGGACTTCAGCCTGGGGAGGACTGGTGAGCAGAGTGTAGTGGGAGATTGGCTGCCCGGAGACCTGTGATGTGTCCTGGAAGATTCAGTCTTGTTACAAAATGTGTGGAAAATGTGCCTTCTCCTGGGAAGTATGTGAGGTTAAAGGGGTTGTCCCGCAGCAGCAAGTGGGTCTGTACACTTCTGTATGGCCATATTAATGCACTTTGTAATGTACATTGTGCATTAATTATGAGCCATACAGAAGTTATCAGAAGTTATTCACTTACCTGTTCTGTTGCTAGCGTCCTCGTCTCCATGGTGCCGACTAATTTTCGGCCTCCGATGGCCAAATTAGCCGCGCTTGCGCAGTCCGGGTCTTCTGCTTTCTTCAATGGAGCCTCTCGTGCAGGATGCCGGCTCCGTGTAGCTCCGCCCCGTCACGTGCCGATTCCAGCCAATCAGGAGGCTGGAATCGGCAATGGACCGCACAGAAGAGCTGCGGTCCACGGAGGAAGAAGATCCCGGCGGCCATCTTCACCGGTAAGTATAGAAGTCACCGGAGCGCGGGGATTCAGGTAAGCGCTGTGCTGTTTTTTTTTTAAGTCCCTGCATCGGGGTTGTCTCGCGCCAAACGGGGGGGGGGGGTTGAAAAAAAAAAACCCGTTTCGGTGCGGGACAACCCCTTTAACTGTTGGATGACATCCAATCTATCTGTGAGATGTTGTAGTGGGAAATGTGAAGATAATACTGACCTATGATCTCTGAAAAAGTTAACACTAAACAAACAAAAGTTGGAGTTTTCCTGTGTGAATAGTGAAAGTAGATATGTGTGAAAACATATAGAAACTAAATTTTAGAGTGTTGAAGTGTTCAGTACAACCTAGAGCAGTGATGGCGAACCTTTTAGAGAGTGAGTGCCCAAACTACAACCTAAAACCCACTTCTTTATTGCAAAAAGTAGTCAAAATCTGCACCCTGTCTATTTTTAAACAGCCCTGCCAATTTCCGCCACCTGTAAACATACCCCAGCGGTAATAGTGACACCCCCCAGCAGCCCCAGCGGTAATAGTGACCCCCACATCACAGCGGCCCCAGTGGTAATAGTGACCCCTACCCCACAGCGGCCCCAGCGGTAATAGTGACCCTCCACAGCGATAATAGTGATCCCCACCCCACAGCAGCCCCAGCGGTAATAGTGACACCCCCCAGCAGCCCCAGCGGTAATAGTGACCCCCACATCACAGCGGCCCCAGTGGTAATAGTGACCCCCACCCCACAGCGGCCCCAGCAGTAATAGTGACCCCCCCAGCGATGATAGTGACCCCCACCAAGCAGTAATAGTGACCCCCAGCGATAATAGTGACCCCCACATCACAGCGGCCCCAGCGGTAATAGTGACCCCCACAGCAGCCTCAGCGGTAATAGTGACCCCCACCCCACAATGGCCCCAACGGTGATAGTGACCCCCACGCCACAGCGGCCCCAGCGGTTATAGTGACGCCCCCCACAGCAGCCCCAGCGGTAATAGTGACCCCTACCCCACATCGGCCCTAGGGATAATAGTGACCCCCACCCCACAGCAGCCCCAGCAGTAATAGTAACCCCCACCCCACAGCAGCCCCAGCGGTAATAGTGACCCCCCACCCCACATCGGCCCCAACGGTGATAGTGACCCCCACAGCGGCCCCAGCGGTAATAGTGACACCCCCCACAGCGGCCCCAGCGGTAATAGTGACCCCTACCCCACAGTGGCCCTAGGGATAATAATGATCCCCACCCCACAGCAGCCCCAGCAGTAATAGTGACCCCCACCCCACAGCAGCCCCAGCGGTAATCGTGACCCCCACCCCACAGCGGCCCCAACGGTGATATTGACCCCCACAGCAGCCTCAGCGGTAATAGTGACACCCCCCACAGCGGCCCCAGCGGTAATAGTGACCCCTACCCCACAGCGGCCCTAGGGATAATAGTGACCCCCCACAGCGGCCCCAGCGGTAATAGTGACCCCCACCCCACAGCGGCCCCAGCGGTAATCACGACCCCCTACACACCACAGCGGCCCCCAGTGCATTAGGGACACCCCACAGCGGCCCCCAGTGCAGTAGTGACACCCCACAGCGGCCCCCAGTGCAGTAGTGGCACCCCACAGCAGCCCCCAGTGCAATAGTGACACCCCACAGCGGCCCCAATGCAGTAGTGACACCCCCACAGTGCCCCTCCCAAGACCCACATACTTACCTCCTCCTCCTCTTCCTCTTCCTCCTCCTCCTGGAAGCTCAGCTCCTCTTCTGGTCAGCGATGGTCCCGGCATGCATATTAATTTTTTCTTACCCATCAACCTGATTGGTTGTTTGGTGAATCAGCCAACCCAAACAACCAATCAGGTTGCTGGGAATCGCTGATTGCGGCAGAAGTGGGAAGAAAGAGTTAATGTGCTCCCGGCACACACTGTGACTTCAGTGTGCTGCCGGACGCCTCCCCCCCCCCATAGCCCTCCCCCCCTCCCGGCGGAACCAAGTAGTAGGAGACGTCGGGGGAGGGGGATTTCAGCTGCACATGGCAGCACGTGCCAGCAGGGAGGGCTCTGCGTGCCACCTCTGGCATGCGTGCCATAGGTTCGCCACCACTGACCTAGAGTATTTAGTAATCATTAAGTTTATTGCGCTCCTTAGGGCTCAGTCAGACAAGTGGGGGGGGGGTTTGTGCACCTATGTGCGCAAAAGAAGCGTGTCTATTAGAACCACTGGTTTTCTTCGTAGCGTTCACATGTCCATTTTTTACAGGCACAAAATACTTGCACTGGCAAAAGGTAGCACATGCGTAGACTGGTAAGGGCCATGCTGCGCGTAACATCGTGTGATGTTACAAGGAGTCCCCTCATCACTGAACAATGTGACAGCACTGTCAAAGTGTTCAGTGATGAGGGGACTGCAGCAGGGACGAAAGAATTCCCTGTCACAGCTCAGCCATTCATTGAATGACAGCTGAGTACTGTCTCTGATTGGTCACAGCACTCAGCCAAATTAAGAGGCAGCGCTTCCAGGAGGAGGCGATTTTAATGGACCTTCATGGAGCAGCTATGCCAGTAGCACGGAGCTTCAGTCACACGCATTTTGTACACCCGTGCAGTGCATTTTTTTGTGCACAAAAAAAGTCAGCTCGTCTGACCAAGGCCTTAGACTGGATTGCAATGGCCAAGTGGGCTGTACCTTCAAGCACTATCTGCAACTTTCAAGCATACCATACCTTTAAAAGTATTCAGCAAACAACAAGCATATTATATGATCCACTGTGAACTGCAGCCGTTAGAGATGAGCGAACTTACTCAGTTCGGGTGTTTTTGGACCCGAGCACCGCTTTTTCCGAGTAACTGACTACTAGGACGAAAAGATTCGGGGGGCGCCGGGGGGCGGGGGACGGCTTGGTGGAGCGGGGGGTAACAGTGGGGAACAGGGGGAAGCTCTCTCTCCCCCCCCCCCCCCACTCCCCTCTGCAACCCCCCGCACCCCCCCGGCGCCCGCCGAATCTTTTCGTCCGAGTAGTCAGTTACTCGGAAAAAGCGATGCTCGGGTCCAAAAACACCCGAACCAAGTAAGTTCGCTCATCTCTAGCAGCCATGAATCATAATGCATACTTATGAATAATTAGAACTCCAAATTAAGAATGTTTCCAAAGCCCAAGATCACCCCATTCTCCGAACAGTTCTAGTTTAGTTGGGACAGTGCCATAAACTAGACCAAGAAATGGGTTGAGTTTATGGAAAATCTGCCCCTTTTGTGGCAAGTTTGTGCAGTTACCCTGACAACACAAGGATTATAGGCAAGTATGGTACTGAAATACCAAATATTAGTGTCTGTCTATCCATCTAATCTTCTCACTCAACTATAACAGCAAACATACAATAATACTCAGAGGCATGTGTGCAGTCAGGGGAATTAAGACAGTGGTGCATGCTAGCGATTCCAGTATTAAAATAGCAATATTAACTGGAGGTAAATCTGCTCAGAAAACATATAGTACAATAGAATTGTGTCCTATATAATCATTTAAAGAGATTTGTATATTAGAAGATGTTGGATATAGGTCAAACCCATGGGATTGAATCAATTGTCAATGTGACATTTTCTAGTAGCAGCAGGAGAATATAAAAGTATTTGTTTTATATGAAATTGATTAAAAAATAAACACATTATAGAACAAGAAATAATATCAATCATCGCATTACCCCCGCAAGACTCCACATAGATTGAGGACCTCTGGCAAACACATTTGGCACAGTTTGCATTTTCTGTAGCTGTAAAGCAACACACGTGGGAAACGCAGTTCAGGGTTTCCAAATGCAAAATAATGTACTTCAGGTGAAGAAATCCTCAGTCTGAGTGTTGTATAGGTAGTTCAGGGTTAGCCAAGACTTTGGAGGAGAAGGATTTTGGGGGGGTCCAGAGGGGGTGCATTTGCCGCAGAATTTCCATGCATGGAAATCCCGCAGCATTTACAGTAAGCAGCAAGGTGGATGAGATTTTGAAAATCCTGTGCACTAGCTCCGGAAATAATCTGCACAAAACCTGTATGGAAATTGACATGCGGTGTGGAAATCAATTCTTTAGGTATTACTTGGGTCGTTGGTCTGTATTCCCTTAGTGCTTACCCTTACCCCGTCACTAGAGATGAGCGAACGTACTCGTCCGAGCTTGATACTCGTTCGAGTATTAGCGTGTTCGAGATGCTCGTTACTCGAGACGAGTACCACACGATGTTCGAGTTACTTTCATTTTCATCTCTGAGACGTTAGCGCGCTTTTCTGGCCAATAGAAAGACAGGGAAGGCATTACAACTTCCCCCAGCGACGTTCAAGCCCTATACCACCCCCCTGCAGTGAGTGGCTGGCGAGATCAGGTGTCACCCGAGTACAAAAATCGGCCCCTCCCGCGGCTCGCCACAGATGCATTCTGACAGAGATCAGGGACAGTGCTGCTGGTGCCGGAGCTGCTATAGGGAGAGCGTTAGGAGTTATTTAAGGCTTCAAGAACCCCAACGGTCCTTCTTAGGGCCACATCTAACCGTGTGCAGTAGTGTGGAGGCTGCTTTTTGCAGTGTTGCACATTTTTTTTTTTTGTATACCGGCCGTGCAGAGCATTGCGTCCTGCAGTAATTTTACATTGTCCAGGGCCAGTAGTGGTGAGGCAGGGACAGAAGACATATTTAGTGTATATAGGCAGTGGGCCTTTCCAAAAACATTTGGGAAAAAAAATCTATTTGGGCTACCTGTGACCGTCCTCAGTGTACTGGGTCTCTGCTGGGGGTAGTTGTCCTAATTCATATGCAGCCAGCTAAGTGTTACAGCAGGCTTGCACAAAATTCTTTCCTGCCTCTGCTGTGCGTTCCGTAAGCGAAGTCAGCCTCCAACCACAGGCCAATAAGCGGCACATTTAATTACGGCGTTCTGTTTCTGCACTACTGGTAATACAGCATGCTGAGGGGTAGGGGTAGGCATAGAGGACGTGGACGTGGACGCGGAGGCCCAAGTCAGGGTGTGGGCACAGGCCAAACCAGTGCGGTGGCCAGGGGTAGAGGCAGGGCCAGACCGAATAATCCACCAACTGTTTCCCAAAGCGCCCCCTCGTGCCATGCCACCCTGCAGAGGCCAAGGTGCTCTAAGGTGTGGCAGTTTTTCACAGAGACGCCTGACGACCGACGAACAGTGGTGTGCAACCTTTGTCGCGCCAAGATCAGCTGGGGAGCCACCACCACCAGCATGCGCAGGCATATGATGGCCAAGCACCCCACAAGGTGGGACGAAGGCCGTTCACCGCCTCCGGTTTGCACCACTGCCTCTCCCCCTGTGCCCCAACCTGCCACTGAGATTCAACCCCCCTCTGAGGACACAGGCACGAGTGCCTACGGGCCTGCACCCACACCCTCACCTCCGCTGTCCTCGGCCCCATCCAGCAATGTCTCTCAGCGCAGCGTCCAGACGGCGCTAGCGCAACTGTTTGAGCGCAAGCGCAAGTACGCCGCTACGCACCCGCACGCTCAAGCGTTAAACGTGCACATAGCCAAATTGATCAGCCTGGAGATGCTGCCGTATAGGCTTGTGGAAACGGAGGCTTTCAAAAGCATGATGGCGGCGGCGGCCCCACGCTACTCGGTTCCCAGTCGCCACTACTTTTCCCGATGTGCCGTCCCAGCCCTGCACGACCACGTCTCCCGCAACATTGTACGCGCCCTCACCAACGCGGTTACTGCCAAGGTCCACTTAACAACGAACACGTGGACAAGCACAGGTGGGCAGGGCCACTATATCTCCCTGACGGCACATTGGGTGAATTTAGTGGAGGCTGGGACAGAGTCAGAGCCTGGCACTGCTCACGTCCTACCCACCCCCAGAATTGCGGGCCCCAGCTCGGTGCTGGTATCTGCGGCGGTGTATGCTTCCCCCACTAAACCACCCTTCTCCTCCTCCTCCTCCTCCTCCAACGCAACCTCTGTCTCGCAATCAAGATGTGTCAGCAGCAGCAGCACGTCGCCAGCAGTCGGTGTCGCGCGGCGTGGCAGCACAGCGGTGGGCAAGCGTCAGCAGGCCGTGCTGAAACTACTCAGCTTAGGAGAGAAGAGGCACATGGCCCACGAACTGCTGCAGGGTCTGATAGAGCAGACCGACCGCTGGCTTTCGCCGCTGAGCCTCCAACCGGGCATGGTCGTGTGTGACAATGGCCGTAACCTGGTGGCGGCTCTGCAGCTCGGCAGCCTCACGCACGTGCCATGCCTGGCCCACGTCTTTAATTTGGTGGTTCAGCGCTTTCTGAAAAGCTACCCACACTTGTCATACCTGCTCGGAAAGGTGCGCTGGGTCAGCGCACATTTCTGCAAGTCCAAGACGGACGCTGCCACCCTGCGGACCCTGCAACATCGGTTTAATCTGCCAGTGCACCGACTGCTGTGCGACGTGCCCACACGGTGGAACTCTACGCTCCACATGTTGGTCAGACTCTATGAGCAGCGTAGAGCTATAGTGGAATACCAACTCCAACATGGGCGACGTAGTGGGAGTCAGCCTCCTCAGTTCTTTACAGAAGAGTGGGCCTGGTTGGCAGCCATCTGCCAGGTCCTTGGAAACTTTGAGGAGTCTACCCAGATGGTGAGCAGGGATTCTGCAATCATTAGCATCACCATTCCTCTGCTATGCCTCTTGAGAAGTTCCCTGCAAAGCATAAAGGCAGATGCTTTGCGCTTGGAAACGGAGGCGGGGGAAGACAGTATGTCATTGGATAGTCAGAGCACCCTCATGTCTATATCTCAGCGCGTTGAGGAGGAGGGGGAGGAGCATGAGGAGGAGGGGGAAGAGACAGCTTGGCCCACTGCTGAGGGTACCCATGCTGCTTGCCTGTCATCCTTTCAGCGTGTATGGCCGGAGGAGGAGGAGGAGGATCCTGAAAGTGATCTTCCTAGTGAGGACAGCCATGTGTTGCATACAGATACCCTGGCACACATGGCTGACTTCATGTTAGGATGCCTTTCTCGAGACCCTCGCGTTACATGCATTCTGGCCACTACGGATTACTGGGTGTACACACTGCTCGACCCACGGTATAAGGAGAACCTTTCCACTCATACCCGAAGAGGAAAGGGGTTCGAGAGTGATGCTATACCACAGGACCCTGGCGGACAAACTGATGGTAACATTCCCATCCGACAGCGCTAGTGGCAGAAGGTGCAGTTCCGAGGGCCAGGTAGCAGGGGAGGCGCAGAAATCAGGCAGCATGTACAGCGCAGGCAGGGGAACATTCTCCAAGGCCTTTGCCAGCTTTATGGCTCCCCAGCAAGACTGTGTCACCGCTCCCCAGTCAAGGCTGAGTTGGCGGGAGCACTGTAAAAGGATGGTGAGGGAGTACGTAGCCGATCGCACGACCGTCCTCGGTGACGCCTCTGCCCCCTACAACTACTGGGTGTCGAAGCTGGACACGTGGCCTGAACTCGCACTGTATGCCCTGGAGGTGCTTGCTTGTCCTGCGGCTAGCGTCTTGTCAGAGAGGGTGTTTAGTGCGGCTGGGGGAATCAACACGGATAAGCGTACCCGCCTGTCAACCGACAGTGCCGACAGGCTTACACTCATCAAGATGAACAAAGCCTGGATTTCCCCAGACTTCTCTTCTCCACCAGCGGACAGCAGCGATACCTAAGCAATACGTAGGCTGCACCCGCGGATGGAAGCATCGTTCTCTATCACCATGAAAAACGGGGACCTTTTTGCTTCATCAATCTGTGTATTCTATTCATCCTCCTCCTCCTGCTCCTCCTCCTGAAACCTGACGTAATCACACCGAACGGGCAATTTTTCTTAGGCCCACAAGGCTCAGTCATATAATTTTTGTAAACAATTTTTATACGTTTCAATGCTCATTAAAGCGTTGAAACTTTCACCTGAACCAATTTTTATTTTAACTGGGCTGCCTCCAGGCCTAGTTACCAATTATCCACATTAACCAAAGCGATTAATGGGTTTCACCTGCCCTATTGGTTGGGCATGGGCAATTTTTCTGAGGTACATTAGTACTGTTGGTACACCAATTTTTTGGGGCCCTTGCCTACAGTGTAATCCAATTAATTTTTTGCCCACCTGCATTAAAGCTGACGTTACATCAGCTGTGATGGGCAATGCAATGGGATATATTTATGTACCGTCGGTGGCTTCCTGGCACCCACCCATTCTGTGGGTCCACAGGTAGTTGTAACTGCATGTGTCCACTTCTAAATTACCCCAGTCTGACTGGGGCATGCAGTGTGGGCCGAAGCCCACCTGCATTTAATCGGACGTTACCTCAGCTGTGATTGGCACTGCAATGGGATACATTTATGTACAGCCGGTGGGTTCCAGGGAGCCACCCATGCTGTGGGTGCACACGGAATTCCCATTGCGGAGTTGTACCTGTCTGTGACTATTTATAAAAAAACGCGGTCTGACTGGGGCATGCAGACACCTTGACAGAATGAATAGTGTGTGGCACATAGGTTCCCCATTGCTATGCCCACGTGTGCAGCTCCTGATGGCGGTGGCACAGGATTATATTTCTCATTGCTTCTGTACAGCATTGTGGGCTATCGCCCCGCCCCTTTTAAAGAGGGTCGCTGCCTAGCTGTGCCCACCCTCTGCAGTGCGTGCCTGCGGTTCCTCCTCATGACAGACACACTTATAAATAGACATGACGGTGCTGTGGCATGAGTGCAGCTGAAGGCTGCACAGGGACACTTTGGTGTGCGCTGTGGGCATTGGGTCGTGGGGGGGGGGGGGTTGGGCAGCATGTAACCCAGGAGAAGTGGCAGCGGAGTGTCATGCAGGCAGTGATTGTGCTTTGTTGGAGGTAGTGTGGTGCTTAGCTAAGGTATGCATTGCTAATGAGGGCTTTTCAGAAGTAAAAGTTGTTGGGGGGGGGGGGGCACTCTTGCCGCTATTGTGGCTTAATAGTGGGACCTGGGAACTTGAGATGCAGCCCAACATGTAGCCCCTCGCCTGCCCTATCCGTTGCTGTGTCGTTCCCATCACTTTCTTGAATTGCCCAGATTTTCACAAATGAAAACCCTAGCGAGCATCGGCGATATACAAAAATGCTCGGGTCGCCCATTGACTTCAATGGGGTTCGTTACTCGAAACGAACCCTCGAGCATCGTGATAATTTCATCCCGAGTAACGAGCACCCGAGCATTTTGGTGCTCGCTCATCTCTACCCGTCACTGATTTTGTTCCCTTGTGTTCAATGTTGATTTTACCCTGGTGTTTGTGGAACTTTGTCTGTCCTGTTGCATTATCTTGGCCATTATATAAGGCTGCTTTTGGGTGTGGTTGTTGCTGAATATTGTCTAAGTTTTGGTAGAGTGATGTCCAGTTCATTAGAGTTCTGCTGCTAAGCTAAGCGGTGTTTTTGCTGTTTTATTCTGCTGTAATGCAAAGTGGTGATTTTGTTGTCTGTTGGTGTTTTCTTACTATTAGTTGCTAGAGTCAGTGGCTGAGGCACAATTATATTGTACTTCACTCTGTTCCGCAGTCTGCTCCCTGTGTGAACACTACATTAGTCCTGGACGTGGTATGTCTTAAGTTCAGGGCGAATGTGACAGTTCCTAAATGAATAGAGCGAAGGCCGCACATACTCACAACTGCTCTATTCCCCTGACTGCGCCATTCATTACAATGACAGCACCAGAGATTGCCGAGTGCTTGAACTCAAAAATTTCTCTCACTGTCAATGAAGTGAATGGAGAGGCAGGGCATATGCGCGATCTCAGCTCTATTCATTCGGTGACTGGCCAGACCCCCACTTATGGTACCATGGGGGTTCCAACACTTCCATAAATAGGGAATAACATAATTTCACTGGAATAATGGTAAATAGGGTTCAGGA
Source organism: Eleutherodactylus coqui (assembly GCF_035609145.1). Lineage (NCBI taxonomy): Eukaryota > Metazoa > Chordata > Amphibia > Anura > Eleutherodactylidae > Eleutherodactylus > Eleutherodactylus coqui. The sequence continues at coordinate 68,849,251 of NC_089838.1, read as the reverse complement.
GGGAAGGTTTTTTTTATTAAGAAATAAAACACTAGAACAAGGAGGGGGAAACTGAGAATAGTCAGGAAGACTGTCAGAAGCAATGACAGACAATGTTATTTTACTAAAAAAGTAGTAGATGGTGAGAAAAAACTCTGGAAAATTAAAAGTAAATTGAGAATGCATGTATCTATCCAAACAAAACAGAAAAGGAATTAATATAGCAGCAAACTAGATGGACCAGAGGGTCTTTTTCTAATATCTATGTCTTATATATTTTTTTAGAGCTATTGACTGCATTAGTTTATTGGTGTTGTGTAATCGATTAAAAAAACTCTAAATGCAAACTAGAATTGGTAACTGCATGAGAAAAGGACTCCATGAAATAGTTCTACGTGTTGAGTTCTTGGGATGATTAGTATAATGAGTAATGGATCCAAAAGTACTATGTGGATTTCTGAGCATCACAACTACTGTTTTTGAGCTTGTTGAACATCCCATTCAGGGGCGTAACTATGCATGCAGGGGATGTGGTTGCACCCGGGCCCAGGACCCTTAGGGGGCCCATAAGGCCTCTCTTCTCCATATAAGGAACCCAGTACTATGCATAACGCATTATAGTTGGGGGGCCTGTTATAAGTTTTGCATTGGAGCCCGGGAGCTTCAAGTTACGCCTCTGATCCATTCCAAAACTATGAGCAGTAATACAGAGTTGGGCACAGTTTTTGCAACTACTGTTGCCTCCACTCTTCTGGAAATGCTTTGCACAAAATTTTGGTGTATCTGGGGATTTCAGCAGATTCAGCCAAGAGAGATGGTGGCATTCACTGATGTTGTATAAGAAGGTCTTGCTGTCCTCTCCGCTGCGCGTCTCCTCTACAGCTCTGGCAGACATGTTTGTAGTTTTCAGTCAGCGCTTTCTGGTTTGGAGGTTCAAAATCCCTGCCTCTAGGAAGTGCTGGTTGTCATTGGTTCTCCAGCGCAACAGCTCAGCCAATGACTATAGCACTTGATGAACCAATCACCGCCATCACATTGAATGGCTGTGATTGGTTCATCGAGCACTGGCTGTGATTGGCTGAGCCATGGTGCTCGAGAACCAATCATAACGAGCTTCCTGGAGGCAGGGATTTTGAACCTCCAAACTAGAAAGCGCTGACTGAAAATTACAAGCAAGTCTGCCAGAGCTGCAGAAGGAGACGCATGGCGGAGAGGACAGGGCCTGTTAGGTGATGTATTGTTTTGTTTTTTTTATGCAGAAGAGTTTTTTATTTTAGGGCTTTTTGCAGGAGGATTTCCTACTGTAAAAGTTGCATCGCATTGCAGGAAAAACGCATTTTTGTGTGATGCGATGCAGCACAAAGGAAGGCTCCATAGGGAAACATGGGCTGCAAAACATTGCATATCGCAGCTGTATAGAGCATGCTACAATTTTATGTTTTCGCAATGTAGCAGCCTTCAAAACATCTCTAATGTGAAAGAACCCATTAGAAAGCATGGGCTGCACATACATGCGATTTGTAGCACTGATAAATTGCACGATTTTGTTGCCCGTGTGAAACCTGCCTACTAGCAAATCTGCCCCATTTTGTACATCTGGGGAATTTTCCAATACACACACTGTGTGAACTTGCTCTTAATACGCATACGACTACTTTTATTTTTGTTTAGGGCTTAAACAGAGGGATGTGATTTTGTCGCATTATGCGGCTGTGAAAATCACAGCCGCGTAACGGGAAGAAACAATGCTTGATTTCATGGCTTCGTTTTCACTATCAGGATTCAAGGGCATTAATACTATGCCCGAGAAAAGACAGGACTTGCCCTATCTTTCTCGCAAGTAGTTAAAGGGGTTTTCCAGGCATAAATACTATCGATGACCTATCATCAGGATAGGTCATCAGTAGTTGATCGGCTGGGGTCCACCACTTGGGACCCCAACCAATCAGCTAGGCGGGCCCATGTTATCAGCGCGGCAATAACAGAGGTCGGAGCGAAAACCTCCCTGCTGACCTCCCCTGTAGTGGCCAGCGCATATAAGTGTAGGCACGACTCCCATTGAAATCAACGGGAGCCATGCCTGCAATGACAAGTGCCGGCCACTACATGGGAGGTCGGCCTGAAGACTTCTGCTCCGACCTCTGTTATTGCGGCGCTGACAGCATGCTCCCGCACAGCTGATCGGTCAGGATCCCTAGCAACAGACCCCAGCCAAACAACTATTGATGACCTATCCTGAGGATAGGTCATTAATAGTGTTCACAGCGAGTGTAGTTGCGCATACACCCGTGTGAAGAAACCTTTAAGGCCAGTAACACATAAGTTTATAAAGGCTACATTTATGCGTCTATAATGTGAATGAGTGTCCTGGACTGACCTCTGGTCTCCTGATGTGAACTCCGAGCATCATAGACTCCTTGGAGTTCGGGTCAGGATATCCGCTGTCAGTCCAGAACACTTGTCCTAACTGCAGAAGCAGAAATGTGGATGGAATATGCTTGCGTGTCACCGACCTTACTCAAAATGAGCAATACACTACTGCTTCATTTATCCAGATGTAGCAGAGATGTCATTAGAGTAAGTATTTTTCCCATTGATTTATGTATTAAATTGTGAAATGTTTCAAAGATGGCAATAGTATGTACTCTGGTGTACATAATAATGCAAGCTTAGAACTGCAGATCATTGAAATACAGTATGTGTTAATATATGACCATCATAATCTTGTTAAGTATTTATTGTATATTAATAATGAAAATAAGATTTTAAGTCTTAATGTTAAACAAATAGATTACAGATACCATACCTTCTTATATATTTAGGCAGCACAGTAACTCCCAGTAGAAAAAAGATCAACACGGAGCAGATAATCATTCCAATGCCCAAACATACTGCCCGTGTTTCCCCTCTTTTTTGGGCCATGAAAAGCTTCTTTCCCATCGTTCATGCTTTTATGTCCTACGTCAGTGACTCTTTCAGTAGTCCTAGGACAAAATGATGTACTCCTTCTCCTTGGAGCTGTGGATTTCAGAATGTATTGATTACTCTAGGGAAGAACCATAGTACATACTAAGAGGCCGTTCACATCTCACTTCTGTGTATATCACCAGATTCCATCCCAGGGTTACGGATTCAGACGGAACCACAGAATGGAACCATAGTTTTCAACAGCTCAAATAGAGACTAGTAAGGTCTCCGTTTAACCAGGGTTCGAGCAATGGAAGGACATGGTTCTGTCCTAGCTCTGCTTCTGAATCCAGTTTTCATGGACTCAGAAATAACCACAGGACAGAATCCAGGGACATACACAGAAACAAGATGTCAACAGCCCCTAATAAATGCATAACACCTCCCCGAATAAAACTGGATTTTGACAACAAGTCATCTGTATACACGTTAGATCTCTTTCCTGTAGACAGTATATTTATAATAATAATCTTTATTTGTATAGCGCCAACTTATTCTGCAGCACTACTCATTTTACCAACCTCGGAAGCATGGAAGGCTGAGTCAACCCTGAGCCAGCTACCTGAACCAAGCAGGGACTGAAACCACAACCTTCAGGTCGTGAGCAAGAACTTAGGACTGCATTGCTGCTGCCATTCTGTTATAATGATGAAAACTAATAAATAGGAGTCTACGCAAAAAAGTCTGGTTTTTATTACACATAAATAAGCAGTGTTGCGCTCCCCCCTGGATGGAAAATTAGACTGAAATGCTCATTTCTTAATCATAGACATGGTCTACAATGGAGAAAGGGGCAATTCGCTCCAAAATACATCTACTTTGATGTCAATAAAATCGGACTTATTATTATTGGATTTCATGTGGATATCGGAACTCTAATTCTCCATCCTAGGGGTTTGCATCACTGCTTATCTGTGCATACATCTCATCTCTGGCTGACACAGCAGTTGTGTTTTTTCATGATGATTGCTGCATACCCAAGAATATGGATTCCAGTTCTTTTGCACACAACACAACTTATTAAGGTGAGCAAGCTTCTTGTTCCAAAATTTTCTCATGGTTTGGGTTTACTATCCATGGAAGCGCTCTGCCTTTTGATTTTATAAGTTTTTACAAATCAGAGGACAAAGGTAAACATTATATATAATATTAAAATAAATTTAAAATAATAGAAACATCTTGGAGATGAATGAGATGTCCGATTGATGAAGTAACTAAGATGACATTCTTCAATTACCCCACCTCTACACTCTTCTTCAGAACCTGATCTCCTTTATCCAACATTACCCCCTTCATACACCCTAATACACTTCATAATGCACCAGATATTGGCTGATGATCGGGTCATACAGCTTTAAATATACTACCCTAATTATATATAAGATATCTGGACCATTGTACAGAGCAAGCACTTGTACCTTTTGCGTCACTGCTTAGTAACATGTCAAAAATGAATCAAATCAGAATGAGCCTTATATAATTACTAGCTGATATACCCGGCTTCACCCGAGTTAATTTGGTACTGGTGTTTATCTGGTGTTCACACGGAAACTCTTATGAAGTCGCGGTTACTTTAGAGATACTGAGGAAAAAAATATGTTCACCATTTTGCATGGTTCTTTGCGTTACCCATGAAACACCACGTGGAGGTAACCATGCGACGTTTCCTTTATACAAAATGACATCGGGAAGTGAGAGAATTAGATTCTGTACATAAAATTTGGAAGCTAATTCTTTTGCGCTTAGAATTGAATAATCGAGTTGGGACCCATTAACTTTTCCTATTTATGACATAATCAATGCCCGTGCCAAATTTCAAGTGAGAGGATTAGATTACGTACGTAAAATTTGGACGCTAATTCTTTTGCACTCAGAATTGAATAATCGAGTTGGGACCCATTAACTTTTCCTATTTATGGCATAATCAATTCTCGTGCCAAATTTTATGTTTCTTTGACATCGGGAAGTGAGAGAATTAGATTACGTACGTAAATTTGGACGCTAGGTCTTTTGCGCTAGAATTGAATAATCGAGTTGGGACCCATTAACTTTTCCTATTTATGGCATAATCAATTCTCGTGCCAAATTTTATGTTTCTTTGACATCGGGAAGTGAGAGAATTAGATTGCGTACGTAAATTTGGACGCTAGGTCTTTTGCGCTAGAATTGAATAATCGAGTTGGGACCCATTAACTTTTCCTATTTATGACATAATCAATGCTCGTAGCAAATTTCAAGTTTCTATGACATCGGGAAGTGAAAGAATTAGATTCCGTACATAAAATTTGGACGCTAATTCTTTTGCGCTTAGAATTAAATAATCGAGTTGGGACCCATAAATTTTTCCTATTCATGACATAATCAATGCCTGTGCGAAATTTCAAGTTTCTATGACATCAGGAAGCTGGAGAATTAGATTCTCTACGTAAAATTTGGACGCTAATTCTTTTGCACTTAGAATTGAATAATCGAGTTGGGACTCATTAGCTTTTCCTATTTATGACATAATCTATGCTTGTGCCAAATGTCATGTTTCTACGACATCGGGAAGTTGGAGAATTAGTAGCAAGTCAGTCAGTGAGTGAGTGAGTCAGTGAGTGAGTCAGTCAGTCAGTGAGGGCTTTCATCTTTATATATATAGATAGAATCTTCATAAAGAGAATATGGAAGGTGAATGCAATCTCACCTGGTGCTTGAAGAGTTAACCCTGTAACGCGAAAACCCTCCAGCACCCAATGTCCATGTTGGCGTATAGAAGTTTCCTTCAATCTGCTGTCCACTTGGTAGTGAAAAGGTGTCCAGGATTAGCAAGCTGACCTGGGTCACTAGAAGCTCGTTGTAGAATATCCGAGATTGCAAAAGTTAACCCGTGCTACGGAGGACTGTAAACTTCCATCATATAAAACAATTTATTTAAAGCTATTTTAAGCTTATAAAAGGCACATGGAGGTGCTGAAACGCATAGCTTTAAATACATTTTTTATACGACGGAAGTTTACAGTCCTCTGTAGTGCGGGTTAACTTTTGCAATCTATCTCGCATATGCTTAGTAACATAATATGTTAGCCCTAAAAAATATATGTCCATCCAGTTCAGCCTATTACTCCCCCAATGTTGATCCAGAGAAAGGAAAAAAAAAAAAAAAAGAAAAAGAAAGGAAGTATAAGTCAATTTTCCCCATGTAAGGGATACAAAAATTCCTTCCCAACTCCAATCTGGCAATCAGAATAATTCCTGGATCAACAACTCTTCATAATTAATTAGTAACTATAACCTGTAATATTGTAACACTAACAAGACGTTCACCATCACCAGGTTCTCAGACAGGAGAGTTCTATAGTCTCACTGCTCTTACAGTAAAGAACCTCCTTCTATGTTGGTGTAGAAACCTTCTCTTCCCTAAACGTAGAGGGCGCCCCCTTGTTACAGTCACAGTCCTGGGTATAAATAGATGATGGGAGAGATCTCTGTATTGTCCCCTGATATATTTATGCATAGTTATTAGGTTGCCCCTCGGCCGTCTTTTTTTCTAAACCAAACCCCAATTTTGATAATCTCTCTGGGTATTGTAGTCCGCCCATTTCATTTATATCTTTAGTTGCCCCACTTTGTGCTCGCTCAAGCTCTGATATGTCCTACTTGAGTACCGATGCCCAAAACTGTCCACAATATTCCATGTGTCGTCTGACCAGTGACTTGTAAAGAGGAAGAACAATGTTCTAGTCATGTGCCCCTAGACCTCTTCTGATGCACCCCATGATCCTATTTGGCTTGGCAGCAGCTGCCTGATACTGGTTGCTACAGGTAAACTTACAGTTGACTAAAATCCCCAAATCCTTTTCCATGTCAGTGTTTCCCATTTAGTGTAATTATGGATTGAAGTCTTTTGTGAGCATGGCCCTCACCCCTATTGTTCACAGTGTTTATTCATTTATTACTGTCTGTAATGTCTGATTTTGACTATGTTTCCTCTGAATTGTAATGTGCTGCAAAATATGTTGGTGCTATATAAATAAAGATTATTATTATTATTTCCCATTAGTCGCTGGAGCACACACAGGAGGCTGACATTGCTTGCTTTTCTGCAGCTCACTTGACAGCTTTACTGTGTAGACTCATTATCATTAGAGGACAAGGGAATTATTAGCAGCTCTATTGTACTGCTGGAAGCCAAAGTAAGAGAGGATAGCTAAGGGCACAGCCAGAATTTTACCTTGGTGGGCAGGGGTCCAAGAAATCGAAGGATATGGCAAGTGATGCAAGCAATATACAGACAGCTCCATAGATTGTGCAGTGGCCTGGTTGGATATTGCAAAAAGTTCCATTCACTTCTATTGAACTGCTGTACCAATCTGATCCACTGTCTGCTGCCGGCAGCAAAACAGCTCTGAACACAAAGACAGAGGCCGAGGGAAACAGCCACTCACCAGAGGTCCTGGGAGGCGAACCACAGCTCATTCTGCTATTGATGACTTCTCCTAAGTATAGGTCAGCAATAGCTAGAAGTAGGACAACCCCTTGTATTAAAGGAGATGTCCCGAGGCAGCAAGTGGGGTTATACACTTCTGTATGGCCATAATAATGCACTTTGTAATGTACATTGTGCATTAATTATGAGCCATACAGAAGTTATAAAAAGTTTTATACTTACCTGCTCCGTTGCTAGCGTCCTCGTTCCCATGGTGCCGACTAATTTTCGGCCTCCGATGGCCAAATTAGCCGCGCTTGCGCAGTCCGGGTCTTCTGTAGTCTTCTATGGAGCCGCTCGTGCCAGAGAGCGGCTCCGTGTAGCTCCGCCCCGTCACGTGCCGATTCCAGCCAATCAGGAGGCTGGAATCGGCAGTGGACCGCACAGAAGAGCTGCGGTCCACGAAGGCAGAGGATCCCGGCGGCCATCTTCAGCAGGTGAGTATGAAGACGCCGGACCGCCGGGATTCAGGTAAGCGCTGTGCGGGTGGGTTTTTTAACCCCTGCATCGGGGTTGTCTCGCGCCGAACGGGGGGGGGGTTTAAAAAAAAAAAAACCCGTTTCGGCGCGGGACATCTCCTTTAAGTAGAAAATAGTATTTTAGACATTGTAGCATTTAACACTGATTAAAACCATTGCAAATCTTTTATCATAAGCCTGAGGCTCCCTGGTATTACTGGTGCTGCCCGCTTTGCCCATCCATGTATTTGATCCCAGTCTGATGGTCGAGCATGTGTGGTCACTGCTGTAGTCTTTCTCCTACGAATGCAGCAGCATGCGCTGTGTGAAAATGATATCCCTCCATTTCAGCCAGTTCTGAAGTAAACCTCACTGGGGATGAGGGAACGTCTACACGTGATAGCTTCAGATGTCTCCTGTGCTTGCTCAATATCCATTGTACTTGAAAATTGCTTGCCTAAGAAGGATTAATCTGATCTTACCACGGTGTATTCACAAGAGGAGCATCACTATGTTCATAAGGCAAAAACTACAGGAATGACCGCGCATGTTTGACTACCGGAACGGCATCACACAGATGGACAACAAAGCAGGTAGCAGCAGCAATACTAGGAGGCGCCAGACTGTTAATGAAAGGTTATTATTAGAGATGAGCGAACGCGTTCGTCCGAGCTTGATATTCGTGCGAATATTAGGGTGTTCGGGATGTTCGTTATTCGTAACGAACACCATGCGGTGTTCTGGTAAATTAAACTTTCTTCCCTGAGACGTTAGCGCTTTTTTTTGGCCAATATAAAGACAGGGAAGGCATTACAACTTCCCCCTGCAACGTTTAAGCCCTATACCACCCCCCTGCTGTGAGTGGCTGGGGAGATAAGGTGTCACCCGAGTATTGAAATCTGCCCCTCCCGCTGCTCGCTATGGATGCATTCTATATGCGCTCAATGGGGCCAGCGGCAGCAGCGCTGACCCCATTGAGAACATATAGAAGACAAATCCTTCTTCTCTGGCACAGCTGTAACAGCTGTAGCAGAGAAGAACGATGTTTGCCCATTGAATTCAATGGAGCGGCAATACAGCATGTTCCACTGAATGCAATGGGCTGCCGGCGATCGCAGGATGAATGGTCGGAAAGGGGTTAAATATATAACCCCTTTCCTGCAATTCATCCAGAAATGTGTTACACTAAAAATATATACCGGCGTATAAGGCGACAGGGCGTATAAGACGACCCCCCAACTGTCACCTTATACGCCGGTAATACAGTGGAGCAAAGAATAAAAATCATTACTTACGTTTTTAGATGATCTGCGGCGCTCCTGCAGGCTGTCACTCCCTCCTGGTCCACGGCAGAGTATTGCTTTCTCCACGAAAGACTTTAAATCCCTGCCTCCAGAAGCACACGTGCCTTCAGCCAATCACAGCCAATGACAATGATGTCATTGAATGGCTGTGATTGGCTGTGTTTCTGGAGGCGGGGATTTCAAGGCTTGAAATCCCCGCCTCCAGAAACACAGCCTATCACAGCCATTCAATGACATCATTGTCATTGGCTGTGATTGGCTGAAGGCACGTGTCTTCCTGGAGGCAGGGATTTAAAGTCTTTCATAGAGAAAGCTTGTCTGCCGTGGATTAGGAGGGAGTGACAGCCTGCAGGAGCGCCGCAGATCATCTAAAAACGTAAGTAATGCTTTTTATTCTTTGCTCCACTGTATTGCCGGCGTATAAGGTGACAGTTGGGGGGTCGTCTTATACGCCCGGTCGCCTTATACGCCGGTATATATTTTTAGTGTAACACATTTCTGGATGAATTGCAGGAAAGGGGTTATATATTTAACCCCTTTCCGACCATTCATCCTGCGATCGCCGGCAGCCCATTGCATTCAGTGGAACATGCTGTATTGCCGCTCCATTGAATTCAATGGGCAAACATCGTTCTTCTCTGCTACAGCTGTTACAGCTGTGCCAGAGGAGGACGATCTTTATGCTGACAGTGGGGGGGGGGCACTCTTGCCGCTATTGTGGCTTAATAGTGGGACCTGTGAACTTGAGATGCAGCCCACCATGTAGCCCCTCGCCTGCCCTATCCGTCACTGTGTCATTCCCATCACTTTCCTGAATTGCCCAGATTTTCACACATGAAAACCTTAGCGAGCATCGGCGAAATACAAAAATGTTCTGGTCGCCCATTGACTTCAATGGGGTTCGTTGTTCGAAACGAACCCTCGAGCATCACGGGAAGTTCGTTCCGAATAACGAACACCCGAACATTTTGGTGTTCGCTCATCTCTAGTTATTATCTTTGCAATGAGGCAAGGATTTAATAACGTGCTTCCCTGTAAATAAGACATACCCAGATTTTTGGCTATTTTAGGGAGGCTTGCAATCTAAGCCCTATCTCGAAAATAAGCCCTAGCTAGACTACATTAAAAAAATATATGTATATGAAAACACTACCTAGCAGCCGCGGTCTGGGTCCCTCCCACTGCTCTATGAAGTTCCGTAGCTCTGTCGTGCATCCTACACTCCTCAGCCGCTGACAGATGATCACTTCCTGGTTGCGGGGTTCATAAATCCCTCCTCCAGGAAGCGATGGCTCTTATTGTTTTAGCGAGCATTGCTCTCAGCCAATCAATCAAGCGCTCCGTGAACCAACGCGATAGCTGTAGTTAGCTCACAGGAGCGCTTAGTAAACCATTCAGAGTCTTCGCATTGGTTCAGTGAGTGCTGCAGTGATTGGCTGAGAGCAGTACTCGCTGAACCAATCAGAGCCATTGCTACCTGGAGGCAGGATTTATGAATGTGTCGGCCAGAAAGTGATGTTCTGTCGGTGGCTGAGGAGTGCAGGACATGTGGTGGAGCTATGGAACTTCGTAGAGCAGCGGGAGAGACATAGACCATGGTTGCTGGGTAAGCAAAATAAGACATTCACCAAAAATAACACCTAGTGCCTCTTACGGGGCAAAAATTAATATAAAAGACAGGGTCTTATTTTCAGGGGAAACATGGTATGATGATAATTGGAAAAATGCATAAAACGCATATAAGGCATGGCTCACAAGATCGTGTCGGTACTGCATATTCTGCAGGCGGCTCTTGCATGCTTAATATGCTTTACTAATCTGCCATAGGCAGACATGTTTCTGCTCACATGACTCGAGCTAAACCTGCGTGCAAGAAAAATTTTTATTTAGAAAAATTACAGCATGCCCTATCTTAGCACGTATTACACGAGTATGCATGCCAGGAACTAGTACATGATGATGAGCGGTACTGACTGTGTGCCGCACACGTATATCTCACAGCCTTGCGTGAGCCCAGCCTTAGAGTTTATAGTCCTGAACAGCATTCCTTAGCAATAGAATGTCACTTTGTTTATTGCTTTATGATTCTCCATGGTGGAGCTGGAGTCTTCACCCCGACTTGTAAAATTCATGGCCTTTTTGAAAAAGTGTCAGCATGCTATAGAAATTGTATATGATAGTATCTGGGTAATAGCCCATGGTTCAGCCATGATCCTTTTAGTTGAGCTGGCAATGTCCCTTAATATATAAAATGTTTCACTTTATTGATTGCCTTTGTAACAGGCCCAATAAAAACTACAGTAACCGCACAGCAGACAGCAAGACCTGCAGATATTAAATGATGGATTATGAGCGAAACAAATCACATTAACAAGTATCCCATTAGTTGCCACTATACCACACAGTAAAAATAACATGAACTGATAAATGTTTTCCCATTGAAATCTTTTGTTGGAATTTTTTAATAAATTGCTGTAATTTGCTAATGCAGTTGGGTCGATTCTTACCGTTAACTTTATTACTGTAATGTATTTTGTAAACATAGATATCTTATAGCTATGAGCCACATGGCCATTGAGCCGACAACGATCACCATTATTATGCTGTAACATGTTTAGCCTAGCGGGTATATAATTTCCAAATAAAGGGAAGGGGGATGTATACATCTCATAATAGGCTCTATAGATAGCTAAGGAGCTATGGGACACTGGCAGAAGGGAAGAGTTCTAGCACCAAGAAACCTGGGCAACTGGTACAAAACTCAGGGCAAGTGCTCTTGGCGCTAGTTGCTAGCATCGTGGCTGGTGTATAACATGTTTGGTGTGTATATATTTACATCACATGATCTATAGGGATCCTGGGTGGTGGACCCCTGCTGATCTGATATTGATCCTATAGATCAATATTATAGGACTGGGAAACCACTTTACGTAGCCTTGTGATACTACATGCAGCAGAGTTTTGAGTAAAGACGGAACTGTCCGGAACATGTAAGCTGCTACTTACATTTTATTGTAACTTTATTTTATATTGAAGTCAATAAAGCTGGAGGTTTTAATTATATGAAGAAGTGCTGGACTTTCATCATCTTCTCATATCATTGCAACACTTGGCCTTAGGATATTCAATATGTAAATAGCACAGTACTGTATTTGACTGATTTCATTCAACGCTACCTTCTATATATATATATAGTATATCTGGGCCTCCTCTATTGCCTTTGAATAGAATCAAAGTGGCTACCCTTATGCCCAATATGTTTCACACACCCAATATACTGTACTGTACATGCACCAATAGCATTCGCTGTTGAAATTCAGTTATTTTTTTATCTGTCCTTGCAGAACATAATTTCGGAGTGGGATATATAATACTATTCATCTTAATGTTCTAAGATTATTTACAGAGTGTCATTTACTTTACACATTCTGAAACTGTTTGCATCACTGCAATAAAAGTGAACTACAAGCATCATATCATACTGGACAATTTAGAATATATATATATATATATATATATATATATATATATATATATATAAGATCTATCTATCTATCTATATAGAAAGAGAGAGAGAGAGTATATATATATATATATATATATATATATATATATATATATATATATAGGCACTTGCAGAGGATAACAAGTCTACTCCTGATGTTATTTAAGGACAGCCAGCATTCTGTGAACACACCACAAGTTGTTCTGTAGTTGTTTAGTTATTTACTACTCTTACAAACTCAACCCTATTATATCTGTATAATGGGACAGTTTTCTTTATAGTTACGTATACAATAACTAGATTTTAACTAGTGACAAGTTATATTATTATCATAACTTATTTACTAGTGTCATATGTACCTTGACACTGTAAAATGTGATATAAAACAGCTGAATACATAAACAAAACACGATAAATATACAAACATTAATGGATACAACAAATGAAAACATGATTTTAGCAAACATACAATAACTTAAACTGCCTAAAGATGTGTTTCCCTTATATCATTGTAAGGCATCACTCCATAAATGATACTTACAATGTGTAGTAATGCTTCGTTCTGTAGTTTCTTGCGATTCTCCTCACTTTTCCATATTCCAGTAAAGAAATAGTGAATTAGTGTCCAGAGAAGAAACACAGCTCCATACACAGGATGGCTATTCTTGGCTGGCTTTACTCTGCTTCCATTAATCACAACAATTAAACTCATCTTTTGGCCATAAATGGTAAGGAATGAATCTCTCTTATGCCTCAACCTCCGCTCCCAAGAATTAATGTTAAGCAGCTAAACTGCCATTAAAGACTAAAAAAAAATGTTTATATAGTAAAATGCAGAACCTTTATGGTCTCTGGTGCACTTACTACACAACATAACTATCAACAGTCACTTACTGGATACATTGTATATGTCATCGTGCAGCTATGACATCTACAGTTTCCACAATTTATATTATTTTGTATCTTTTAAAGTTCTGTAAACTTCTAGCAAATTGTTAAAACTTTGTAATCCTTCAATACTCCTACGTGAAGGTATGAAGCTGAGACTGAGCTGAGGAAATGTTCAAATCTTGATGATAATGAGGAAAGTCATGCACCAGTCATGGGATGATGTATGGAAATAAAGTGCAGAGGAAGGAAGACGAAGGGAGAAAGCTAGCTGATAATTAGAAGGAGACGCCACTGACTGTCACTATTAGAACAGGTGTTGACAAGAGCGCTACGGTCTCCCAAGACATATATACGCTGTAGCCAGGAGTATTGATTTCACTGGTAATCGAGATGCTACTGGTGCTACCGAGTAGAAATGGAACAACGTAGATCACATCACAACAGTTTTCTATCTTGTACGTGTAGCTGGGATACAATCATTTACCAAGATTTATTTGCTTGTTCATTAATAAAATATCCACTGAGATTTCCACTGTATTGTCTTTCTTAATCCTGCTTCAAATTGAGCAGTTTTATTTAGTAACCATTACTTTGTTTCTGAACTTCATACTTTTGATGTTTTTTTGCAGGATGACATTGTATTGAAATGCAGTAAAAAAAAATGCTGACCATTGCTGGCCAGATACTGTATATGCCAGAGGACATTGTTTTGGCATATAAGGGAAGATGGTGTGAACGGAGTCTAATATGTACAGATGTAGCAATTGTTAACATGACTGCAGCATTGTGATAACTCGATTTACAGCATTGTAGCACATTGACGTTATCATAAGACTTAAATGTTAAGGTAATGTTTACTACATCTATGTATCTCAAATCTGGTACAATGAAGCTGTAGGCAAAGGGGGAAATTTAATAGGACTGTAATTTTAATACAATTAGTATTTGATATTTTATTAGTCTTAATAGAATTTCCCCCAGTGGTGAATGCACATAATACATGAAGAGGCACACGTCTCTTCATATATTAGGTGTATCTTGCCACCTCCATGCGCCTGCACTGAAATGTACGACAGTTTCAACCTGGCGAACATTTCTGCTATCATTTATGTCAATTTCTGGCATAAATTATAAATAAAAGTATAGGTCAAGAGCAGGCATGCCCCTTTCCAACAAGTCCCACCCACTTAAAAAAGTGTCGAGGGCAGAAAAAAAGTTAAAGGCACTAATTTTTACATACATTTTTGCACAAAACTGCTATTTTTTAACATAAGTATCTGGTACAAAAGCTTTCATTAATGTCGCCCATAGTCTCCACCTGCTTCAATTCTTTGGGTGTGTTCACACCTGTGTTTTAGTGCAGTTTTACGTAAATCATAGCAAGAAAATGTGCTTAACCCCTCAATGACCACCCCATTGCCTTTTTACATCCTAGCTAAATGGGCTTTAATCCTTTAATCCTCTGGGGATTAAAGCCACATGGGCTGTAGATATGACAGCTCCATGCTGTCAGTTCCTGGAGGCAACTGACAACCTGGAACTGTCATGGGGGTGCCACAGGGAGCCCCCCCACCAGCATCCGGCAATACAATTGTCGCTATCCAATGGATGCTCAGAAGGCTGGGAGCCCTGGCAAATTTGAAATCCCCTGGCTAATGAAGGTAGCCAGGAGGCAGTAGGTGTCACCGGGGATCACGGCGATCATGGAAAAGTGAAAAAAAAAGTTTAATAAAGTTTAAGTTTCACCTCCCCTCATGGATCCAATCCATGAGGGGAGGTCAAAATATTCCCCCCTATCCTCCATGATGTCCCGCACTGATTTGCACCTGCTGCGGGCTTCTGCACATACACCAGTAAATTTAAAATTCCCCTGCACCGAGCTGTATGCAGTTCTCAATCACATGATCACTGTTATCTATTGGATTTCATCTCTCCTTAAGGATCGTATCCCGGATTGGTCCCCTGATGGGATCTTTATCTGTGGACCTTACCCCAGCTTTGGTGCATGCGCCCGTCAGCAAAAGTCAAGGATTGCCCACGAAATTTAAAATCTTCCTGCTCCTTGCTTCCAAAGGTAGCCAAGAGCATGGAGAAGTCACGGGGGGCTGCGGTATGCGGTTACTGATTATGCAATGGATAATAATTAGAGATGAGCAAACGTACTCGTCCGAGCTTGATGCTCATTTGAGTATTAGGGTGTTTGAGATGCTTGTTACTCGAGACGAGCACCACGCGATGTTCCGGTTACTTTCACTTTCATCTCTGAGACATTAGCGTGCTTTTCTGGCCAATAGAAAGACATGGAAGGCATTACAACTTCCTCCTGCGACGTTCCAGCCCTATACCACCCCCCTGCAGTGAGTGGCTGGGGAGATCAGGTGACACCCGAGTATTAAAATCTGCCCCTCCCGCGGCTCGCCACAGATGCATTCTGACATAGATCAGGGACAGTGCTGCTGATGCTGCTGCTGCTATAGGGAGAGCGTTAGGAGTTATTTTAGGCTTGAAGAACCCCAACGGTCCTTCTTAGGGCCACATCTGACCGTGTGCAGTACTGTTGAGGCTGCTGCGAGCAGTGTTGCACTTTTTTTTTTTTTTTTGTATATCGGGCGTGCAGAGCATTGTGTCCTCAGTCTGCAGTCATTGTACAGAGTATAGGGCCAGTACTGGTGAGGCAGGGACAGTGGGAAAGGTGAAAGAGATATACTGTCTATATAGGCAGTGGGCTTTTTCAAACAAATTTGGGAATAATACTATCTTTGGGCTGCCTGTGACCGTCTTGAGTGTACTGCGTCTCTGCTGGGGGTAGTAGTCCTAATTATCACGCAGCTAAGTGTTACAGCAGGCTTGCGCAAAATTGTTTCCTGGCTCTGCGTTGCCCGTTACATCACCGCCGTCATCCCATCCAGAGGGAAACAGTCTGCTGTAATTTTACATAGTATAGGGCCAGTACTGGTGAGGCAGGGACAGTGGGAAAGGTGAAAGAGATATACTGTCTATATAGGCAGTGGGCTTTTTCAAACAAATTTGGGAAAAATACTATCTTTGGGCTGCCTGTGACCGTCTTGAGTGTACTGCGTCTCTGCTGGGGGTAGAAGTCCTAATTAATATGCGGCTAAGTGTTACAGCAGGCTTGCGCAAAATTGTTTCCTGGCTCTGCGTTGCCCATTACATCACCGCCGTCATCCCGTCCAGAGGGAAACAGTCTGCAGTAATTTTACATAGTATAGGGCCAGTACTGGTGAGGCAGGGACAGTGGGAAAGGTGAAAGAGATATACTGTCTATATAGGCAGTGGGCTTTTTCAAACAAATTTGGGAAAAATACTATCTTTGGGCTGCCTGTGACCATCTTGAGTGTACTGCGTCTCTGCTGGGGGTAGTAGTCCTAATTATTACGCAGCTAAGTGTTACAGCAGGCTTGCGCAAAATTGTTTCCTGGCTCTGCGTTGCCCGTTACATCACCGCCGTCATCCCGTCCAGAGCGAAACAGTATATATATATACGCGGCCTACAGTATCTGTCTGCTGTCTCAGCTCAGCCTTTAAAAAAATAGAAGCAAAATACTTAAGGCCTACTAGTGGCCTTTGGACACTTGACTGCTTCTGTGCTGTGAATTCCACTAGCTCAGTCATACGCACCTACGTCTCACTACAGGCTTGCGCAAAATTCTTTCCTGGCTCTGCTGTGCGTTCCGTAAGCGAAGTCAGCCTCCAACCATTTAATTACAGCGTTCTGTTTCCTCACTACTGGTAATACACCATGCTGAGGGGTAGGGGTAGGTCTAGAGGACGTGGACGCAGGCGAGGACGCGGAGGCCCAAATCAGGGTGTGGGCACAGGCCGAGCTCCTGATCCAGGTGTATCGCAGCCGACTGCTGCGGGATTAGGAGAGAGGCACGTTTCTGGCGTCCCCAGTTTAATCTCACAATTAATGGGTCCACGCGGTAGACCTTTATTAGAAAATGAGCAGTGTGAGCAGGTCCTGTCGTGGATGGCAGAAAGTGCATCCAGCAATCTATCGACCACCCAGAGTTCTACGCCGTCCACTGCTGCAACTCTGAATCTTCTGGCTGCTGCTCCTCCTTCCTACAAGTCTCCTCACTCCATTACAATGACACATTCTGAGGAGCAGGCAGACTCCCAGGAACTGTTCTCGGGCCCCTGCCCAGAATGGGCAGCAATGGTTCCTCTCCCACCGGAGGAGTTTGTCGTGACCGATGCCCAACCTTTGGAAAGTTCCCGGGGTCCGGGGGATGAGGCTGGGGACTTCCGGCAACTGTCTCAAGAGCTTACAGTGGGTGAGGAGGAGGACGACGATGAGACACAGTTGTCTATCACTCAGGTAGTAGTAATTGCAGTAAGTCCGAGGGATGAGCGCACAGAGGATTCAGAGGAAGAGCAGCAGGACGATGAGGTGACTGACCCTACCTGGTTTGCTAAGCCTACTGAGGACAGGTCTTCAGAGGGGGAGGCAAGTGCAGCAGCAGGACAGGTTGGAAGAGGAAGTGCGGTGGCCAGGGGTAGAGGCAGGGCCAGACCGAATAATCCACCAACTGTTTCCCAAAGCGCCCCCTCGCGCCATGTCACCCTGCAGAGGCCGAGGTGCTCAAAGGTGTGGCAGTTTTTCACTGAGAGTGCAGACGACCGACGAACTGTGGTGTGCAACCTTTGTCGCGCAAAGATCAGCCGTGGAGCCTCCACCACCAGCATGCGCAGACATATGATGGCCAAGCACCCCACAAGGTGGGACGAAGGCTGTTCATCGCCTCCGGTTTGCACCACTGCCTCTCCCCCTGTGCCCCAACCTGCCACTGAGATCCAACCCCCCTCTCAGGACACAGGCACTACCGTCTCCCGGCCTGCACCCACACCCTCACCTCCGCTGTCCTCGGCCCCATTCAGCAATGTCTCTCAGCGCACCATCCAGCCGTTGCTAGCGCAAGTGTTTGAGCGCAAGCGCAAGTACGCAGCCACGCACCCGCACGCTCAAGCGTTAAACGTGCACATAGCCAAATTGATCAGCCTGGAGATGCTGCCGTATAGGCTTGTGGAAACGGAGGCTTGAAAAAACATGATGGCGGCGGCCCCGCGCTACTCGGTTCCCAGTCGCCACTACTTTTCCCGATGTGCCGTCCCAGCCCTGCACGACCACGTCTCCCGCAACATTGTACATGCCCTCACCAATGCGGTTACTGCCAAGGTCCACTTAACAACGGACACGTGGACAAGCACAGGCGGGCAGGGCCACTATATCTCCCTGACGGCACATTGGGTGAATTTAGTGGAGGCTTGGACAGAGTCAGAGCCTGGGACCGCTCACGTCCTACCCACCCCCAGAATTGCGGGCCCCAGCTCGGTGCTGGTATCTGCGGCGGTGTATGCTTCCTCCACTAAACCACCCTCCTCCTCCTCCTACGCAATCTCTGTCTCGCAATCAAGATGTGTCAGCAGCAGCACGTCGCCAGCAGTCGGTGTCACGTGGCGTGGCAGCACAGCGGTGGCCAAGCGTCAGCAGGCCGTGCTGAAACTACTCAGCTTAGGAGAGAAGAGGCACATGGCCCACGAACTGCTGCAGGGTCTGACAGAGCAGACCGACCGCTGGCTTTCGCCGCTGAGCCTCCAACCGGGCATGGTCGTGTGTGACAACGGCCGTAACCTGGTGGCGGCTCTGCAGCTCGGCAGCCTCACGCATGTGCCATGCCTGGCCCACGTCTTTAATTTGGTGGTTCAGTGCTTTCTGAAAAGCTACCCACGCTTGTCAGACCTGCTCGGAAAGGTGTGCCGGCTCAGCGCACATTTCCGCAAGTCCAAGACGGACGCTGCCACCCTGCGCACCCTGCAACATCGGTTTAATCTGCCAGTGCACCGACTGCTGTACGACGTGCCCACACGGTGGAACTCTATGCTCCACATGTTGGCCAGGCTCTATGAGCAGCGTAGAGCTATAGTGGAAAACCAACTCCAACATGGGCGGCGTAGTGGGAGTCAGCCTCCTCAATTCTTTACAGAAGAGTGGGCCTGGTTGGCAGACATCTGCCAGGTCCTTGGAAACTTTGAGGAGTCTACCCAGGTGGTGAGCGGCGATGCTGCAATCATTAGCGTCACCATTCCTCTGCTATGCCTCTTGAGAAGTTCCCTGCAAAGCATAAAGGCAGACGCTTTGCGCTCGGATACGGAGGCGGGGGAAAACAGTATGTTGCTGGATAGTCAGAGCACCCTCATGTCTATATCTCAGCGCGTTGAGGAGGAGGAGGAGGGGGAGGAGCATGAGGAGGAGGGGGAGGAGCATGAGGAGGAGGGGGAAGAGACAGCTTGGCCCACTGCTGAGGGTACCCATGCTGCTTGCCTGTCATCCTTTCAGCGTGTATGGCCTGAGGAGGAGGAGGAGGAGGATCCTGAAAGTGATCTTCCTAGTGAGGACAGCCATGTGTTGCGTACAGGTACCCTGGCACACATGGCTGACTTCATGTTAGGATGCCTTTCTCGTGACCCTCGCGTTACACGCATTCTGGCCACTACGGATTACTGGGTGTACACACTACTCGACCCACGGTATAAGGAGAACCTTTCCACTCTCATACCCGAAAAGGAAAGGGGTTCGAGAGTGATGCTATACCACAGGACCCTGGCGGACAAACTGATGGTAAAATTCCCATCCGACAGCGCTAGTGGCAGAAGGCGCAGTTCCGAGGGCCAGGTAGCAGGGGAGGTGCGGAGATCAGGCAGCATGTACATGCACAGGCAGGGGAACACTATCCAAGGCCTTTGACAGCTTTATGGCTCCCCAGCAAGACTGTGTCACTGCTCCCCAGTCAAGGCTGAGTCGGCAGGAGCACTGTAAAAGGATGGTGAGGGAGTACGTAGCCGATCGCACGACCATCCTCCGTGACGCCTCTGCCCCCTACAACTACTGGGTGTCGAAGCTGGATTCGTGGCCTGAACTCGCGCTGTATGCCCTGGAGGTGCTTGCTTGTCCTGCGGCTAGCGTCTTCTCAGAGAGGGTGTTTAGTGCGGCTGGGGGAATCATTACGGATAAGCGTACCCGCCTGTCAACCGACAGTGCCGACAGGCTTACACTCATCAAGATAAACAAAGCCTGGATTTCCCCAGAGTTCTCTTCTCCACCAGCGGACAGCAGCGATACCTAAACTATACGTAGGCTGCACCCGCGGATGGAAGCATCGTTCTCTATCACCATAAAAAATGGGGACCTTTTAGCTTCATCAATCTATGTATTATATTCATCCTCCTCCTCCTGCTCCTCCTCCTGAAACCTCACGTAATCACGCCGAACGGGCAATTTTTCTTAGGCCCACAAGGCTCGGTCATATAACTTTTGTAAACAATGCTTATACGTTTCAATTCTCAATTCAATAAAGTGTTGAAACTTGCACCTGAACCACTTTTTATTTTAACTGGGCTGCCTACAGGCCTAGTTACAAATTAAGCCACATTAACCAAAGCGATTAATGGGTTTCACCCGCCCTCTTGGTTGGGCATGGGCAATTTTTCTGAAGTACATTTGTACTGTTGGTACACCAATTTTTTTGGCCCTCGCCTACATTGTAATCCTAGTAATTTTTAGCCCACCTGCATTAAAGCTGACGTTACCTCAGCTGTGCTGGGCACTGCAATGGGATATATTTATGTACCGCCGGTGGGTTCCAGGGAGCCACCCATGCTGTCGGTCCACACGGAGTTGTAACTGCATGTGTACACTTCTAAAGAACCCCAGTCTGACTGGGGCATGCAGTGTGGGCCGAAGCCCACCTGCATTAAACCTGACGTTACCTCAGCTGTGATGGGAACTGCAATGGGATATATTTATGTACCGCCGGTGGGTTCCAGGGAGCCACCCATGCTGTGGGTCCACAGGGACTTCACATTAGGAATTTGTACCTGCCAGTGTCTATGTATTAAAAACCCCGGTCTGACTGGGGAATGCAGTGTGGGCCGAAGACCACCTGCATTTAATCGGACGTACCTCAGCTGTGCTGGGCAATGCAATGGGATATATTTATGTACCGCCGGTGGCTTCCTGGGACCCACCCATGCTGTTGGTCCACACGGAGTTGTAACTCCATGTGTCCACTTCTAAAGAACCCCAGTCAGACTGGGGCATGCAGTGTGGGCCGAAGACCACCTGCATTTAATCGGACGTTACCTCAGCTGTGATGGGCAATGCAATGGGATATATTTATGTACCGCCGGTGTCTTCCTGGAACCCACCCATGCTGTCGGTCCACACGGAGTTATAACTCCATGTGTCCACTTCTAAAGAACCCCAGTCTGACTGGGGCATGCAGTGTGGGCCGAAGCCCACCTGCATTAAACCTGACGTTACCTCAGCTGTGATGGGAACTGCAATGGGATATATTTATGTACCGCCGGTGGGTTCCAGGGAGCCACCCATGCTGTGGGTCCACAGGGACTTCACATTAGGAATTTGTACCTGCCAGTGTCTATGTATTAAAAACCCCGGTCTGACTGGGGAATGCAGTGTGGGCCGAAGACCACCTGCATTTAATCGGACGTACCTCAGCTGTGCTGGGCAATGCAATGGGATATATTTATGTACCGCCGGTGGCTTCCTGGGACCCACCCATGCTGTTGGTCCACACGGAGTTGTAACTCCATGTGTCCACTTCTAAAGAACCCCAGTCAGACTGGGGCATGCAGTGTGGGCCGAAGACCACCTGCATTTAATCGGACGTTACCTCAGCTGTGATGGGCAATGCAATGGGATATATTTATGTACCGCCGGTGTCTTCCTGGAACCCACCCATGCTGTCGGTCCACACGGAGTTATAACTCCATGTGTCCACTTCTAAAGAACCCCAGTCTGACTGGGGCATGCAGTGTGGGCCGAAGCCCACCTGCATTAAACCTGACGTTACCTCAGCTGTGATGGGCAATTCAATGGGATATATTTATGTACCACCGGTGTCTTCCTGGGACCCACCCATGCTGTCGGTCCACACGGAGTTGTAACTCCATGTGTCCACTTCTAAAGAACCCCAGTCAGACTGGGGCATGCAGTGTGGGCCGAAGACCACCTGCATTTAATCGGACATTACCTCAGCTGTGATGGTCAATGCAATGGGATATATTTATGTACCGCCGGTGGCTTCCTGGGACCCACCGATGCTGTCGGTCCACACGGAGTTGTAACTCCATGTGTCCACTTCTAAAGAACCCCAGTCTGACTGGGGCATGCAGTGTGGGCCGAAGCCCACCTGCATTAAACCTGACGTTACCTCAGCTGTGATGGGAACTGCAATGGGATATATTTATGTACCGCCGGTGGGTTCCAGGGAGCCACCCATGCTGTGGGTCCACAGGGACTTCACATTAGGGATTTGTACCTGCCAGTGTCTATGTATTAAAAACCCCGGTATGACTGGGGAATGCAGTGTGGGCCGAAGACCACCTGCATTTAATCGGACGTACCTTAGCTGTGCTGGGCACTGCAATGGGATGTATTTATGTACCGCCGGTGGCTTCCTGGCACCCACCCATGCTGTCGGTCCACACGGAGTTGTAACTCCATGTGTCCACTTCTAAAGAACCCCAGTCTGACTGGGGCATGCAGTGTGGGCCGAAGCCCACCTGCATTAAACCTGACGTTACCTCAGCTGTGATGGGCACTGCAATGGGATAT
Organism: Eleutherodactylus coqui; assembly: GCF_035609145.1. NCBI lineage: Eukaryota > Metazoa > Chordata > Amphibia > Anura > Eleutherodactylidae > Eleutherodactylus > Eleutherodactylus coqui. The sequence goes on along the minus strand of NC_089838.1, from coordinate 68,826,018 downwards.
ATTTATGTACCGCCGGTGGGTTCCAGGGAGCCACCCATGCTGTGGGTCCACAGGGACTTCACATTAGGGATTTGTACCTGCCAGTGTCTATGTATTAAAAACCCCGGTCAGACTGGGGCATGCAGACACCTTGACAGAATGAATAGTGTGTGGCACATGGGTTCCCCATTGCTATGCCCACGTTTGCAGCTCCTGATGGAGGTGGCACAGGATTGGATTTCTCCTTGCTTCTGTACAGCATTATGGGCTATCGCCCCTTTTAAAGAGGGTCGCTGCCTGGCCGTGCCAACCCTCTGCAGTGTGTGCCTGCGGTTCCTCCTCATGGCAGACACACTTATAAATAGACATGAGGGTGGTGTGGCTATGAGGCCAGCGTGTGGCATGAGGGCAGCTGAAGGCTGCGCAGGGACACTTTGGTGTGCGCTGTGGACACTGGGTCGTGCGGGGGGGTTGGGCAGCATGTAACCCAGGAGAAGTGGCTGCGGAGTGTCATGCAGGTGTCGGGGGTTAGCCTGTTCAAACAGACTGGTCAGTGATGTTGTCCGGTTCCAAATTGACCTAGGTAGGAGTGCTCCTTTGAGAGGCAAAGCATTGAGCCATACACAGTATATGGTTAAAGCAATGAACTCTGAGTTTATTATTTGCATCGTCTTGGTTTTTATAGCCAGCCCCTCTCGCAGGATGGGACTTATGGTTAAACAGGGAAAAACTCGTGATTTCACATTTGACAATAAACTTATGACTTAACATTTGACTTAGACTTGTGATATATGACTTAGACAAACAAATTTTTCTTTAAAGAACTGATGACTCTGTGGTCAAGCCATTTCTTGCTAAACTTATGAACATCTGCTCTGGTGACCTTCCTGATTCCATTTAGGTCAGATGTAGAGCTGAAGAAGACAGGAAACCACAGGTCTGTTCCTCAAAACAGTCATGAGTTCTCTTTCACACATAAAATATCGCAGTTCATACTTTATCTTCAAATGGATTTGTTAAGCAACATATATTAATTTCTTTTAGCCCCTATCATTCCCCCATTTTGGACATCAGGAAGACACACGCAGGGTCCAGTTCTATTTTGAAAAGTCATAGTCGAGGTAGGTCCTATTGGTCGACTAGTCCCTATAAGGCGTCTCTAGTATAATTTATAAACCGCTGCTAATTATAATAAACATAATTAATCCAATCAACGTTTATTTACCATAATGACCAGGAAAATGGACTCGAATCTAGGTTTAACTTGGTCTCTATTTTTTTTTTAAACTCGTCAGGTACCCCCCTTGGCTATCCTATGACGTCAATGTACACGTGTAGATCAAAACTACCACCAGGGGTCTCTCTTCTCGCTCTAGTATGATGTTACAATACTAGTAGCGTGCACAGGTACGCACGGCGTGGGACTCCCTAATCTTCACCCACACCAATGTCCCTCCTGGAGATAGTCCTAATGGTGAACACGTCCAGGTCGCCTCACCCTGACCCTACACTACCTAGTGACAAGACTGGAAGGAACTGCCGTATGTTCTGCGTAGCTAAGTAGAGTGGGTGGTCCTTCACAGTTGCTATCCAGTCCTTCTACCTCCCTCTTTTGTCTTTTGGTGAGTTGTGGGCTGTTAGGTTTTTGGTTCATTAGTATACTTAATCTAGCTAGGGAGCAGGGACCTCCGGTCAGGTTAGCTGGAATATATGTGTAAGTCAGGTTACCGCAGGACAGGACCCAGCCTAATGGTAATTTGACGTGCCTAAAATAGCTGGGGCTTCGGACTGTGTGGTTACAAAGCATAGGAGTCTGTACCTTTCTACATTGCTCGACTGTGCGATTACAGAGTCTCTGGGAATCACTAGTCACCCTGGTTCTCTGCGCACAACCTCCCATATGTTCTTTATTACACGTGAAGTTATAGCATACCTCAGCCGGAGCGACATTCCTGACCCGGAAACGAGTCATATTTGACCAAAGTGTATGTTCGACCGCATCACAATGGGGACAATATTCATATACATTAAGAAAGGTATTTTCCTGAACAACATTGCTCTCCTCCACATCACTATCGTTATGCACTATTGAATATATATCGCGAAGTGTCTTTATTGGAGTGGGGATAGACAGTAAGCAAGTCCGTAAAATATCTTCCCCACTCCGAAGGTTGGGCATGCACATGTGGGAGATATTCAGTACGTCTTTTGCAAGGTATTCCCACATGTTGGGGTGTCCTTCCGCCCAAACAGTCCATCTTCTTCTTACGTCGACAGTTGGTGAGGAATTGTCCCGAAAAGAGAGTAGTCCAAGAAGACAAAGTGCTGGTGTCCAGGTTGCCATCCCCCTCCCCCACCCTGGGTTGGGCTTACTCTCCACCCCCCTCGTGGTGCTGAGGCGTTGGAACTTTCTTGCAGTGTGAGGCATGGATCCAAGTGGGTTTGCCTTCTAGCTTGACCGAGGTGGGAGTGGTTAACAGTACTTGGTATGGTCCGTCAAAGCGAGGTTCCAAAGTCTTTCTGACGTGTCTTTTTACCACCACCCAATCTCCAGGTTGCAGAGAGTGGGATCCTTCCAAACTATCAGGGTCTGGAATAGAAGAGAAAACTAGGTCGTGTGTTATTTTTAGCTTTTGGCATAAGTCCTGCACAAAGGAAGTAACTTTATCATGACCCAGGGATAGAGCTTGTGGGTGATACAGTCCTAGCCTGGGCACGGAGCCAAAGAGAATCTCATAAGGAGACAGTCCTGTTTTCCTATTTGGCGTGGTCCGTACTGAGTAGAGGGCCAGAGGTAGGCACTCGGGCCAAGGTTTTCCTGTTTCAACCATGGCTTTCTGTATCTTAAGTTTGAGGGTGCCATTGAGTCTTTCCACTTTTCCGGAGCTTTGTGGATGATAGGGGGTGTGAAACGCCTGCTCTACTCCTAAGGCGGACATGACTTCCTTCATTACCTCACCAGTGAAGTGAGTACCACGGTCGCTCTCAATGGTCTCTGGTACCCCAAATCTGCACACTAACTCTGACACAAGTTTTTTTGCAGTGGCCTGGGCAGTGGCCTTCGGGACCGCGTAGGCCTCAGCCCACCCGGAAAAGAGGTCAACGCATACCAGGACATACTCGTACCTTCCTGACCTGGGCAGCTGGATGTAATCTATCTGCAGTCTCTGGAAGGGGTACAAAGGTCGCGGAGTGCACTTCCGAGGGGTCTTTACTACTTGACCGGGGTTGTGTAGTGCACAGATTTCACAAGCCTTGACATATGCCTTTGCCATCCTGTCAAATCCCAGAGCGTACCACATTTTCTCCACCAGGGCTACCATGGCATTACGAGAAGCGTGCACCTTTCCATGAGCCAAAAGGGCCATACTAGGATAGGCAGCCGCAGGTAAACACATACGGGAACCCATTATCCAACCTTCATTTCCTTTTACTGCCCCTGCACTTGCCCAGCGCTCCTGCTCTTGCCCTGAGGGGAGTAGGTCCACCTCCTTCTGTGGTGGGACAGAGGGAGTCTGGTCCTTGGCAGGGGGATCAGGATCCTCCTCCGCTGGGCAGGACCTGGTCTGAACTCTGCACACGGGTGTCCTCCAGTCCAGCAGGGCTGCAGCCTTAGCTGCTCCGTCTGCCTTCTCATTGCCTCTGCTTTCCAAGGAGTCCCCTTGGGTGTGTGCTTTTACCTTTATTATGGCTACCTGCTTTGGGAGCATGATAGCTGACATTAAACTACTTACTGCCTCACCATTCTTTATCGGTCTGCCTTGAGCTGTTAGGAAGCTCCGCGCGCGCCAAATCGGCCCATAGTCATGCGCAACGCCAAACGCATACCTGGAGTCCGTATAGATATTAGCAGTGACTCCCCGGGCTAATTTGCAGGCCTCGGTCAGAGCGCACAGCTCCGCTTCCTGTGCTGACATATGTGGGGGCAAGGCGCGGCCTATCAGTACTTCATTCATTGATACTACAGCAAACCCTGTCACAAATCTGCCCATCTCATTCTGGTATCGTGATCCATCCACAAACATTTCAAGGTGGGGGTTTAGGAGAGGTTTATCAGTGACATGTGCGAACCCAGCTGTCTCCTGCTCCATGAGTGCTGCACAGTCGTGCTGGTGTTCTGCGTCAAAGGCCTCCTCCTCATCAGTCAGGTAATTCGCGAAAAGCTGGTCCCCTGTACTTACTCCCCCATTTGAATCAGTGTCACTTAATGGCAGTAAGGTGGCCGGATTCAAAGTTGTGCAACGTTGAAATGAGACATTGGATGAAGAGTGTACTGCAAGTTCCATTTTGATCTGTCTAGCAAGAGACAGATGTCTACGGCTCACCTGTGTCAGAATTCCATGTACGTCATGGGGCGTGAGGACCACAAGAGGGTAGTCTAGGACCACCTCAGAAGCTTTCTCAAGTAGTGCTTGTACGGCCAGAACTGCTCTTACACAGGAGAGTGAACCCCTGGCTACTGCGTCAAGATGTGCACTGTAGTATGCTACAGGGCGCTTTTTGTCACCATGCTCTTGTGTGAGGACGGCAGTAGCATGTCCCGCCATCTCAGTCACGAACATCTGGAAGGGTTTATCATAGTCTGGCAGACCCAGTGCTGGAGCACTGGTAATCTGTATTTTCAGCTGATGGAAAGCTGACTCGGCTTCCGGGGTCAAAGCAAATTGCTTCGAACTTAGGCAGTCGTACAGAGGCTGCATGGTCATGGAGGCAGAGCGAATCCACGGCCGTCAATATGAAACTAACCCCAGAAATGTCCGCAACTGAGCATGGGAGGTAGGGAGTGCCATGTCCTCCACCACCTTGGTACGTTCTGGCGTGAGGTGTTTCGTACCAGGACCTAGGCAGTGACCAAGGAACACAACATGAGATTTGCAAAACTGTAATTTGTCTTTACTGGCTTTACACCCGCCGTCTGCAAGAAAACAAAGGAGGCTGAGTGAGGTCGCAACGCAGGCAGGTCTGTCCGGTGCACAGAGTAGGAGATCATCAACATACTGAAGCAGGGCCACACCCGTTGGGACCGTCCATGCATCAAGTACAAGCATCATACATCGGGTGAATTGATTTGGGCTGTTTTGTGCCCCTTGTGGTAGGACAGTCCAGCAGTACTGTTTTCCTCGGAACGTGAAGGCAAACAGGTACTGGCAATCGGGGTGTAGGGGGACTGACATGAATGCATTGGCAAGATCGACCAGAGTGTACCAACAGGTTCCGGAGGGTATGGTGGACAACAGAGTGTAGGGATTGGGAACCAGAGGTGTCTCTAGGATGGTCACCTTATTGATTTCTCTTAGATCGTGAACCATCCGGTAGGTATCAGGTTCGCCTTTCTTGCCTTTCTTTTTAACCGGGAAGAGTGGCGTGTTAGCGGGTGAGACGCAAGGTTTTAAAGCATTCAAGGCACATAACTCTGTAATAGTGGAGGCTATTGCATCTTCCTGTGCCATGGCTAGGGGATACTGGCGGATCATGGGGGCTTTTTCCCCATCTTTGAGATATACCATGACTGGGGGTACGTGGAGATGCCCCAAGTCTGTCTTCCCTTTTGCCCATAGGGTCTCTGGTACTGCTGAGAGAACCTGTGTATCTTCTGGGGTCAACACATATACAGTACAAGAAGGAGGCGGAGTGACCAAGTCTGCTGCCATGAGACAGAATACCTGGTGGTCGGCCGCGGAGGTACTGACATGAGCCTCACCGGAAGGATGGAGCTGAATGCAGCACCCCAGGGGTCCCATCACATCGGTTCCCATGATGCAATCCCCAGCGGGTGACACCAGGAAGCGAGTGAGGACTCGTGACCCTTGAAAGGAGACTTCTATGGGTTCGGTCTCACGCATGGGTGTTGGTTCACCGGACACTCCAACGGCTATGGCTATGGAGTCTGAGAGGGGAATACTAAGGTCATTGACTTGTGAGGTACTGACACATGATTTAGTGGCCCCTGTGTCAATTAAAAAGGGCACCTCCTTCCCCTGGATTTTTAGAGGCTGAAAAATTTGTGGTCCACATGTGTCAATAACTATAAGGGACACGGGGGAAGGAGTGCCAGACCTTCATTGGTAATTGGTATACCCGTTGTTTCCCTGTGGGCGGGATGATGTGGTATTGGCCGTACTTCCCTGTTGCCCCCTTTCGTCTGACATGTTCTGTCTAGGGCGTTTAGGGGCCCTACAATTACGGGCCAAGTGTTCAGTCTTCCCGCAGTTATAACACTTACGGGTCTCCCGCCTGGGGTCTGTAAGTCCGGCTGCGTCCCCCTCCATGGTGTAATGTTTAACCAGAACACCCTTTGCGTGGTCTTCTGTGTCCATGACAAATCTTACAGCTTTCTTATATAGATCACGCGGTTTGGCCTGTCGCCAATCGGGGGTACATGCTTTAACGCGGTCGGACAGGCGCTTATCTATTCCTTGCATAAAGGCTTCACAAAAAGCAGCATTACGTATGGCTTTTGGACAATCATACAAACCCAGATCTCTGCCTACTTCCTCTAAACGGCCAAAGTAACATTCAATAGATTCGCCCTTGTTCTGTCTACACTGGGTTAGGGCTGTACGTCTCTCTTGGGCTTTATCCTTAAACCAGGCCTTAACCTTGTCCACATATTGAGTACCACTAAGTAATGTCTGGGGGTCATCTGGGCGTTCTTCAAGACCACAAAATTGAGTAATACTATTGTAAAGGTCCAGAGGACATTTTACATTCATAAGACATTCCATGTCTGTCCAAGTGGCAGAGTAGTTTTTCTGTATGACTTCCAACTTTCTATGGAAAGCTGCTGGCTCTGTCTGGGGATCGGGCAGTTGCTGACACAGTGCCATCTGGTCTTTGGCGCTCCAGGGTCGCCATGTAGTGACTGTAGACCCGGGAGTTGGTCTATGTGCGTCCGTGGGTCTGTCATTAGAAGACGATGGTCCGCCGGTGTCCTCTTGTCTGACCGTGCCCAATGGTTGACTCGGTCTGTTTGTTTCTCTATAATGGGTAGTGGAGGTTGTAACGGGGAACAAGGGAACCGGTTGTCTACACTGGTCCCTGGGATGTGGAGTCCCACATACCGTACAGAGTTCTCTAAAACAGGCATTCTGTTGACCACAACGTGGACAATCCCAAGCCGGACCTCTATTTACTTCAGGGCCTGGGGATCCTGATTGAGGGCTGTAGGGAGGTGTATCCATCTGGGCAGTAGCCTCTGGATACGTAGGAGGCAGGGGCGGTAAATTGGGATACAGAGAATTAAAGGGATTATTTGGAGACATTGGTGGAGCGGCCGGGATGACAGGAGGGGCTAATGGAACCGTAGGGGTTTCCATGGGAACGTCTATTGGTGGCCGGGCCATAGGACAATAAACTAAAATGCCCTCGCTTCGGGACTCGGAGTCCCAGTGTTCGTCTTCTGCTGTTTTAGAGCAGTCCAGGATGGCCTTCATGCCCTTTTCCAAACCCTTATTTCTTATTTCCTTTCTATGCTTATCCTCATATTGTGACCAAAATTCATAATTGAATGTTCCCGCCTTCTTGAGGCCTATACGTTTGTAAACTTTATAGGCTTGTCTGCAAATGTCCTCCCCTTCTCTATCTTTAATTATTTCAATAGGAGTCTGATATGTCTTAGATTGTTCAGACCCCATGTTTGACCACTTCCAACTATTCTTCACTAAGTATACAGGACGTATATTTCACACAGTAAACTAAGATAATCACTGAGATTATCTGGGAACACACAGTTCCCTGTCCCGGAATAGATTTACAGAACTAAAACGTGGTCAACTTCAAACACTAGGATTCAGGGGAGACCAGACTTCGCCTCTTAGGGAACTTTTAGTAATATTATAACAGATTCAGAGTAACAATATGACTGCCAGAAATGAGACTATAACAATAACAATTATTTCAATCTCCAATACAGACAACATGACTCTTTAAGTCCCAATGAGTGAGTTCTTCCGTCTAGGACAGTTAAATGAACTTATTCACTCTAAAATATGGACGGGGCAGAAAATATAGGAAACAGGCAACAACTAACCTCTAGTCCGTTAGAGACACACAGATCTAAAGAATCCAGACTGTATAATAGTAAGACAAGCTCTTACCTTTACACCGGTGTTTTCAGTCTGGGGTCTCAGGATCCAGTATCCACGTCAACGGGCCAGGAGTTTGTTTCAGTCTACTGGTTGCGATGTCCCGTAAAGATAAGCCCCGCCCCCTAGTTGGGCGCCAAAAACTGTCGGGGGTTAGCCTGTTCAAACAGACTGGTCAGTGATGTTGTCCGGTTCCAAATTGACCTAGGTAGGAGCGCTCCTTTGAGAGGCAAAGCATTGAGCCATACACAGTATATGGTTAAAGCAATGAACTCTGAGTTTATTATTTGCATCGTCTTGGCTTTTATAGCCAGCCCCTCTCGCAGGATGGGACTTGTGGTTAAACAGGGAAAAACTCGTGATTTCACATTTGACAATAAACTTATGACTTAACATTTGACTTAGACTTGTGATATATGACTTAGACAAACATATTTTTCTTTAAAGAACTGATGACTCTCTGTGGTCAAGCCATTTCTTGCTAAACTTATGAACATCTGCTCTGGTGACCTTCCTGATTCCATTTAGGTCAGACGTAGAGCTGAAGAAGACAGGAAACCACAGGTCTGTTCCTCAAAACAGTCATGAGTTCTCTTTCACACATAAAATATTGCAGTTCATACTTTATCTTCAAATGGATTTGTTAAGCAACATATATTAATTTCTTTTAGCCCCTATCACAGGCAGTGATTGTGCTTTGTTGGAGGTAGTGTGGTGCTTAGCTAAGGCATGCCTTGCTAATGAGGGTTTTTCAGAAGTAAAAATTGTTGGGGGGGCGCACTCTTGCCACTATTGTGGCTTAATAGTGGGACCTGGGAACTTGAGATGCAGCCCAACATGTAGCCCCTTGCCTGCCCTATCCGTTGCTGTGTCGTTCCCATCACTTTCTTGAATTGCCCAGATTTTTACAAATGAAAACCTTAGCGAGCATCGGCGATATACAAAAATGCTTGAGTCGCCCATTGACTTCAATGGGGTTTGTTACTCGAAACGAGCCCTCGAGCATCGCGAAAATTTTGTCTCGAGTAACGAGCACCCGAGCATTTTGGTGCTCGCTCATCTCTAATAATAATAATAATAATTTTTATTTGTATAGCGCCAACATATTCCGTAGCGCTTACATAGACAGGGGGAATACAGAAAGACAAAAAATACAAAAATTACAGAACCAGGGTTACATAGTAATCAGTTGATGGAAACAATAGGGGTGAGGGTCCCTATTGTATAGAGCTTGCATACTACAAGTAATAGGGTGATACAGAAGGTAAAGGGCTGGAGATATGCCTGGTATGGAAAGGTGGAGAGTGAGTGATGCTATACACATAGACAATGATCAGACATTTAGCTGTGTGACGACAGAATCGTTATGACTGCAGGAGTGATTTATGATGGCTAGCAGAGATTGCAGTCAATAGGTCAGAGAGCAATGTTATCAGGCGGAGTATAGAGGGGTTTGTTTAGGGTATGCAGTATACCTCCCTGAAGAGGTAAGTTTTTAGAGCACGCCTGAAATTCTGCGAGTCCTGGATTGCCCGGGTAGCCTTTGGTAGTGCGTTCCAGAGGCCCAGTGCTGCTCTGGAGAAGTCTTGGAGGCGGTGAGAAGTTCGAATTAGAGGGGTGCGCAGTCTAGTTTCGTTAGCAGAGCCCGGGCTGGGTGATGGATTGAGATGAGGGAGGCAATATAGGGGGGTGCTGTGCTGTGGAGGGATTTGTGGATGAAGGTAGTAAGTTTAAATTAAATTCTGTATTTAACGGGCAGCCAGTGCAGTGACTGGCACAGGGCAGAGGCGTCCGAGTAGCGTCTGGACAGGAAGATGAGCCTGGCTGCCGCATTCAGGATGGATTGGAGAGGCTAGAGTCTGGTGCAGGGGAGGCCGATCAGGAACGAGTTGCAATAATCGAGCCGTGAGTGGATGAGAGCAACAATAAGCGTTTTTAGCGTGTCTACAGTGAAAAAGAACACATTCTTGAGATGTTCTTGAGGTGCAGCTGACATGTTCAGGCAAGAGATTGGATGTAGGGGGTAAATGATAGATCAGAGTCGAATATGACCCCAAGGCAGCAGGCATGCTGTCTGGGAGTTATGGTGGCGCCACACACTGAGATTGAGATGTCAGGATGAGGTCAGTTAGTGGAGGGTGGAAATACCAATAAGTCTGTTTTAGAGAGGTTTAGTTTTAGGTAGAGAGAGGACATAGTGTTTGAGACAGCGGACAGACAGTCGGTGATGTTTTGGAGGAAAGGTGCAGAGATGTCACGCGAAGAGGTGTATAGCTGGGTGTCGTCAGCGTAGAGGTGGTATTGGAGGCCAAATCTCCTGATGGTTTGTCCAATAGGGGCTGTGTAGATAGAGAAAAGGAGGGGGCCGAGGACTGAGCCCTGGGGGACCCCAACAGCAAGGGGAAGACGAGGAGAGGTAGAGCCAGCAAAGGAGACGCTGAAAGAGTGGTCAGACAGGTAGGAGTAGAACCAGGAGAGCGCAGTGTCTTTTAGGCCAATGGAGCGTAGCATACTGAGGAGGAGTTTGTGGTCAACAGTGTCAAATGCTGTGGAGAGGTCAAGGAGAATCAGTAGCGAGTAATCGCCCCTCGATTTGGCTGTCAGTAGATCATTGGATACCCTTGTAAGGCCGCCTGCACACAGGTGGAAATCCAGCGGCGGGATTTCCGCTGCTCAAAGCCTGCATAGTAGTGCATTACAATACGCACTCCTATGCAGACGGACGCGGTTTGGCCACGCGAAATGTCGCGCGGCAAATAAACCGCGGCATGTCCTATTTTTGTGTGGGGCTCGCAGAGCCTCGCACAGAAACGTCACTCACCCGTCCGCCGGCTGCGGTCTGCGCATGAAAGAGCCGGGGCCGCCGGGCGCGGCTGAGTACGTGCTCGTCTCTGCAGGCGCTCGGGTCGGGTCTTGCGGCGAGAATTCTCGCCGCCGGATCCGACCCGCTCGTTTGCAGGCGGCCTTAGGGCAGTTTCTGTCGAGTGTTGGGGTTGGAAGCCAGACGGTAGGGTGTTGAGGAGAGAGTTCTCTGATAAATAGCTTACAAGGCGGGAGTAAACTAGGCGTTCTAGTAGTTTGGAGATGAAGAGGAGATTAGAGATGGGTCGGTAGTTAGCAGCATCAGTCACGTCAAGAGTCGAAGTAGACTTGTTTGGCATAGTGGAGGGTGAGGCGTAGGTTTGCGACAGGGTTGCCACGTTCTACATCGGATAGCTTGGGTCATGGGGGGGCGCCCCTTCATCGAGGGCATGTTTGAGAGCAGTGTTGTAGTGAGCGGCAGCCGCACCCACCCTCCCTCCAGACCAGTGACAGTGCGACACTCCCCTCCTCCTTCCCAGACTAGTGACATGTGGCGACACCTGCACCCCCCGCTCCCCCCGACCAGTGACAGCGCGGCACCCACCCCTTCCCAGACCAGTGACATGTGCCAACACCCTCCCACCCTCCCCCCAGACCAGTGACAGCACAAACCCCCCCCCCCCCCCCACTTCCCAGACCAGTGAAATGCCGGCACCCGCAAGCCCCGGCCCCCCATCCCCTCCGAGACTGGTGACAGCACGACACTCACCCCCCCCACCCCCACGACCAGTGACACGCCTATGCCTGCACCCCCCCCCCCTTCCCAAAACCAGTAACATACCCAGCAGCTGAGGACGGTCCGCCGGGGGGAGCTACTCCTCTTCTTCTGCGGGAGCCAGGTCGTAAAGCCATTGCCATGGAGTGAGAAGACAGTGCATCCGCCTGCACCAGGCACGTTCACAAGGACCCAACCAGCCGGCAAGAGCTACTGCACATGTACAACTATTGGATGAAGAGACATCGCTGGAATAGTCGGATCCAAGTACAACAGAGAGGTAACTATGGGGGTGGGGGGGAGGGGTGCACCTGATCAGGTATTTATAAATCTTCTGTTTGGCATATTTACAAAGCACACATTATATTGCAAAGTGCTTTGTAATGGCCATACAGAAGTATATAGATCCAAACCGCACGGTGGGACAACCTCTTTAAGGTTCCTATAGGTACGGTAGGTAGGTGGGTCTGGAGAGATGTTAGGGAGCATGACAGAGAAAGAGAGGAGGTTATGATCTGAGAGCAGGAGAGGGGAGTTAGTGAAGTTGGAAGCAGAGACGGAAGAAGACTAGATCAAGAGTGTTTCCATCCCTGTGAGTGGGAGAGGCTGTGAGTTGAGAGAGACCAAGGGAGGAGGTGAGCAAAAGAAGGAGTCAGGGGAGGGTATGCATGGGCTAGCAGTTGGGCTTTGGGATTTTATTAGTGAATCAGGTAGGGGATGATAGTTAGGAGCAGTGAAGGGTAGGCCAGGATTGGGAGAAATATTCCCAGCTGCTAGTAGCAGCAAGATAGCAGGGGGGAGCAGATGGTTAGGAGATTTATGAGGGCGACTATTATGTTTGTTAGTGGCATTAGGGGGTTTGAGGCTAAGAAAGAAGGTAAAGAGTGAATACGAGCTGTGCATAGGTGAGGAAAGGAGAGAGGGGCTAATGTGAATAGAGTGTTCCAGAGGTTGGCACTTGAAAAAAGTTCTGAAACTGAGAGCAAGGATGAGAAAAGAGGTGACAGCATTAGCGATAGCTTTGAAGTGTAAAGCATTAAGGCAGAGTTTGTAGCCTACCTGTCTCCTACCCTGTCAAACTGCCATGGTCAAACTGCATCACACTTCATCCAGCACATATTCGCGTTGCATAGTACATGCCTACACTGATATTATAGTGAAAGTTAAAGGTACAACTAGGAAACAGCTGGGAGTGTCTAATCAGGTTCCAATTGACTAGCCAGCTGACTCTGAGCAATGGGACCTGGAATTTATTCAGTTGTGCCCTGAAATCCAGTGGGCGTTTCCTCCATTTCAGGCCTAGCCATGTGTCCTATAAGCAGACTCGGGCTATAATGGGTATGTTTCTGAATACAGGACAAACAGGGGTATCCATTTTGGGGTGCAATTCTTCATTCCTACATGTACTGTACAAAAAAAAAACTGTTTTTAAAATGACACAATTGCCAAAAAAATGAAAATCACAATTTTTTCACTCTGCTTTGCTAAGATTCATTCAAAACTTTGAGGACAAAATATGCATTACACCCCTAGATGAATTCGTTAAGGGGTCTAGTTTTCAAGATAAAGTAATTTGTGGGGGTTCTATATTGTTTTGGCCGCTCAAGGGCTCTACAAGTGTGCTATGGGGCCTAAAACACCTTCAACCAAAATGTCTGTTCTGAAAGCCACCGGCTCCTTTCATTTTGGGTCCCATTGTGCAGCCAGACGTAAGATTAGGGCCACAACGAAAATGTTTCTGAACTCAGGACAAACAGGGGTATTCATTTTAGGGTGTAAGTCTTGGGAGAAATGGAGATTTTTGTCAAGTTCAGGGATTACAGTAGTTCGGGCCACTAAAAATATAGGGGTAATGATTGACTAGTTAAATTTGTATTATAGACTGGAAGAAGGTGTGGTGCAAGGGTGTGGTCAAATTATTTCATAGTGAAGAAATGAAAATCCATTGGGTTTGGGAGCTTTCCCTAATTTTATTACTAATTTTATTACTTCTACTACTACTTTTATGACTTGCTTCATTTTCTACAATATAACTGGGGTGTTCAATTTAGTAACTTGTGATGAAGAAAGACCAGGAATGGCTATTGAATTTAAAAAAGAAGCAATGTGAGATAGATCTTGGACTGTCTGGGAGTAAAGTGACTGATAACCCTGGAAGATATTATAAATGGTATCAAGGTTAAAAGTAGTAGTGCCAATAGGGGTGGATAAATTATAGACAGAGTTGATTCTCTCTTATAAACTTAATTTGTCTGCAGTAACCTGTCAGCCTTATTGGCAAATTTAAAGTAGGTGGCTGTAGTCCAACGTAGAACAAAATCTACTTTATGGGCCAGAAGTGCATTCAGTTGTGTCTTTTGTGGTGTTGTTTATTCGAGATTTCCAGCATCAAAAGACGTCTTTCCAAAGCCTGCTGTGCCTAGCATCATTCTTTCGTCTTTTCTGATTCTATATGTATTAGGTGCCCCATATCAAAAGCCTTATAGGCTAACCAAAGTGACATAGGGCTAGTATCACTGATATTACGGCTCAGGCACTAGGGTCGAGCCTCAGGTGTAGCAGTCACAGGTCTGCAGAGTAGTCAGGTGGAAAGCCAGCAGTCTTGGTTTGCAGTACAATTGATGAGGCGGGTAACGTGGTCAGGAGGGAAGTCAGAAATCATTATCGTGGAGTCTTGTAGCAATAGCAAGCAAAAGAGGAGCTGGATCAATAACTGTGGAGCAGAATAATCTCGCACTGAGGGAATGGCAGGCTCAGGACCAGGATGCAGGGACTAGATAACTGTGATCAGGAACATGGCTGAGAGGTATGCAGGGAAGTGTCCACAAGCTGGATAGCTCAGTAGTGAGAGCCACTGGCTGGAGAGCAAAAGGTTCTGGGTTCCAGTACTGACAGCTGATTTTTTTTCATTAGAGAAATCAGATAGTAGATTAATTATTTCTTTTTTAATAATAGGGTCCAAAAGAAGGGATTTGTTTAGTCACCAGGGGTAAGACGCTAGTTTTGAGGGCCCCATGATTGGAGAGGTTAAAAGCATATCATGATCTGACCAGGAGCAAGTGATATGAGTAAAGGCTGTAAGTGCATAATCATTTCTCAAATAAGTATGGCATGCAATTGAATAGTATGAATAATTAAGAGTAGAGAAATTCAGTTTCCACCAGGGATCAGCCAGAAGATTAGTGTTTAAGTTCTTCTCTACCAATAAGGGTTGAGCTTTAAACAGTCTATAAGGACCAACATGTGTACGGTCAAGTGTAGGGTTGAGGACAATGTTAAAATTCCCTAGCCATAAAATCTGAGATATAGAGTCTTGTATTTTTGCAATGAATATCATATATTGTAGGAATAGGGTTTTCATGGGGCATATAAGAATTCGTGAAGTTTATCATATAAATTGCCCTTTAGAATTATGTAGCTACCCCGTGTATCAATGTCTACTGAGTCCACTTGAATTGAAAGAATGTTACATAATAGTATTATCACCCCTCTGTGCTTTTTAGGAACAGTTGCTAATTAAAAATGTTCACTGTAGGTGAAAGTATCTGGGATAAGAAGTTGAGGAAAAGTGGGATTTTTGTAGACACAGAATATCCCGCTAATGTTTTATGTATGTCAAAAAGGCCCTTTAATCATGGGATAGAAAAAGCATCATTTTGACCATATTTGGGATTGCTAAAGCATAGTTTAATTCTACCCATAAAAGGTATTAAAGATTTTAAACTATATTTTCCAATTGCATAATCGGCCACCTGTATAACTGGGTGCAGCAGTGTAAAAGAAAGGGTTAATGGGATAACACTTATAACAAAAATCTAATATTTCAGAACATTAGTCCAAGAACCAAAAAACTGTTGGAAGCAGAGATGAGGGTAGCTTAACATACTGCAGACCAACTTATTTGAGGGGGCAGTAGTCATGTCTTCCTGCCACAGTATCTTGCTAAAGTGACATGAAACATTAAACGTTGTGTTTTTTAGTGTAGTAATTTTTAGTGCATATCAACAAAAAGCCAGAAGAACATAAAGAACATGAGTTACAAGTTGGGCCGCTGAGTGGGGACTGAATAAAGTATGTAGACATCTGTCTAGAGGCAACTCAAATATTCTAGAGGTACAATTGAGACCTCTACATCATAACTGAGGAACATATAAGAGATAATATTTGTTTTTAACAAGAAACAAAACCTTAACATCACCAACAATGCTTCACTCAGCGTCTGACCCTATACTTAAGGTAAAGGATACTTACTTCATAGTCCCATAGGCAGGGGCGTAACTATAGGGGATGTAGGAGATGCGGTTACCACTAAAAAGTCCAAACCAAAGGAAGAAAAACAGCCGAGTATAACGAACATCATTACTACAAGTTATCCACCTCCCACCCTTAAATCCCTATCATCAAGCGAATGCAGCGAGGAACAGACAGAAAGGAGAAAAATAAATACATTTTTTTTAAAAAGAATATAAGAGAAAACATTAAAAAGGTAGATATAAATACACATGTATATAATGTGTACTACATGTATACACAATTTCCAAGCTTCCAAATTGTGTAAAAATTAAATCAATTAAATTTGATTAAAGGCTAAAACAGACTGGCGCATGCGCAAATACGCTCGGCGCTGCAGAGGGTATTAGCACATGAACCAGGTAAAAAAAAAATTCTTATTACCATCCAAATTTTGCACTACTGTGCACCGATGAAAAAAAAAAGCAGTAACATGGGTCCTGCCCTATCTTTCTCACGCATAGAAAAGCTTGAAATCAATTGCTTTGTTTTGTCATAAAAATCACGGCCTCAAAACATGAGAAAAACACGGCCATCTGAAGAAGCCCTAAGGGTGTATTCACACTCACGATTGCACAGAAATCACATGCAAAAAAACCCCAGTGTCTTTAATGGGTTAATTTACATGAGCGATCTTTTGTTAACACTGATATTACAAGAACAAAAAAATCACACCATGTCCAATTTTAGGCAATTCTGTTCAAGAATCACCCATTATTTCATATGGGAGCCAAAAAATCTCGCGTTAAACTTGCATATAAATGCGATTTTTAGTTTTTACTTTTGTAACAACATGCGATTTTCACGCGCATTAAAAACATATGTGCAATGAAGACTATTCATACAGGAAGAGCAGAGTGATGCCCAGAATAGCAAGAGGGCGGCTGACCCGGGTAACCGGCCGAACAAAATCGCTCACCATTAGCAACAGCAGCTCATCTGTGAATCTCTGCTTCACTCCCCACCTTTGGTTACTCTGTTCTTCTCATCATCTCTTCTGCTAGAGATAGGCTTTACTTGACAGCAGTGGTTGACAAACTAGAAGGAAGAGAAGCCAATAGTGGCCAGCACTTTAGGGGGATTTTTCTGCACACTTTTGCTAGTTACCACATTATCACAAGTTGTCTCAAAGTGAAGGGACCATTTAAGTAATTATCAAGCTACAATAATCTTCTGACAAGTTATAGATACTATGGGAACTCAGAACGTCAGGAAGTCCTGCACCCTTACAAGGGTACTGGCCCCAGGCTAAAATTTGCCAGCCAGCCCCAACCCTTGGGGCAATTTTCCAGCTTCTTCTTTGCTAACAATGCAGTCCCTCTTTGGAAAAAAGGTCCTACATGTTATCAGTACCCAGTAGCAAAAAGGATGTTGTAGCTAAAGCTGGGGCCCCTCTCTCCAGAAACCTCATAGCAGTTTCATGGTCTGCCTCTATGGTACGCATGTCCACCAATTTCTAGGATCAAGGGGCTGTGTGTATGGATACAGTACTCAAATCCAATTGTGGTATTGTATTGCTCCAATGTGTCTAAAATAAAACATCCTTTTTGACTTTTGACTTTTGTCTAGAGGTCTTCTTTCAACCTATGTGTCCCGATGCTAACAGACTACACACAAAGCTGCAGTAATCCTTTCCAGATGCCTCTTTTCCACAGTCTGTAGGTTGCCAAAGGTCAGATAGAAATGACCGTCAATTGTAAACTCTACCTTAGTCCACAAACTCCTTACTTATCAGTATTTTTAAGCCAAAACCAGAAGTGAGTTCCTCATAAATAAGAGGTACAAATCTTTCCTTTATACCACATGTGTCAATGCAAAGCCCATAGGCCAAATGAGGTCCACCATGCCATTTTATTTGGCCGTGAGATCCAGATACAGAAGAGCCTTCTCCAGATCAGAGAGTCCTGAGCTGTAACCAGAAGACACTCTGGCACAACGTGGACTCATTTGCAGCCTCCTGCTGGGTACCGGACGCCATCTTTGTCTACACGGTGCATGTGGACTGAGCGTTGTGGCTGTCACTGCACCTCCGAAGTTTTTGGTGTGCACTCCCCTGTATGTTTATCCCGGTGAGCCTATCCTGCAGTATGGTACTGCTGGTCAGGGCTCAGACCTTGAAGTCGCTTCTACATCCTGGCTGGTCCTCGCTACCATCCTGCAGGGGACAGTCTGTTCTACACTGCCTGTCCATATCCTATGAGTCTGCTGGACAGATGAGAGAGGATTTTGTGTTATACAGCTGCTTAATCCAGTGAATAAGGACTCTGCCCTAAGGAATTTTTTGGCAACCTTTCACTGGGTTCTCCCATAATTATTCATTTTCTCAAACTACCGGGCAGTTTAAAGTCCAGTGTCTGTGTTGGGGAATTTGTGCCCCAATTTTTCTGAACTAGAATCTTGCTCTGGTCAGTCTATTCTCCTTCGCCATCTCCCTTCCCATTTTAATATATCTCTTATAATTACAAACAGGTCTTTGAAAGCAACCATAATGCTAATGTGACCCTCAGTGAAAATGTTTTACACTCCTGCTTTATACTGTTTCTCTATCGGTTCCATTTTTGTTTTCCCTTTATCAAACGCTGAAGCAAAATGCTGACTAAAATACTGCAGTATGACAGCGGCCTCAGGCTGGAACCAGACATGCTGTTTTTATGGCAGTTTTTAATTTTGTGTTTGAAGCCAAAGACGGAGTACAAAGCAGCGAAGTGTCAGGCTTTCCTTTATACTTTTCCCTCTTGGTAAATTCACTCCTTGCTTTGGCTCAAAAAATTGCCACAAAAACTCCAAGTGTGATTCCAGCATTAGGTAAGTTCCACACAAACGTATAATAAGCACATTTATGCCCCTGTAATATGGACCAGTGCCCCCGCCCAACTGCGGGTCTACTGACCTGGTGTCAGGGCATCATAGGGAAACACAAAGCCATTTATGCAGCAGTTTTCCAGCAAAAAAAACCTCTGACCAAAAGTTAGTGGTTCGTTGTACACAATAAGTAGTTATGAAATGCACTTTGTGGTGTTTTTCTCACTTTCGATGATGTCAGTTTTTTTAAGCATTAGAGGAAAAAATGCCTTAAAAAAGCACACAGTGTAAAAACAATATCACCCACAAAATGTGTACAATCAGGTGAAATGGCGTTTGCTTTTTCAAAACTAAACAACACCACAGAAAAACTGTATGTGAGGGAATCTTAAGGCCTCATTCACACAATCCAAAATCCACATCAGAAAAAATCTGTTGCAGATCTTCCTCCTTATCTGTGTCAAAAATCAGAGGCTAAGGGCTCCTTCACATGAGCGTATGCGCAATTGTGCGTGACTCCATGCACATATTTGCACCACAAATGAGCCTTTTTTGCACACGTATTTTACTGCACTGATGAAAGAACTGCAGCTCTATTTAGTTGGCTACTTCGCCTAATTAGTGCCAAATGTGTTCTTTTTCTCACAGAATTGCACAGTGTATTGTGCATCTCCTTGGACATTGTGCAGGCATTTGCGCACCCCCATAGTAGAGAATGATGCTTTTTTTCATGTGTGTGAAATGTGTGCAAAAAAAGAGTGAGTGCAAATTAAGCTATTGAAGTCAATGGGATCTATTCTTTGCAAATTTTTGTACATGCAAATACGCTCTTTAAAGGAGCCCTAAAGGCGTAGACAGCACTAATACGCTCACCGCTACATAGAATGTTAGTGCATGAACCATATTTTTTTTACTATTCAAACTCCACGTTATTGTGCGCGAGTTTGAAAAAGAAGCTGGAAAATAGTTCCTGCCCTATCATGCACCCAAAAAAACTACCTGTGAGAAGGATAGGACAAGTCCTATCTTTTCTCTGCGTAGTATTAAAGTGTGAGACTGGCAGTTGTTTTCACTATAGGGATTCTCACGTGTTAATACTACACAAGAGAAAGGCTGGACTTTTCAACCCGTTTCACCCATAGCATTGAGCGTATTAACGCATGCGCCAATCTATTTAAGACCCTCACAATTTGGATTTTGGTGCTTCGAACCATGTGAACAGAACCTTAGTAGGATCATTCCTGAGTTTCTGTGCAGTTTATTGTAAACTGTGCTTATTATCGTTTATTAGTATTCCGATCCATAGGCATACAAGCTAAGTTGTAATAAACATGACTTTTATACGTTATAACGGTCTCGATGAAGATCAGCATCTCACGCCGCTGCATCCGCCTGCGCTCATAGTGTGCGGCTCTTATTAATTGCAGCCTCTTATAGCTTTCCTTTATCTGCAGCTTTTACTACGTCTGGATACAGTGCTGAGTTTGTCACAGTAGTCGCAGTATTAAATTATAATGAGAGTATTAGCTATTCCGATTAAACAGTCTGATTGAACTATCCAGATTAAAAATTTAGCATGCTTTACATAAGACAGTAAACAGGAAGGTGACAGCATAACGTTAAGTAAGATTTAGAACTGATGCATTTAATGTGAAAGTCATGTTCAGTTTGCTCATATTTACACACTCCTAAATGGCTCGGTGTAACCGTTTAATGGCTGATTCTTATTTTGTTCTCATTTAAGCTTATTTCACAAATTTGTATTTTGGTCAGTAAATTGGTTCAACATTTGTAAGTCGGCAGGTGTAAGAAAAGGGGTAAATCTTTCCTTTATACTTTTTCTAAGTAGGGTCTGGTCTTGGTTTTGGCTCAAAAATACTGTAGTGTGAAAGAGACAATCTGCTAATTTTGCCAGAACAGCTGTAACATTTTCTTGTGAGGCTATCCAAGTACTTAGTTTATGGCTGTTTTTATAGAGACTAACACATGAATGTACAGTTTGCATTTTTTCCTCAAAAGTATAGTTCCATTTATTTAATTAAATGGTATTAAACCTGTACCTTCTTAGCAGAAAGCTATGACGACCATATTGTTATGTCCAAATTGGACACAATACTTACTTCTGAATCAAACATAAATTTGCTGTCCCTAAAGGATAAATATACACTCAAGGTACAAACGCAAGAAGCATAAAATAGTATATAGGGAAACCAAAAAGTGAGAAAATGGGTAATCTGACCTCAGCCTACTAATGCAAGGAAACCCTACCCAAAAGCGGAGCAGTCGCACTGATCAGGGTGACCCCACATCAGGGACCTGGGTGTGACCCTGACTCTCCCTAGTTAGCAAAAAACAGGTGTTACTTAAATGCGTTGTCCGAGACTTTTTTTTAGACTTTTGTGTTTTTTGGACTTTAGCATACATGTACTAGTATACGGTTGTTTAGCACGTGGTATTTTGACACAGTGGACAGATAGAATCTTAGTTGTTTGGGTAATATACTGGTTATTTAATGTACTTCTGGGTTCATCCTTACACAGCAGTCCTTATTGTTGGGCGCTGCCACTTTGACTCCTGTAGTAGCAGCAGGAAACTTAATGGGTGGTATGTGGGGAGAGTGCACAGCCTTCCAGGCTATACAGAAAATGTATTTCACTATGTGTATATTCCTTTAACCCCTTGAGTGGCACGCCCGGAAATTTTCCGTGACGAGCTCCACTGCTCATAGTGACATAGCCCGGAAGATTTCCGGGCTATGTATCACTATGGGAGCTGCAGAGCACAATGCCACAAGCTGTGACAGTGTGCTCTGCCTGCACAGACCCACACAGAGCAGTGCAAGGGCTTTGAAAAACCAGTAGAAGATATTGCCGATGTGCCGGCAATCTCCTGGTTTGTTTACAGGTTGCCATAGAGACCATCGGCTTGTCAGAAGCAAGCCGATGGTCTCTGTGGCAGGGAGAGCTGGTTGTTAGCTGTCAGAGGACAGCTAGGTACTAGCTCTTACAGCAGAGATCAGAGAAAACCTCCGATCTCTGCTGTGTTAACCCTTTACATGCTGCAGTCTATGTGACTGCAGCATGTAAAGGGCTGTCACTGCAGCATGTAAAGGGCTGTCACCATCGGACCCCCGGAATGTGATCAGGGGTCCTGATGGGTCCCTATGGAAGTCCCCTAAAGGGACAAAAAAAATTAAAAAAAATAAAAAATGGAAAAAAAATAATAAAAAAAATAATAAAAACACTTGTCTCCCTTTACTTTGTAAAAAATCAAAAATATAATCACACGTGGTATCCATGCGTCGTAATGACCCAGAGAAGGAAGTTAATACATTATTTAACCCCTTAATGACATGTCCCCTTTTTTTCTTTTTTCCCCATTTCTTTTTTTCCTCCCCCCTGTTTAAAAAATCACAACTTGTCCCGCAAAAAACAAGCCCTTATATGGCCATGTCAATGGAAAAATGAAAAAGTTATGGCTCTTGAGACGCAACTGCAAAATTAGTTGAAATTCAATGATTAGACCATTTTAAAAAACCTGCCCTGGTGGGCACGACAGGGTGGTAGGAAACCCGCCACTCAAGGGGTTAAAGGGAATTTCTCACTTACTTTTAGCCCATAAACTAAACTTATTGGCTAAAAGTAGGTTACCCACTGAGTCCGGGAACATGTTATATAAACCTCCCAATCGTTTCCTCACTGGAAGCCGCCACTGAATATATTAAGCAGCGCTGCTAACTAGCCCACGCATTCTATATTTATAATGGGCAGACTACTTAACAGCACCGCTCAATGCACTGTAGTGGAGGCTTCTAGTGCTCTGACCAGGGGAATGATGGGGAAGGCAAGTATAACACTTACATCCCCGGACTCAGCCGGTCACCTACTTTTAGCTCATAAAATTAGCTTCTACGGTAATAGTAGGTTACAAAGTCTCTTTAAGTCTGGCTGCTTTGCCCTTGACTCTGATATATTGTACTATCCTTTTACATACTGTACTCTGACACTCCTGGTTCTGACACCCGTGTAGTGTTTGTTTTTTTTTAATCAATCTCTTGCTTGATCCACCAATCAGTAGAGACGCAACTCTGAAGATGCGACCTGTGGTATGTAGAAGCAAAGTCCAGATCCCTCAATAAGGCATTAAGGGGTGAAAATCTGCAGTCCCTGAGATCTGCTAACCAGGGTAGCCAGCACAAAGCCTGACTAGATGTGCTGTTGCTGCACAGGATAGTCCCTGTATTCAGCAACGTGACAGGACTTTAATTTCTGCTCATCAATATAGGTTATTGACACAGAGCTATTTATTATGAAGAGCATACTGTTTTTACTATGTCGCTTATATGAAAGGCAAATTCCAGACTGGACCAGGCTAAGGATTTGGATGTTGTATATTAAAACTTTTCAAAGACTACTACACTTTTGTGTCCTCCAAAGAAAGGTGAAAACAAATAGAAACCAGGGCAAATAGAGTCCAAAATATGCACGTTTGTACTCTGTATGAATCACTAAAGTGAATGGTTCCTCTAGGGGGTATGTTTGAATGCAGTTTTCGGCTATTGAAATGTAACCCCCTGCTGGAAAGTTTGGCGGAGAATGAAAATGCTATGTGAACCCAGCCTAATAAATAAAATGTACTGTACAAAATGTATAATTTGGAGTTACAACGTGACTTCACTTGGTTTCCTTAGGGAGAAAAATGATAAGTACTTTGCTACTACTGCATAATTTTCAATACCGTTGAAATTTTTGCAGTACTTGCAAGGCTGATTGCCATATTTCCCTATAACAAACAATTAAAGTCACAATCACATTTTAGCATAATTTGCATGCCGCTTTGCGTCGCCATGCAGTCTAAGCCTTAAAGCATCCCCCCATCTAGTAAACTGATGGCATATCACTAGAAGCAGTCCCTGGGAGAATATACCATTCCTTCATTGTTGTGGCATTCTGATCCCATGATTCTACGAATGACTGGCTCACAGTGTTCTCTCATTGTGTTCATAAGTCACAATGTATGTGGCTGCTAGTGCCAAAATTGTGATTGTTTTGAAAGTTTATGATGGACCCTGCTGTTTTTTCAAAAAGCATATAAGGCTTAACGTTCCATGTGCCCCCCCCCCCCCCTTCCCCCTAACGCTTCCTGTCTCATTTTCTATAATTAACAGCATAAAGTGGAGTAAATATCTTAATTGTACGCCGGCTTGTAGCTAGCGTACATTTGATGTTTGGCAAATGGCGTCCCCATAGATGTGAAAAATGTATTAAGAGGCTTGTGCCTGCATATCTTTGCCAGTGTTAGTTTGGTCTTCCAGCTGCATCCGCGTCTTCATATATTTGATTCCCGTTTTGACTCCCTGCTTTTTGGACCCAACTTGCATTTGCCTGACCCTTCTGCACTGCATACTCTCCTGCCAACCAGGATAGTCTAACTTTGCCTTTGTGTTATTAATTTCCAGTATCTGTCTGTCTGTCTGTCTGTCCACATGTCCCACTTCCCTAGAGAGTGTAGGGACCATCGTCCAGTTGTCGCCCTGAGGCTTAGCCCAAGGGGGCAAGTAGGTAGGGACAGGAGTTGTGGGTTTCTCAATGACTTCCAGTATCCCGGACCCCAGTCCTGACAGTAACACTGGTCGAAAGGAAGTCAGATCCCTGCATCAGACCCGCAACCTTGAACCCCTCAATGGAGGCTGTGGCAGCCTTAGCTAACCAGGTCCAGGTTCTGACAAACCTGGATCAGGACCTAACTTCCCGCCTGCAGCATCAGGAACAGCGGGTGGCTACAGCTTCAGTGCAGCCCCCTCCAGTTCCTGGTACAGTATCGGAACCACGGGCTACGCTTCCAGATTTCTTTTCCGGGGAGAGAAGCCAGTTTTTTGCGTTCAGGGAAGGCTGCAAGCTCTACTTTGACCTCCGACCCCACTCCTCTGGCACAGAATACCAGAAAGTGGGTATCGTTATTAACCGCCTGAGGGGAGAACCCCAAAATTGGGCCTTCTCCTTACCTGCTGACTCTACCAACTGACAGTCTCTTGACGCCTTTTTCACTTCCTTAGGCTAACTATATGACGAACCTGACCATGCTGCCTTCGCAGTTTCTAAACTCCTAGCCATGAGCCAGGTTTGGAGGGTGGCTGAGGACTATTGTTCTCAATTCCAACAACACTGCATGGAATCCAGGTGGAACGATGCCGCATGGAAGGATTTATTTCTGTCCGGCCTGTTGGAGGGTCTCAAGGACCTATTGGTGGCGCACCCTGAGCCTAAGACCTTGGAGCAAGCCATGTTACTGGCTATTCAGGCCGGCCGACGCTTGAGGGCCAGACGTTCCACTCAGACCAGTCCTGTCCATATGTCCACTTCTTTGATTGTTCCGTCCTTATCACCTCCCACCACAGAACCCATGGAGCTGGGAACCATGACCCCTAAGCAGTGACGGGAATATCGTCTAAGGAGGAACTACTGTCTCTACTGTAGTGTGGTTACCCCAGAGTTACGGTTTACAGTAGGAGCCTTACATACTGAGTCCTGTACTTTTCTGGTGATGAGAGACTTGTCTGTGAACATAGTATTAGAGTTACCCTGGTTAAGGGAACACAACCCCATAGTTAACTGGGACACGTTGGAGCTGGTCAAGTGGGGTTCATGCTGTGCCAATCATGTGCGCCTAGTGGAGGTGGATATCTCCACCTGTGAGGGGATTGAGCTACCTAATTACCTCTCAGGGGTTCTCGGACGTCTTTTAGAAAAAGTTATCTGAAGCCTTGCCTCCTCATAGGGAATTGGACTGCAAGATTGAGTTGATTCCTGGGGCCAAGCTTCCTAAAGGCCGCATCTACAACATTCCGGTTCCGGAGAGAGAGTCCATGAAGGAGTATATCCAAGATAGTTTGACCAGGGGGCACATCCGACACTCAGAGTCCCAAGTGGGTGCGGGGTTTTTCTTTGTGGAGAAGAAGGACGGGGGTTTCAGACCCTGTATTCACTATAGGGAGCTAAATAAGATCACGGTCAGAAACCAATATGCTCTTCCGCTCATCCCCGAACTCCTTAACCAGGTTGCTGGGGCCCAGTGGTTCTCTAAGCTCGACTTAAGTGGAGCTTACAATCTCATTCGTATTCGGGAGAGGGATGAGTGGAAGACAGCATTTAATACGCGTCTTACTCACTTCGAGTACCCTGTCATGCCCTCTTGGTTGTGTAATGCGCCTGCCATTTTTCAAGGGTACATGAATTCCGTCTTTCAGGATATCATTGATGGGTTCGTTGTAGTGTACCTGGTCAATATTCAGAATTTTTCCTCCGACTGGGAGACACACCGTGAACATGTTCAAACTGTGCTGACTCGACTCAGGGCTAACAAGTTATTTGTGAAGATTGAAAAATGTGTTTTTGGTGTGCTGAAAATATCGTTTTTGTCATTACAACATGGGATATCCAGATGGATCCTGGAAAGGTGAAAGCCATCACGGAATGGGCCCAACCAGTCACTCTGAAGGCCCTGAAATGCTTCCTGGGGTTCGCTAATTACTATCATAAGTTCATTAAGAACTTCTTTGTGGTGGCTAAGCCTTTAATGGATCTCACCAGGAAGGGGGCGGATGTGAGTACCTGGTCCTCCGATGCGATAGCGGCCTTTGCTACCCTGAAGGCTGCCTTCTCTTCTGCGCCCATCCTTGTCCAACCAGACCTTTCCTGCCTGTTTGTGGTGGAAGTGGATGCCTGCGAGTTTGGAGTAGGGGCGGTACTTTCTCAAGGGCCGTCCACACTCACAAATCTAAGACCGTGTATTTTATCATAATAACATAAAGTTTGGACAATAAATGTCTACTGGAAATGTAAATTTACACAAATATTTTGTATGAAAACTTGCACAATATCAATAAAAAATATTGTTGGAAAAAAAAATCTTAGTGTGTTTATTTTTCTAGAAAGTTTTCCTCTACAGAACGGAACTACGATATAGGCAATCGGGAGTTACTTGATATTAAATGGGCATTTCAATAGTGGAGGCATTTTTTGGAAGGAGCACGTCATCAGATCACGGTACTCACAGACCATAAGAACCTTATCTATTTAGATTCAGCTAAGAGGTTGAATGCTCAACAAGCCCGTTGGGCTCTATTCTTTTCACGTTTTAACTTTCTGGTTACCTACTGACCCGGTTCAAAGAATGTTAAGGCTGATGCCTTATCTAGGAGCTTTGGTACTCCAGAACCTTCTGAGTCTGAGCCTGAGACTATTCTCTCCCCTGGGGTGGTTCTCGCCACTGTCTCCTCTGACCTCTCACCTCTGATTCAGGCTGCGCAGCAGTCTGCCCCTGATGCCCTTCTGGAAGGCAAACTGTTTGTTTCTTTACCATTGAGGTTGCAGGTGTTAGAGGAGACGCATGCCTCGGTCCTGGCTGGTCACCCCAGTATCCGGGGAACTCAGGAATTACTTTCCAGAAACTATTGGTGGCCTCATATGAGTAGGGACGTTTGGGCGTTTGTCACTGCTTTTCTGGTGTGCGCCTGGGGAAAGAGTGTCAGGAGACATCTAGAGATGAGCGAGCACACTCGTCCGAGCTTGATACTCGTTCGAGCATTAGGGTGTTCGAGATGCTCGTTACTCGAGGCGAGCACCACGCGGCACTCGACTCCATTACATTTCCTTCCCTGAGAAATTTGCGCCCATTTCTGGCCAATAGAAACACAGGGAAGCCATTACAACTTCCTCCTGTGATGTTCCAGCCCTATCCCACCACCCTGCAGTGAGTGGCTGGCGTGACCCCTGAGTATTTAAATCTGCCCCGCCCGCGGCTCGCCACAGACACACGCTAAGAGAGATCAGGGAATGTGCTGCTGATGCTTTTGCTGCTATAGGGACAGTGTTAGCATCTTCAAGAACCACAACGGCCCTTCTTAGGGCTACAGCTCACCTAGTGCATTACTGTTGTGGCTGCTGTGAATAGTTTTGCACAATTTTTTTTTTTATGTATATCGGGCAGGCTGTAGCATTCTCAGGCTGCAGTCTGTACTTGAGTATAGGGGCAGTATTGGTCAGGCAGGGACAGTGGTAGTCTACAAGTACCCCAACGGTTCTTCTTAGGGCAACCTGCGACCGTGTGCATTTAACTCCATGGTTGCTGGGAGTTGTAGTACCTCTGTATTGCACAGCCTAGCCTGCGTGCAGCCTTCATATAAACATTTTTCTGTCCACACTTTGCGTCACCTCAGTTCACTCTGCCTCTAAGTGTACGCCAAGAAACCACACATTTTCTACAACGCTCTGTTATACGTGTGCTGTCTCAGAAGTTCACGGTCTGCCCGACGCCCATAGATTGAAAGTGCAATACACACTGCCTAGCCATAGCCTGCATTGCAGAGTAAAATAAGGAGATTTTTTTTTTAATTCCTTTTTACGGCTAACGCTTACCCAGTGCATTTGCCTGCGTGGCCTGTGGGACCTCACGCCCATCCAAACTGCATAGTTCACAGCCTAGCCTGCGTGCAGCCTTCCTTATAATTTATCTCTGGCTTCATTTAGCGTTATATTACCGCTGGCAGCCACCAAGTGCGTGGCAATAATTCACAAACATTTTTACACCACTCTGTCTCTGCTCGATTCTTAATCCAGCATGCTGAGGGGTAGGGGCAGAGGACGTGGACGCGGTCGCGGTCGAGGACGCGGAGTCCCAAATGAGGGTGTGGGCAAAGGACGAGTTTCTGGTCCAGGTGAATCGCAGCCGGCTGCTGCGGGAGTAGGAGAGAGGACAGTTTCTGGGGTCCCCAGCTTCATATCGCAATTCTTGGGTCCACGTCGTAGACCTTTATTAAAAAATAAGCAGTGTGAGCAGGTCCTGTCGTGGATGGCAGAAAGTGCATCCAGCAATCTATCGACCACCGAGTCTTTTACGCCGTCCACTGCTGCAGCTCTGAATCCTCTGGCTGCTGCTCCTCCTTCCTCCCAGCCTCCTCACTCCATGAAAATGACACATTCTGAAGAGCAGGCAGACTGGGCAGCAATGGTTCCTCTCCCACCGGAGGAGTTTATCGTGACCGATGCCCAACCTTTGGAAAGTTCCCGGGGTCCGAGTGATGAGGCTGGGGACTTCCGGCAACTGTCTCAAGAGCTTTCAGTGGGTGAGGAGGACGATGACGATGAGACACAGTTGTCTATCAGTGAGGTAGTAGTGAGGACAGTAAGTCCCCGAGGGAGGAGCGCACAGAGGATTCGGTGGAAGGGCCGCTGGACGATGAGGTGACTGACCCCACCTGGTGTGATAAGCCAATTGAGGACAGGTCTTCAGAGAGGGAGGCAATTGCAGCCACAGGACAGGTTGGAAGAGGCAGTGGGGTACCCAGGGGTAGAGTCAGGGCAAGAGCGAATAATCCACCAGCTGTTTCCCAAAGCACCCCCTCGCGCCAAGCCACCGTGCAGAGGCCAAGGTGCTCTAAGGTGTGGCAGTTTTTCACTGAGACGGCGGACGACCGACGAACAGTGGTGTGCAACCTTTGTCGCACCAAGATCAGCCGGGGAGCCACCACCACCAGCCTCACCACCACCAGCATGCGCAGGCTTATGATGGCCAAGCACCCCACAAGGTGGGACGAAGCCTGTTCACCGCCTCCAGCTTGCGCCACAGCCTCTTCCCCTGGGCCCCAACCTGCCACTGAGATCCAACCCCCCTCTCAGGACACAGCCTCACCTCCGCTGTCCTCGGCCCCATCCAGCAATGTCTCTCAACGCAGCGTCCAGCTGTCGCTAAGAGAATGGTTGGAGCGAAAGCGCAAATACGCCGCCACGCACCCGCACGCTCAAGCTTTAAATGTCCACATACCCAAATTGATCAGCCTGGAGATGTTCCCCTACAGGCTGGTGGAAACTGAGGCGTTCAAAAACATGATGGCAGCGGCAGCCCTGCGCTACTCTGTCCCCAGTCGCCACTATTTTTCACGGTGTGCCGTCCCAACCATGCACGACCACGTCTCACGCAACATCGTACGTGCCCTCACCTACTTGGTTACTGCCAAGGTCCACTTAACAACAGACACGTGGACAAGCACAGGCGGGCAGGGCCACTATATCTCCCTGACGGCACATTGGGTGAATTTAGTGGAGGCTGGGACCGAGTCAGAGACTGGGACTACTCATGTACTACACACCCCCAGAATTGCGGGCCCCAGATTGGTGCTGGTATCTGCGGCGGTGTATGCCACCTCCACTAAACCTTCCTCCTCCTCCTCCAACGCAACCTCTACCTCGCAATCAAGACTTGTCACCAGCAGCACGTCGCCAGCAGTCGGTGTCGCGCGGCAGCACAGCGGTGAGCAAGCGTCAGCAGGCCATGCTGAAACTACTCAGCTTAGGAGAGAAGAGGCACACGGCCCACGAACTGTTGCACGGTCTGACAGAGCAGACCGACCGCTGGCTTTCGCCACTGAGCCTCCAACCGGGCATGGTCGTGTGTGACAACGACCGTAACCTGGTGGCGGCTCTGCAGCTCGGCAGCCCCAGGCACTTCCCATGCCTGGCCCACGTCTTTAATTTGGTGGTTCAACAGTTTCTGAAAGGCTACCCACACTTGTCAGACCTCCTCGGCAAGGTACTCCGGGTCAGCGCACATTTCCGCAAGTCCAACACGGATGCTGCCACCCTGCAACATCGGTTTAATCTGCCAGTGCACCGACTGCTTTGCGACGTGCCCACACGGTGGAACTCTACGCTTCACATGTTGTCCCGGCTATATGAGCAGCGTAGAGCTATAGTGGAATACCAACTCCCACATGGGCGGCGTAGTGGGAGTCAGCCTCCTCAATTCTTTACAGAGGAGTGGGCCTGGATGGCAGATATCTGCCAGGTCCTTGGAAACTTTGAGGAGTCCACCCTGATGCTGAGCGGCGATGCTGCAATCATTAGCATCACCATTCCCCTGCTATGCCTGTTGAGAAGTTCCCTGCAAAGCATAAAGGCTGATGCTTTGCGGGCGGAAACGGAGGCGGGGGAAGACAGTATGTCGCTGGATAGTCAGAGCACCCTCATGTCTATATCTCAGCGCGTGGAGGAGGAGGGGGGGAGGAGCCTGAGGAGGAAGAGACAGCTGGGCCGACTGCAGAGGGTGCCCATGCTGCTTGCCTCTCATCCATTCAGCGTGTATGGCCTGAGGAGAAGGAGGAGGAGGATACTCAAAGTGATCTTCCTAGTGAAGACAGCCATATGTTGCGTACAGGTACCCTGGCACACATGGCTGACTTTGTGTTTATGCGTTAGACGCATTCTGGCCACTACGGATTACTGGGTGTACACACTGCTTGACCCACGGTATAAAGAGAACCTTTCCACTCTCATTCCCGAAGAGGAAAGGGGTTTGAGAGTGATGCAATACCACAGGGCCCTGGTGGACAAACTGATGGTAAACTTCCCATCTGACAGCGCTAGTGGCAGAAGGCACAGTTCCGAGGGCCAAGAAGAAGGGGAGGCGCGGAGATCAGGCAGCATGTTCAGCGCAGGCAGGGGAACAAGGCCTTTGCCAGCTTTATGGCTCCCCAGCAAGACTGTCTCACACCTCCCCAGTCCAGGCTGAGTCGGAGGGAGCACTGTAAGAAGATGCTGAGGGAGTACGCAGCCGATCGTACCACCGTCCTCCGTGATGCCTCTGCTCCGTACAACTACTGGGTGTCAAAGCTGGACACGTGGCCCGAACTCGCGCTGTATGCCCTGGAGGTGTTGGCTTGCCCTGCGGCTAGCGTCTTGTCAGAGAGGGTGTTTAGTGCAGCTGGGGGAATCATCATGGACAAGCGTACCCGCCTGTCAACTGACAGCGCCGACAGGCTTACACTCATAAAGATGAACAAAGCCTGGATTTCCCCAGACTTCTGTTCACCACCAGCGGACAGCAGCGGTACCTGAAGAGCTTTGTCAATCTGTGTATGATATTCGTCCTCCTCCTCCGGCTCCTCCTCCTGAAATGTCTCGTAATCACCGTGAATGGGCAATTTTTCTGTGGGCCAAAAGGCTCATATAACTTTTCTAAATAATATTTAACTGTTTCAATTCTCATTAAAGCATTGAAACTTCCACCTGAACCAATTGTCTTTTAGACTGGGCTGCCTCCAGGTCTAGTTAAAAATTAAGCCACAGTACGCTAAGCGATTAATGGGTTTCACCTGCCCTCTGGGTTGGGCATGGGCAATTTTTCTGGGGTACATTTGTACTGTTGGTACACCAATTTTTCGGGCCCTCGCCGCCAATGTAATCCAAGTAATTTTTATGGGCTTCGCCTGCACTCATGGTACACCACTGTGTCTGGGGTTGGCCTACACTTTTGCTACAGAAATGTAACTCTGTTCTGCCTACCTATACTTCTGCCACAGTAATGCTACAGGGGTCTGACTATACTTCAGCAACAGAAATGTTACTTCGGTCTGCCGATACTTCTGCTCCTGAAATGTTACCTTGGTTGGTGTATACTGTTACTACTGTAATTTTATTAATACTGGGCTCTGCCCATAATGCTTCAACGGAAATGTTACTGGGGCAGGTCTATACTGCTATAACAGAAATGTAACTAATAGTGGGCTCTGCCCATACTGATTCTACATTAATGTTACTGGGGTCTGACTATACTGCTACTACTGAAATGTTACAAATACTTTGGTCTCCCTACACTGCTGCCAGGGAAATGTTTATCTGCTGCTTTGCCCATACTGCTTCTACGTTACTGTTACTGGGGTCTGACTATACTGCTACTACTGAAATGTTACAAATACTTTGCTCTCCCTACACTGCTGCCAGGGAAATGTTTATCTGCTGCTTTGCCCATACTGCTTCTATGTTACTGTTACTGGGGTCTGTCTGCACTGCTGGAACTGAAATGTGACTGGGGCATGTCGCAACTGATACTACTGAAATGTTACTGGGGTCTGTCAGTACTGCTGGAACTGAAATGTTACTGGGGTCTGTCTAGACTTATACTACTGAACTGTTACTGGGGTATGTCTATACAGATACTACTGAAATGTTACTGGGGTCTGTGTATACTGCTGCAAATGAAATGTTAGTGGGGTCTGTTGTCACTGCTGCCAATGAAATGTTACAGGGGTTTGTGCATACTCTTACCGCTGAAATGTTACTAATTCTCGGCTCTGCCTATACTGCTGCTACTGCAATGTTACAGGGTAGTAGAATAGGAGGCTTTCCAAAGACATGATGGTGGCGAGGCCATGCTGCTAGGTTGCCCAGGCGCAACAACTTTTCAGCGACGCGGTCACTGGGAAGGTGCATATAACCACGGACACGGGGACAGGACACATACTGCCTCAAAAACTTCCCCGTCCTCCTCCTCCAACAATGAAAACATTCTTGGCAAATGCTTTCGCAGTGGTCCGTCTGGCAGCAGTCCAAGAATTTCACCTTAAACGACACAATAAGAAAGCCCCCCACCACGGCCATCTTAATCCTGGCCACATTCCGAAAACCAATGGAATAAAACCGCGCTAATAGGTCCACAGTCGCGACCACTATCCAACCAATGCGGTTACTGGTAAGGTGCATATAACTGCGGACATGGGGATAGGACACGTACTGCCTCAAAAACATCCCCGTTCTCCTCCTCCAACAATGAAAACATTCTTGGCCGAAGCCCACCTGTATTTAATCTGACGTTAGCTCTGCTGTCCAGGGCACTGCAATGGGATTTATTTATGTACCGCCGGTGGGTTCCAAGGAGCCACCCATGCTGTTGGTCCACACGGACTTCACATTATTGAGTTGTACCTGCCTGTGTCTATGTATTAAAAACCCCGGTCAGACTGGGGCATGCAGTGTGGGCCGAAGCCCACCTGCATTTATTGTGACGTTACCTCAGCTGTGCTGGGCAATGCAATGGGATTTGTTTATGTACCGCTGGTGGCTTCCTGGGACCCACCCATGCTGTCGGACCACACAGAGTTGTAACTGCATGTGTCTACTTATAAAGAACCCCAGTCTGACTGGGGCATGCAGTGTGGGCCGAAGCCCACCTGCATTTAATCTGACGTTACCTCAGCTGTGCTGGGCAATGCAATGGGATTTATTTATGTACCGCCGGTGGCTTCCTGGGACGCACCCATGCTGTCGGTCGACACGGACTTCCCATTAGGCAGTTGTACCTGCCTGTGTATACTTATAAAAAAACCCAGTCTGACTGGGGCATGCAGTGTGGGCCGAAGTCCACCTGTATTTAATCTGACGTTAGCTCTACTATCCGGGGTACTGCATTGGGACAAACTACAGGAGTAATACAACGCTAATGAGACGTGCACAGCTACGATAGCATTGGAGTCTGCTGTAGGCCCGCGATTCCTGAGGGTTTGTGCAGAGGCCTATGTCCTGTGTGCAGTGAAAGTCCGCTTCCTGCCTAGGATTGCTGAATCTGTGGGCCGAGGCCTATGCCATGGGCGCGGTGCAAGTCTGCCATGTTTGGCCGCTCAGATCAATTTTTTGTTCATGTCTTGGGTTTCCAAGACCCACCTATGCTGTTGGTGCAAACTTAGTTCCCATCGCGGTGTTTGACCTGTCTGGCACAAAGACACTGACTGACTTGGGTAGGGGGCAGAGCGCAGACGGCTTTCCCCTTGCAGTGTGGATTGAGCTATGCGACACCTTGACAGAATGAATACTGTGTGGCACATGGATTCCCCATTGCTATGCCCACGTTTGCAGCTCCTGACGGAGGTGGCACAGGATTGGATTTCTCATTTCTTCTGTACAGCATTGTGGGCTATCGCCCCGCCCCTTTTAAAGAGGGTCGCTGCCTGGCCCTTCCAACCCTCTGCAGTGTGTGCCTCCGGTTCCTCCTCATGGCAGGCGCACTTATAAATAGACATGAGGGTGGTGTGGCTATGGGGCCAGCGTGTGGCATGATGGCAGCTGAAGGCTGCGCAGGGACACTTTGGTGTGCACTGTGGACACTGGGTCGTGCGGGGGGGGGGGGGGGGTTGGGCAGCATGTAACCCAGAAGAAGAGGCAGGGGTGTGTCCCGCAGGCAGTGCTTGTGCTTAGTTGGAGGTAGTGTGGTGCTTAGCTAAGGTGTGGCTTACTAATGAGGGTTTGTCCGAAGTAAAAATTGTTAGGGTGGGGGGGGCCCACTCTTGCCGCTATTGTGGCTTAATAGTGGGATCTGGGAACCTGAAATGCGGCCCAGCATGTTGCCCCTCGCCTGCCCTATCCGTTTCTCTGCCGTTTCCATCACTTTCTTGGGTTTTGTAGATTTTGACAAATGAAAACCTTAGAGACCATCGGCGATATACAAAAATGCTCTGGTCGCCCATTGACTTCAATGGGGTTCGTTACTCGAAACGAACCCTCGAGCATTGCGGAAAGTTCGACTCGGGCAACAAGCACCCGAGCATTTTGGTGCTCGCTCATCTCTAGAGACATCCTAAGGGCCCTCTTCTTCCCTTGTCCATTCCGTCCAGGCCCTGGTCACATCTGTCCATGGACTTCATAGCTGTCGCAGGGGAATACGGTAATTTGGGTCATCGTTGATCAGTTTTTTAAGATGGCACATTTCGTTCCTCTGGGCAAGCTACCTAACACTAGATTATTATCTGAGATGTTTATCAAAGAAGTGGTGCGGTTGCATGGGATTCCTGAGGATGTGGTCTCTGAAAGAGGAGTACAGTTTGTCGCACGCTTCTGGCAAACTTTCTGCAGGAACTTGAATATTGATTTATCCTTTTCGTCGGCTTTTCATCCCGAGTCAAACGGGCAAACTGAGAGGATGAATCAAGAATTAATTCAGTACCTACGACTGTTTGCTTCAGATAATCAATATCAGTGAGTTAACTTCTCCCCGAATTTGCCATAAACAATCATGTAAATTCGTCTTCTCAGGTCTCGCCGTTCTTTTGTAATTATGGTTTCCATCCTCGATTTTCTTTCTCTGCTCCCCCAGTTTCTAACACGCCGTCTGCGGATCCTGCTATCGATGAACTGTGCACAGTTTGGGCGCAGGTTCGTAAGAACCTTCAAGGTTCCCAGGGAAGACTTCTTGGTCAGGTTAATAAAAGACGCACGATCTCTGCACCCTTCATGGTTGGGAAACAGGTGTTACTTGCCTCAAAAAATTTGAAACTTACAGTCCCATCCTTAAATCTGGCTCCCCGGTTGGTCCGTTCACCATCTCTCAGGTGGTGAATCCTGTAGCGTACAGACTGTCTCTTCCGCAGTCATGGAA
The DNA here is from genome assembly GCF_035609145.1 of Eleutherodactylus coqui. Classification (NCBI taxonomy): domain Eukaryota; kingdom Metazoa; phylum Chordata; class Amphibia; order Anura; family Eleutherodactylidae; genus Eleutherodactylus; species Eleutherodactylus coqui. Next base: position 68,790,087 of record NC_089838.1, on the reverse strand, counting down.
AATTCATGATGTCTTCCACAAGGGGCTGCTAAAGAAATATGTAACCCCAGTTCTGCCCGCCCAGAGCCTGCCCTCTCCTACACTTGCACAGGGGGAACTGGAGTACGAGGTAGAATGCTTGATGGATGCTCGGCGTGTTAGAGGCATTCTACAATACCTGGTACACTGGAGGGGTTTGGGCCCTGAGGACTGTACATGGGTTCCCGCCCAGAACGTGCATGCACCACAGTTGGTGTGGGAGGGCATAAGTGAACAGGCTTTAACCCTTTGCAATCCAATTTTGGATTCAGAGTTTCATAGGGGGCTTTCTCTTTCTGCCATTATACAATGGAGCCATCTGCTGGCTAGAGCCAGTACTGCACTATGTGACATACCAGAGAGGCTCCCGACAGCAGAGCGGCCAGTAATTTACAGTAAGAATAACCTGCCAGACATCTTTCGACATCAGAGCTGCACAGGCTTCAATTAGAATGTAGGAAGATGTCAGGCAGTGGATTGGAAAAGAATAAAGTTTGTTGAGTACATCAATTCTAACTCCATAAACTTACATTTTAGTGCTCCCTATGTTAAATTACTATGTCAGGTTGTTTAGTTACAACTAAAGTACAGGTCTGTCTTCTTTAGTCTCTGGCAACTAATTCTATTCTTATGTCCTCTTCATGTCTTGCACTTTTGGTAATATTAAGTAATAGTAAGTATAGCATTAGTTGCCAAAGGTTTTAAATAGGAGATACCTGTACTTTATTTGTTACTAAACAACCTGACAAAGTAATTTAATATAGGGGTCAGTAAACCGTGAGTTCATGGAATTAGAATTGATGCATGCAAAAGGAAGTCGCCTATATAATAACCATACCACTAGATGTGGGGGACATAAGGACGAGGCTCAATAAAAAACATTCCTGTAGGTGAGCTTATTAGAAGTAAGCGCAGTTGTTCTGAGGACACCAGGAATCAACTGGAAGCTAAAGGGTGTGCATAAATTTGAGTCGTATAGGTTATCCTGAGTGGTCTTTGACCACGGCCAGACACATAGTAGATAGTATACAAAGGGCAGATTTATTGAACCATAAATAAATGTGTTGCAACAAGTTCCTACATTCTCCACAAAGTTTAGCTTAGAATTCAAACAGTTTGTTAGTATCATTAAGAAATGTTCACCTCTTTTGTGTGAAGACCCTCAGATATATAGTATTCTGCATAATAATATCAGGTATGTACTAAATACACACCAACCCCTGGTTGTATACATTCTCCTAGTCTCCTTTTGTCTAGAGCAGTGTAGATGGTTGTCAACAAGTGTTTGTTTTTAACTTGTGGACACCGTATCTGTAAAGCTTGTGGATTTGCTTGTAAGTCCAGTGTCTTCAAGTCCAATATAGAGTATAAAATATCCTCTTATACTAACTGTAATCCCATAAATGAATCCAGACAAAAGAAAAGCAGATGGCACTCACCAATGGATGAGCAACTTCTGACCGCAGCTCCGTGTGATAAACGATGCTGCTCAGCCACAGTAATAGGGTTTTTCAAGTATCCCCATTGTAGAATGAATAGGCGGCCCTCACCGAGGTAAAGTCTGTAGCAGTTCTTTACCTCCTATCCTGGTTCAAAGAAGTATAGCAATGCAGTTGAGGAGACGGTACACGCGGACCACAGCTGTTTCACGTCAGATGACGCTTCTACTATCTGTCACACCTAGAAGGTTAGAGAAAGCGTCATCTGACGTGAAACAGCTGTCCTCGATTGTATTCTCTACTTTTTTGAACCAGGATACGAGCTAAAGAGCTGCTATAGATTTAACTTTAGTTGGCAATTACATAAATAATATTTTCTAACTACTTCTTCTCAACTCAAAGTTCGAATCCGGCACCACCTATCTGTTGTTCACAATACTGCAACTATTAATGTCTCTGCTGCTGCCAAAGTTTTAGCATTTGTGCACGGTGGTAATATGTCATCTTTAACTTTTTAAGTATTGAAAAGGTCCATTAACCTCAACGGGGAAGGGATTCAAAATGACTACTTTGGAGCTGTGAGGCGAAGTGGATTTATTTTGCCGCAAAGCCGTTTCTCCCCTGATTTGAACATATGTCAGGATACGTCTTTACATATTTATTGCCTGTTGCCCACACGGCTGTTTGCTAATGTCTTTATAATTATGCCACATTAATTTTGTTATTCTTCAGGCTTTGTTGTTTTGTCGTTTCTTATTACATAGTTTTATATATATATAAAGACGAAAGCCCTCACTGACTCACTGACTCACTCACTGACTGACTGACTGACTGACTGACTCACTGACTGACTGACTGACTCACTGACTGACTGACTCACTGACTCACTGACTGACTGACTCACTGACTGACTGACTCACTGACTGACTGACTCACTGACTCACTGACTGACTGACTGACTCACTGACTGACTGACTCACTGACTCACTGACTGACTGACTGACTCGCCAAAAGTTCTCCAACTTCCCGATATCGTAGAAACATGAATTTTGGCACGAGCATAGATTATCTCCAAAATAGGAAAAGTAATTGGGTCCCAACTCGATTATTCAATTCTAGCGCAAAAGAATTGGCGTCGAAATTTTACGTACATAATCTAAATCTGTCACTTCCCAATGCCTTAGAAACTTAAAATTTGGCACGGGCATTGAAAATGTCATAAATAGGAAAAGTTCATAGGTCCCAACTCGATTCTTCAATTCTATGCGCAAAAGAATTGGCGTCAAAATTTTACGTGCGGAATGTAATTTTTTCACTTTCCGGTGTCATAGAAACGGGAAATTTGGCACGAGCATTGATTATGACATAAATAGGAAAAGCTAATGGGTCCCAACTCCATTATTCAATTCTATGCGCAAAAGAATTAGCGTCCAAATTTTACATACGGAATCTAATTTTCTCACTTTCCGGTGTCATAGAAACAGGAAATTTGGCACGAGCATTGATTATGTCATACATAGGAAAAGCTAATGGGTCCCAACTTGATTATTCAATTCTATGCGCAAAAGAATTGGCGTCAAAATTTTACGTGCGGAATGTAATTTTTTCACTTTCTGGTGTCATAGAAACGTGAAATTTGGCACAAGCATTGATTATGTCATAAATAGGAAACGCTAATGGGTCCCAACTCCATTATTCAATTCTATGCGCAAAAGAATTAGCGTCCAAATTTTACATACGGAATCTAATTTTCTCACTTTCCGGTGTCATAGAAACAGGAAATTTGGCACGAGCATTGATTATGTCATACATAGGAAAAGCTAATGGGTCCCAACTCCATTATTCAATTCTAGCGCAAAAGAATTGGTGTCAAAATTTTACGTGCGGAATGTAACTTTTTCACTTTCCGGTGTCATAGAAACGGGAAATTTGGCACGAGCATTGATTATGTCATAAATAGGAAAAGCTAATGGGTCCCAACTCGATTATTCAATTCTAAGCGCAAAAGAATTAGCGTCCAAATTTTACGTATGGAATCTAATTCTCTCACTTCCTGTTGTTATTTTATATAAAGGAAACGTCGCATGGTTACCTCCACGTGGTGTTTCCTGGGTAACACAGAGAACTATGCAAAATGGTGAACATATTTTTTTCCTCAGTATCTCTAAAGTAACCACAACTTCATAAGATTTTCCGTGTGAACACCAGATAAACACCAGTACCAAATTAACTCGGGCGAAGCCGGGTATATCAGCTAGTATATATATATGTAAGCTAGGTGAGGCATATCTGTGTACTGTGATAAAGGATGTCTTCCGTAATGCGTAGCTGCACACTTTTTTCCACTCTTTTTTCTGACCTTGATTTATTGTATTTTCTAACAGTCCTGAAGTTTTATTGCTCTGTAACACGGTGCTGAGTTTGCTTTCTTCAAGTTCTTATATGGATACAGCTCTGTTATGGATTTTCAGCGCAGTTTCCGCACAGCAAATTCTGCAAGAAGATACAGCACATTTTTCCAAAACCTTATCCATGTCTAGTAGAAATAGTCTTTTCAGTCCAAAGCACGCACATAGCCTTGCAGAATTAGGCTGCGGTTAGACAAGAGTATTTTTTTGCGTACAAAACAAAGTGCGTCTATTAGAACCATTGGTTCCCTATGAAGTGTTCACATGTCTATTTTTAAGAGGCGCAAAATACTCGCACCTGCAAAAGATAGGACATGCGAGTGCCAATGCACCCGTTCACGCGCATTTTACACATCCCTGGAGGGCATTTTTTTTGCGCACATAGGCGCACAAAAAAACACGACCGCGGCCTTCTTATTGTGATTTTCCTGTGTGGATTTCACTCTTTGCAAAGTGTAATGCAGTTGGATTTGTGGCAGAATCTGTGCGGATGGGACCCTCGCTGCTCAGAAAGTTTGTCTTCCTTAATTATTAAAAATGGTTTTGGTCAAAACACATAAAAGTGTAAAAAGGTAGCTCAGTGGTGACATCTAGTGGCCTTAAAATATTTTTAGCTCAAAATGTTCTTCTAAATATGAAACATGAGAAGTGTGAGAAGATATTGGTATTTGGCTAGAATCACACATGCAGTTTTTGAGTCAAACTCCTTAAAGGGGTTATGTAAGCTTACAAAAAAAGAAACAGCAGCCCATAGTATAAAATAACAAAAAAAGGATGCGCATCTCTCTTCTCCCTCAAGGAAAGCATGTATCGCCTCCCGCGACAATCCGACTGCTGACATTGGGAGTCATGTGTCCACTGCAGCCAATCAAAGATGTCAATGTTAGCAATCGGAACTCATGGTTTCCAGAGTGTGAGCGCTGATGCCAGGAGAATGGGTGGTGACTATAGGAACTTACACTAATTAGACATGTCAGTTGAAAGCCGCAGTGTCCTGGCATCGCGGCTTTCAACTGATATGTCTAATTAATGTATATATCCTATTTATATATATATATATATATATATCCTGTATTGTGGATGTGTTATTATGCTTCACAAAGGCCTGTTGGAGGGCCGAAACGCGTTGCTGCATTCCTGCTATTTGATCCGCTGTGATCTGATTAAATACTTAAAGGGGTTGTCCTGCGCCGAAACGGGTTTTTTTTTTTTCAATAGCCCCCCCGTTTGGCGCGAGACAAACCCGATGCAGGGGTTAAAAAAAAAAAACGGATAGTGCTTACCTGAATCCCCGCGCTCCGGTGACTTCTTACTTACCTTGCGAAGATGGCCGCCGGGATCTTCACCCTCGGTGGACCGCAGGTCTTCTGTGCGGTCCATTGCCGATTCCAGCCTCCTGATTGGCTGGAATCGGCACGTGACGGGGCGGAGCTACGAGAAGCCGCTCTCCGGCACGAGCGGCCCCATTCAGAAAAGAAGAAGACTGGACTGCGCAAGCGCGTCTAATCGGGCGATTAGACGCTGAAAATTAGACGGCACCATGGAGACGGGGACGCCAGCAACGGAACAGGTAAGTGAATAACTTCTGTATGGCTCATAATTAATGCACAATGTACATTACAAAGTGCATTAATATGGCCATACAGAAGTGTATACCCCAACTTTGTTTCGCGGGACAACCCCTTTAATCAATACCTTGGGGCTCAAAAGACATTTTCTTCTTGATTCTAATATGCTGTAGGGGGAACTCATGGAGAGTTCCCCCCCTAAATCAGTAAGTGTCACCATCCTTAAACATTCTTCACATATTATATGTGAACTATTCCAGATGACCTAATGAGCATAAGCCATCCCTATATTTCTCCTGGCTTGCTACATAAGTTCTCGGGTATTTGGGCCGTTTGCTCTCCACTCCTGTGGATATAAGGACATCTGGAACATCAGCTGCACCAAGACTGTGCTGTATTCATGTATGGTCAAGTTTGCTTGGCAATAGACTCTAAGGTGAGCCATTTGCTCTCATTAATATCACCAGATCAATTTCTGTTTGTTCATTTGGTATTTGGAGCGCCGTCCCTAAATTTTTCTTGTTGATCTTAGCTGGATATGTCCTGATTTGTGTGGTGTGAGATGACCATTTTGTCAAAACATGATTTTGCAATACTCTGTCAGAAAATATCTATTCCCGCATGTGTCTACTGTGGCCACCTAGTGGCTGTGGTGTGAGTTGCAGTCGGCCAAGGGTTTTGCTAGCATGCCACAATATTGTAAAATTCCTTGAAGATATTGCAGACATTTAGAGACTTTTATTCCTCCTTATGCACCTCCTCCACTCATTACACTTGCCACAGACATACTTCAGCACGATTAGCATGCCATCTCTCACGTAGAAACAGCGGGAATTTCATGGTGACCTAATCACTGCAGAAGAAGTATTTACTGCACTGACTTCTTTTCAGGATCACTAATCTTCAGCTGAACTCCATGCAAGACCTATAGTAAAAGCATGGTGCCCCAGCTCTTGGAGTTATATCAAGAAGTGTCATCAGCCTTCTTGTATGCCAGAGGTTAGGATGGTTGATATGCTACACTAGGGAAGAATCCTACACTATTTGTCCTGTAGCACCCCAACTCCCTTCTGAAAGTAGACATGAAGATTTTAGGTAAGATCCTTACTGTAACAACACCTTGAGGTATTAGTTTTGGTGAATGACTGCTCTTTTCAAGTTTCCTCTCGAGAACAGAGTACCAATCATGAATGTCCATTCCTTGATGCCAAAGTCATTACAGAACTTCTTGGGTGTTCGCCAGATATAGTGGGTTGGAAGATGTGTATATCGGTTTGTATCAGACTGTATCCGTTCTATTATTCTAACCCTATTCTAGAAAGAAAGATGCCACATTTCACAAGATTTAGGTAACAGATGTAAGGGGGTAATGCGGCCTCTATAAATTGGAACATACATGGCTTGTTATTTTTCACCTTGTGTATAGTAGCAAGTTTGCATGTCTTCCATGATCCCTGTGTTTCCCCTCTCTGGTGCTGAGTGGTTGTGGTCAGTGTGTCCAGTCTGGTGTATACCTCCATCCTGTCTTGTGTCTTGTCTGCATGGATATCATTGATGTCAGTGGTGGCTGCAAGTGAGCACTTAGTGCTTAGCAATGTAAGAGCAGATAGAGAACCTCTCTCCCCTCCAACTCACATTGTCTCTGTTGCTTTGCAAGGGTGCACACTGAGCCACGCTCGAAGCACGCAGGAGCAATTGTCGACATACCACAGGTGTGGAATGGGAGGATTAAAATGAAGGGTATAGATCGTGGCTCCCACCTTTAGTAATGTTAAAGGGGTTGTCTCACGCCGAAACGTTTTTGTTTTTTTATTCAATAGGCCCCCCGTTCGGCGCAAGACAAACCCAAGGGATGGGTTAAAAAAAAAAGTTTATTACTTACCCGAATCCCCGCGCTGCGGCGACTTCTTTCTTCCTTTACCAAGATGGCCGCCGGGATCTTCACCCACGATGCACCGCGGGTCTTCTCCCATGGTGCACCGTGGGCTCTGTGCGGTCCATTGCCGATTCCAGCCTCCTGATTGGCTGGAATCGGCACACGTGACGGGGCGGAGCTACGAGGACCAGCTCTCCGGCACGAGCGGCCCCATTCACCAGGGAGAAGACTGGACTGCGCAAGCGCGTCTAAAAACGCCAATAGACAGCGAATTTAGACGGATCCATGGCGACGGGGACGCTAGCAACGGAGCAGGTAAGTGAATAACTTCTGTATGGCTCATATTTAATGCACGATGTATATTACAAAGTGCATTAATATGGCCATACAGAAGTGTATAACCCCACTTGATTTCACGAGACAACCCCTTTAAATGTGTCCCCCTTATGTAAGAGAAGTTTAGTAGTTGTATAACTTTAGTGGAAGTGGAGCAAAGCACAATCAAACGTTGATGAGAACTGTGATTCTGGTTAAAGGGTTATTCCCATCTCGGGTTTTCATAGCTGTGATGGGAAACCACTGCCATGGCTACTGGCCACCTCGCTGGAGCCTATGGAAAAAGCCAAGCATTTAGCGCAGTGCTGTTTCCATACCTCTCATTCACTTCAAAGAATGCCATAGAAACAGCACTGCCACTGCGCTACGCTTTTGGCTAGGCAAGCGGTCAGCTTTAGGCTTTTCCCAGCTCAGCTTTTCATACCCCTTTACTTTCTGCTCACTGATCCTTCTCTCTAGAGGAAATCTAGTAAATTAGAAGAGGGGAGGTGGGACAGGGTCGTCTCAATTACCCTTACTTTTGGTGACCTTTGAAAACAATGGGCATGGCTTTCTAATGGAACGCCAAAAGATAGATCGTGCTGTGATTTTTTTTTCTCTTGCAAGGAAAAAATTGCTTGTGTAAATGAATCCATTCAATAGAATGGATTCCATATCCGTGTGATTTTCATGCTCATCACACAAAACCTGCCTGAGAATATTGTTTGTGTGAATAAGCCCTTACTGTAGGGTATGACATGGAGACGGTAGCCCAAGAGTTTAACCATCAGTCTACAATGGGTTTCCATTTCTGAAGACTAACACAGATGATGCAGTTGCAGGAAAACAGAAGAACTTTATTTTCTTCACCACGGTGGCTCCGACGCTTAATGGTTGCAGATATTACTAAAGGCACAGTGATTACAGGATCAGACTGGAAGGCAGAAACTATTATTTTCTAATGGGCCACAGTATGACTCTGAAGTATAGAAGCTCTGGACTCTCCACTCTTCTGTTTCTCTGTGGCCCTTGTGTAACAGCACAGTCCTCGATGGTTCATTGATAAAGCGACATTCAGAATCTCAGACTCCTCCCACTAGGTATCCCTTATGTGTTCATCTCCTGTCAAGCTTTATCACAAACACTACAATGGCATCTGCCACAAGCACTAAGGGCGGTTTCACATGGTCGTATGCGCAACTACCCTCGCCACTACTGAACATAAATGTGCAAGAATTTTTTTTTTCTACATGGCTGTTCAAACTCCGCGTGAAAGTGCGGGATTAAAAAAAAAAAAGGTGGCAAGATAGGTCCTGCCCTATCTTTCCTGCGAGTAGTATTAGGGCTCGGTCACACGAGCGGAGATCCGAGCGTTCCTCCACGCAGAAAAAAAACCGCACCAAAGGTGCGAACAAAAATCGGCACCTACCAAAAATAAAACATACAGGTGGCAATGGACGCAGTCATGCGGATTTTTCCCGCACCCGGTGCGTTTTTCTTTCCGCGTGGAAAAACGCATGGATCTCCGCTTGTGTGACCGAGCCCTTACCATTAATTGTACAGGCAAGAATGCCGACAGTGAAATCAATGGTTTCATTTTATCCCGTGATTATCACGGCTGCATAGCAGGACAAAAACACGCACATGTGTGTAAGCCCTAAGGGCAAAAACACGTGGGCATATGCACAACTATGCTCGCCACTACGGAGCTTAGCTGTGCATGAATCTATTTTTCTGGGAGGGACATTACCATTCTGCACAAAGTTTAAATAAAACAGTGGGAACATAGGAACATCCTGCCCTAACTTTTCTCACCCGTTCTATTAATGAGCGAGAATACCTCTAATGAAAACAAAACCATTTAAATCAGTGGTTTGGTTTTGTCCCGTTATGTGGCCGTGATTATCACAGCTGCATAATTGGACTCAATCACGCCCATCTGGAGAAGCCCTCAGGCTGACGGCAGTATGCTAATTGCTCCCAAGAATCTCAGGAGCAACTCACATCGAACGGCACCCATCCGCATGCTGCCCAATCTGGGGGCACAGTGCACATTAAATTTCCAATTCATGCCCATGAACTCAACAAGAATGGGACATACAACAATTGTTTTCACAATTGGTTCATATGCAAAAGTGCTTGTGTGTGTATAGCCTCAAAGGCTCTTATGGGTTAGTGTGCTCTCCATTAACTATACCATGCTTCAGACGGTCGCGATTTTTTAACATGGCTAATTTAGCCGCATATATGCAGTCGTCTGAATAAGGCCTAAGGGTAAGAGCTTTTGGTGCAAAAATACGCTGAAAAATAGAATATGATGGAATGGAAGAAAATGGAAGCCTTTCCATTTTTATTTTTTTTTTGAAACCCCATTGAAATCAATAGGGACAGAAATGGATCATTTTTTCAGTTTTATTTCAGTACTCCGCCTCCTAAATTGTAAATTTGGAGCAGGAAGATGGAAAATTGAAACTAAGCCCTAACACAAGTGTGTAAGCAGCCTACGTGCGGAACCACACGAGAGTAAGTGCAAAAATACACACGACAGTATGACTTTTTGCGCAGTGAAGGTCGCGCTATCGCATGTGTATTTCCGCATTTTACTGTATTCTTTGAGCTGCCATTAGTATAGAAGCTCTAAAGACTTATTTATTTGGACAGGTATGTGATATATATGTATTTTCCATCTAGATGTACTATGCATACCGCAATGAGTCATATAATATCTGCAGGATATGCTGCATGACATCCACATTCAGATACAAAGTGTTGGTAGTTTTAGCAGCAGAGGGCAGCAAAGCTTAAATATCAGCGGCTTCATATCTAAAATTGGCACAGTTGATATTGCTGAAGGAGAAGGACAGTTCTTTAGGGATTTTATGTAGAAATGTAAATGGGTTGGAAGCTGGAAGCTAAAATAGAGCTCTGCTAGAGGTAAAACAGGTACAAATCAAAGTAATGTAGCTTGATAAATCCTCCATACAAAGTAATTATGTACTGTGGGAAGCTTTTAGAGAAAACAGAAGAGTTCACAGAATATCCTTTTGCCACATACAGGCCCCCTGCACACGGGCAGAAATTCCATGGCGGGATTTCCCGCAGAATTTCCGCCACTGCCCACCCGCAAAGGATTGCATTATAAAGCAATCCTATGCCGGCGCATGGCAGGAAACGCCGGGAGCGGGTGAGCCACAGGCCTCTGTAGCAGCACGGTTCTGCATTCCACTGCGAGAATTCTCGCAGCGGGATGCGACCCGGCTGTCTGCAGGCGACCATAATTCTTTTCTTCATTTGTAATACAAATATAAACACCAAATAGTAACAATATTACAGAACATCATTATATAAACAGGGCTGTTGTATAAACGCACTCCTCATATTTGTTGTTCTAGATCAGGGGCATCAAACTCATTTTCACCGCAGCTGCATCTAGCCTTATGGCGACTTCAAGCAGCCATATGCGCAACTATGCTAGCCGCTACGGAGCATAGTTGCGCATGAACAGGTTTTTTGTTTCCTTTTAAGGCCATTCAAATTCAGCGCTATAGCATACAAGTTTGAAAAAAAAACAGCGTGAAGATAGGTCCTGCCTTATCTTTCCTGCACATGGTATTAACTACATGCGGAAAAGATAGGGCAAGTCCTATCTTTTCTTGTGCATACTATTAAGGGTGCCTACCTACTTGCGATTTTTTTTCCTGTGATGTTTTCGTTTTTTCTCAAGAGCAATTAGTATAGAATGTGTTCTTGTCCATCTGGGTTTTTTTTTCCGTTTCGTGGGGTTTTTTCACATAGGAACTGTCAGTTGCATATATCTCCTTATTTTTCTCTTAATGCACCCATGATTGTCAATGGAGGGCTGCAAAAAACGCCACGAAAAACGCGCCAAAAACACGCGAAAACGCCACGTTTTTCACGCGCGAAAATCGGCAACGCAAGTGGGTAGGTGCCCTAACAGGCAAAAAAAGAGCTAGTGAAAATGAAACCATTGAAATCAACATTTTTGTTGTGTCCCGTGATGTGGCCATGATAATCACGCCAATGTGTTTTAGCCCTTATGGGTACCTTTAAAGAGCCATTGTAATTGTAAGACTATATAGTAAGGGCTTGTTCTCACGAAAATATTTGCGCAGTGTATTATGCATACAATTTTTGCGTGTGTAATATGCAGTGAATAGAACCCATTGATTTCAATGGGTTTGTTCACGAGAGCGTAGATTTTCACGAAATGTACGATCGCACCACAATAGGGCATTGCAGTGAATGGGTTGGCTCACATGCTCAGTAAATACACAGGAAACCTCCGAATTATCTTCATATTTGTGCGTCATTTCCATGGGTCCATCTGCGTTCAGTGTATTTGGGCACACAAAAAAAGCCAGAGTGGCCGAAAAACATGGTTGTAAGCGATTTTTGGTTGTGAACGAGCCCTAATAGTGACCCCCTTAGTAGCTGCAGTTGAAATAATGTATCCCATAGTGGCCCCAATAGTAATAGGGACCCCCCTAGTGGCCTCCATAGTTGCTCTAATAGTAATAGTGTCCACCATAGTGGCCTCAGTAGTTATAGTGACCCCTATAATTACCACAGCGGTAGCAGTGCCCCTTATGGTGTCACCAGTAGTAATAGTTCTTCCATAATTGCTCCAGTAGTAATTGTATCTCCTATATTGGCCCCAGTAGTAATACGTGACATGCATAGTATTCCCAGTAACAATACGGAATTGACCTATTGGCCTTAGGCCGGTCAGAAACCCTACATGCATTCTACTTACCTATCCTGCAGGTCCGGTCTGGGCCGGCAGTGCTGTCTGTGACCACTGACCTCTCCCCTCGGCGTCTTTGTTGTGTATAGGACGGCTGAGTGAGTGCAAGCTGCAAAAAATGAGGCGACGGGCCTTGTGGGTTTTTTTTTTAATTAAATCACGTTTTATTCAAGATTTTACATTTATCAAGCATTTTCATAACATACATCACTAAAATCGGAAGCTTGCGTTTTCGGTTTCACATGTCAACATTTTCAAAACATTTGGTTTTATTGAAATGCCAAAAAAATTGGTTTTAAACTGTTTTCTGACTGAGTTGTGGTAGAGTCTTTAATACAATCCTATTTTGTTCATAGGAAATCGACATTACCAAAAGAAGATAACTCACAAGATTTATAGATACTAAAGCCCTCTTAGTTGAAAACAAGAGGGCAGCTAACATCAAGCAAATAAGAAAGGAATAAGGGAGGGAATAAGAAAAAGATAGAATTTTTTTATTTTTTTTTTAAAGGAGGGGGAAGGGGGAAGAGGGAGGGGGGAGTCTCAAACAGAAAGAGGTCGAAAAAAGAGAAAGTAACTTATGTTTGTTTCAGATACTACATGAAGTGCATTTTCAGAAAAAGAGCATCAGATCCTTCCTATCCATCTCAGATTCACCTTTGAATATGGCTTCTAACGACTCGTTAAGCAAACTTTGCTTCTAGTCCTAGGCATCCAAATGAGAGTGTGATGATTGCTGTTTCCATGGCGACCATATTTTAAGAAAAGTTGGGTGTGATAAGTTTGACCAACTAGGCAATTCCTCAAAGGTTTATATTTGCTTTATCTTTTCCCTCCACATATCTAATGATGGTGGGTTTATTTTTCCCGAGAGAAAGTGAATCAATGCTTTAGCTGCTGCAATCATATAAGAGGCTAGCCTATCTATTAGAGGGTTAACAGAAGCACTTGGTCTGCTCAATATAATTATGTCAGGGGTTAGTCAGATATTTTTCTTGAGAATTCAGCTCATTTCACTTGCGAGCTCTGCCCAAAACATTTTAATTTTCGGGCAGTTCCACTAAATATGTAAATATGAGCCCATATGCTCATGGCACCGCCAAGATTTATCCGTCTCCGAGTATTTGCATGTGTATAACCACGCTGGGGTTTTGTACCATCTAGTTAATAATTTGTAAGGGTTCCTGAAGACGGACACATGGGGAAATTCCATATGTGATTTTAAACATTGTCCTGATTTCGGCGCCCGTTATCTTGATACCCAACTCCCTTCCCCATGAGGAGATAAACGTTTGTTTGCCTGTAGCTCGAGAAGTGCTAAAATTGTTTGTTAGAAGCGAGATCTTCCTAGAGTTTATGTTCTGATTGCTAATTAATTTCTCAAAATCATTTAACGGTCTCGAGGATAAGTGTTGAGCTTTAATATTAGATATGACAGCAGAGAGACGCATCGAGTGAAGGCCCTCTTTCTTTCTGAGAGGCACAAGAGTATCTATTATGGTTAGAGAATCCTTATGTATAACCACCTGAATATCTTTGATTGTCAAGTCTTGAAGGCATTTCAGGTTTTTTCCAATGTTCTTGTTACTGTTGAGAGAGTAGGCTGTTTAATTGTAAGCGGAAGCAAGTTTAGAGGTGTAGAGGGTGATGGTGTGGGCGCCAATTGAGGGCTAAGAGAGTCCCAGGTCTTGCAGATACCCTTCAGCAAGGTGTTAAAGTCTTTGGATCTATAGATCCTGGGACTGGAGAACCACATATCTCCCAAGAAACTATCTCCTTGTGATATTTGTACTATACTTTTTAGTTTATGGCTTTTCAATGGGTACATTAGATCCCGCCATCTATTTATCTAAATTGTCTTATAATATTCCGATAGGTCCGGAAGGCCAACTCCTCCAAATTGTTTTCTTTCCTAATCATCAGTGAGTAAGCCAATGAGACTAGAATTCTTGGGTCCACTCCACTAACCAACGCTAACCGCAAGAATGGAGCATTTTATACCTGTTCGTCAGGGGCAGAGATGTCCAAGACATGCGTACATGGATTTACCACATTAAAATTACTGGGCACTATGTAAAATACTAAGTATGGGGTAGTTGTTAAAGTAGATTGAGCAGCTTGTGTGTGATGGGTTGACCTACCTATCGGTGAGCTCTTTTGTTTAGCAGTAGACACCACTGGGACTATTGGAAGTCTGATTAGGTCCTTGCAGCCTCATCAAGGAGATATTTAGCTGCTTGAGTAATATGTTTTACTACCTATAAGTTTCTGCTAGTCGGCTGCAGTTTTCTGATTACAAACATTGGATGCAATGTAAGAGCGGCTTGATAGAAAACTTCAGACTATAATTACATTTCCTTACTTGCTAGTTTCAGTGGACACCTGATTCTGAGGCAAGTAATAGGGTGGGTGGGCAATGTAGTGTACGGTGGCAGACAAGTGGTATTCCCCTCGTGGACATGGAAAAGTGATTTTGCATAGCATGTTAATGGGCAGTATTTGTTGCAGATTCCGGAGGCGGATGCCCGCTCTGGATTCCGCAATGCAAATATGGCCATGGGCATTGGGCCTTAGAAGGACTATTCTTGGCTATACAGTGCAATATTAAGTTGTTATAACCAATAGAGTGTAGCGTTTGCTTCTGCCTAGGGTGGGTTCTAGTTGTGATAGAATTTCAGATTCAATAACATAATCTATATATACATAAAGCTGAAAGCCCTCACTGACTCACTGACTCACTGACTCACTGACTGACTCGCCAAAAGTTCTCCAACTTCCCAATGTCGTAGAAACATGAAATTTGGCGCAAGTATAGATTATCTCCAAAATAGGAAAAGAAATTGGGTCCCAACTCGATTATTCAATTCTAGCGCAAAAGAATTGGCGTCGAAATTTTACGTACATAATCTAAATCACTCACTTCCCAATGTCATAGAAACGGTAAATTTGGCACAAGCATTGATTATGACATAAATAGGAAAAGCTAATGGGTCCCAACTCGATTATTCAATTCTATGCGCAAAAGAATTAGCGTCCAAATTTTACGTGCGGAATGTAATTTTCTCACTTTCCGGTGTCATAGAAACAGGAAATTTGGCACGAGCATTGATTGTGTCATAAATAGGAAAAGTTAATAGGTCCCAACTCCATTATTCAACTCTAGCGCAAAAGAATTGGCGTCGAAATTTTACGTGCGGAATGTAATTTTTTCACTTTCCGGTGTCATAGAAACAGGAAATTTGCCACGAGCATTGATTATGTCATAAATAGGAAAAGCTAATGGGTCCCAACTCGATTATTCAATTCTATGCACAAAAGAATTAGCGTCCAAATTTTACGTGCGGAATGTAATTTTTTCACTTTCCGGTGTCATAGAAACAGGAAATTTGGCACGAGCATTGATTATGTCATAAATAGTAAAAGCTAATGGGTCCCAAATCCATTATTCAATTCTATGCGCAAAAGAATTAGCGTCCAAATTTTACGTACGGAATCTAATTTTCTCACTTTCCGGTGTCATAGAAACAGGAAATTTGGCTCGATCATTGATTATGTCATAAATAGGAAAAGTTAATAGGTCCCAACTCCATTATTCAATTCTAGCGCAAAAGAATTGGCGTCGAAATTTTACGTGCGGAATGTAATTTTTTCACTTTCCGGTGTCATAGAAACAGGAAATTTGGCACGAGCATTGATTATGTCATAAATAGTAAAAGCTAATGGGTCCCAAATCCATTATTCAATTCTATGCGCAAAAGAATTAGCGTCCAAATTTTACGTGCGGAATGTAATTTTCTCACTTTCCGGTGTCATAGAAACGGGAAATTTGGCACGAGCATTGATTAAGTCATAAATAGGGAAAGCTAATGGGTCCCAACTCCATTATTCAATTCTATGCGCAAAAGAATTAGCGTCCAAATTTTACGTACATAATCCAAATCTCTCACTTCCCAATGTCATAGAAACATGAAATTTGGCACAAGCATTGATTGTGTCATAAATATGAAAAGTTATTAGGTCCCAACTCGATTATTCAATTCTAAGCGCAAAAGAATTAGTGTCCAAATTTTATGTACGTAATCTAATTCTCTCACTTCCTGATGTCATTTTATATGAAGGAAACGTCGCATGGTTACCTCCACTGGTGTTTCCTGGGTAACGCAGAGAATTATGCAAAATGGTGAACATATGTTTTTCCTCAGTATCTCTAAAGTAACCACGACTTCATAAGACTTTCCGTGTGAACACCAGATAAACACCAGTACCAAATTAACTCGGGCGAAGGCGGGTATATCAGCTAGTGTTATATAACCCTGTTAATTGTTTCTTTGTCATACTCAATTGTTTTGAATCTATTTATTATTCAATAGTAAATACTGTGCCTCCATGTTCTGTGTTGTATCCTGAACACTTGAGTAACACCATGGCCCTGTTATAGCTGCTCCCTGCTGGTCCTGTCTCTGTGCCACATGCCGGCCCAGCCCCATACAGAAGTAATCAACCCTGGCCAGTTCCAGCCCCTAATGTATCATTCCCTGGCTCAGACAACAGCTGCCTAGGTGGTGTGGGAAGTTTCTCACTGGCTTACTCACTCATTCACTATGTAGGGACATGTCACTCCAAGAAAGCCGGTTCAAAATAGAGAAGGACTGGCCAAACGTTTGCTGCCTGCTGGAGTGGCATCGGATTCAACAAGTAGAAACACACAACCGGGCAAGTCAGCAGAGATAGAAGGCAATGCCATCAGTCTAAGCACGGTGAGACACAGCACATGATATGTGCATAATATAACAGGTGCATTTATGCCCCTGTGATATAGACAAGTGTCCTTGCCCAACAGCAGGTCAACCAACAGCATGAGTCTTGAAATTTAGGTCAGTAGACCCGCATTCTAACCAGGTCACTTGTCCATATTACAGGTACATTTACACTTTTGTGAAACTGGCCTTAAACTGTGTTCTAGGTGCACTACTAGAACTTAATCTATGGATCTTTTTTATTATTATGGCACTCAAACTATATAGCACTGAAACTGATGCAGAAGAGTAATATCTGGACCGTGTTTGGAACTGTTCTTGGGACACTGGCAGTGATATATGGGCACTGTATGCCCTTCACAGGTATGGGCACTGTATGGTACTATTACTTCAGTGAAACAGATCACAGAAAAAGGACATATCATTTAAAAAATCACTATCACTGGACGCTTTATTATTTGTGTAAAGTACAATAAATTTGTGTATAATTAGCATAATTATGTAGGGACGTCATTAGTTCAAGTGCTACTGCATGATATTATTTTTTCATACAAATTTGAAGACCGAGGTTGAGTTCTTTGCTTTACACTTTGAAGTTTTCATTGGCGCTACATTGGGGTATCTACAACATATTGACATTTTCTCATTTCCTTTTATTTATTTATTTTTTTCATTTACATCAGTCACTGTGCATTACAAATAATTCTCACTATGGGACTTGAATGTAAAAATTTGATTGCCTTTATAATACATTGCAATACTCCTGCATTTCAGTGCATTGTGCCTGTTAGCTGAGGCATAACCTGAAGATCCTGGGCCCCAATGCAAAACTTGTAACAGGGCCCCCAACTATAATGCTTTATTCATAGTATTGGGCTCTCTATATGGAGAAGAGAGGCCTTATGGGCCCCCTAAGGCTCCTGGGCCCGGGAGCAGTGCCTGTTAGTGTATTGCCTTTATTAGGGCGATGGCTGCCATGTCAAACCATGAGCAGCCTTCAATCTAGTTGTTGCCACCAAGGGAGGTTACCGAAGGGATTGAAGGTCCTAGCAGGTAACCATCTTCTTACAAAAGCTATCTTGTTCTTCCGGGTCCTGTACAATACACACAGAGTACCAGGAAAATAAAATGGAGTTGCCCTTAAAGGAGCAGCTCATCCTGGCACAGAAACAGAGCAGTACAAGTTGTACCGCACTGTTCTGTAGAGAGGCGCTACTAGACAGCCAATCAGGGGTGCGTTTCAGTACCACATGTGTTTTATATGCCCATGCTGATTGGTTGAATCTATATTTTAAATTATGGGATCCTTTTCTTTGACCAAATAATATTTAATATTCTCTATTTGTAGTTAGTCCTATAAAGCTAAATATAGTTATAGTCTTGAATAGTCTTCATTGTCTGTATTTGACACTGTGGATTTTCATCTGACGTGTTCTTGCTTTGCCTTCGGTTATGACTAATCTGACATGGCAAATATCAGAACTGGGCCACATATTCTTATTGCATCTTCACAGACGCTTGTAACTCATGGCATGGCATTTTTGGGTCAGTAACAACTCAATGATTGCAGAGGGATTAAAATAAGAGTGACACGAATTGTGCCTCAGAAATGGTAAAAGCAGATTTTATTTTTAGCAATTATTAGAAATGATTTCAGGCTATGAAATTGCTGAGTGACCTTTAACAAATAAGCGCTTTATTTGTAAGAAGATAGCCTGTAGCAATGCCAGAGGCCTTAAGGTCAATCATCTTTGCAAGCACCTTTTGCATTTCTTTATTATATCCAAAATGAAAAATGAAGCAAATGTGCTAATAGTCATCATAGAAAATACAAGCGGATTATATTAAAAGAGACGGAGCATTTACCAGCTGACATAGGTCTGTCCCTAAAGGGAGGAAGGAAAGGCACATTGGCCACACAGCTGTGCACAGAAGCCAGTGGCCTATTATTATTCTTATGTACAGATGTGTCCTCTCTTAACTTTTGTTTTAACTCAACATTTCCCGAGATGAGTGATTCAAGATGAAGAAGGGGCCTAGTTCTGACAGATGGATAATATCTGTTAGCGATCCATCGCTATTGGCTCCCATGTTAAAAAAAAATGTATATGTTTATCTGCTGGATGGCAGACAGATGTCCCTGACCCATTCCATTCAAGGCCCATAAGCTAAAAGCCATGTTAAAATTATGCATATGCTGTATAAAATAATACATAAAATACAGTGACTTGCAGAAATTCATTGTGGTAGCTTAATAGACAGTCTCTTTCCAAATGGGTACAGAAACTATTGTGATGTAGTGTTAAAGAGTAACATGTCCATAAACTTTCTATGGAGCCCGTACACTGGTCCAAGCAATAACAGAAACAGCAGAATAGGCACATGCTTAGATGAGACCTTCCATCCAATTGGTGGGGGTCTCAGCACCCAGACCTCATTGATCAAAACTTTTAACATTTTACCATGCCATGTCAGAAGTTTATAAAAAGTTTAGTTAAACGTTAAACAATCTGCAAAGTGTTACAGTATAAGGGCTGGAATTCACGCAGATGTTATCTGCGAAAAAAATCGCAACTCTAGCTGCAGAAAAAACGCCTGAACACATGAATTTTTTTCGTGATGAAGTCCCGAGCTTCAGCCACAATCCTTTCACGCTCAACAGGAGAGACTGAAAATATACACTGCTCTAGAGAGAAATGAAGGGGGTACCCCGGGGCATCCCATCATCATTGGGGACTCCCTTCATCTCAGCACGGCTGGAGGGGTTCCCCTACAGGTAAGATGGATGGATTCCACATCAGTGCAGAAGAAGGGGTTCCCCTGTAGGAGAGATGGAGGGATTCCCCTGCTGCAGTGGAATCTCTCCATCTTCCCTGCAGGTGAACCCCTTCATCCGCACTGCTGGGGAATTCCTTCAGCTCCCTTTGCCAGCTGGCTTGCATAGTCTCCCATAGGAGTCTATGGAGTTTTCTGCACTTTGCACACCAAAGATAGGTCAAGACCTATATTTCTGTGCAGCAGGGAATTTCAGTTGCTGACTCACCAATGTTCTTTTTTTTAGGTGTGATTTTTTTTTTTTGCGAGGCTAAAACTTTTATCTGAATGTTTCCATACGAAACCATTGGTTCTAATAGTCACGTTTTTTTGTACATGTAAGTTAGCTGTGCAAATTCCCTCATAGGAATGGGCCCTCAGGTTGCTGTCAGGTCCAACAAGGATTTTCAGTATGGAAACAGCACAGAAAGGAAATGAGACATCAAAGACCCTGGTGGCGTAATATACAAATGTGTATTACATAAAAGCATATTCATGTCTGCTCTGAAAATAACTACCATAAACTATGAAATGTTTTGAAATAATGAAGACTGCTTCTCATAATTCTGTTTTGCTTAAATAACCCTAAATTATTGTTAAGCATTTTTTTGTAATCTATAAGTGAAAAAAAATAACTAAAATTCACAAAAGAAGCAAATTTTATGATATTTCCAGTTATGAAATGCTGTCAAAATTACAAATGAACTCAGCGTTTTGCTTTCAAAAGGTTTTGTTTCTTCTTGTATGTATGTCAACTGCATGAAAAGTGTTAATTAGGCAATTTTAATTAGTATAATTAGCACAAAGCAACATCCTATCAGAGTTCGATTTTCTTTCTACGCCTGTCATGTAGAGTCTCTAGAACGTTTTAAACTACATAGCCCTAATAGCAGATGGTGACCGGCCCCGCTCACTGCGTGACTCACTGTATTTTCCCCAAGCAATGCTGTCACCAAATATTAAGCTGTTAAATTACAGCAGCAAAAAACAGGAAAAAGTGCGATTTCATTCAAACTTGTTGGATAAAGACATTTCTAGAGCAGAACGGAAGACAGTGAAAGTCTGCTGTGACATTAGGTGACTCCAGTTGTGTGGAAATTGTAGAATATAATGTAAAAATATCAAATAGGGAGATAACACAAGATACCCAAAGTTATATGGAAATGTTTTGAGAGAAGGGGAAAAACTTTACAGGGATGTATCTGTGCGCACATGTATTATATGCAGAGAATAGAACAGGTTGATATCAATGGATTCATACACATTTTCGATTTTAGTGCGCACAAAAAATAAGACCTCCTCCAGAGGTGTACCTTGGGCCCTAGTGCAAAATCTGTAATGGGACCCCCAACTATAATGCTTTATTTATACTACTAGGCTTACTATATAGAGAAGAGAGGCCTTATTGGCCCCCTAAGGGTCTTGGGCCCGGGTGCATCAGCATCCCCTGCATCCCCTATAGTTATGCCCCTGTTCTCCTCTATCCTTCATTTGCACACCACAGGTCCACATGGAAGTCTATGGGATGCAAGCAAATGCGTGCGCAATATGCACAATATGCAAGAGGAATGCGTGAAACTCTGTCTAAAGAGGAACACATCTGGAACTCATTACACTGGCCAAACACATACCTTATGTGCACAGAAAGTACAGTAAAATACGCTGACACACATGCAAAAAAGCCCCATCCATAGCACAAGTACGTTGCACTGAGGCAAGCGCAATTGCGTATACGCTCATGTAAGGGAGCTCTGAGGCCGGCTTCACATGGGTATATTTGTGCGCACAAATTTTCCTTGCGCAATATGCAGAGAATAGAGCCTGTTCATTTTAATGGGTTTGTTCACATGAGCGTATTTTCCTGCGCATTTTGGTTGCACAAAAAAATGCAGCATGCTCTATTTTCCTGTGCATTTGCGCAGCAAAACTCCACATAGAAGTGAATGGGGATGCGCAAATGCTTGCCGCTACGGAGCATAGTTGAGCATGAACAAGGTAAAAATCTTTTTTTTGCCTTTCAAACACCCCGCTATATATTTAAAGAAAAGAAATGTTATCTCAGGCGTAGTATTGGGCTGCTTTCACACGGGCGACAAAATCGCATGATCTTGCCACGATGCGATAGCGTGAGAAAACGCATGTATGTGAAGCTCATGCTTTCCAATGGGTTCTTTCACATTAGCGATGATTTCTCTGATGATATGTTGCGAGGATAAAAAAGAAGAACCAATCAACAGTTAGCGTGTTGTGGATTTATGAATTGGCTGAGCAGCAGCATTGATTGGGCAATTTATAAATTTCACCTCCACAATACAATCGCATTGGTTCATCGAGCGCTGCATTAACTGGCTGAGCAGCGCTGGATAAACCAATCAGTGCCATCGCTTCCTGGAGGCAAGATTTATGAATCCCGCAACTAGTAAGTGATCTTCTGTAGCATCAGTAGCACAATGAATTTAAAGAACAACCATCCTATAAATTGTATGGCATTGAATGCACGAAGTCTCATCGGTAAAGTGAGTGAGCTTAAAGTAAGAATGTCTGATGAAAATTACGATATAGTAGGAATAACGGAAACATGGATTGATGATAAGTGCGATTGGGCGGTGAATTTACAGGGTTACTATCTCTTCAGAAAAGACTGTGGAAACCAGAAAGGAGGAAGGGTATGTTTGTGTGTTAAATCGTACTTAATGCCGAAGCTACAAGAAGATATAGGTGCAGGAGATGAACGCGTGGAATCTCTGTGGGTAGAAATACAGGGAGAAAAAAAAATAACAAAATATTGATAGGGGTTTTCTATAGGCCACCAAAAGCAACAGAAGAAACTGAAATCTTACTATTAAGGCAAAAAGAAAAGGGTGTCAAACCACAATTAAAGGGGTTGTCCCGCGAAAGCAAGTGGGGTTAAGCACTTCTGTATGGCCATATAAATGCACTTTGTAATATACATCGTGCATTAAATATTGGCCATACAGAAGTTATATACTTACCCCCTCCAGTGTTGGCGTCCCCGTCTCCATGGCGCCGACCGAAGCCTTCTTCTGCCTGGATTAGACGCGCTTGCGCAGTCTGCTTCTTCTGTCCCGCTGAAGGAGCCGCTCCAGCGTGCTCGCGCTGCACAGGTCTTCTGCAAATGCGCGACTTATTAATGAAAACTGCACCATGTCAGTACAGTTAGACCCAACGATTCTTGCTCGAAAGATGGCTTTGAGCGATTTTTGAGCGAGTATCATTGTGCTTAAACCAGCCTTAACACCGATGTGATCACAGCACTTTTGCTGGAGGACAATTAGGCTGTAGGACAAGAAACAATGGTCGTGCAGCTCACCTGGACAGCCTTCAGCCAAATTCCCAGAAAATGTGATAGTGTAGGAAGATAATCACTATACAAATAGACTCCGAAAAAAGTAAGAGAGGTTTTCCAGCTCTAATGGATCAAACATAAAAAGCTTATTAGCTCTACAGCTTCCGTGTTTTGAGCCATGCAGCTGGTACTTAGTCACAGCATCAGAAGCAGCTGCGTGGCTTGTAACGTGTCTTCCCAGAACGTTTTTGTGCTTTTACATGACCTAAGAAAGTTTTTGACTTTATCTTTTGATCTTTGTGTGCTTGAGATAACCTTTCTTTCTTTACAAGCACATCTTAGGGGTATCTACTTCAAGGATCACCATATGTCCACTAAGGCATAAGGAGTCAAGAGCCCACCATGTAAATGCAATAAGTATAAAACTTCATTAACACACGGGCATTGCGTTTTTATGCCGGCCAAAAATCGCATCAATGAAGAATAGCAGCGATCAAGTCCCAAGCTTAATTAGTGTTTCTTCGTCCATTCACACAGGCGCATCGCGGGGAAAAAACGCAACAGCGTGGAATTCCATTGACCGGTATCCTGGTAATGTCTTCTAATAGTTCCAATAGTGGCAGCTGTCTTTTCCGAGCGCCACACGTAGGTAAACTCCCTCCCCCCTCCCTTTTTTTTAAGCTCCCATAGGAGTCTATGGGAGCTTGCCGCATTTTTTGTCAAAAGATAGGTCAAGACCTATCTTTTGACGCAGTGTGAAAAATCGGTGACCGAAAATGTTTTGACGGTGCAATTTTTCATGAGCCCGAAAATCACTCATGTGAATGAATGCATTGGAATCCAGTGCTTCACACGGTCGTGATTTTTGGCCGACACTTTATCAAGGCCAAATTTAGCCGTGTAAAAACGATCATGGGAATGAGGCCTATGGCTTGGGCTTACTTCACATGGATGAGTGCGATATCAGACCATGAATCAACCCCTGATATTGCGCTTGCCACCATGCAAAACCGCCTTGCAACACGTCGGAGAGACAGCAATCCTTAGTCACGGCTGTCTTTGTTTTCAATGGAAAAACTTTGCACCGCACTGTGTACACCTAGCACGTGGTGCGATGCTGCCATTGGCCCCATTGAATTTATTTCCCGCCATGTTGTGTGATGCAACGCAGGAAAAAAATGCTCATGTGTAGGACCCCATTGTTTTGAATGGGGTACATATTCGGGCAAAATTTTTCTCGTAACACACAAATCTCGCACAATTTCTTTAGCTGTATGAAAACAGCCTTATTGCAACTCCAATGTCACCAGTAGGGATATTTCAGATATAGGCTAATATCACAGAAATGTACTTGTGGGAAAAACTCGCCAGTATAACACAACCAAGGACTGCCTTCAATTACAATAGATTCAGACAAATATGTTTTTTTCACGCAAAATCTTCGTCTGCGAAAAGATATGTCTTGCCCTCTCTTTGTCCGTGTTATGCAAAAAGCTTACATAGACTTCTATGGCAGCTGAAAAAAGGGGGGGGGGGAGTCACCCCGCATACAGCGCTGGGAAAAGAAGACTGCTGGCCCTAATTAGGCACTTAGTAGTCATTCTATTCCACGGAAAGTACATTATACGCAGGCGTGTGAATGGGCATTTTGATCGCGATAAAAAACGAACGATCGGCTAGAACGGACAGATCAACCTTCTTCTTGCCAACTCCTCTCTTCATTCATGCGAATATACGGGTGAACATATTAATGCATACGTTCGCGTGAATAAGCCCATAGGTGTCCTTTTGAAGCTGAATTGATGGCCAGCAGAAAGGTGCATGCACATAGACGTTTTTTCTGTCTGACTTCTGATCCGAAAATCGGACAGAAATAGTACCAATTCATTTGGGTACCATTCATGGGCTTTTTTTTTACTCAGACGAATAGTCAGGGCGTCTTCACACGGGTGTATTTGCAGAGACATTTGTGCACTAAACACGGAATATAACCCATTGATTTTAATGAGCTCACTCTCACAAGCGCATTTGTGTGCGCGTGCAAAGAAACAGGACCTGTTCTATTTTCCTGCCTTTTGTGCAACAAAAGTGCCATAGACGTCTATGGCAGGTTTCGAAAATACGTTAGGGGAACAGTGTGCCAGTGCGCAAAATACATGAAAAAGAAGACAGCTGGACCTTATTAGGGCTCAGTCACATGGGCATTTTAACGTGCCTTTTTTCGCGCGTTAAAAAAATCGCGCTAGATAGAACCAATGTTTTTCAATGGCAACGGTCACATGTGCGAGTTTTACATGTGGACAAATGCTTGCAGTGAAAATTCTAGGACACCGGTTCGCAAAACGCATGTAACTGTGGCAGCTGGTGTTTTTTGTATGTGTAACGCCTGGATGCTGTGGCATCCAGGGGTTTCACCTTGCGTTCAATGGAGCTGGCGGCAGCAGCGCCGACCCAATTAAGAACATATACTGAAGATCGCAATCCTCTGCAACACCTGTGACAGCTGTCACAGAGGAGCGCATTACAGCCAGCTCCATTGAAAGCAATGGGCTGCCGGCAAGCCCTGCAGTGATTTTCGGGGAAGGGCTTAAGTTATGAGCCCTTCCCTGAAAAGCATCCCAAAAATGTGTAAAAAACAAAACAAAATCTGTACTCTGCTCTCTGCAGCTGCCGGGACTCAGTTGTGTCCAGCCGGCTCTTCTCCTGCACTGCTATTGAAGAGCTTTTAGCAGGCAGGAATTTAAAATCCTCGCCTGCTGAAAGGGCTGGCTCTGATTGGCTGAGCACTGTGACCAATCAGAGGCAGCTCTCAGCTATTGAATGACAGCTGAGAGCTGCTTGGGATTGGTCCTTGTGCTCACCCAATCAGAGGCAGCACTCATCCATTCATGAATTCATGAAAGCTGTCACAGTGTTCGGTGACAAGGGGACTCCCTGTGAAGATGAAGAAATCCTCTCTGTATCTCAATTGGGCTGCCACCGGCCCCATTGGCCACAAGTGAAACCCCTGGATGTGACAGCATCCAGGGGTTTCACATCCAAGGAATTCCCTGCTGCAGCTGTCACAGCTGCAGCAAGGGATAGCGGGCAGCGCACTTTTTGAGCGGAAAAACGCTGCTAGGTGCGTTTTTTCCTGCGTGCCGCCCGCTTCGGTTTCGTAGATTTTGAATGCATCAGTTATGCGCACCAAAATTTGCACATCAAAACGCCCGTGTGACTAAGCCCTTAGCCTTAAATAGCCATTACATCCCACAGAAATGGTGTGTCATGAGTGCGTGTGAACTGGCCCTGCATGTGCAAAAGTTACAATACGCGGATATATTGCGGTAATATGCGGAGACATGCTCGCAACACGCTGATTATGGTCCTCTGCACTGCAACGAACATATCTGCGCATATGCTCATGTGAAGCTGCCCAAAAAATTGCAGCATGTTGTATTCTTGTGCAATTTTTGGAAGAAAATTGTACATGTCAGGCGTAAGTTTACCGCTTAAAAAACATGCAATGTATGTGTGTATGATATGTGGTAATTCACAGGTAATCAAATACATTGCTGTATGCTGTTTTGCTCACATTTGTGTGTATGCATTGTGTCATAGGCAAGCACAAGAAAAGAATGCAGTATGTTCTATATTGCTGCCTAGTACAAGCAGGAGAGCCCATTGTTCTCTATGGGTGTGTAACCAATGCCACCCATACACAATTACATTGCATATAGGTGGCGTATGTAGGTGCCATTGCAAAGCGACAGCGCAGGAAATTTAAACGAAAAAAACAAAACAGGAAGACTGTGCATGACAGTGTGCATGAGAAACGCTGTCATGTGCAGTACAATATCGCTGCCATACGCGGCAATAGGCCAGTCACCGCCGACTCCAAAGCGGTAAAACCCTGCTTGACTCACGCAGCTTTTTACGCATATTGCTGTGTCAGCCAGGCATAAATGTACAGTGTTCAACACATCGGGCAGCACACGGTCCTGATGTCTATGTATTGTCCGATCCAAGTTGCCCAAGAATCTCAGGTGTAACTTTTTAAATGTACGTGGGCATGCACCCTAATGGGACAAAATTATCAATGCGATAGTTTGGTCCCTTTACACTTGTTTAACTGGGGAGTCAAATGCGCTAGTGTGGCGGCCAGGCACAGATCTTAGCAGGGTGACAGCGGGGAACAAGATGGCTGTCCATGGTGGCTCTACTGTCACTCTCTGGAATGTCCAGATGCAGCCTAGCCTGGCTGAGCACAGTGGAAACAATAATGATAGCAACGCTAAATAGTTGAAATGTTCTCGTGACACCAGTACCTCTTAAATGAAGCGTTCAGGTAACGATGAAATGAAGAGTCCAAACCAGACTTGAGAAAGTAAACCAGAGGTACAAAGTTTACTCCACGCTTGAAAAGTTAACAACAGTTCACACTTTGAAGAATTTGTAGTTAGTATTCAATTCAGCAGTTCTACTTGAGCAGAAAATACACGCACATATTTCTTAGCTTTTCCTCTGCACAGGAAGATGGACCCACCAGTCTAAGTTAACTGGGGGATTCTTTCAGATGGGTATTTGTGGACGAATGAAGAGAATCAGGCTGACTTCTTTAGCTTAGTTAGACTCACGCTTGATAATGGCCCCTCTCTTCTTGGTTCCGAAGGGTCTGCCCTGTCTAGACTTCCTCTCTCTAGCAGGGATGAAAGAGAATCCTTCCACTCCAAACTCCAGCACTGAGCTTGACCAATCCATTAGTCCTGACGTATTCTGGCTTAAGCCCGACTGGCATAAACTCCACTTTCAGCCTCTTCACTCTCCTCCATTCTACTGCCAACCACCTTACTTACTAACTACTACCTCGCCAACTGCTCCCCAAGAACTAACTTCTACAGTTATACCCACAACTATAGGGTGGTTTTCTCAGCCAATCCCAAGGCCGCTTACACACAAGGTTAGGGTGAGTTCTGCACAGTCACTAAAGATTTGGTTACACAAACACCAGACAAATGCACTTACATTGACCCAGACAAGGCAATACACATAACAATACACAGTCTACCACATTTAACAGTACAAACACATACACACTACAGAAGGTAGATATTAAAATGCTGGAGGGTCCCTACTCTGGAACACTGCACTCTGGGGGGACCCAGCCAATTGCTATAGGGAAAAGGGTAAGGAAATGCTTAGTAGGAATGTGAAAAGTTTTACATTTTTATCTCCTAAATCTAGAATGCTCATTTGAAGTATGATATCAAATAACAAAAAAAGCAAGAAAACATCCTGGGAATACCATGAATTACTACAGAACCTTTTGTCATTGCATGCTGCCATAGCATATGTGCTTTCTCAGAAGCTAAAGGTGGTGAAACAAAACATATTAATATCTAGTTTCTACCATTTCATAAGACACAGTAAGGGTCTTACATTAAAAATTACTTCTGTACCTCACTTTTGTTTGCCTGAGAGAGTCCTAGCTGAGCAGCATAAGCCTAACAGTATTATAAGGCATATTTCACTCATGAGGGCTTAAAATTTCTCGCACTTGAAAATGCTGATAAATATTTCATGCATGTCACAAAATGACCTTGTTTTAAAAGGTTTTGATGAGTGAGTCAGGAAAAAGAACATGCAAGCAGTACAAATATTTGCTCTAACACCATGAGCACAAGGCTTTGTTCACACTAACATTAATTATTTCTATCAGGATTCCATTGTTCTTTGAAACGCCAAGTAGCATACCATGCTGCGCTATTTTGTCCAATAGAAAAAAACTGAAGGACCCATTATAAATCATTGTGTTAGGATATGTTGTAAAATCTACCAAAAGTGGCAATCGAGTCTTCGGTGAAAACAATCATACAATCATGTGGAAAGGTATGGACACCCCATATAAAGTAAAGGCTTATATTTTTACCATGTGGCATATCAATAGTTGCTTCATCTCCATTCAAAAGGTATATAAAGATGAAGGTGTTAAAGTAATCACTTAATTTAGGTGATACTCAAAGTGTATGATAGTCTTCTCAATCAGGTATGCCTAGTTATAATTAGACGATGCATCGGAGAAGAAAATGAGAAACACTCAGGTGACGTTTCCAAGCTCTCATGTTTTATTGTTGCAATGAAAGAGGTTTATATAACGGAACAACCTCCAAAAAGTGAATAAGTCACAATTCAAAGTTTATGGCCTGTGTGATACTTCTATCTAAGTAGAACATTACAAAGGTTGATTATGACAACGTGACATGCTCAGCCTATGAGGCCCTGTTAGTAAAGCTACCATACGTGTCTTTTGCACAGGTACTTCTTGCTATACATACAATACAAAAATTATGCACACGACCAAACAAATCCCATACTGGGTGTACTATATTCTGTGGAATACATTCTATTTGGTAGAAACAACCTCTGGCAGTTTCTAACATTAACTGGATGAAACGTTTTCCCTCTCTTCCAAGAAGCAGATCTAATATTGATGGACACTAGTAATGTAGTGTAATGAAGATCCTGAATACATTGTAAATGCTCTTCAGAGGGGTCATGCAGACTATGATACATAATATATGGTAATATACAGATTTTTTTGCATTGCATAAAAGAAAATTGTGTCTGACACATTCTTATCCGTCTTGATGCAGCTTTTGATTATGTGCATTTTTTAATAGAAAATATACAAAATGTCTCAGCAGGATGCATAAACATGACGTGAACAAGGGCGTTAAACAGCTACCATGAATTCTGTCTTGTTACATTCTCCTTGGTCAGGCATGCATGCTACAGTAGTGTCAGAATGAATGAAATCAAGGTTATTTCGAGCTGTATGGGACCTTTCACGCGGGAAGGAATAATCCTCAACAGCATTGTGGAATATGTGGTCCAAGAATTCAGCACCTAAATCCACACCGGTAACTGCAGATTTGTGAAAGAAGCACGACCTGTGTGAAAGTAGGTTCATATGAATAACTACAATTGTTTCTGAGTCCTAGGAAACCTCTTTAAAGGAAACCTGTCATGTCCCCACAGCACTATAAACTAAGTTACAGTGCTATTAGGGGACGTGACAGCGAGCCGGATAATCTGTTTTTTATACTCATCTGTTCCGCGATCCAGCAGAGCCCCCGCCTGAAGTTCATGTTTGGCACGAAAATCTGACTTTTGTCCTGAAAGAGTCTGATTTTCTTACCATATCTGTAAATACCTCACCCGACTCCCTGTCATGACCCCTAACAGTACCATAACTTAGTGCTGTGGGGACGGGCCAGGTTCCATTTAAGTTGTACCCTTTTAACGTGTGAGCGGTTGCGCAGAGGGGGCAGCGTGTGAGCGGTTGCGCAGAGGGGGCAGCGTGTGAGCGGTTGAGCCCGAGAGTCAGTGTGTGAGCGGTTGCGCAGAGGGGGCAGCGTGTGAGCGGTTGAGCGTGTGAGTCAGTGTGTGAGCAGTTGCGTGTGAGTCAGTGTGTGAGCGGTTGCGTGCGAGTCAGTGTGTGAACGGTTGCGTGCGAGTCAGTGTGTGAGCAGTTGCGCGCGAGCGTCAGTGTGTGAGTGGTTGCGCAGAGGCGGCAGCGCGTGAGTGAGTGAGTAAATTGTAGATCTTAACTACTTCCACAAGTAAATTGTAGATCCCCATTAGGATGAGCTCCATGCCTGGCAATGTCATCCAGTGTGCTACTTGTGCAATGTATGCGGTCCTTGATCAGCCGATCGAGGGTGCATACTGTTGCGCAAGATGCGTGCACGTCGCACATTTAGAAGCCCAAATCCTGGATCTAAATGGGCAACTGGCAACACTGAGAGCCGTTGACATCATGGAAAGGAGTTTGGTGCTCACTGAGCAGGTACTCGCTGAGGTAGAGGCGGGAGCGGATGGTAGTACGGAAGAGCAGGTGGAGCAGTCAAGAAGCTGGGTGACAGAAAGAAGGAGGGATAGAGGGAAGAGAACCAGGGAGGCTAGTCCTGAACTGGCACAACCCAACAAGTTTGCAAAGTTGGCAGATGAGGGGGATGCCATTACAGAGCCAGCACCGCTGCAGCACGATATGCCCTCTGAACGCCAGGGGAATGACTGCTCCAGTGAGAAGGGGACAGGGAGCGTAGGGCAGGCTAGACAGGTCCTAGTGGTGGGGGACTCAATTATAAGGGGGACAGAGAGGGCAATCTGCCATAAAGACCGGGATCGTCGAACGGTGTGTTGTCTTCCTGGCCCTCGAGTTCGACACATCGCGGATCAGATTGACAGATTACTGGGAGGGGCTGGTGAGGATCCAGCGGTCATGGTGCACGTTGGCACCAATGAACAAATTAGAGGTCAATGGAGGGCCCTCAAAAATGATTTCAGGGACTTAGGATCCAAGCTTAGGGCACGGTCCTCCAGGGTAGTTTTCTCGGAAATACTACCTGCACCTAAGGCTACAATAGAAAGGCAGCAGGATCTTAGGGAGGTAAACAAGTGGCTCCGGAGTTGGTGTAAGAAGGAGGGATTCGGGTTCCTGGAGAACTGGGCTGACTTTGCTGTCGGCTACAGGCTCTACTGTAGGGACGGGCTGCATCTTAATGGCGAGGGTGCAGCTGTGCTGGGGGAGAAGATGGCTAGAAGTCTGGAGGAGTGTTTAAACTAGGGACTGGGGGGAGGGTAAAATGAGAAATAGTGGGGTAGCCAGTGTAGCTAGCGATCTGGGTCAAAGAAATGGGAATGGGGGTCGAGCAGGGGGGGGGGGGGGTTAGTACAGTTAGAACTGTGAGGTCAGCCATTAGCACGTATAGCAACAAAACAAAAATAACGATATCAATTGTATGATCACAAATGCACGAAGTCTGATTGGTAAAGTGGGTGAGCTTGAAGCAAGAATGACTGATGAAAGTTATGGTATAGTTGGAATAACGGAAACATGGCTTGATGATAAGTGCGATTGGGCAGCGAATTTGCAGGGGTACAATCTCTTCAGAAGAGACCGAAGGAACCAGAAAGGGGGAGGGGTATGTCTGTACGTCAAATCGAACTTAAATCCGAGACTACGGGAGGATATAGGGGTAGGAGACGAACAGGTGGAATCTCTGTGGGTAGAAATAAAGGGAGAAAAAAAATAACAAAATCTTGATAGGTGTCTTCTATAGACCACCAAAAGTAGCAGAAGAAATAGAAAACTTACTATTAAGGCAGATAGAAGAAGTGTCAAACCACAACGAAGTAATTATCATGGGGGACTTTAATTATCCAGATATAATATGGGAAAATGAGACCTGCAAATCTCACAGGGGTGATAAGTTCTTGAGAGTAATTAAAGATAATTATCTGAACCAACTTGTGCAGGAACCAACGAGAGGGAGGACCACTCTGGACTTAGTACTAACTAGCAAACCGGACCGAATAAAGGGGGTACAGGTTGAGGGGCACTTGGGGAACAGTGACCACAATATAATCAACTTTCAGCTGTCATTCAATAGGAAGCCTTATCAGGGAGCGACAAATAAACTAAACTTTAGTAAAGCAAAATTTGATGAGCTTAGAACTACTATCGGTAACATTAATTGGGACAACATCCTCAAAAATATCAGTACGGAGGAGAAATGGGAAAAGTTCAAAAGAATCCTAATCGCCTCATGTGAGTAGTTCATTCGCTTTAAAAATAAAAGAAACTCAGCTAAAAGGAAACCAATGTGGCTTGACAAGATGGTAAGAGGGGCAATAAACGAAAAAAGAAAGCGTTCAAACTACTAAAGCAAGAAGGCAGCGAAGAAGCGCTAAAATCGTACAGGGAAAAAAACAAAATATGCAAAGATAGGATCAAAATTGCCAAGGAGGAGGTGGAAAGACGGATCACCAAAGAGAGCAAAAACAACCCGAAACTATTTTTCAACTATATTAACAGCAAAAGGATTTGTAGGAAGAGCACTGGCCCTTTAACAAATAATGCAGGGGAAATCATTGATGATGATGGAGGGAAGGCAAATCTATTAAATAGTTTCTTTTCAAGCGTATTCACAAACGAAAAGGAAATGCCACACGAGATACAGGGGAATAAAATAAACCCCTTGCAAAATATGTCATACCTAACGCAAGGGGAAGTGCGGAACCGATTGAAGAAGATTAAAATCGATAAATCGCCAGGCCCAGATGGAATACACCCAAGGGTACTAAGGGAACTAAGTGATGAGTTAGCTAGGCCACTATACCTAATATTTCTAGACACTAGATTGGCACCATTGGATTGGCACATTGCCAACATGGTTCCAATTTACAAAAAGGGGACCAAAAGTGAGCCTGGTAACTACAGGCCAGTAAGTTTCACTTCAGTAACGGGAAAAATTTTCGAGGGGATTCTGAGAGACGCCATCGATGAGCACCTCAAGGAGAACAAGGGAATAACTCCTGACCAGCATGAATTCATGAAGGGTCGCTCATGTCAGACAAATCTGATCAGTTTCTACGATGAAGTAAGCTCTAAGCTGGAGCTGGGAGAATCTATTTATCCCATATATCTGGACTTCTCTAAGGCCTTTGACACCGTGCCGCATAATAGGCTAATATACAAAATGAGACAGCTCGGATTGGGTGAAAGCGTGTGTAAGTGGGTAAAGAATTGGCTCAATGATGGAAAGCAGAGGGTGGTAATAAATGGTTCGTACTCTGATTGGGACCCCGTCACTAGTGGGGTGCCACAGGGTTCAGTATTAGGCCCCATTCTGTTCAATATATTTATCAACGACCTGATAGAGGGGCTGCACAGCAAAATTTCAATATTTGCAGATGACACAAAATTATACAATATAATTAATGCAATGGAGGACAATGTGCGGCTACAAACGGACCTGGATAAGCTGGGGGCTTGGGCAGAAAAATGGCAAATGTAGTTCAATGTTGATAAATGTAAGGTTATGCACATGGGCAACAAAAATGGATGTTACCAATATACACTTAATGGGGCACTGCTAGGGAAAAGTAATATGGAAAAAGACCTGGGGGTACTAGTGGATTGTAGACTAAACTGGAGTAACCAATGCCAATCAGCTGCTGCAAAGGCAAATAAAGTTTTGGGATGCATTAAAAGAGGTATAGGGGCGAAGGAGGAGAACATTATCCTCCCATTATATAAGGTACTTGTCAGGCCCACATGGAATACTGTGTACAGTTCTGGTCACCGGTGCTCAGGAAAGATGTTACAGTGCTGGAGGGGGTTCAAAGAAGAGCGACTAAGCTAGTACATGAAATGATGGGACTAGAATACCCAGAGAGGCTATCCAAATTGGGACTATTTACTCTAGAAAAAAGAAGGTTAAGGGGTGACCAAATAACCATGTATAAATTAAGTACATTAGGGGACAATACAAGGATCTCTCCCAGGATCTGTTTATACCCAGGACTGCAACGGTAACAAGAGGGCATGCGCTACGCTTAGAAGAATGCAGGTTTCATCACCAACATAGAAAAGGTTTCTTTACTGTTAGAGCAGTGAGACTGTGTAACTCTCTGCCTGGGGACGTAGTGATGGCAAAATCCATAGAGGAGTTTAAATGGGGACTTGATGTCTTTCTGGAGAGGAAGGATATTATAGGTTATAGATCCTAGTTTAATTGTTAATCCAGGTATACAGGCAGGTAGGAAATATTAGGGGTTGATCCAGGGAACAGTCTGATTGCCATTAGGGAGTCGGGAAGGAATTTTTTCCCCAAAAGGGCTAATTGGCTTCTGTTCTTGGGGTTTTTTGCCTTCCTCTGGATCAACAAAACAGGAGGCTAACAGGCTGGACAAGATGGACATTGTCTTCATTCAGCCTTACGAACTATGTTACTATGTTACTATGTTATATTTTAAAAATGGGAAGGTAGTTTTAATATTTTATATTAATATCACGTTTAATATAACACACAATTTAAATGTTAAAAGCGGCACTATTTATTGTGCATTGTAAAACATGATACGCTCAAAGACAATTTACTGGTCTTCCTTAAAAAAAAAAAAAAAAAAAGTATTTTTTAACCACACAATTAAATAACACGAAAAAAAAATCAAGATTGTTGTCAGTTATTAATGCATTTACGGTTTACATAGAAAAAAATAAGTAGGTAAAAATAATGCAGGGCAGAATGTACTAAGGACTCAGTCACACGGGCATTTCTTCGCGCGTAAAAATGTTTGCACTGCGTGCATTTAAAAAAAGTTAGACCACCAAAGATAGA
This sequence comes from Eleutherodactylus coqui, assembly GCF_035609145.1. Lineage (NCBI taxonomy): Eukaryota > Metazoa > Chordata > Amphibia > Anura > Eleutherodactylidae > Eleutherodactylus > Eleutherodactylus coqui. The sequence continues at coordinate 68,754,653 of NC_089838.1, read as the reverse complement.
ACATATCGGTGGCAATGGATGTGGTCACGCGTTTTTTTAACGCGCAGTGCGAACGTTTTCATGCGTGAAAAGGGGCCCGTGTGAGTGAGCCCTTACAGTAAAGAAATCTCTTCTATTCTGATGGTGAGTCCTTTCCTCTAAATCAGGGGTGATCAACATGCGGTCCGGGGTCACATGCGGCCCACAATGCCATTCTGTGCAGATCCCATCATCTGGGCACAGAAATATCTATGTGTGGCTGCTCACATGTAGTTTTCATGTTAGGGTGAAGAGGAGTGGCACATAGTAGGACAACCAGAATGGACAAGTACTAAGGGTGCTCTGTGTAGTCCTGTCTGGGTTGCCTATATAATAGAAGAATACAGTCTCTTAACCTGTTGGGCACTCCAGAAATGAATATATGTATTAGAAGCATTGTACATACATGCAGCTCTTTGCATTGCAGTTTATAAGACTTATGAAATGCCAGGCCATTACCTCAACATCCATCGTCTACAATAGAGGGAGCCTTATACATTATGTCCTCCTCTCTGGAGTGCTGATTGGCAGAAAGGTGACCCTATTTTCCTAATTTATCATTTCATATACATTCATATGCTTAAAATATACCATAAATGTCTTAGATGGGAATACACTTGAAAGCGGTTCAGTATGGCAATGTGGCCCCCAGACCAGAAAAAGATGTGCACACCTTCTTTAAAGTACATGCCTCCTAGTTATAGCTATGGTCCTGGGTATAAGTAGATCGTTAGACAGATTTCTGTATTGATATTCACAGTGATCAAGTTATCCTAAAGCTGTTAACCGAATTAAGACTAAGGGCTCCCACCCACTAGCGTTTTTTTTTCACTGCGAAATTCGCAGGTTTTTTTTTTCTACAGGAGGTCTATGGAACTTGTAATGTTAAAATCGCGATCGTGCAAAATCGGGATTTACCGCGAAATCGCGATTTTGCGCAATCGCGATTTTAGCTTTACAACTTCCATAGCCCAAAGACCCCTGCAGAAGAAAAAAAACGCTGCGAATTTCGCAGTAAAAAAACGCTAGTGGGTGGGAGCCCTAACACAAGAACTTACGTTTTAAAAGCTATCAGTAAAGCTGGTCCACCTATGAGTATATATTTTAATCTAATATATAACTCTTAGGGCTCACTCTCACAAGGCTATTTTCACTAGTGAGAGCGGGGGTTGAAATATATAAACTCCCTCTTAAAGAGATTGGCCAGCAAAGGAAAAGACAAACGACATAGAGGAATTTCAACATACGACTCCAATGACCCTTTATCAATGATTGGGGAACCCAAGAGGATAACAAACATACAACCAAAAAGGTCATAACATGGCTTGGTCTGATCTAGTACTGCCAGTCCATTTCCACTTTGTGGCTAGTATACAATGGCCTTATTGATGTTCTATCAATCAATGACGGTACATCCCCTCTGAGGAGGGGCCTCGGGAACCTTAGGACACGACCTAGTAGGATTCACTCTTAATAAGACAGTCAGCATTGACATCACTGGCTGGAACCCAAGTCTGCTCTTCAGGACCATACCCTCAACAATCTACTGCAATGAATTCCTAATATGAGGTGAATCACTGAAACTGAAAACTCCCATGCCCAACAACTGGAAGAACGGAAGAGTCCCCCTTCACAGGATTAACATACTTCTAGAAATTTGGAAAAAGAACCAAAACACAAATGGCATCCATAATTACAGAAAAAAAGGAGAGGTGCCAGTAGACCCCAGAGACCAATTGTTCATCAAGTTCTTACCATAATAGTGACCCACCGCACTCCTCTTACCCCGTTGTATGAACAAAGGATCCAAAATCCAGTGTGTGAAAACTACAGAGAAATACATTAGATGATTTTAGCTAACTTTCTATAGAAACACCTGTGACTCAGAGAGTCAAAATATATCACAGAAGCCGAAATGCCCGTAATAAAAATAATCTTTACTAAAGTGAACCTGTCATACTGTAAATGCGTTTGAGTCTGCTGGCAGCAGGTTATACGGCCGGAGGAGATGAGAAGGTTAGCATAAAGTTTTGTTAGAAAGTTCCAGGAGGATAACTTGTCATTTATTCATATTGTATTTCATCCCATTCAGTGATTGGCAGCCTGCCCTGTGTGGCTGTGCATACAGAGATAACCATCAGCATCCGATTAGGACTACTCATGGGACCACTAGGCATAGAAGGAGCAGAGCTTTAACGTGGCCTTTCTTTTTTTTTCATTTTCGGTTTCTCCTCCCCAATTTCAAAAAATCCTAACTCTTTTATTTATCCATCAGTGTAGCTGTCTGAGGGCTTGTTTTTTGGGGGACAGATTGTAGTTTTCAATTGTCTATTTAGTATACCATTTAATGTGCTGAAAAACACAGTGGAGTGAAGTGGGAGAAGAAAGCAATTCTGACATTTCTTTGCAGTCTTGTTTTTATGAGATACACACTCATATTTATATGTTTTTTCTTTTTGCTGTACTATTTAAAAAAAATAAAATATCTTTGGAGAAAAATTAAAATATTTTTTTTTGCCGCCATCTCCTGATCGCCGTAACCTTTTGTTTTTTAATAACATAAGAGACATGTCTTGATAGGTAGCCATTCATGGCAGCCTTGGTGGGCTCTAGATTGCCCCAGGCTGCCGTGGCAACCATACAGCACCTTGCGATCTCCTTACCAATTGGGGTCTTTAAGTGCTGCTATCAGTATTGCTGATCGTGGCTTTTGCAGGCGGGTGTGAGCCATCAGAAATAGCTGGCACCTGCTTTGTATGGAGCAGCTACTGATCATGCTTCATGCAAAGCCCCTGTGCTCTGGACATAGATTTACCACCGGGGGCATGAAGGGGTTCACTAATTATATGATCAGTTATACTGAAACTTTTCTAAGGGACATTTCACACGGGATGGAACTAGACCACAGGAGGCAACCAAATCAGCAGTGGTGGAATTCCACAGGAAAATCCGTAGGTCTAACTGCGGATTTCAATGCAGAATTGCAGGCAGGTTTTAAGCCATTTTCAATTCCGCATCAAAATACGCAGGTAGCCTGCAGATTGCTACCTATTCCATCATGTGTGTAAAGTCCTTTACGTGAAATTATTCTGTTCAGCTCCTCATGTATAATAGTAATCACCATTATTCATATTACATCACTTTATATTTTCTGTCCTAATAGGGGCATACAAACTATATTCACTTATCTGGATGTTTTAGGAGTGTGGGAAGAAACCAATGCAAACACTGGGAACATAGAAGCTCAATGCATATGTTGTCCTTGGTGGGATATGAACCCAGGACACCAGCACAGCAAAGTAATAGTGCTAACCACTAAGCCACCATGCTGCCGACATATAACATGGGGCTTAAAGATTGTTCTGCATTTATTTTAAACTCTTATTTCCATCATTTACTTATATCACAGTACTAAAATTATACTGATGTAAGTGATGTAAGGTCATGGCCACTTGCAGACGAGCATCTTTGTGTCCTCGTATTACTACTATTAACAACTCTCCCAGCATGACCGCAGGTCTTCTAACCCAAAACTTACAGCGACACAAATCCCTATTATCAAAGGTGTAACTAGAAGCTCCTGGGCCCCAGTGCAAAACATGTAACAGGGCCCCTAAATATGATGCTTTATTCATATGTACTAGGCTGCCTATATGGAGAAGAGAGGCCTTATGGGCCCCCTAAGGCTCCTGAGCCCGGGGGCAACCGCATCCCCTGCATCTCATATAGTTACGCCAGAGCCTATGATGCTATGAGTTTGTGTCAGTAGATCCATAATACACTTGCAGAAATGTGCCTGCAGTATGCTTTTCTGAAACTATCCTGAGTCTGAGAGTGAAAGACAAAATCCTTAGCTCAGATAGTAAACTATGGTACAACCAGCAGCACGAGTGGAATATTAAACAGTGAGTTTGATGTAACGCAGGTTATTACAGACAGTTATTATTAGCATGTATGTATCCAAAAATAGTCAAGAAATGAGCAACAGCACCAGAACACAGTATGGCTATTTCAACTGCACTAGTTATTATTAGCATGCAAGCATCCAAAAGTGCTTAAAGGAAGTTTCAGTAAAATCAAGTGTAGTTGATTTGTTCACACAGATTATTGTCAGCATTCAAGCATCCAAACGTGGCCAAATAATGATCACGTTGTTGGGGATCTGATGGGTCACAGGGGAAGAACCCTCCATCTGTCAGCCTCATGGATTGTCACATTGACCTTGGCATCTATGGGATTTAACGGTCAGGATTGGAGCTAACTCTGATCTTTGCCATTAAAGTTTAAGCAGGCATGGGACCCGTGTTTTTATAGAATCATAGAATGGTAGAGTTGGAAGGGACCCCCAGGGTCATCTGGTCCAACCCCCTGCTTAGTGCAATATTCACTATATCATCCCAGACAGATGTCTGTCCAAGCTTTGTTTGAACGTTTACATTGAAGGAGAACTCGCCACCTCCCGAATTTTATTCTAGTATGCTGTAAAAAAGGCAACTGAGGAAGACAGGTTTTCACCCTTGACTCCTTCAAGAGGAATACGGTCTTTGCTGTGAGATCCTAAAGTCATTATTCATGTAGATAGTTCCAGTGGCATGGCTACTGATGCTGCACAAGGCTGAGGCGGGTTACCTGGTGCTGTGTACCGGAGTGCAGTAGACAGGCAGGCGATCGGGCATGCGGCAGAGCAGTAAAGAGTTAGTGAGCAGTAGCAAAGTTCAGGAATCAGAGCTGTGGTCAGGAAGCATGGAAGTCAGGATAGTTGAAAGTTAGGCAGGAGTCAAAACCAGTATGTACACAGACTTGGGCTTTATCACAGTGGTTAAAGTGGACTGATCACTTAGGAATCCTCAATAAAGAGAAGATGCCTAATATAACCAGGGGTGAGTCGTGATTGGAGGGGGACAGATTAGGGAACATGCACCAACCGTTTAAGAAAGGGGACAAGAGCATGGTTGAGCCCTTTGGACAGACCTCCGGGAGGGGGCAGAGGAGCAGCGTGAAGGCTGCAGAGAACGGTGGCGTCCAGCCGTGGCTCCAATGACGGGTGAGCTGCAGTAAAAGCATATCATGACACTGGAGACTGAGAAGGAGAATGGAGTCATGAAAAACTATGTTTTACTGCAGCGTTCTTAAACCTGTGACTTTCCAGCTAATGTGAAATTAAAACTCCCACCAGCTACAAGTCTGCTAGGAAAAACTGGGAAGCTGTAAGTAGAAGACCATTATAGAATATATAGTTTGGATACTTAGTTAGAAGACTAGATATTGGGCAAGCTTTCCACATGTAGAGAATTAAAGGGATTGTCTCATAATCGACAATCCCTTTCAAAATGCCACTGTTTCCAGATAAGGCACTCTTAGCCATCATGACGAATGACATGGCAGCCATTCATATGAATTGCTGTCCATGCAATAGAAGGGAAGCTAGAGTTCCGCAGAATGGGAGCTGCCCACATAGAGTGATTCTCTGTTTTGGGTCAGAGAAGTGGAACCCAAACAGGGACCACCCTATATGACATCCAAATGCCCAAACAGAGCATATGGACAGGGGTTGTATTCAATGGACAATAACTTTAATAGGGAATTTCAGAAAATAGCAATGCATGCTGTATGTAAAACTGTACAATTGATCACTTTAAAGTTTTTCATCATTTCGTGTGTTATTTGTGTACTGTACATATTTGCTGACTACATTAAAGGGATTGTCTGGTCAGGTAATAGAATTTGTTTCAGGACTGGAATAAAATTACCTGGCACTTTTCCTTTGTGCTGTTGTTCTCTAGATTGTCTGGTTCTCAAGGGCCCTCTTCATTCTTCCAAGATGGCTATCACCCTTTTAGACTACCTGATACACAGTGGGCACTGGTGGAGCATCAGTAGTCAAAGACTTTGCATGCTGAGTAGTGAGCAGTGCTGGCCAGTCAGAGTAACATGTAGTGCATGAGTTGTGCCTGCTACTATAGACCTATCCTGATGATGTGTCATTAATGCTATTGTACCGGAGGACCCCTTTAAGTCTAGTTCAGTAAAACAAAGAGAGGCCCTGAAATGCGCCCATATCAAGTATTCACCCCCTTGGTGTTTTAATAATAATTTTAAGACAAAAAACACAGACCGTGAATGTGCGTAAATATTCACCCCCTGAAAGTCAATGCTTTGTGCAACTAGTCTTTGCTAGTCTGGGGTAGCTCTCTTTTAGTTTAGCACATCTAGACACTGATATCCTAACCCATTGTTCCAGGCAAAACTGCCCTAAGGCTGTCACGTTAGATGAAGTGCGTTGGAGTACAGCAGTCTTTAGTTTATGCCACAGATTCTCATTTGCATTGAGGTCTGGACTTTGACTAGACCAATCTTAGACATTTATATGTTTCCTCATAAACCACTTCAGTGTAACCTTAGCAGTATGTTTAGGGACATTGTCCTGCTGGAAGGTGAACCTCAATCCCAGTCTCTAAAACCAAGTTTTTCTCAAGAATTGCCATTGATTGCCATCCACCTTTCCTTCAATCATGACCAGTTTTCCAGTCCCTTCAGATGAAAGCATCCCCACAGCAGAATGTTGCCACCATAGTACTTCACTATTGGAATGGTGCTCTTCGGGTGATGGGAAGTGCTGCTTAGCATTATGTTTGCACATAGATAAGGCTTTTGTAGGGTGTCAGTCACGCAGAAACAATATTGCATAGTAGTGTTGGAGATCATGGGACCCTTCAGAACAGGTTTATTGATACTGACATCATGTTGCAGATCATGTGATGCTTTGATTGCACACAGGGGGACCATATTCAACTAATTATGTGACTGCTGAGATTACCAAATTTTTCGCTTTATAAGACGCACTTTTTTCCCCTCCAAAGCGGGGGAAAAAGTTGCTGCGCCTTATAAAGCGAATGTGCCAAAAATTCCTTGTGATTGCCATTTTTAGCGCAAATTTAATGCGCGACCGCGCGTTCAACTCGCAGTCGCACGAACAAATGTGCGATCAGTCGGAATTTCTCTCCTCCCCACTGCCGCCCATACGTACCGCTGATTGGTGTTCAGCAGCTGCTGCTCCCCGTCTCCACCAAACGGCTTCTTCCCTTCCTCCTGCAATTGCCGCTGTGACATAGAGAGCTGTTTTTCCTGGCCCCTGTTGCTTCTTCTGCCCAGTCGCCCGGCACTAACCCTGCGCTGTCCTGGGTGAGTTTGAAATATTTTGTACCTATTTTCCCGCTCTAAAATGGGGGTGCGTCCTATAGTCCGGTGCATCTTATAGAACGCAAAATACGGTAGTTGGTTAATTGGTTGGACCAGACCTTATTTTGAGATTTCATAGCATAGAGGGTGAATAAATAGATATGCACAACCTTTAAGTTTTAGTTTTTTTCCTTATTTTTAAAGCTATGATTTTTTTCATTCCACTTTAACAATGTTGACTATTTTATCAGGTGGATTACATTAAATCTTAATTAAAATCCATTTAAACTCTAGGTTGCAATGCACCAAAATAGGAAAAGCACCAAGGGGGGAATACTTTTTCTATGTAGATTTCTTTCTTGGTTTTGTCTGACAAATAGTGGAGTAGGATAATAGCAAAATGCTGCCATGTGAAAATAACCTAACGGAAATAAGTATTAGGCAAATGGAGGAGGGGGTGAGGGTTCCTTTATTAAACAAGCATGCTCAAATTGAGAAGAAGAAATACAAATTCAACAATCTTGTTCATTACTGAAATGACATAAAAAGACTAAACAGCTAAATGAAACGCAGAATAAATGCTGCTGAAATAAAAGTCATTAAGGTCCAAGAAGGAAGCTACGGAGCCGTGGTATGAAGCAATTATAACAGGTAGGTAGCGGTGACAGACAGAGGTGGCACACGTTTTTACAAACTTTACTTACAATAAATGGTTTGTAGATTATCACTGCATAGGAGGGCACACTATACTTGAACATTGCATTAACGTAAAACAGAGTTTGCCATTAGCATCACTTTCATATTTTAATGTAATATGGTATAACCTTCAGAACAAGATTAAACATATGGGCACATAATCTTACATTGTGTCCCAATCTGGGCCACAGCAATTCACGTGTTCATCACAGATGGCTGTAAATTGAATAAACACTGCATTGTGTACATTTGAACTTTTCGCCCCATAGGGGCAGCGTCTCTCCTACTGGGACACACAACGTCGTAAAATTCAACTGCCCTGTTTCCCCGAAAATAAAACGCGTCTTATATTAATTTTTGCTCCCAAATATGCGCTATGTCTTATTTTCAGGGGGTGTCTTATTTTGCCGCGGCAAATCCGTCTGTGGCCGCTAATCCCTCAATTGGCCAGCTTTGTGGATGAAATTTCTCAGAAATCTTGTCCACATGGGTCAGCAAATCTGTCACGGCAAAGCTGGGAGAAGCCGGTGTTGTGGTGCGGATTCACCGGCCACAGAAACGGAAAAGCGTGCAGCCAGGTCGCTTCAAAACAAGCAGCTGAGTGCCGTGGGTTTTGAAGCAGCGCTTTCCCGGCGGAAATCTCGCTGTTCATCGCTGTGGCCAAACCGCGAGATTTCCGCTGGAAATACGCTCTGTGAGAACCCAGCCTTAAGAATTACAAACAGGTTGCCTGACTCACACACAGAGCCATAAAAAAATAAGGGCTGTAAAGTAACGTACCTGGCTGCAGACAGAAGTTCCTGTACCACTTGTAAGCAGGGATGGTATTGCAGCTTCCGGCCACCAGGGGTAGCTCATCACAGCAGACATGTACAGCAGGAACAGAACATACAGTATGGACTTTTCCAGCCAGCAAGGGGAGCTCACAACAGCACACTCGTACAGCACAGCAGGAGGTAGGAGACAACGGGGATGACAGCAGGGGACAGGCCTCTCGACTTGCCTGCACACTTTAGTATGCCTTACTATCTGGGTGTGCTTTATATTTGTGACTTCTGCAAATTTCTTAATGTGTCTTACTTTCAGGGGTGCCTTATTTTCAGGGAAACACGGTATATCAATACTCCAGAGGTCTAGCTTGACTACATCACATTTTCAACGTACACACATTAACATATAATCACAAATAAACACATTTTACCTGTTGCAGGCCTGTACATAATTTAAGATTACATGGTGTGCACACCGAATTGAGGCCGAGTCTCACTTACTTTCCAACACTGCAGCAATGTCATCAGGCCATCTCTTACATCCGGCCATAGCCACAGCTTGTGCCGCTTGAAGTTCACTGCAGCCTAGCCTAGAGGCTGCTCTCCAGTCTGGGGACAAAGCCACTGCCATGTCAGCTGTGTTGTTTTGTTGCCCTTAACACTTGTGGGGTCTCTCCGCAGCATTCTCCCTACCACTGCTGCTTCTCACACACTCAGTCCTCGTGCAGCTGTCACTCTGGCAGGCTCTTTGTTTCTGTGTCACTGCTGCTCACTCACTCTTATAAGGACAGCAGTTCACAATTTTTCAATACAGGGCACTTTCCTGCACCCAGAACTTTCTTGAGCATTCTGCCTTGTTCCAGAGGTGGGAAGCAGAACGTTTCCTACACTGCTCTATCAATGGCCTATTTTTCTGGGTGGGCTTCACAAGCATGACACCTAAAGGGAATCTTTTAAACCCTTTTCCTGCCATGGTACTTGGCTTCGCATTAAATTCTAAGTCAAATACCATGTCAAAATCCACACCAAATGGAGAAGTGTTAGATGCAGATTTTGCACTGCAGATCTGGTGCGGAATGTGTGCTACAGACACTCCACATCAAATTTTCCTCATGTGGACATTCCCTCAAGAACCCCCTTCTGCATTTGACAATCTCTCTGGGTATTGTAGTCCCCCCATTCTATTTACAACTACTTAGCTACCCATCTCTGAACACACTAAAAACTCAGATATGCCTTTCTTGAGCAGTTTACAAGCAGCTGCGACGTTCCATAAATCTTCTATAGCAGCCAATGACAGCACTCAGCCATGATTGCTGAGAGCTGTCATTGGCTACTTTAGCTTGTTTGTAGATGGGCTCAGAATAAAAAGTGACAGGGAGACCAGAGCTAATGATGGAGGATGTATGGGGTAGCAGGGAGAGGTAAGTGACTGCAGATTTTTTTATTTTAATGCATGGTGGACCCATTGACAGGGGTTTCCTTAACTCGGACAACCCCTTTAACCCCTTTTATAAACTTTAATAAAGAAGCTCTTCAAATAAGTAAGGGGACACCCTACTTGTTGGTCCAGTTCCTGGGGAAGGTTCTCTGTCTTTGCACTGTTTGAAAGTGGGCTTCCCGGCTGCTGTTATACAAATCAGATGTTGCTGCCTCCAGTGGTGAGATGTAACTTGTAACCTTTATATATAGATAATGATGTAATGTAATTTGTAATTTTTATACTTTGTGATGTGATGTAAGTTGCAACTTTTATCAACCTTTGTTTATAGATAATTTAAGAAAGAACGAGAATTATTAATCAATTTGCTTGGTTATCACTTAATTTGAATAAACTATTATTGTTAAATCTTCCATATTGTCTTACTCTCTTTAAAGCCATATCCGGACCTCAGTCTTGCTCCTTGCAGAAAAAGAGACAGGCAACCAGCTGCATGACAGACTTAGTGATATGACACAGTGGCTCATTCTGGATGGAGGTGCTCAGGCACTGCGGGAGTTGGGGGAACTGGAGGGAGAGAATATTGAAATGACTTCCGCTAGATGAAGGTGTGCCAGTATATTGAAGTGATTGACATGACTTCTGCTGGATGAAAGTGTGGGAATGCTGGGGGTTAGGGAGCTGCAGCGACAGAATATTGCAGGGGGCCTCCGGAATCTACTGGCTTCCAGGTCTGGAAGCACAGGTGTTAGGTGAAAGGACTGGGCCCCAAGGATTCTGTTACCTTGAGGGGACATTTTTTACATCTGGTGGGGTCAGTGGCATAGCTCTCAATTCGGTGGCATTATTTGGGGTCTCAGTTTTCTTAAAGGAGTATTCCAAAGTTTAAAAATATCTTATCAGTAGTAGTCCACTGCTCTGGGCCCCTGCCGATCAGCAAACTGAAGAGGGCGCAGTGCTTGTGCCAGCACTGCAGCTTCTGCAATGTTTAAATCTGAGCACAATTATGCTCGTACTTAGAATGCTGTATTATTTATAGTGGCTATTCTGAGTACTGCAGGCTTGTCTCATGAACTAAATGGGACAATCCTGTGGTACTCAGAACAGCCACTATAAATAATATGGCATTCTGTGTATGGGCACTATTGTGCTCAGATGTAAACATTGAAGAGATTGAAGTGCTGGCATGGGTGAACCCGCCAATCAGATATTGATGGCCTAGGCCCTCAACAATATAAAATTAATATTAAATGTTTTCCATTCTTAAGTTTTATATATATGCCTCAGAATAAAGCTATTAAAAAAAAGACCTCATACGAGTCCTACGTCAAAACAATTATGGCTATCGGAAAGCATGAAAAAAAGCGTTGTGGAGGCCAAATAGGCCACGTCCTTAAGAGATTAATGACATAAACGATAAGAAGGTTTTATTTTTGTAGACAACACCAATCTATGCAGTATAGACTGTAGAAGATATTTATAAATTACAAGTAATTTACCACATGAGACTTGAAGGGGTGTTTCAATAATATGAAGTTATTCCCTATCCAAAAGATAGACGATAATCAAATGATTGGTGGGGTCCAACCACTGGGATCCCCTCCAACCGCCAAAACGAGTTCCTATTGAACTCAGCTATCTCTGGCAGTCGCATTGAAATGAATACAACAATTGCACACATGCACCGCCACCACTCCTTTCATTTGGGGATACCAGGGACAGCTGTTTTGGTGTACAATAGATAACCGAGCAACTGGTTCCCCACCGATCAGATGGTATTCCCTATGCTGCGGATGAGGGATAACTTAATATTGCTGCAATACCCCTTTAATGTGAACAAATTCAAAGTTATGCATCTGAGTACTTATAATCTTCACAGATCATCTGCCCTAGGGGGAGTAAAACTGGGACAGTCACTTAAAGAGAAGGATCTGGCTGTACTTTTAGGTCATAGACTAAATAACAGCTGCAATGTCAACCAGCTGCTTCTAAGAGCAGCAGGATACTGTCTTGTATTAGAAGAGGCGAGGATTCAGCATACAGGAAGGTAATATTACCATTTTACAAATTAGCAGTGTGAGTTTATCTGCAATATGCAGGTCACTTCTGGGTACCAGTTCATTGAAATTGGAAAACGACAGGACCATATTAATTTGTGTAAGTATAAAAGATTCAGTCTCCACAATTTACACAAGTATTTAAAAATTCGTCTGTGTTGGGTTTGTAAAAAACTGAAATTTTTACATGTGTGCATAGTTCCACATTATATCTATGGAATATATGTCTGTTTATGCAAATATTTTAACTTCCACCCATCCATAATAATAAAAATTCAAAGTTCTTTCACGCGAAAAGCGCATGAAAAGGAAAAAGCTGCAATCAAGTCGAGGCCAAAATTGGCATTTCTTCGTTCATTCCCAAGGGGCAGCTGTTGTGCATTAGCGAAAAAATACGCTGCAGTGAGGAAATCCCTCGGTTGGCATAAATTCTCGGAATGACTTCAAATAGTTAGATAGAGCCAGCTGTAATCTTTTCCAAGCGCTGGTCGTTGCTAAACTCCTTCCCCTTTTTTTGCAGCACTCATAGAAGCCTATGGGAGCCTCCAGTGTATCTAAGCAAAAGATAGAGCAAGACCTATCTTTTCACGCAGCGTATACAATCGGTCGCCGATTTCCTATTAATCCCAGAGTGACATTTTTAGGGCTTATTTAGATGACCATATATCGGCTCTGTTTTCACGCCGGGCCGATATACAGTGTCCTTGTCTGCAGGAGGGGGGATGGAAGAGCCAGGAGCAGGAACTGAGCTCCCGCCCCTTCCCCGCCCCTCGCCACTATTTGCAATGGGAGGGCAGGATGGGGGTGGAGCTAAGCGATGGGACTTAGCTCTGCCCATGTCTCGCCCCCTCCTATTGCAAATAGTGGCAAGGGGCAGAGAGGGGGCGGGAGCTCAGTTCCTGCTCCTGGCTCTTCCATCCCCCCCCCCCCTGCAGACAAGGACACCGTATATCGGCTCGGCGTGAAAATCGAGCTGATATACGGTCGTCTAAATAAGCCCTTAGGGTGTTGAAAATCGCTCATCTGAATTAATATATTGGAATTGAAATGCTTCAGATGGTTGCAATTTTTTTACATGGCTAAATTAGCTGCATCAAAATACTTGTGTGAATAAGGCCTAAGGCATAAGGGCTTCAACACATGGGCATGTTTAAGTCCCGTTATGTGACCGTGAGAATCATGACCGCATAACTGGATGAAGCAAAACCATTTGTTCTCACTATCAGGATTCTCATCCATCAAGATAGGACGTGCCATATCTCTTGCATGTAGGACCTATCTTCCCACTTTTTTTCTCAAACTTGTGCGCAATAGCACAGAGGTTGAATAGTCAAAGAAACATTAAAAAAAAAAACTATTCATGCGCTACTAAGCTCTGCAGCGGCGAGCGTAGTTGCACATGCTCCCATGTGTTTTTGCCCTAAGGGCTGATTCAGACGACCGTATTTATGCAGGCATTTCGTTGTGTTAAAAAATGGCACATAAAACGCGATCATGCAAAACACTGGATTCCAATGGGTTCATTCATATGAACGATTTTTTGGCTCGTAAAATAATCGCGCGAGTAAAAAAAGAACATACGCAAAAGTCTTCGGTCGTCTTTTTCATACGGTGCGTGAAAAGATAGGTCTTGCCTGTCTTTTGCCGAAATACGCAGCAAGCTCCTATAGACTTCAATGGAAGCTGAAAAAAAGGGAGGGGGAGGGAGTTACCCTGCGTATAACGCTGGGAAAGGAAGACAGCTGCCCTAATTAGACATTTGATTGCCATTCTAAACCACGGGAAGTGTGTAACACGCAAGTAGGTGAATGGGCATTTTGATTGCCAAAATAAACCAATTGTTCGACTAGCACTGACATATTAGCCTGCCTCTTTCTCTCTCGTATTTGTATGTGTATTTACACACTTAAATTTGCATGTGCAATACGCAGTAATAGACCCCATTGGATTCGATCACATGCGCCTATTTTTCCTACACATGTGAAAAAAAACAGCATGCTCCATGGAGATCAATGGGAATGCGCAAATGTGTGCCAACTACACTAGGAGATAGATAGATAGGAGAGAGAGTTATAGATAGATATGAAATAGATAGATAGATAGATAGATATGAGATAGATAGATAGGAGATAGATAGGTATGGGTCTTGCACACTAGTGTTTTTGTTGCTCTTTATTTCACACGATATCGCTGCATTTTTTTAACGTGAATGTCAATGAGACTTTCTAATGTTAATAACACATCGCACAAAAATCGCAAGTGTAGAAGAGCCCATAGATAGATATGAGATTGATATAGATAGATAGATGTGAGTGAGAGATATGAAATAGATAGATATGAGATAGATAGATACATATGAGTGAGAGATATGAGATAGATAGATAGATAGATAGATAGATAGATAGATAGATAGATAGATAGATAGATAGATATGAGTGAGAGAGATATGAGATAGATAGATAGATAGATAGGAGATAGATAGATATGATATATATATATATATATATATATATAGATAGATATGAGTGAGAGAAATATGAGATAGACAGATAGATATAAGTGAGAGAGATATGAGATAGATAGATGTGATAGAGATAGATAGATATGAGAGAGAGATAGATATAATAGCGATAGATAGATAGATAGATAGATAGATAGATAGATAGATAGATAGATAGATAGATAGATAGATATGAGATAGATAGATAGATAGATAGATAGATATGAGAGAGAGAAATATGAAATATAGGCTGGATTTACACAGGAGTATATCGGCCGGGTTTTCACGCCCGTCCGATATACGCATTTTGTGCATTTTGGACGTGTGCTTTTACGCCGCCGCCGGCTGTATGGGCTCCTATGGGAGCCTATGACAGCTGCTGGAGAAGGGAGGTGGGCGGAAGTTTAGCAGCATGACTGCTAAACTTCCACTCTCTTCCCTCCCCTCTCTTGCTGTTTGCACTAAGAGGGGGCGGGAAAGGGTCAGAGCTAACCCCATCCCTCCAGTCGTTAGCTGATGGCAAGGAGCGGGACCTATCACACTTAGCTCCTCCCCATCCCTCCCCTTGCAGGGAGCTGGCGAGGGGGGGGGGGGGTAGAAGAAGGCTTAGCAGAACTCAACTGTCTCCCCCCGTCAAACGGCATTGTGGCCTTGGCGTATATGCGCCCGGCTCTTACCGTCTAGATTTGTGCGACCATTCACACATTTTTACGGCGCTGGCGGGCGGATGTAAAAAAGCCTACAGCAGTGTAAGTAATTCCAAGCATAGATAGATAGGAGAGAGAGTTATAGATAGATATGAAATAGATAGATAGATAGATAGATAGATAGATAGATAGATAGATAGATAGATAGATAGATAGATAGATATGGGTCTTGCACGCTAGTGTTTTTGTTGCTCTTTATTTCACACGATATCGCTGCATTTTTTTAGCGTGAATGACAATGAGACTTTCTAATGTTAAAAACACATCGCACAGAAATCGCAAGTGTACAAGAGCCCATAGATAGATATGAGATTGAAATAGATAGATAGATGTGAGTGAGAGATATGAAATAGATATATATGAGATAGATAGATACATATGAGTGAGAGATATGAGATAGATAGATAGATAGATAGATAGATAGATGGATAGATAGATATGAGATAGGATATAGATAGATAGATATGAGATAGATAGATAGATAGATAGATAGATAGATAGATAGATAGATAGATAGATAGATAGATAGATAGGAGATAGATAGATATGAGATAGATATATATATATAGATAGATATGAGTTAGAGAGATATGAGATAGACAGATAGATATAAGTGAGAGAGATATGAGATAGATAGATGTGATAGAGATAGATAGATCGATAGATAGATAGATAGATAGATAGATAGATAGATAGATAGATAGATAGATAGGAGATAGATAGATAGATATGAGATAGATATATATATATATATAGATAGATACGAGTGAGAGAGATATGAGATAGACAGATATAAGTGAGAGAGATATGAGATAGATAGATGTGATAGAGATAGATAGATATGAGATAGATAGATATAATAGCGATAGATAGATAGATAGATAGATAGATAGATAGATAGATATGAGAGAGAGAAATATGAAATATAGGCTGGATTTACACAGGAGCATATCGGCCGGGTTTTCACGCCCGTCCGATATACGCATTTTGTGCATTTTGGACGAGTGCTTTTATGCCGCCGCCGGCTGCATGGGCTCCTATGGGAGCCCATGACAGCTGCTGGAGAAGGGAGGTGGGCAGAAGTTTAGCAGGGTGACTGCTAAACTCCCACTCTCTTCCCTCCCCTCTCTTGCTGTTTGCACTGAGAGGGGGCGGGAAAGGGTCAGAGCTTACCCCGTCCCTCCAGTCATTAGCTGATGGCAAGGGGCGGGGCCTATCACACTTAGCTCCTCCCCATCCCTCCCCTTGCAGGGAGCTGGCGAGGGGGGGGGTAGAAGAAAGCTTAGCAGAACTGAACTGTCTCCCCCCTTCAAACGGCATTGCGGCCTTGGCGTATATGTGCCCGGCTCCTACCGTCTAGATTTGTGCGACCATTCACACATTTTTACGGCGCTGGCGGGCGGATGTAAAAAAGCCTACGGCAGTGTAAGTAATTCCATGCATAGATAGATAGATAGATAGATACTGAGATAGATAGATAGATAGATAGATAGATAGATACTGAGATAGATAGATATGAGATAGATAGATAGATAGATAGATAGATAGATAGATAGATAGATAGATAGATAGATAGATAGATAGACAGGAGATTGATTGATAGATAGATATGAGATAGAAATAGATAGATAGATATGAGATAGATAGAAAGATAGATAAAGATATGGGTTAGATATGAGATAGATACATAGATATGAGATAGATAGATCCTGAGATAGATGGATAGATAGATAAATAGATAGATTTGAGATAGATAGATGGATAGATAAATATGAGAGAGATAGATTAGATATATAAATATGAAATAGATAGATAGATATGAATAGATGTAAGAGAGAAATGATAGATAGATAGATAGATAGATAGATAGATAGATAGATAGATAGATAGATAGATAGATAGATATGAGATAGATAGATATGAGTAAGAGAGATATAAGTGAAAGAGATATGAGACAGATAGATGTGATCGAGATAGATAGATAGATAGATAGATATGAGAGAGAGAGAGATATGATAGATAGAGATAGATAGATAGATGTGTGAGAGAGAAATATGAAATATAGGCTGGATTTACAGGGGAGTATATCGGCTGGGTTTTCACGCCCAGCCGACATACACATTTTGTGCATTTTGACCAAGCGCTTTTACGCCGCCGCCGGCTGCATGGGCTCCTATGATAGCTGCTGAAGAAGGGAGGTGGGCGGAAGTTTAGCAGCGTGACTGCTAAACTCCCACCCTCTTTCCTCCTCCTCTCTTGCTGTTTGCACTGAGAGGGCGCTGGAAAGGGGCGGAGCTAAGCCCACCCTCTAATAGTTGGAATACATAGATAGATAGATATGAGATAGATAGATAGATAGATAGGAGATAGATAGAAAGATATATATATGAGATAGATAGATAGATAGATATGAGATAGATAGATAGATAGATAGGAGATAGATAGAAAGATATATATATGAGATAGATAGATAGATAGATATGAGATAGATAGATAGATAGATAGATAGATAGATAGATAGATAGATAGATAGATATGAGATGGATAGATAGATATGAGATAGATAGATAGATAGATATGAGATTGAAATAGATAGATAGATAGATAGATAGATATAGATGGATAGATAAATATGAGAGAGAGAGATAGATAAATATGAGAGATTGATAGATATGAAATAGATAGATAGATAAAGATAGATATATAGATAGGAGAGTGATAGATAGATATGAGATAGATGATAGATAGATGATAGATAGATAGATAGATAGATAGATAGATAGATAGATAGGAAATAGATAGATAGATAGATATGAAATAGATAGATAGATAGATATGAAATAGATAGATAGATAGATAGATAGATAGATAGATATGAGATGGAAAGCTAGATATGAGATGGATGGATAGATAGATATGAATAGATATGAGATAGATAGATAGATAGATAGATAGATAGATAGATAGATAGATAGGAGATAGATAGATACTGAGATAGATAGATCTGAAGAGTTATAAGAGAGAAATAATAGATAGAAAATGGATAGATAGATAGATAAATATGAATAGATATGAGGTAGATAGATAGATAGATATGAGATAGATAGATAGATAGATAGGAGATAGATAGATATGAGATAGATAGATAGATAGATAGATATGAGATGGATAGATATATATGAGATGGAAAGCTAGATATGAGATGGATGGATAGATAGATATGAGATAGATAGATAGATAGATAGATAGATAGATAGATAGGTAGGAGATAGATAGATAGATATGAAGAGGTATAAGAGAGAAATAATAGATAGAAAATGGATAGATAGATAGATAGATAGATAGATAAATATGCATAGATATGAGGTAGATAGATAGACAGGTAGATAGATATGAGATAGAGAGCTAAATAGATAGATATGAGAGATAGATTTTAGATATAATCATAGAGATACATATGAGGTGAGATGTAGATAAAAGACAGCCAGGTGAGTGCCAGTATATAGATGTATATAACGCAGTATTACACGGTGCACGATATTGTAAACACGGAACAAGTGCTATGTGTGAGAGACAAGCCAGGGACGGCGCAATCTGCTCTGCCAGCCACTTGTCTCCATCTCCATGCAGTGTGTCTTGCATAACATTAACCCTTGCCGTCTCGGCGCCGCTCCTGCCCCCGTCTGTTGTTTACATGCTAGCAGCAGCCTGCGCACATAGGTGCTGTATATACATATATGTCCGCCTGTCAGAGGCAGCCATAGCCTGCTAGCATCAGTGTGGCGGCTCTCTGCTGAGGTCTATGGGAATCCACTAGCATTGCATGTTGCTGGGAGCTGCTGTGAATAATAACGGCGAGGCTCCAGTGTGAGTCAGTGAGGAGAGGGGGAGAGAGCTGGGAGAGAGCTGGGAGAGCTGGAGCCGTCACCGCCGCTCTCTACACAAGACGATCTACACCCCAACGAGGAGCCCGACAAGTGGCACAAGTGTCTCCAGGATGGGCGCAGTCATGGGCACCTTCTCCTCCCTGCAGACCAAGCAGAGAAGACCCTCTAAAGGTAAGAGGCTGTGGTGGGCGCTCACACTGTGCAGTCTGTAGGCAGCCTGCATGTTCAGGTGCTGGTGCATGTATCAGTGCCAGCCTCCGCCATAATCCCTCAGACTGAGGTGACAGATGCTGACAGGGTGCCATGTGTGATTAGAGGGGTCAGTGTAGCTGTGTGAGGGTCACCAGTGTGTGTGGATCTGCATGCCATCCCCTGTGCCCGCTGCTCTGTGTGTGGCAGCACTACAAGGATGAGGATGCAACAAGCGTTTATTGCCCGGGGCAGATGCCCCTTCCACCTGGACTGAAATCTGGCCGGATCCAACTATAAAGAGGGAATTGTGTCTCTAATATGGAGGATTGCCGTGGAAAACTGTTGCTTCCTGTGTCATGTTCACACCGGGGGGAAGGAAGCCTGGAAATCTAGGATGTGTAGGCTATAATAAATGGATATCTGTCATTGTCCATATCCACCGCCGGTACGCAGCAGTAGATAGGGTCCCTCAAACACCTGTTGATTCTCGTTTGCGTCTGTGTTTTCTTACCCGTTTTTTCTCTCCTCATAGTTTTTTTTCCTGACACGTTCTAGACTTTTTGCCGTAATGTGACACATCTTTGTTTCGTCTGTTGCAAAGTGATTGAGTTCAGCTCTATAAAATCTGATAAGGGCTTGGGGAGGTTTCACGTCTGCTTTGGAATCTCCGGTCGAAGATTCCGGCGCAGATCTGGCACAAAATACCGGAAGAAAAGCGCCACATGCAGCAATTTCACTAACGGATGAAAGTCGGGCAGTTGAGCAAAAGCAGAACGGACTCCATTATAGTCAATGGCGTCTATTCTGCGCTGTTTGGTGCCGTTTGGCCACGGGGATTCCCCTTTCAACAGGGATTCACCTTTTTTGAACAGAGCCCCGGACGCAGGTATGAAATCAGCCTTATTCACACGAACGAAAAATTCGCACAAATTTGAACTCCATTATTTGGAATGGATTTATTCACATGAGCCATTTTTTCTGAGCTGAATGTTCTATTTTTGGGCGTCCCCATGGGAGGAATCCCCTGTTATTTCCTAAGGGACCTTGGAAAAAAAATTATATCCCATGCGAGTGTAATGCAATTTTTCCCATTGAAGTCTATTGCGATCTTTTCACGCTCAATGTCACAGAAGCAATGTGATTGTTAATTAAGAACGCATCACATCGTCGTGAAGATCGTGTGTTGGCAAGCGTATTATCGGGCCGCGTTTCTCGGCCCAATATCGTGCCCGCCTGTGTGAATGTAGCTTCAAGTCTACTTGTTCTATAATGTTCCTCTGCCGATCATAATTACAATGTTTGTGGTACATGAGGTTTTTGTTAGTACCGTAATTATTTAGATTTCATTCAATGATACAACAAAATAGTTAAACAAATCAGAACGATACAATAATAATAGTAGCAGAATAATATAATTAACAATAATGGAAAGGAGAATTATTTGTGTATAATACTACTGTATGGGGAAAACAGTGAAGTAAGAAGAAGGTAAAAACGAAGGCCACGTGCTGTAAATAAAAACACTTACATTAGGTTACATACAGTCTTTATAAATTGAGCGCACCCCCCCCCCCCCCAACCCTAAGTTCTCAAACTGTGGCAATTCTACCCTTGGCACATGTCATGACTTTCGGGCTACTCACACTGCTTCTTTGAAGCAGCACAGTACACCATCATGGCCTTGGAGATACATGTCTTGGCTTAGGAACATGGAGAATCTCTACTCTGAACTTCATCTCCTCAGTCTTCTTCTACTAGGCCCTCACCAGTTGGAATATAGAGACGTTTGGTTCTCGCCATGGACCACAGTCCGTGACAAAATGATTGAAAATGACCTCCATTTGTCTCCTCAAAGCAGTTAATAAAGGGATTTTCCTGCTCAAAATACTATTGACAACCAACGCTCAGGATCGGTAATCAATAATTGAATGGCCGATGTCTGCCGCTCGCGAACCCAGCTGAGTGGGCACATGCCGTCAGTGCCGCTACACACAAGGGTTGGAGCGGAAGCAACTCCTCCAACCCCTGTGTAGCGGCCGGTGCTTGTATCGCAAGCATAGTTCACATTGATTGCAATGAGACCTCGGCCTGCATTTACAAGTGCCGGCCGCTACACGGGTGGGGCAGCTGCTTCCACTCCAACCCATGTGTGTAGTGGCTCTGACAGCATGCACCCATTCAGCTGATTGGCCGGGTTCCCAAGCGATGGACGCTGGCTGATCATTTATTGATGACCGATCCTGAGGATCGGTCATCAACAGTATTTGTGCCTTGAAAACCCCTTTAAAGTAAGGAGAAAAAGTGTTAGTTATGGTGCTAAACCAGACTGGTGCAACCCTATAAAGGACTGTGCGTCCTTCTAAACTGTCCTCCCTGCTTCTTCTCACCCACAATTTGGGTGGTGCCTCACAGTTTGGGAAACACTGTCCTAAACCATGGGCAACCTAATGTTGGTAATTGGTCATTGCCATCCAAGCAGCACTTATAAATGAGATGACTGGGACTTACACTAATGGTCAATCCTTAGGCCGGCTTTATGTGGGCTTATTCACGCAATATGCAGAGAATAGAACCCAATGATTCAATGGGTTCGTTCACATTTTCAGATTTTGAGTGTGCTTTTAAGTTACACACAAAAAAAAGAGTATGCGCTTTTTTGATACGTATTTGCACACCAAAGGGCCCCGTAGAAGTCAATGGGGAGTGCACAAATGTTCTCGCAATACGCAAGGAGATAGGTGAAACACTGCGGAATTCCGCCAAAAAAAGAACACATCTGGAACTCATTAAGACTAATTAGCCATTTCAATCGGTGCGTCTTTGTTTGCCGCGCACAAATGAACTTGCCTTGCGGGCACAAAATGTACAGGTAAAATACACAAAAAAGCATAGTTCATTCCAGAGAAATGCTACAATCATGTGTGTACAAATATGCAAACACTTTGTGAAGGAGGTTTTAGGATAGATTAAATTTGTGGGGGTTAAGCACCCAGTACCCCAGCCATTCAGCGCAATGGAGGCACTGCCGCAATCCTGCAAATATCACATACTCTCCTTTGTTTCCATAGATATAGCAGCGGTATATACGGCGTATACACCGGGTGTACTGTGTGCACCAGAATATAGTCCTAATCTAGCCAACTAATTAATAATATTTCGATACATTCATATGTTACAGATATACTGGGGATTTTCCACAGCAGATCCAGACCAAATGGTGTGAATTCCGATGCGGATTAGGTGCAGATTTCACCTCTTCTTTTGTAGGAGTGAAACGTACAGTAAAAATCCACAATTGCCACGCTGTGGCTTTATAATGTGCCCTGTGTATGATGTGTTGGTGAGGTCTATGTTGGCATTGTGCGTGGCGTGTGTGGCATCTAGTGTGTTAGGCCTCTTTCACACGACCGTATGTGTTTCTCTGTTCGCCCGTACGCGTTGTAAAATCACATAAATGAAGGATTGCCAGGATTGAGTCCCGAACTTTAGCGGTGTATTTTCTGCCGTTCATACGGGCGGCTGCGTTTCGGAAAAAAAAATGTTGCAGCGCAGAAATCCATCGATCGGCAGAAATCATCGGAATGACTGTTAATGCTTAAATAGAGCCAGCTGTCTGCTTTTCCCAACGTTGGTCGCAGCTAAACTCCCCCCCCCCCCCTTTTTTTTGCTTCCATAGAGCTTCCTGCGTATCTCAAGACCTAACTTTTGATGCGGCATAAAAAAAAAAAACACAATTTTTTTATGAACTGAAAAATCGTTCATCTGAATGAATACACTGGAATTCAATTCTTCCGGTGGTTGTGATTTTTGGTCGACTTTTTGAAGTGGCTTTTTGAAGGCCACTCCGGATTCCACAATGCAAATCCACCCGTGTGCAGGCTGCCTAAGTGAGAGCATGGCAGGAAGTATGGTCAGGAAGTGGAATAGCAGTGCGGAGCTCCCATTGATTTCAGTGGGAGTGAAGCCAGCGCTCCCACTTCCTCACCTATCCGCTAATGACAATGCACTGGACTGCGGACTGGATGATCAGCTGATCGATGAGGGGCCTGAGTGGAGGACTACCGTCCATCAACTACTGATGGCCTATCCAGAGGACGGTGCATCAGTTGAAAAGAGCCCAGTTTCCTGTTTTGAAAGAAAATCTATCAAAGTTTCCAAAGTTTGGACATTTACATTACCTACATCCAGCCTTGAGCACAGCGGTAGTGTGGATCATGTTGTATGAAATCTCATTACCGCTGGATTCCATACTCTAATATTGTTGATCCGCATGAGTGCTGCATACCTTATACCAAAGCAGATTGGAGACCCATCTGAAGTAGGCAGGGTTCTCAAACTTTGGTGACGGTTTTTCTGGCTTCTTCTTATCTGCTCAGATCTGTTTTTCTGCTAGAACATGTACAGATGACACATGTAAGGGCTTTTACCTACTAGCCCTTTTTTTTAGCTGCGATTTCACAGCATTTTTTTTTCAAATGTCAATGGGACTTTCTAATGTTAAAATCGCATCGCGCAAAAATCGCAGCAACGCAAACTTGTGATTTTCGTGCGATGTGATTTTAACATTAAAAAGTCCCGTTGACTTTTGGGGGGGGGGGGGGGGGGAACGCAGCGAAAAAAAACCCGCTAGTGGGTAAAAGCCCTAAGGTGATACAACACGGGCTTTTCTGGCAGCTTTCATGCAGTTTTTTGAACCAGACGTAGATTGAACAGGACATCTTAGGTTTCTTTCACACGGACGCTGCAGGATTTGCCACGGTGGAAGTCCCCACGACTCAATGCGGATTTTGATGCTGAATTGTCGGCACCTTTGCCTTCTCCTTATAGCTGTTACTGCTCTGATGGCTGCCATGGGTTGGGCTGTAGAAAGTTATCTATTCATAGATAGCAGCTCATGTTTTATTCATAGACCAAAGGTATAATAGTGGGTAAACGAGCAATACAGGTGACATTTATGAAAGGTGTCTATGTAGACTGTACAACTTATTCCACAACATTGGTAGTCACTGGAAAAAGGGTCTGCAAGGCAAATGTGTTTCTTGTACTGTATGGGCGATTTACAGTAAATACTGTGCATACATGTCTGTGTTAGGGTCCATGGGGATGCCGCTTTCCTTCTCTGTTTGAGAAGCAGGATAGGGGAATCACCACAGCGGAATAGTTCCATTTCTGGACACAACCAAACAGCACTGGACAGACTCCATTGTCTATAATGGGGTCCGTCCGTTTTTTCCCCAGCCGCCCTGCTTTTTGACGGAAGAAAAAGCGCTGCTTGCAAATATATATATATAATTTTTATTCATATAGCGACAACATATTACACAGCGCTTGCAAAAACAGGGAGAGAACAGTTACAAAAAAATACAAAAAGCACTGTTACATGTAGTAATCAGTTGATGGAGACAGTAGGGGTGAGGGTCCTGCTCCAACAAGCTTACATACTACAAATAGTGGGGGGGTACAAAAGGTAAAGAGGCTGGAGATGTGCACGGTATGGCGAGGTGGAGAGCGAGGGATGCTATACACAGACAATGGTCAGCCATATAGTGGCTGAATCAGTGTGATTGCAGGGGCCGCTGATTGCAGCTGGCAGGGATTGCAGTCAGTAGGTCAGGGAGCATGTTGTCAGGCAGAGTACAGAGGGGTTTAGTTTAGGAGATATGGTATGCCTCCCTGAAGAGGTGCGTTTTTAGAGCACGCCTGAAGTTGTGTGTTGGGGATTGCCCGGATAGTTTTGGGTAGAACATTCCAGAAGACTGGCGCTGCTAGCTAGCGATATTCCACCGTGGGGGAGGAGGGGGGAGCACTGACAGGTCTCCTCTGTGAGCCTATCTAACAGATAGGCTCACCGCAGAGCATCGGGGCAATCAGCATGCCACGATTTAAATCCCACGAGCGGAGAATCGCTATGATTCTCCTCTCGTGAACGCCAGCACGCCAGCACAGCAATGCTATGGAAAGTTTTACAGAGCGTGAATCGCCCGCGGATCATCGCCCGTGGACAGGCAGCCTAAGCGTGTTGGTATTCTAGGTGAGTGTTTTGGTGTTTGTCAGTCGTTGTTGGATGTGTGCCGGCTAGTCCTGTTTGCAGTTCACTTTATTATGGTGTTCAGCGTGTATACACGTCCCCCTGTCCCAATCCTTGCCAGCCAGCCCTTGTTTGGTTTGGGTCAGTGTAAGTTGTTGCTTCCATGGTCTGCACAAACGTAACATAATGACCAGCCTTCTATTTGCCTTCGTCCTGGGCGAGATGTGCATTACACTCAGGTCAAACATGACAATTTTGGAATACATATGACTTTTTGATTGCCTTTTGGTAGATTTTTAAACTGATTTTTACTTTTTTTTAAATCTCCATAGGAAGCAAGAAAATTGCAGTGGTTTGATCTCTCCTGCAATATAATGTAATACCATGGTATTAGATTATGACGCGATCTGACAGGCAATCTATCAAGCCATGCCACAGGCTCCCAGTGGCCATGGCAGGGTGTGGTTTGGGACCCCTGAACATTCAATCAGGGCATCTAAAAGGTTAACAGATCCAATCAGCGACGTGCTGATTCAAGCTGTTGTGGGCGGGGATTGGCTGTAAGATCGAGCGGGATTGACCCCTGGTTCCCCCTCCTTACAAACCTCGAACCTCCATGGTGTAAATGTACATCCTGGAGCATTAACGGGTTAAATACAAAACTGATGTGGATGAAATTATTATAATCCAGTCCAACTCTAGTGGGGTGTGCGGAACTCACTTAAGCTCCTTACATCCTAGATGGCTCATCAGTTATCGATCATTTGGCCTGAAGAAGGTGCAAGCTTGGCACTGAAATGTGTTCCAGCTTTTTCTTTACCTAACTTTTGGCATAAATTTGGGTTTTCCGGACTGGCCCCGACAGCTTCTCCATGAACAGATAGATATTGATATCTAATGAGGCATTCCGAATGTAGGGGGCTGAGTGAGTTTCACCACCTTCCTGTGGAGTAAGTTTGGGTTTTAATTCTCCTCAGTTTCGTGTTTATTCCTCCTACACCTTTGAGCGCTTGGATATATAATTTTTTTCTGCATCTGCAATACGGCCTTATTACACTGCGTAATATGTTTGTGTGAAACTGGCCTTAGACTCAATGAAGAAAAATTATTTAAAGGGAACCTGGCGCCTGCCAAAGGTACTATAAGCTAACTTGTAGTGCTGTTAGATGAGGCGGGCAGGGAGCCGGGTGCTGTATTTTTCATACCCACCAGCTTCCTGGTTCCTGTGCTGCCTATCTGTAAAGTCTGTGTGCCATCTGAAAATCTGACTATTTTCAGAGTCCCATGTGGGCACTCTTCTATACAAGTCTATGGGAGAGTGCACGCATGGGACTCTGTAAGGAGTCAGATTTTCAGACGTCACTCAGACTTTAGCAGTGGGCACTACGTAAACCAGGAAGCAGGTGATTATGAAAAATACATCACCTGGCTTCATGTCATCTCTTCTAAGTTAGTCTATGGTGCTTTAGGCAGGTGCCAAGTTCCCCTTAAGGACTGTTTCACGTGGCCATAATATAAATACATTATAGGGCCTGTTTTGCACGTCAGTTTCAGATAATTTTCTATGGTCATCTATGTTTAATTCAGAAAGGTTTTCTCACTAATGACATTTATCCTCTTCTGCAGGATGGGGATAAGTGTCTGATCGCTGGGGGTCTGACAGCTGGGACCCACAGCCATCTCAAGCTAGTTGGTCCAGGAAAATGCCACAGGGCATGACAGGAGCAACACAGACCCAGTTTTAGTCAATGGGGCCTGTCCAGTGCCGTTCACTTCTGTAGGATAGAGTCATTCCCTGCAGGGATTCCATGGAAGCAGATGTGAACAGAGCCTAAATCCTGAGCACAGCCAAAAGGTCTCAGAAGTTGGTCAACTTCTCTAAGTACAGCCATAAACCATTTCAGACCTGTTTAGTTCCAAGTGTTCTTATTTTTATGCCACATGTGAATCCTCGCTTTAAGAGATAAGGAGATTTTGCTATGTGTTTGCCATATTTTGCACAGCAAGCTATTCTGTTTCTGTAACTGGGTAGCTGTGGAAATACTGTAGCAAAACCCTCTCAGCTGTCTGTTTACAGGGGTTGCCCCATCTTTAGCTGTTTTGCTGCAGGAAGCAGACAGTGCTTACATTGTGCAGTGGCCCTAATTGGTAATGCAGGCTGAGTTCTGTTCAATTCAATAGGACTCAGCCTGCAGTACCAACCCGGGCCACTGCACAAAGTATGGAGCTGTCTGCTTCCTGCAGCAAAACAGCTAGAAGTGGGACAACACCTTTAATTCCAGTTGATTTCTATGGGAATTATGGAAACAGCATAACCAAGCCTGCTCGGCTGTAAGTCCCAACCATCGCTGACCAATGCATTTATTATTTTATATTTCCAAACTATTTTTTGCAATTTTTTTTTACAATTTCAATTTTTTAAAAATTTTTCTAACAATGAGGCTTGAGCATGCCAACTGGCAGGGTCTAATAGGTTCTCATCTACGACAGATATGGTGATCTCTGTTATGTTCCCTGGGCAAGCCATCAGCATCCCATAATCGTCTTGTGGGAGCACTGTAGAGGGAATCATCTGATAGAGAAGCGCTAGTGATGCAGGATATTACCCCAAACTCCATAACTTGTCCCTTACCTAATGAGTATACAGGTTGTGTGTTTCATCAGTGTTCAATGCTAACCATGGCAAGCAAGCATAAAGATAGGTATCGCCACCTGGCACATGTATCTGCAGAAAAGGCTTATTGCCAACTAGTGCAGAATGTGCCAAAATGATCAGATGCCTCCTGGCACTTAGGGAAGGTTGTACAATTCTGACATACAGGTACGTTTAAGGATTCTGTAGATGTCTACCTGGTTGTTTTCTGGCAGCTACAGATAATGGAAGCAAGAAGAATGACATGCTAGCAGACATAGACAGGAAAGTCACAGTCATGTACGGTATTATTAATCTCTGGCAGCAAAAACAAAGACTGTGTGAAAAATGGGATGAGAAGCCACAACAGATTGGGAAAAGTAGAGAAATGATGATGTAATGTGCCATTCATTTAGAGATAGGACTATAAAGATCTAAGTATCACGCAGCACATCGCAGCACAGTGACAGTGAGTGCAGTTACGTCGTCACCCGCAGGGTGCCAGCAGATTTCTTGTGCCTGTCGTGGTGCCTTGTAGGTAGTGAGATGAAACACTATGAGGTCTGTGTGTTGTTGGTAAAGACACCATGTAGCGCAATGCTCAGCATTTGTATCCACAATGTAACATACTGATAACATGTTGCATAACACTGGAAACAAAACTAGCCAAAGTAAAAGCTTGTAAAAGCCATGGATGTGAACAGAAGGGGCTGAGCATTAAGAGCTGCTCATACATATTAGAGGTGCCCTTGTGTTGGCAGATTATTGCTGGATGCAGTAGACCTTACAGTGGCTTCAGAAATCTCTTGTCCTCACGGAATCATTAGGCATCTTATGGAAAGTCTGCCTTCATCTGCACAAACATACTGCCAGCAATGTAGTGCCAAAGTAGGATATGTGGTCTGCTCCAAATTTATTCATACATGGGCATTGAAATGCATGGACTTTCGCCGGTTCGCTCACACTTGCAGATAGGAGTTGCAGATTCCATAAGCGGAAGAAAAATCGCAGCGCACTCTATTTTACCGCGGATTCCGCGCGTAGGGGCTCCATTGAGCTCTATGAATGTGTTTGATCCACAGTGTAAATGCAATTAATATACCATATGGAGGCAGATTCGTACGCAAGTTGTTAGGAGACCAGATAACAAATAGAATAAAGAAAGCAGGACTTTGTGGGCAGACAATGCAGGAAGGAGTCTGGGGAGCAGTACACATCCAGACTGCTGTCTGCGACCTCCTCCAGAAGGATAAGTGGTTTTTTTTTATGGTTTGTACAATTTCCAAAAAAGGTACAAGTAGTATAAAAGCAGCCAAGCCTGGGGAGCAGTATGCCGTACTAAAGGCTCTCAGAGCAGTGCTCACCACGACGGCACAAGAGAATCTCACGTGGGCGGTGGAAGGTGTTCCCCAGGGGGTTGGGCTACTTTCTGATGTCATTTCCTGCTTGTGATCTTTCTGCTACGCGGACGATACGCTGTCCATATGCGTACATGTGCGTGGAAAACCGTACGCATACGCAATTCATTTCCACGATCTTTCGCAGGTCTTCTGCTGTGGATATCTGCATGCGGAATCCGACCTGCTCGTGTGAGCCCGGCCGAAGAGTAGTTGTAAAATGCGTCAATAACGTATGCCATATTTTGTTGCAAAATAAACATACAACACACCCACTTTGTCTAAGACACAAGACAAAAGTATATATAGAAAAAACATACTTCATTACTAATGAACCCATGCTGATACAGAGTTTTTGCCTGAATTAGACTGGTGACCTTTAGTGGAGAGTTTACTTTATAAGGGCTCATGCCTACAGCCGTGACGGACTCCGCCAGTGGAATATCGCAGCAGGCTCCGTCACGGCGCCCTCCTCCCTCAATGACCCCATACTCACCTCCCGGATCCGCTGTGCGTGTCCTGCCTGACGTGCCGATGCGCATGTGCAGTACAGCGCATGATGCCACCGGCAGTAGGCAGGGTCGCATATTCACGCGATACTTCCGCTGTACTGACAGCATAAGTATAGCGTGACGGCCGGCTTTCATTGATATCAATGGAAGCCGGCTGCGCGTATTTCCCTCGGCAAATAGAACATCCCACGGTTTATCTCATGCTGCGGAATTCCACCGCGGTGGAATTCGGCAGTGTGAACATTGAGCTATTAGGTTCAATAGAACCTAATAGCTGCTGTGTAATGCCGTGGATTTCCACCGCGTTTAACACGGCGTAAATCTGGCCGTGGACATTGACCCTAACTCTGTATTTCACCTTTCATTTCATTTTCCTCCATGAATACACTGGGGAATAAACTATTTATTAGATTCGCTTTTTCCTTCTAATCCTCTACATTTTTCTCTACATTATTTATTAAAGGGCCAACACTTTCAAGGGGAAGCTGAGCTTGTGCATATTCATGAGGGAGACCAGCTAATTAGTGCTGGGAATGTCCCCAAAGCCAGAAACTTGAATGTAGTAGAGCCTTTAAACCAAGTAGGAGGATTTCTAAATGCATGAGAATGAAAACTCAATGCAAAAAAAAACAAAAAACAAGTTAAGTGTATCTTTTTTTTATGTAGGTACTTAGTATGATATGTGTGTATTGATTTTTCATGCACAGAGGTTTCCCTAGCCTTTAATTCTGAAGGACACGGAGGTGAAAATTGCTAAGGTGGTGGCAGTCACAATATTTGGGAGTCTGAGGCTGTAGCTATATATGGAGGCACTTGTGGCCAATATTGTGTTTGGGAGCACTCTGGCTGTCACTGTATTTGGGGACATTGAGCTGTCACTATATCTGGGGGCATGGTGACTGTGACTGCATTTTGTTGGCTCTGTCGCTGTCACTATATCAAGTTGCACTTATTTTGAGCCACTATGGCTATCAGTATATTTCGAAACACTGTGGTAGTCGATATACTGTTTCTGGGGAACAGAACAGATGCATCTCGGAGCAACATATCATTACGCACTTTTGAGAATAAGCATGAATAATATTGTAGCAAAATATGTCTAGCAACAGCAAATTAGATTAGATAAGTGGATGAGTAGTCAGTCATTAATTAGAGCACCATAGATTGCACCATACGCTGTTACGCAATACTACCATCAGCCCATATCCAGTCTCTTTCCAAATCCACTCTGCTTTGGCGTGCTCCTTCAAGACACTCACTCTCCTCCAACATGAGACTACAGTTGCCATTCAGGATCAAACCTCCAATTCAAAAGACTGTGTTCTTTCAGAGCATCTTCGGCTTCCAATTGCTATGTTCATAGAGAAAACAAGGAACAACACTGCGTGGTATCAGATCAAAAGGAACCTTCCCGCTTCTTTATTGTACTCACAGGATATACTCTACATCTTCTAACATGGCATGTAAAATTTATCACAGACGATGCCCGGCCAGTTTTGCCTTCCAGCTTCCTCAAGAATCAATTGTCTTGTTATTCCAAACATCCATTAAAAATAGTTCACCCCGCTCCCATATAGAAGGGGTCCAAAACAAATACACAGCTAAAAATTAATCATTTATGAATAAAAGACTTTAACTCGTAGTCTATGATACATAGCATCTAGCAGATATATAAAGTGCTCGATACTATGTATCCAAACGGAATGAACATAGAGTTGGAGCAAGAAGAGCCAAGGAGCAGTGGAGAGAGCAAAGCAGAAAACACTTCTTTTATTCCAGAAAAATCCATAAATTACAAACGGTCGGTACCGTGTAACACCATGACTACGTCAGACGTGTTTCAAGAGACATTTCTTTCTTGATCACAGCAGTGGAGATAGCAGGCAGAGAGGATGTATGAGGTCTCCTACGACAGGGAGTGAAGAATGCCTTCAGGGCTTGGGACGTCATACCATCTGGAGACAAACACAATGAGCATGGTCATGTAACGGGATGTGACACTGGCGTACAGAGGCATTTCAGCTACAGACATTACATAAGTAATTGATAAATAACACTATACTTAGACTATTTACATACATTTATTGAATTTCGGAAGGCCAGGGTAGCACGTTGACCCTTCTTGGCATGGTTGCACAAGGTCACAACTAGAGATGAGCGAATCTACTCGTTTCGAGTATTTACTCGATTGAGCACCGCGATTTTCGAGTACTTCAGTACTCGGGTGAAAAGATTCGGGGTGCGCCGGGGGGCGGGGGGAGGCGTGGCGGCATGGGGGGTAGCAGCGGGGAACAGGGGGGAGCCCTCTCTCCCTCTCCCCCCCCCCCACTCCCCGCTGCAACCCCCCACTCACCCACAGCACCCCCGAATCTTTTCGCCTGAGTACGGAAGTACTCGAAAATCGCGGTGCTCGGGCAAAAAAGGGGCGTGGCCGAGTATGCTCGCTCATCTCTAGTCACAACATATTGTCAAATCTATCCAGTTCCACTTCTGAAAGGATGACCTCCTTGAGTACTTCATGGGGAGTCCTACAGGTGCTCAAGAAGGTTGACGTCGAGTGGGATACTTGGCCACTACACCTTTACCTTGTTCTTTGTTAAAGAAGGGCTATCAGCGGACAACATTCAGCAAACCTGCTCAGCATGCTGTCAAAAAAATAAAGGAAGCCATACTCACCGCTCTCATTTTCTTGTCACCAGTTCCTGCTTCCAGCTACATTGAACAGTGATGACATCAGCAACTGAAGGGACATGTCACCGCTGTAGCCAATCACCGGTCACTTCAGCCAGTCATTAGATACATTGGTCACATGTCCTGTTGTCATGACGCCATCGCTGCTGCAGCCAGTAATGAAGATCAGTGGGGTCGGGCAACAAATGAATTGGAATGGAGGGGGAGAAGGGGCAATGAGCTTCACTCCTATTTTTTTTTTTTGAAAAAAATTTATTTTGAAAAAACAACTTTTTTAACAGAATTATTTACTAATTTAATAACTTTAATGGTGTTGTCCGGTTGTTGAATGATTTTTTAACTATAGCTTTAAAATAACAAAAAGCAGAGACGGCCCTCCCCCCGACGATGCTGCGCTGCAGTTCCACAGTCTCCTAGGTCCTGCTTTAGGAACGGCCATCAGGTGCCAGCATTTGAGCAGTGATGCCAGGAGAATGGCACATGACCGTGGCGGCCTCTGATTGGCTGCAGTGGTCAGGTGGTAGCCGTTCCTAAACAACAAATTTCTTAGGAATTTTAGAGGGGGTGTCCAGATTTCGGCCGCATGCAGTACATGTATTGCCATTTTGTGTGTATGATTTTTTGGCAATGTACGCAGTGCAAAATATGTATGCCTATCTGCTGAAAATAGCAGAGAAGGTCAGCGGCAGCTCGGAAATGTCAGCAGTCATCTGTCTCATTTAGATTCTGTCAGTTCCTATATCGTATCTCTCAGGCCAACGCGCTGCATCTGCTTACAAAGAATCTCGTTCGTTAACAGTCCCCTTTAGCAGAAATGCTTTTAATATTTACTTTTGGAACTGTGGAAGCTGCCAACACTTTAACCCCTTAAGGTCTTAAGGACGCAGTAATTGTTTTTTTCGCTTTTTCATTTTTTTATCAGCATATTCTTCAAACTGCGGTACGAGGACTTATGTGGGCTTAATCTTTGTGGATTGTGGATATATATTTTTAATGGTACCATTTTGAGGGTACAAGATAATTTATTGAATAACTTTTTTTATTTCCTGGTGAAAATAACTGCCGTTCTGCCATTGCTTCTTGGGTTTTGTTTTTAGGGTGTTCTTTCTGCGGTATAAAATAAGTGACGCATAATACAAGACACACCGCATATTATATGTCCTATTCTTGGGCTTGAAATCGCTCAAAAATAGGACATGCTTCAGTTTCTCTATCTCGTACCATTGGTGCAAGAGGAAAAACACCTATCTAAATTAACCCATTGAAAAGAAGGGGTTAATAGATTGTGCAACGCACTGAACTTGCGCAGTTTTGACGTCTGTGTAAATAAGCCTTTAGGCTATATTTACAGGGCTGTGTACGATATAGGTGTAGGAAAATCTATATGGCGCTTGTTTCGTCTGTGATTTTCAAGCATTTGCGTTATATTTCAGTGTTAAGAGCTCGCGATTCGCATTGCTGTTTTTCACACGTATGAATAACATTGCATGTCCTTACAATAGTTGAAATGGTAAAAAAATGTTTCGCAGTTACATGCAAATTGCATGGTGCGCTAGTGTGATGCGTTTTTTTCACGCACCCATAGGCAATAATAATGGGCAACTCACGAAGCGCAATTGCCCAAAAATAGGACATGTTGCGATTTTTCGATTTCGCACTGTTGGTGCATGCGAAAAATTGTTCATGTAAATTAACCTATTAAAAATAATGTGTTCTTACCACGTGTGACTTCTGTGTGTTTCGGAGTCACACAGAACTGATGCATGAATATCGCCCGTGTAAATACTGCCTGACACAAACAGGTGCCTCTTTATATAGTAGACGCATTGTGCAACCGACTGGGATAATATTAAGAGCGGCGTATGAAACAGCGGGCTTATAAGTATATGCTGCATCACTGAACTAAACTGGAGATTAATAATTAATAGTAACTGTCACTAAAAATGTCACATTGATTGACACACTGGTAGAAAACCCACGTGTTGCAAAAATGTTAATTGTAGCAAACATTTATTCATCTGCCATAAATCAATCAATTGCAATGAAGGAAGACAAATAAGTTAACAAGGAAATTTGTAAGTAGGAAAAATTCCTCAAAGGCACCAAATGGAGCCAAGAAAAACTACCGCTGGGTAAGGAGGAATGAATCAAACAAGGACTCGCCTGGAGTTTGGTATCCATTGATGCCAACTAAGATTCACAGAGGACAAAACCATGTATTCCTAGGTGCAATCACGGCATCTTCATCCTCTTCAGGAGCGTGAGTAGCCACTTGGGTCAGATGCCCCACCTGAAAGTTCAGCAAATATCATATAAAAGAAATCAAACCAGAGGATATAGACCAATAAAACAATAAGTATTGTAAAGAGGGGTTCATACTCACTTCTGTAGGAGAGACAGTCAACAGGTAGATTAAAGATGGCTTACCCCCTCCACTCCTGAAAGTCACTGGACAAAAGACAAATCTTTATTACTCGGAACCTCTATTAACAAATCTGTAACCACAACCTCAATGCTTTTGGGGGATTACAATCAGTTCTCCTTCCTCTGCAGGGTAACAATTAATATCAGGTTACTTACATATATAGTGCTAGAAGTCTAGTGAGCCACGTCCTGTGCATGTCTGGTGTCAGAGCCAAAAAATCAGAAGTTGGCTTCTTTGGAAGTAGTCATGCACTCCACAGACTTGGAATGCAAGGCACACCACCTGCCTGTGTGATGCACTACAACATGGAACACTCCTCTCCATCCACCAAGGATAATAAAAGATCTAACCAGCCAACTATATGCAGGGTACCTGTATCTGGCTAAACTGCAAATTTCAATAGTCTCCATCCTCTACAGGAGGAAGGGGGTCATTTCAGAGGAGACTTACATTGAAAAAAAATCATACATATAATAATATACAAATCATCAGAAATAGTAAAAATAAAATACATTCAGTAAATAGATCCAAAGAGAAAAGTATTACCATGCATAATTCATAATATACATACGATGGATTCAAAGGTAAAGAAAAAAGCCCACTGAATGGATATATACACAAATAATAATAACCACCTTTATTTATATAGCGCATGCATATCACGTAGCACTTGGGTTCTGTCCCCATTGAGCTCACAATCTACATTCATCTGTATGTTTTTGGAGTGTGGGAGGAAAACGGAGTACTCAGAGGAAACACACACAAACATGGCGAGAACATACAATCTCCATGCAGATGTTGTCTTTGGTGGGATTTGAACCCAG
Source organism: Eleutherodactylus coqui (assembly GCF_035609145.1). NCBI lineage: Eukaryota > Metazoa > Chordata > Amphibia > Anura > Eleutherodactylidae > Eleutherodactylus > Eleutherodactylus coqui. The sequence goes on along the minus strand of NC_089838.1, from coordinate 68,718,697 downwards.
GACCCAAGCGCCACAGGACAACAGAGCTAACCACTAAGCGCTGTGCTGGCACAAAAATAATCATTAAATAAATAATAACTCTGATGCTGGGCACACATGGGACGTGGTTCACAGCCGCAGCTACACTTTTATATCGAGAACTTGTACTAACTATAAATTTAAGTAACCTGCCGGTAATTTATATTTTTCCTGAGGAAGGGGAACTGATTGTAATCCCCAAAATGTATTTATTCTGTAACAGGGGATTCATAGGAGTTACAGGGAAAGCCAGATCCTTTGGGTGAGGGCTACCAAGGCTAATACTCAAGGCCAATATTAGGTCAATACGATTATAACAGTAGCAAATTTTATAGTTTTTTCGTGTTTTACTCTTTATATACAATCAAAACCCAGTTATTTTTTTATCTGCATCGCTACATTCCAAAGTCCCTAACATTTTTATTGTTCTTCCAACGGAGCTGTGTGAGGTATTGATTTTTGTAGGATGAATCCTGGTTTACATTGGTATTGTTTTGAATTAAATGTGAATTTTTGATAGTTTTTTATTGCATTTTATTGAATTTTTTTTCGAGCAAACAGCAATTTTGAGGCTTATTGAGTGGTATATATAATTAGGCAACGCAATTTTCTAAGAAAAGTTTATTTGTTCCTGTTAGCTTATTGTAAAATATAATGGAAAATGACTTTCATTTAGAAAAACGTTTGCTTTGTGGTCAGGACATCGATAATTAAAAATATATGATTTTGAATTTCGAAAGTTTCAAGGACATACACAGTGAGAAAAGAAATTACTTACAATCATGAGCCAAAGTCATTATACAATGCAGAGTATGTCCATATAGCTCAAAACTAATGAAAATTTCTGGTTCTTTTCGATTGACGATTGTGTACTTGGTCACTTTCACGTACGAGCCCCCAGATGTAGTCGCTCATCATATTCTCGTTCTATTGTCCTTGATAGCGACGCTCAAACTTCTGCATATCTTGGTGGAACCTTTCTCCTTGTTTCTCGGAGTATGCTCCTATGCAGATGTGAATCCAGAATATGAACCTTGAGTGGCATCCCGCAGCCCATAGCGTGGTATCTCTTCACCATCATTTCCACCAACTCCACATAGTTGTCTGCTTTGTGATTTTCCAAGAACCCCTGAACTGTGGCAACAAATCTGTTCCAAGCTGCTTTCTGTACTTCTGTGAGCATGTCAGGAAATTTTGGACATTCTGTGATCCTCTTGATTTGTGGTCCCACAAAGATGCAGCTTTTACCTTGGCCTCAGTCAGCTTCGGGAAGACATTTAGTAGATGTTTCATCACTGTACATTCTTTATCTAGAGCTGTAACAAACTGTTTTATAAGCCCGAGTTTTATGTGAAGAGGTGGCATCAAAATCATCCTAGGAACTATTAGGGGTTCCCACTTGACATTGCTTCGTCTGACAGTGAAGTCAATACGTTCAGGCCAGTCTTGTTGATGGTAGTATTCAGTTTTGGCTCTGCTATCCCAAAGACAAAGATAGCAAGGAAACTTTGTGAAACCACCTTGAAGACCCATTAGGAAAGCAACCATCTTGAAGTCTCCAATTACCTCACAACCATACTGATTGTACTTCTTGAAACAGGAATTTGACAATACTGTACTCCCACTTGAGATGTGCAGAGTGAGCCACTGGAAGGGATGGACATTGATTTTCATTGTAGAGCAGGACTGCTTTCAGTCTCTTGGAAGAACTGTCGATGAAAAGGCACCAATGCTGTGCTTTACAAGGTATCCCAATTTCACTGAATAGACCTGTCATGTCATGGTAGTAACAGAGTCCATCTTGAAGGGTGAAGAAGGTAGAAAACATTTGATGATGTTTTCTTTGACTTGTAATTTGCACGCTATCATCCAGCAAGTTTCACTGTTTCAGCCTGGATATCAGAATTTCTGCTTTAGCTTTTGTAAGACTAAGATCTCTTACCAAATTATTAACATCCTTCTGGTTTGGGAAGTATGGTCTTATGTCATCTTCGTTGCATGGAAAGGACCCGTTGCATCTTCACTGTCTGAGCTGATGTTTTCTGAACACATCTGCATGCTATACATGCTCTGTGGAGGAGTCGGAATGGGGAGATCAGAGTCATGTGGTACCGGGGCCATAGACGAAGGAATGTTTGGATAGGTCACTGCAACTGCATCTTTTCCACTTCGATGTTTGGAGGGGTCTACTGTGCAGAAATAGCAGTTGGTGGAATGATGAGTTGGCTCCCGCCAAATTCTTGCTGTCGCAAACTTCATGGCTCTATTTTCGCCTCTGAACCGACTATCAAGTGTTTTTTTGGTAAAGATTGCAGTTGAAGTGAGGTGCGCATGACTTATCTTGATCACCCACAGCCATCCCAAAATATGCTTTGCAGGCTACATTCATTTTTGTCGTTGTTGGCAAGCCTGCTTCTTTGCCCTTGTTTTCATGAACTCTCCGCATACATAACAGAAAGCATCTACAGGATATTTACAACCTCTTGATGCCATACTTGTTCAAATAATCACCAATTCACCTACAGATGTAAAAAAACAAAAAATAACAGCATTATATTAGCATACAAAATAATTACTGCACATGTATAATCATGAACCTGCACTCTACATATGATCTTAGTCAGCAGTGTGACAATCAAAGTTTTGGCTCAATAAAAAAGTTATATGTGTTAACTTTATTATTTGGGTTGATACAATTATGGCAATACCAAATTTATATATATTTTTTATTACTTTGGCACAATAAAAAACCCTTTTTAATATAAAAAGTAATTGTATTTGCATAGCTGCTTTCCACAATCCATAACATTTTTTTTTTGCCAAATGGGCTGTGGGAGGCCTTATTTTTTGGCAAGGCCATATGTCTTTTTTGGCCTTACATACAGTACTGTTAAGACAAGCTGTAGTTTCCATTCACGCCATTTTGGAGGGCATGCAATGTTTTTATTGCGTTTTTTGGGAGGCAGATAATAAAAAATAGCAAATTTTGCATTATTTGTAATTTTTCTTACGCCATTCACCTCATGGGATAACGGTTATAATATTTTATAGTACAGGTCATTACTAATATAGCAATGCATAATATGTTTATTTATTTTATTTTTTTCCCATAGTAAAGCGGGTTTGTAGGAAGAAAGCGTTTTTCTCCCCTTATAAAAAAAAAAAACAACTTTATTTAACTTCATTGAAACTTTATTTTTTGTCCTTCTAAGGGACTTGAAGATGTGATCATTTGATCGGTGGTACACTGCACTGCACTACTTGTGTTGTGCAGTACAGTGTACTTTTGATGGTTCAGCAATCAGAGCATGCTGGAGGTAGGGACTAATAGGCTAGCATTCCTGGTAAATCTAAAGGCCTTGATTGGACCTCCAACTGCCATGAGAACCCATTGAAACTCTGCAATCGCATTGCAAGGTGATGATGGATGATAAAGGGAGCCCCCTCCACCTGTCACCCACTTACATGTCACAATCGCTATTGATTGCTGCATGTAAGAGGTTAATTGATCGGGACTGGAGGTCTCGCTGCACCAGGCCATTAGTGCAGGAACTTAGCTGTCAGTAGCTGAGTCCTGGCTCTTCCCAACACAAGACTCTTGTGCCGACCTTATATTCGACCACCATAAAAACAAGGAGGCCTAGTCTAAGGCCTCTTAGTGACCCTGTAAAGGCACGTATAACTGGTCGCTAAAGGATTGAGCAATGGCTGTTTTTCTAGCCACTCTCCCATGAAGCCCCACTGTGTGGAGTGTACAGCTTATAGTGGACAGATACTTCAATTGCTGCTGTAGATCTTTGAAGTCCTTCAGCTTCATCAGTGTCTTCGTTGAATCTCTGATTAATGCCCTCCTTGCCCGGTCGGCAGTAGAGATGAGCGAGCATACTTGCTAAGGACAATTACTCGATCGAGCATTGTGCTTAGCGAGTACCTGCCCGCTCGGAAGAAAAGGTTCGGCTGCCGGCACGGGTGAGAAGTGAGTTGCGGCAGTGAGCAGGGGGGAGCGGAGGGGAGAGAGGGAGAGCGAGATCTCCCCTCCGTTCCTCCCCGCTCTCCCCAGGCGCTCCCCGCCCACTGCCGGCAGCCGAACCTTTTCTTCCGAGCCGGCAGGTACTCGCTAAAGGCAATGCTCGATCGAGTAATTGCCCTTAGTGAGTATGCGCGCTCACCTCTAGTCGGCAGCGTTCTCTTGTCAGGTTTGTAGTTGTATAGTTGTAGTTCTTTCCATTTTATTGTAATGGATTTAATGGGGATGTTCAAAGTTTGGGATAGTTTTTATTTCTACTTCTCCACAACTCTGACCGGTTTTGAGAGCTTCTCAGTCTTCTTGTTGCTTGCTCGGGGGGGTTGCAGAGTCAGAACTTTCAGAACACATATATTCATTCTGACATCATGGGACACATTGATTGCACACAGGGGGATCTTAGCCAACTAATTATGGTATGTAACTTCTGAAGTTAGTTGGTTGGATCCAAATTTATTTAGGGGCTTCATAGCAAATGGGGTGATTACATATACACCCACAACGTATCAGGTTTTATTTATTCATTCATTTACTTTTTGAACTAGGTACTTTATTTCATTCCACTGTAACAATTTGGACTATTTTTTCAGGTCCATTACGTAAAATCTAAACTAAAATCTATTTTGTTTCCAGGTTTTAATGCAACAAAACATAAAAACACAAAGCGGATTTGTAAGACACAATAAGTCTGTAACCATTTAAAAATTGACTCTAGAGACAGAGTATCTAGGTCATGAGATTGGACATGGGCTTTATTCACAGTTCAGTATTTGATTAGTATTTTTCATCTTTTTTTTCCAACCAAATCTAGTAATAAAATATAGTGGAAAGATTTATACTTCCTCTCAGATGAAAATAATGATGAAATTCTGAATTTGAATACTAAACCATACATTTAATACTAGTGGGTAACATTGTCATAATACCTGTATAATCACCATTCTGTATATTCTCTACTATATTAATATGAAGCTGACCACACAATGGCGCTACCTCCTATGAAAGAAATCATTGTGCCTAAATAGTGGACTACTGGCCTGGCAAACATCTGATCGGCAGGGGTCCTGGGCAGCCGACTCCCACTGATCTTCTGTTTATGACCTGTCCTACACATAGGCCATTAATAGTTTACAACTAGACAACCCCTTTAAGGTTTGGATGAAAGGTTATTCCCATCTAGGACTTTTATGGCATATCCACAGTCTACAGGATATGCCCTAGACAAAGAGTGCCACCTCGGGCATGGTTGGTGTTATAGAAACATCTGTTGATCTGCGCTTTTTCCCTAACTCCCACAGAAGTGGATGCAAGTTCATCCAGTTCGTACACAGGAATATTTCCATTGTGGTCTTTATTTGCCAAGATGGGAATACCTCCATTAAACGTTATCAGTTCAGTTATCACTCTTGGACGACGCTGGTCCGTAGCGCCGATCTAGAATTACTACGACCAAGAGCATTGTTCCATTCATTGTAAAAAGAGAGATAAATATTAACAGGTAGACTTATGCATTCATATAATACCTGACATCCAGTACTACAGTATCTGAATGAACCTAAATGTTGGATTTAAAAATAATTACTTATTGAGCTTTCTAATGAGTTAACATAGACGAATAGGATGATTTAGTCACCTCCAGGTGATCCATAGGTATCACAGAGCCTCTAAGGCAATAATAGTATTAGTTGGTCACATCCTCTCGTTGGCCCCCACTTTCTTCTGACTTCTTCTGGATCTAGTTGCACTAGTAGGCTTTTCTTTTCCTAATCCTCCTTCTCCTCAATGAGACTCTTGTGCTCTACTCTGGCTTCACCCCAAGGTAAATCAGAGACCTCTGTCCCGAGTCCCTCCCCATGCTGCTCTGCATAGAACAGAGTTCTTGAATCTGCTACAGGCCTTGTCTCAGCCAGTCTTGTTCTCTAGCCTTCATTCCAACTTAAAGGGGTTGTCCCGCGCCGAAACGTTTTTTTGTTTTTTTCAATAGCCCCCCCATTCGGCGCGAGACAAACCCGATGCAGGGGTTTAAAGAAAAAAACGGATAGAACTTACCCGAATCCCCGCGCTCCGGTGACTTCTTACTTACCTTGCGAAGATGGCCGCCGGGATCTTCACCCTCGGTGGACCGCAGGTCTTCTGTGCGGTCCATTGCCGATTCCAGCCTCCTGATTGGCTGGAATCGGCACACGTGACGGGGCGGAGCTACGAGGAGCAGCTCTCTGGCACGAGCGGCCCCATTTAGAAGGGAGAAGACCGGACTGCGCAAGCGCGTCTAATCGGGCGATTAGACGCTGAAAATTAGACGGCACCATGGAGACGAGGACGCTAGCAATGGAACAGGTAAGTGAATAACTTCTGTATGGCTCATAATTAATGCACAATGTACATTACAAAGTGCATTAATATGGCCATACAGAAGTGTATACCCCAACTTTGTTTCGCGGGACAACCCCTTTAAATCTTCTTCAATTCCCTTCTATTGGCTGCTGCTCTGGAGTAGAAGGCAACACTCTTATTTCTGTGTGATTCATTTAACACTTTAAGTACTTCTGTGCCAATACTACATCTTAAAGATCATAGCACGTATCGACAAATCAGCTTACCATTGCTCTGTTGCTATATCTTCCAACAACTACTATTCACTCTTCCTCTGCAACACAAGTGGGAGAGTGAAGGATGAACCAAAAACACTCCACAGATACCAACCCCATTGGTGCCTCTCCCTCTGAGTTAGAGGGTTGGACGTCTACAATTTGGAATTATGTAAGGGGACACTGATTGTTCTCATTGGAATTCCAAAATCTTGGCCAATCAGATGTCCACTGCTCTGTTGCTATACATCACAGTATCTATTCCTCCTCTAGCCAAGTGCAATGGAGGTGGATAACCGCCACAGCCACCAATCCCATTCCCAAGTTGGGGTGGGGGTTATTCCATTTTGACTATTCTGAGTCATTTTACAGGGCATCGGTAGTGTTATCAGTGAAATACCAAAAGTCCAATTTCTTAAAGAGCCCTGTGAAGAATGATTGAACGGGACGGGTGAAGCAATAAGACCAATTGCTCCTTGTTTTGTTACCCCACGGCAAGTGTTGGTTGTCTTTCATTAATCTGCTGAACATTTGTTGGAATCCATAAATGTATTTACTGATTCATTAGTGGAAGGAATTACTTGCTATAACAAAACTATAAAAATGTCTCAAAAATGAATTGATATGAATGGACTTCATTGAACTGAATAATATTAGTTACTCTTCAATCAGTGATGGTGGCTAACTCAACATATCATTGGGGTCTCTAAGGTGGCCCTTAATGCCATTAAAGGGGGACAAAGTACAGCTTATTCAGCGACTGCTATGGGATCTGTTCTTAGTGTGGCAAAATATAGATATATGGAGAGAACACGACCATGGGCATATATGCATTAAAAAGTATCTGCCTGGCAGCTACCCTTCGGCTTCCCATGCCCAGCTCATTATTTTTCTCACTAATGTACTGTATGTACAAATCGTCAGAGTCACGTCGATCAACATGAGCTAGCGGGAAATTGCTCAGCGGACACCTCTCTCCAAATCTGTCACGTAACAGTTGCCATGACCCCGTGTTACAGCTTGCTCTAAAACGTAGCAGCGCTTGAGAGTTAAACATAGCTGATTGTGATCATCAGCCCTGTCACAGAGTTCTGCTGCCCGCAGATGGCGGAGCTTCATCCTGGCAACAAGTTCCCTCTGATTTATCAGTCCTTAAGGGATTGTCTACATGAAAAGTAATTTTCAGCAGAAAAAATCTACAGCGATTTAGTGCAGGAATTTGCAGCGACAACTGTGGCAGATTTTTGGCAAAATCCTCCATATCCTGAAGAAGCTGATATTTAGGAAGATGAATGAAAGTTCCAGAATATGAATAATATAACCCTGACAGTGAAGAACGGATTTGTTATATAAAATGATGGGTTAAAGCAGCATTTCCATCTCAACTTATCACCGCTGAGATGAGAATACCCTCGTTATACTGCAACCTCCAGTGGTTGGGATTCCACCCATTGCGTTTACATACGGTATCCGAAAGTCTCAAGTCTCAATTACAGAAGTATTCTTATATCAACATCAATAACAAAGCAATGTGCAAGACCAGAATCTCAGCCGTGCACAGTGTCAGTCATATGGGAACGCACCCTAAGTAAGGTCCATTTGATCTAATGCAATTAGTGTAATTCATGATAGTAATATATGAACACCACATGTCAAACTTAAGGATGGATCTGGCCCACCATCTCGTTTTATGTGACCTGCCGACCATGCAGCAATTTAACAGGCATTCCAATCACACAGCCGGTAGCTCCAGTCCGGCAGTGGCAGCGTCTGTAACTGCTGACTTCTCACCCATGGTGTCTGTATGTGCCAACTTATACGCAGCGCAGATTCCAGAGGGCAGTCACAGACTTAGGGCTCATGTCCACTAGAAAAATACAATACCTGCAGATTTCTGCAGCAGATTCCACGCGGATTTGCTTTAAATGGTATTTTTTCTTGCATGCGGATATCCCCACCTATAGATAGCAAAGTGGCTGATCCGCGCGGAATCCGCACTAAAATTGAGCATAATCGATTTTTCACGCGTGGAAAAAAAGTGCAGCATGCTCCATTTTAGTGCGGATTCTGCGCGGATCGGCCACATTGCTATCACACTGCTATCAATAGGTGCGGATATCTGCATGAAAAAAAATACCATTTAAAGATAATCCGCGCAGAATCTGCAGCAGAAATCTGCGTGGAATGTATTTTTCTAGTGGACATGAGGCCTTGGGGTGAGTGAAATGCCTTTAGGGATGTTGCCCGGCCAGAGGGGCTGCTATTACTACTAGGACTACAATGGAGGTCATGGGAGAATGTATGGGATATTATTACTACTGTGACTATTATGGGGGTAAGGGGCCAATTTATCGGACACTATTACTACTGGGGTCGCTATGGCGCCACTATTACTTTTGGGGCCACTATAGGGGATCCTGTTACTACTGGGGCCACTATGAGGGGCAGTATTACTACTGGGTGCACTATTACTACTGACGCCACAATAGAGGATCCTGTTACTAATAGGGACCACTATGGAGAACGCTATTACTACTGGGGCCACTATGAGGGGCAGTATTACTACTGGGTGCACTATTACTACTGACGCCACAATAGAGGATCCTGTTACTAATAGGGACCACTATGGAGAACGCTATTACTACTGGGGCCACTATGGGGGCACTATTACTGCTGACGCCACTATAGGGGATCCTGTTACTAATAGGGACCACTATGGAGAACGCTATTACTACTGGGGCCACTATTACTACTGGGGCCACTATAGGGGATCCTGTTACTACTGGAGCCACTATGGAGAACAGTATTACTACTGGGGTCACTATGGGGGCACTATTACTACTGGGGCCGCTATAAGGGATCCTGTTACTACTGGGGCCACTATGGAGAATACTGTTGCTACTGGGGCTGCTATAGTGGACCTTATTACTACTACTAGGGTCACTATGACTATACAATCTTACAATTACAATCGGCCCTTTGAAGGCAATTATAAGGCTGATAGTGGCCCTCGGTGACAATGAGTTTGGCAGTACACAGTGTGTGTTATACCGGACTTGTCCTCTACATTACTGCTTCTACAAGCTCTTTCAGATAAAGAATGTGCTTTACCTGTATTATTATGAGCTTTTTTTACCTTTCTAGTCTGTTAGTTCAGAAGCAGCATGGCATTGGCTTATTCCCAGCAGCCTGCATGTATATGAGGGAGTCATGATGAACAGCTGTCGTTTGTGTGAGCTGAAAGCTATATAGGTGTTTGGGCAAACAAGTACAGCAACCTTTCTATACAGCACATGCCACATGCAGGGTCATTCTTTATGGCCTCCAACAATCACGTCACAGACATGTGTGATTGCTGTCTGTTCACATGTATTTGTCATGTAAGAGGAGTAGGACAGGTAAATACCGCTGGTGCACGGTGGGCAGCTTCATAGTGGTTCATGGGAGAAGTGATGCACACGGGGTTCTGCAACTCACAAACTACAATGGAGATAGCTGCAGGCATCTAAGGTCTTCTTCCCTTTGGGAGCATGAACAGGAGAAGGGAACCCTCATTCTCACGATTGGTGGGAGTCCTGTCAATATGCCATTAATGTCTCAGAGTGGAAGACCCTCTTAAGTTTAAAGGGAACATGTCACAGTGGCAGGAAGCCGGATGCTGTATTTTTAATATTGATCCACTTCTTGGTTCCCACCGCTTAAGTCCACACTCAAGACGAAAAACTCACTCTTTTCATAGTCCCGTTTGGACACTTTCCTGTACAAACTATAGAATGGTAGAGTTGGAAGGGATCTCCAGGGTCATCGGGTCCAACCACTTGCTCAATGCAGAATTCACTAAATCATCCCAGACAGACGTCTGTTCAGCCTTTGTTTGAAGACTTTCATTGAAGGAGAACTCACCACCTCCCATGGTAACCAGTTCCACTCATTGATCACCCTCAACCTATGGGAGAACACACTCACAGGGCTCTAAAAAGAGTCAGCTTTTCATCCGGCACATGGACTTCAGCAGTGACTGTGTGGCCCGTGGTCTAGAGGAAGTTCTGTGTCTCTGGTTTGTTCTGTGTGAACTTTTTAATTTTTTTACCCTGTGCTGTTTCCATATTGTGCTGATGCTGGATTTTTATAAAATGCTGAGTGGGAATAAAACCAGTGAACTGTTCCCAATGACTATATTTTAGGCCATTCGGCTGAAATAAGGGATTTAAAACAAAAGGCTCGCTTTATAGTCTTTTATTTAAAAATATTTTTTGTTGCTTTTACTGGCAGAAAATCTTAATGGATAAAGAATCTAACACTCAAATTAAATATTTCATGAATAAACTGGGAATAAATAATAGCGCTGTAAAACAGAAAGTGTTACATTCATGCAGGGCTCATTCACCTTGCCTGCACGAGCGAACAAAGAAAGGGGTTCACACCACGACATAATGGTGCAAGATAGACCACACCAAACAACATAAAAAGGAAAGTTATCCCTTGCAACTTATGGCAGAGAGGACCCTGCCTACAAGTAGGGCGATTGTCCTGACAAGGACGGCCCTACATCTCGTACCCAAGGACCTAGTCTGTTTTTAGATGAAAACTAGGAAAGAGGACAGAACTAGACAGATGTAAGATAAACCCTAGAGGTACTCAACACAAAGATGTCACACACCAAACAAGACATGGATTCAGGCGTCCGCATAGCTGCAGACAGGAGGGCATTGAAGGCATCCGCACACCTACGGATGGGAAGGGCACAAACAACACCAAATATGAATTCCAATCTGGATCTAGGCAAACACCAACAGAACATTCACTCTAGACTCAAACAAAAAGACTACACCCATCTGACGCAGCATAGAGCTAGACTCACTCACCAAAAAAATCATTGCTTTCAGATTTTGCTGTGGCTCTGTGACAAAATCTGCAAGTGTGGATTCCAAAAGAATTGTTTTTTGCCTTCTTTGCGTAATCCACAGGAAACTATGCAGTGCAAAATCCCTAACATATCTATACCACAATCCATGTGGGCTTCTCTGTAGCATTCATGAAGGAACCTCCAACCGGAGGGCCCAACGCAGATGTGAAACCGGCCTTACTGAAGCACACATTGCTGAAAAAGTTCATCTTGGCTGTAAATAGGAAGGTGAAAGAACACACAGTGCACTGATGCCAACTTCTCTTGTACATTATGTGGACAGCCGGGTGCATGTGCTTACCTGGGAAGAGATGGCATCAAGATACATTATGGAGAGAAGGCAAACAATTGCAGGCAGGACGAAGCCTTGGGCAACGTTCTATTTTATATTATATTTTATGTCGTCTCCAGGAATTCTCCGCTCACCCAATCAAAGGTGATTTCTGCAGTGTAGATAGCGTGCAGAGTACCGTCCCCGGCTTCAGGCAAGAGAAATCAAGGTCAAAGACTTTATAATGCCAGCTTTACAGCCTGGAAGACGTCCGACTTGTTCAGTGCAGATAAGACTGCGAATTAGGAGTCAACATCTTGGAATATAACTTAATGTCTATACACAGTATGGATGATATAGATGGTAGTCACACATGAGATGAAATTTAGAGCGGTCTCATGTCTTATTAATATTACCATAGAAAAGAACACAAAGTATGAAAAACTGAAGTCAAAAGCCATTGTAGAAATTGTGGCCATTGCTATCCAGTAGTTTAGGGCGTAGATTAGCGTCTACTATTCACTCTGCATTTGTAGTGTACATTAGAGATACACAGGAAGAATTTCCAACATACTATATAAGTATACAGCATTGTATGTCACCATTAGACTCCCATGCTAAAAAATCGTACACCTCACTATATGTGCTTTTACTGGATTCCTCTGTATGGAATCCCCAAGCAGACTGCACTATTTCTAAAAGTTAAAGAAAAAGTTATGCCAGCATACTTTATAGGAGCCTGAATGTTGCCAAAGGTGGTTTTCACGGCCATACCGCCAGTCTCCCTGCCGGCCTCCGCACTGTGCTCCCCATTGCGCTGTCGCTCTGTTCTCTGCCGGACTCCAATGGAGCCAATCACCAGCTAGGGGCGTGATGGGGGTGTTACCTTCAGCTAAGGCTGATCAACCCCTAGCTATCGGTGTAGACATAATGCACCAGTACCCTGTTGGGGTATTGGTCTTATACCGTGTGTAATGTCTAAGTTCATCTCTATATGTACTCTCTGATTTGTACAGAGCTGCAGAATATTTTGGCACTATATATTTATTGTCATTGTATTGGATGCTACAACGAAACTAGATGACCACTGAGACTCCACTTACTACTTCAGCATGAAAGAAATGGAAATATTGTAGCTCAAACTTAGAGCTTTTACATCAGACTGTTGCATCAATTAGCTTACAAGTGTAAAGCTTCCTTCACGCACTATTTGTGCCCTTTTTTGCATGAATTTCATGCATTTTTAAAAAACACTTTTCTTGGTTTTTTTATTTCTATATTTTTGACACACATTTCATACATATTGTCACGGATCGTCTAATTTGAGTGCTCTCACCGCTATGACCTCTTGTCACGGCAGAGCATCTATCAATCACTTACGCGGGGTTGAAAACGTAGACTCGTTAGAATACAGGTGGATTTGTACTCAGCTTTCCCAGGCTTCAGCACGTGTGCAGAACGTAAGTTCAAATCACTCCATGACCCGATGCACTGCTGCAGCACTCTACTATACCCACACACACTTGCTGCCACCACCAACTTTTGTTTCCCAGATAAGCTGGAACCTGGTCTATGAATTATTACCACAACTTTCGGATGGTTATGGTTCTCTTAAAGCGTTCAAGGTAGGCTAGTAAAGTTTAAAGGGGTTGTCCCGCGCCGTTCGGCGCGAGACAACCCCGATGCAGGGGTTAAAAAAACAAACCGGGTAGTACTTACCCGAATCCCGGCGGTCCGGCGTCTTCATACTCACCTGCTGAAGATGGCCGCTGGGATCCTCTCTCTCTGTGGACCGCAGGGCTTCTGTGCGGTCCAGTGCCGATTCCAGCCTCCTGATTGGCTGGAATCGGCACGTGACGGGGCGGAGCTACACGGAGCCGGCATTCTGCACGAGCGGCCCCATTGAAGACAGCAGAAGACCCGGACTGCGCAAGCGCGGCTAATTTGGCCATTAGAGGCCGAAAATTAGTCGGCACCATGGAGACGAGGACGCCAGCAACGGAGCAGGTAAGTATAAAACTTTTGATAACTTCTGTATGGCTCATAATTAATGCACAATGTACATTACAAAGTGCATTAATATGGCCATACAGAAGTGTATAGACCCACTTGCTGCCGCGGGACAACCCCTTTAAGTCTTTCTTCTACAAAAAGAGGTAGCAGTGCTTAGATAAAAATATACTAAAGATGATTTACGTAAAAGCTAAGGAGCATAAAAGTACGTACAAACAGCATAAAACAAAAGGGACAATATAAGAGGAAATACCAGTCTACATTGTTTCCAGTAGTCCTGATAGGCGGGGAGTACCGCAGAGATGATCAGCCGATATGCAATGTCACTCCGTGGATCTGACCACTTGGGTAAGCCTGTCTCAGCGTCCATTTTATATCAGCTCATTCAATCCTGGCTGTATGGCATCTATTTTGTGTGCAGTTAGACAGCATTAGTATTTTTTAGGCCCCTCACCTATTTCCTCCCCCTGCCTACTGGATATTTGCATTTAGAAAGGTTATTGTATTACCTCATCTTAGTTGTGATGTAAATAGGCCCCTCCATTCTCCTTAAGACTCCTGGCTCCAAATGTCTGCTTAGTTAGAATTAGCATGAGGACACTGCATGGTTTGATGGCTTACCTCATGTCCACGGGGTTAAAATCCACAGCGTTTTTCCCGCACGCGGATCCGCGTCCCATAGGGATGCATTGGACACCCGCAGGTAGTTAAATACCTGCAGATGTCATTTTTCCCTTTAGGCGCAGACCCACGTGCGGGAAAAAAATCCGGACATGCTCCATTTTAGTGCGGGTCTGCCGCGGTACGGCTCCCGCAGGCTTCTATTGATGCCTATGGAAGCCTTCCGGATCCGCGGAACACCCGTACCATAATTAAAACTCACCTGTCCTGGACGCTGCAGGTCTTCCTTCCTTCCTGGCCGGATCTTCTTTCTTCGGCACGGCGGATGTGCCTGGCGCATGCATGCCGAGCACATCCACCGGGCCGAAGAAAGAAGATCCAGCCGGGAAGGAAGGAAGAACCGCAGCGTCCGGAGAGGTGAGTTTATTCTTATTTTTTGGCCTCATGTCCGCGGGGCAGGAGGGACCCGCTACGGATACTCTATGAAGAATCCGCGGCGGGCCTGATTTTCCCCGTGGACATGAGGCCTTAATGAAGTATCAGGAGGCTCATTCATCTCAGATCAGAGTTCTCCTAGACGTTAAGGCACCGACAGTCAAATTAAAGGAAAATTTGTTAATAAAGATTCTTGGTTGTGTGAAGGTCCCAGCGTGATATGAATTATATTTTCCAAATCGTGTAGGCCAGCTGAACTAAACTCACCTAAACACATTGAGGTCCAAAGCCCAGAACACCCTGAATGGCGTATCTGCATACCTGGGCATAATTTACGTGTCATGCTTAGTATCGCTAAATAGCTAAAATCATGACCGGAAGTATGCCAGGCACAAATATTTGATTGGAGGACCTTATGCGAAGATATGGGAAAAATGGGGAATTATGATTTTTCCACAAGGGATGCATGGCCCCACCCCAACCCTCCTGAATGACAGGAGAGGGGGTGGGGAAGGTGTATTGTCAGACTTCAGAGATATGCCTTGGCATTAGGCTGCTCCCATTGCTTTAGTGACTCTGCATGGATCAGAATCTTGGGCTAGACATCCCAAATATGGTATCTTTCTTTTACTTTTCTCCTTGTTTTATTATACTGTCTTGTTGTGTATACCTGTATACCTTTATACTCCTGTGTAACAACCCTTTTGTATATCCTTTGTGTGTATATATATATATATATATATATATATATATATATATATATAATATATATATTTGCAATCTATAGTTTATTAGTTAAGCCTTGTTCGTTTTAAAACAAACCATAAACTCCAAAGATTGTGGTCATAATTAATAGTCTGGGTCCCAGTTTCCCTTAACAGCTGGTGGTGACAGCGTATGTATGCGAGCAGCATTGTTGTGTGCTGGAGAGCGTGAGGCCGGATTAGGGGGGATTTGTGCTTTTGGTCTGCATATGGCAAGACCCCCTTAAAAGCTGGTTATAAATCCACCTGTAGTTTGGCGACATAAACTGGCTAGAGTGATCGATCGGGGCTCTGCTGTGACCAGTGTTTGCAGCTGCAAGAGCGCTTGGAATAGGTGGTCTGTGACAAATCAGTGATAGAGGCGAGATCTGTCGGGTCTCCCCTCTCCCATCCGTGACAGAACCCACTTAGTTTTAAGCCTCCACAGAACCACACCCGATCAACCTTCTTCTGACATCATCATGGGCGGGTTGAATATATGCGTGGATCATCTGTAGGAAACCCCGATTTAAAGGGGTTGTCCCGCGCCGAAACGGTTTTGTTTTTTTTTCAACCCCCCCCCCGTTCGGCGCGAGACAAACCCGATGCAGGGGTTAAAAAAGAACACCGGACAGCGCTTACCTTAATCCCCGCGCTCCGGTGACTTCTTACTTACCCGGTGAAGATGGCCGCCGGCATCTTCTCCCTCGGTGGACCGCAGGGCTTCTGTGCGGTCCATTGCCGATTCCAGCCTCCTGATTGGCTGGAATCGGCACGTGACGGGGCGGAGCTACACGGAGCCCCATTGAGAAAAGCAGAAGACCCGGACTGCGCAAGCACGTCTAATTTGGCCATTAGACGGCGAAAATTAGACGGCAACCATGGAGACGAGGACGCCAGCAACGGAACAGGTAAGTGAAAAACTTTTGATAACTTCTGTATGGCTCATATTTAATGCACGATGTATATGACAAAGTGCATTAATATGGCCATACAGAAGTGTATAGACCCACTTGCTGCCGCGGGACAACCCCTTTAATATTTCTGGCCATATTTCCCCGGGAGGCGCTCCAATGGGGAAGATATGTCCGTCATGTTTGAAATCAGGAATTTATCTACCCATAGATACTAAACATGATACGCGATCGATTATCAGCTATTTTGGAAGTTCTGGGAGGTCGCACAGAGTAACTGCAATATCCTCCCTGTTCTGAAAATGTTACTGACATTGATCTGGGACCTTTCTCCTTTGATAAGGACACTAGCCAGGCACAGAGCCAAAACAGCTATGAGAAATACCAGAGGTGTCAAATAGCTGGCAGTGGGTAATTAACATCCACTGGTCACTGGCTAACTTTATTGCCATGATGATCAAAGACTTCCTGAGGCCAAATGTACATCACAGACCTCTGCAGATGTGAGGGAAAATGACTATGAAGGAGTTCAACGCAGCTTTCTCTCGATGGCAAGTTGACATGGGAAGCCGGGTGACACTTTACCAATATTTGAGTCTCCTCGCTCACCGTCTAGGCGCTCTTCCTAAGGAGAAAAGATAGCGTTTCTTTACCAATATCATTTTACCAAACATATATATATATATATATATATTTTTTTTTTTTTAGCGCTTATTCACACAGGTGAGAATCTCGCATGAATATGAAATCCATTCTTTTGTATGTACTTTTTCACATGAGCGATTGTTTCCAATGGGGCCATAATATATCGCAAGTGCGATGCGACGTTTCCCATCAAAATCAATGGGAAACAATATCAATCCTTCGATGCTCGTGAAACCCGTGCCTGAGGATCGCTATTTCACAGGAGTGAATAAAATAAGTCTCGCATTGGCGTGAAAAACACACATTGGCAAGCGTCTGATATTAAGCTCTCCCGTGTGAATGTAGCCTTAGGTAAGCCTATGGGAAAATGCCTCAAGAAATCCCACACCTCAAGCATTCTACATTTTGAAAAAAAAAGGAATGGAACCACAAAAAGGAGAGGAAATGCCACAAACACGTACTATTTTATATCTTCCTATTGATTTACAGATAATATTTAACTTACTTCTTTTAACCCCTTAATGCCACAGGATGTAAGTTTACGTCCTGGCAGGGTGGTAGTTAACGCAGCAGGACGTAAACTTACGTCCTGTAAATGGCATGGGCTTAGAAGTGAGCCTGCGCCATCCTGCAGCGGGAGGCAGCTGTGACTTACAGACCACCTCCTGGTGTTAACCCCTTAAATGCCACGATCAGTGTAGATCACAGCATGTAAAAGACTCACGGAGGGAGCGTGCTGTGTAATTGCAGAGGGCAGATAGATTGTCGTGGCAACCAGACGCCAGATACCGGTGTTGGGGCCTACCATAGTCTGTGATTCTTCTCCGGTTCAAATCCGGTTCAAATCCCCTACAAGGACATACAAATGTAGAAAAATAAAAATAGCGTTAAAAAAAACACGTTTAAAATGGTAAATCACTGCAGGAACAAAATGATCATAAAATTAGCTTAAACAGGTGGGGAGGGAATTTGACAGGGGCACAAATTTGGCATGGCACTGCTACTCCCACAAGCCCTGTAGAGCCTTACATGATGCTACAGGTTCAAATCCAGCAATAAAAGCATTGTTCTTTCCAGTTACGGTACAGTATAATTAGAACAATTTCCTCATTACGATGTTTACAACATAAAATCTCCAGCCTGCAATATTTTCTATTTTTCCGTGCAGTGAAAGTGAAGTAGATCTTCAATGTGAACGTCTGTGAGGAGGATGCTTTGGCATATTCCAAAGTATGAAAACCTTGGGTCTGTAGGATGAAATAAGCCAGACATGAGCAATCTTCAGCCTCCATTAGAGAAAACGTATTTCAGCAATAAACAAATACCGGTGCTAATAGCAACTTTTATTATAACTATTATTATAGTGTACTATAGTGTCGGACTGGGTATACTGGAGCCACCGGAGGAACTGATTCTTATGGCTCACCTTACATCAATAAAAAACATATACTGCCTCTATTATGCATGTATGATGACTACCACTACTGTAAGTACAAATCCTACCGCATCGTGTACACACAAGCAATGCTACTATGTATCCATATATGTTCCACACAATACCACCATATACTGTACACACAAGTAATGCTACCATGTACGTTACACACAATACCACCATATACTGCACATACAAGTAATGCTACCATGTTCGTCACACACAATCCCACCATATACTGTACACACAAGTAATGCTACCATGTACATTACACACAATACCACCATATACTATACACACAAGTAATGCTACCATGTATCCATATATGTTACACACAATCCCACCATATACTGTACACACAAGTACTGCTACCATATATGTTACACATAATACCACCATATACTGCACATACAAGTAATGCTACCATGTACGTTACACACAATGCTACCATATACCGTACACACAAGTAATGCTACCATGTATGTTACACACAATCCCACCATATACTGTACACACAAGTAATGCTACCATGTATCCATATATGTTACACACAATACCACCATATACTGTACACACAAGTAATGCTACCATGTACGTTACACACAATACCACCATATACTGCACATACAAGTAATGCTACCATGTTCGTCACACACAATTCCACCATATACCATACACACAAGTAATGCTACCATGTACATTAAACACAATCCCACCATATACTGTACACAAGTAATACTACCATGTATTTTACACACAATATCACTATACACTGTACACACAAGTAATGCTGCCATGTACGTCACACACAATACCACCATATACTGTACACATAATTTCACCATATACTTTATGCACATATATCACCTATATTGCATACAATATACTGCCACCATATACTGTGCATAACATTAACACCTTTAACTTCCTCGAGTTGCATAACCTTACAACTTTTCCTTCTTGGTGTTGCGGTCTCAATGTTGGGGAATGTATTCTTCCTCGTTAATACATTCCAGTCTGTTTTTATGTAACATGCTCCATACCATCGCCCTAGCGTAGCCCAGCATTAGTCAATGTATTAGTGAATTAATTTTTTATAGGACCTTCAGACATTGCGGACAAAATGCAGAAAATGTGCCGTTAAGCTGAACCTAAGGCAGTGATTTACTGATCCAACTCATTTCTATGCAGTAGGTGTAGCCTATGACATTTCCACAGATTAGATTTGTATCGGCATGGAGTTTTCTTCTACAGCATGTGAATCTGGCTTTGTAAAATCTAATATCCATGCATTAAACTTTGTTACATATTGTCGGTGTGGAATTCCCAATAAACTCACTATGTATTGGCATAGACAAAGGTAATGCAGCAGTGGCACATAATGCACGGGATACAGGTTTCTGGTATTAGCTATTCAGTTTAGAAGACTGCACAGTTTATGCTCAAGGTGGAAATTTCGCTATACGGGGCCTTCCAGTATTTTACCAAGAGTAAGTCTTCTACTGTGCATTATTTCTTTTACAGGTCAACTGTATGTTATGGACTACGCCCCTCGCCAAAACAAGTCAGGTATTGGATTTTTGTATTTCTGACTTGCTGGCTCATTCATTAGCATCAGACTCACAACATAGTCCATGGAAACCATTTGCATTAATTCATAGCTTTATGTCAGCTTTTCATGTTCTTGTTACATTGGGATAGCTTTAATAGGGGGTTTCCCCCACGAAAAGTAAAAAGAGAGAGAAAAAAGTTGCTACCATGTTAGCCAGTGGAATAACATGTTACTGCCCTCAGTAAGAGAAACAAAATCATCTTGTAGATGGGATACTTTTTAATGGTGAAGAAAAATACATTTTTACAGCAAGCTTTCAAGCTATTTAAGCCCCTTCATCAAGCCCGATGAAGAGGCCTAAGTAGTCTCAAAAGCTTGCTGTCATATTATTTCCTTTTGTTGGCCATTAAAAGGTATCCTATATACTAGATGATTTTATTTTCCATGACATTAAGTTATTCCCTAGCCACATAATGCAGGATAAATAGCTGATGGTTAGATACTCTAAAACCACTTCCATTAGTTCTTTTCCTTCAGGTTCCCATTACTTTTTGACTCTCAGAATAGTGCACTATCCCACCCCAAATTTGAAACCTGACTGACCAAACCTATGGGGAAAGAGGAACTGATCATGATGGATCATAGCAGATAATGACAAATCAGATCCATCATGGATCCTGTAAAAACAAAAGCTAGATCCCTAATTTCGGGGGCATAGGCTGAGAAATTATTTTTTTGGAAGGAAAGGGGGGGGGGTGAGAAGGGGGTGCTAAATGATTTGTTAGAGTTTGATACATATTCACATATACCGCACATTTCAACATTCATACATAACATATAACAACTATTGACCAAATAATACTAAACCGATTTATTCATGTCCACAACTTCCCATGCCACAACCCTCTAAATAGCATGGAACCATGGCTTGTTGAGTTCAAATATAGATCATATAAAGGGATCCAGTCTGATGATGTTGGCTGTGCTCATTGCTTTTATTTGTGTTTTGTTGCATGCAAGCCTATATATTTGTATGCATTGTTAGATGTCTTAATTGGATGCACGCTTTATATTTTGTAGATGTAGCATAGTATTTAAGGTGTAACTTCACACCTTCCAAGAGGTGGAATCAGTCCCCTTCACCTTTAACCTGATCAGTTTGGTATGAAGTTTGCAGATCACTCCTTATAAGCACTCCATTGAAATCAAGGGCCAACACCCCGGCAAGACAGAAAACACTGTACGCATTGCAGCAGTCTATGGTTTATATTTATGGTGGACATAAAGTTACAATTCTGGTCTCTTTTGAAGCAGACTCCAATAACAGAAATAAGGTCCCTCTTGTACATACATTTCATTGTGATTTTTTGGTGTAAAAGACCCCAGAAATTGACAAATGATAGAGAGGTGTGAGCTACAGATGCAGCGGCAGATAATATGACACACATCAAATTGATTTACCGCATTGTAGCACATTCTAGTTAAAAGAACCCCAAACATTGATGGAAACCTATTACAACAAAACTCTATACTCACCTCTTGCTTGCCAGGCTGCTCCCCCATTAACCCACATGACCACTGCAGCCAATGGGCGGCCAACAGGGATGTGATCAGTGACATCCCATTCAGGGATTGCACATTAGAAGTCCACGTGACAGGTTTACAGGATGTCACCAGACCTGCTGGCTGAGCAATGTCACCTGTCAGATGACGCAGCGCCAGACTGCCGAAATAAATGTCCAGTGCTGCGGTGAGTATATTTCTTTTATATAGTCTTGGGCATGGGGAGTCCAAAACTATGTAGAAGGAACGAAAGATGAGAGGGAAAAAGAGGGAGTGGAGCATGTGCTTGAGAGTTCTAAAGTCTATAAACTGATGTTTTGGTTTGCGGATTTGATTTTATTTTCTTCTCCCTCTATTCTATATATGGGAGCGAGATTGATCGATTCCTGACAAGTCTAACAGGATGCAGCCAGTCCATAAAACCTCACACCTTCCCAGGAGGACGTGCAAATATATGGAATAAATGTAGGAAAAAAGTAGTTGTAGGCGCAATCCCTTTTCTTACAGAGGCACGAGATGTATTTCTAAGCTCCACTCTTCTGTTGTTATGAAGAATTAATCCAAAACACAATAGACGAGTTTTGGGGCCGTTGCGCCCATTCCTCAGCATTTTATATGGGAACACATAGCCAGCATTGGTGTGTTCTCTTTACAGATTCGCGCAAGGAAATCCCACAGCATTTACAGTAGCAGCAAAGTGGATGAGATTTGGTAAATCTCGTTCACAAGCTACGGAAATAATCCGCACAATTGATAATTGATATGCGGTGCCGATTTCAGTTCTGCAGCATATCAATTTTATGCTTCATAAAATCCACACCCAGTGGCTCGTGTTTGGAGGCGGGCTTTCCATTTCTGCAGCGGAATGCCTATTGCGGACATTCCACCGCAAATCAGCCCCCATGTTAACACAGCATAAAAGACATAAACAGTAACGCTGTTTGTTATTGGTTAGATTGTGTTTGTCAATAATTGTGACTTTGATACCAATAAAACCACATTTTGTTCTGTGTATCCAAGACAGAAATACATATTCTTGCAAATGTATGTCCAGGTTGGAATATCTGCAACGGTCTTGATGTCGCCAACAACTTTCTTTCCCACAGGGAAACATTGTGGTTGCATTGCATTAACAGTATTGTCACAATTTTATCACATGGGTATCCAAACGTTATGTGTAGTCATAGACTTAAGTTGTGCCTCCTATGATCCACTTTAGGCATTTTGCCATCAGGTTTATGCTACCTGAATTACGGGCAGCATGAACCCAGAACAGGTATGCCGATTCCCACCATTATGTATTATTCTGAAAACAGTGTGGCATTTCTAAAAAATATATACTTTGAAGTTTGACTTGGCAATGGACCTCCGATTCACAGAGGTAGGCCATTCCGGTCTCTCCCCTCCCACAGCACAAAAGGGGAGAGAGCTGCCAGTCTACATGCTGTGGGTAAGGAGAATCCAGCACTGCCCGCCTTCGTGACTCGGAGCTCGATTTCCTACTAAAACCCTTTTAGCATATGCACCTCTGTGTGTTAAATCCGGACTGTTCTAGGTTGTTTATCAGCTTTATTCACCTACAGGCTGCACATTCCATGTACTTCGAATTGGACAGAGTATTACCAGACCAAAGCATTGTAGCCCTTCAATTCCTCCCAGCAAAGACAGATGGGTCATTCCACATCAATTGGACCAATTTTCAAAATCGTCCCCACTCGACCGTCTCCGATTTTGCTGAAAATTTACTCAGATATATGTATATGTTTGAAACGAGGTTCTGTGAAGTTTTAGCTCCAGATCTTAAATACCTGTGGCACTGTCGCCTTTACACTGGAGGTCCCACTGAGCTCGCGGCTTCAGCTACAAGGATTTTGCAAACTTTGGCACATAGGCATTATAGAAATATACTGGCTATGATGCTGAAATTGGACATACTAGCTCAACTTTTGCTGGTGAACACAAAAAAATTAGTACCGGCTATCACAAAAGAATATATCGGCCACAATTTTGTGTCAAAGTAGCTTGAAAATCACGCCGCATGACATTTACACCAAACTTTGGCCAAGTATAGCTCAAGACCAAAAACGACTTGTAACCGGTGCTTTGCTCTGTACACCAAACAGCTACATGGCGTTGCACTGCTGCAATATCACGGTCAAAGCATATGTATTTGTGAAGATATTCACACCCACATATGATGAAAAATGTTAAATGATCAAATCTGACCTATTTTTAAGGTCAAATATCTAAAAAAGGGTACCCCTCAAATCTATTTATTTTGATATCAGTCGAAAGAGCAAATTTTTCTCTACAAGGATCATCATTTTATTTTTTGGAGTCTTTCAGTTTAAGAAAAGAAAAATGCCACTGAACATGGCGTTTTTAAACATACGCAATGAATGATAAATGCACTATTCAAACCCTTGCGTTGGTCCATGGTGGTTATACCACTACCAATTCCCTAAGAATTGGTATTATAATCCTATTAAGAATTGTAATAATGCCAAATCTGAAATTTCAGTCGACGACCATGATGCATTAATAAATTTCATGCATCCTCATGGACCAGCTAGCTTCTTTCACTGGCCTGTGAGAAATGATACCTGCTGGATTCCTGAGCAGTCAATCATTGCAATACTGCCAGCACCAGCTGCAACAGCAATGGGACGACAATACAGCTTCTTGGAGCCAATTATGTTGCAAATTCAGCAACAGTTCCAGACCACTTAGACTGAACATTATGGCTTGGGAACCAACAAAAGAGACCCAATATTAGGCTTGGGATCCTAGGCTAAGACACCCACCCTCAGGCTTCGGAACCTGTGATAAAGAGACCGCCCGTGGCTGGCCTTACACGGCTATCGGGCGTGGCCCCTAGGCGATGGGGCTGCCAATTCTCAAAAGATTTGGCATTATTACAATTCTTAATAGGATTATAATACCAATTCTTAGGGAATTGGTAGTGGTATAACCACCATGGACCAACGCAAGGGTTTGAATAGTGCATTTATCATTCATTGCGTATGTTTAAAAACGCCATGTTCAGTGGCATTTTTCTTTTCTTAAACTGAAAGACTCCAAAAAATAAAATGATGATCCTTGTAGAGAAAAATTTGCTCTTTCGACTGATATCAAAATAAATAGATTTGAGGGGTACCCTTTTTTAGATATTTGACCTTAAAAATAGGTCAGATTTGATCATTTAACATTTTTCATCATATGTGGATGTGAATATCTTCACAAATACATATGCTTTGACCGTGATATTGCAGCAGTGCAAAGCCATATAGCTGTTTGGTGTACTGGTCAAAGCACAAATTACCAATGGTTTTTGGTTTTGAGATATATTTAACCAAAGTATGGCTTAAGTTTGCAAAATCCTCGTAGCTGAAGCCGCGCGCTCATTGGGACCTCCAGTGAAAGGGCAACAGTGTCCCAGGTATTTGATATCTGGCCCTAGAACTTTACAGAACCTCGTTTCAAACATACATGTACATCCTTATAAATTTTCAGCAAAATCGGAGATGGCCGAGTGGGGACCACTGGTCCACTTGGCATGGAATGACCCAGATAGAAAAGTGCAGCTTAACAAACTTGAATATCTTAGGGCTCCTTCACACTGGCGAGAGAGATATCGCCCTCAAAACCCTTCTGTTAAACCCCTAAATGCTAGGCGTATTCATCTGCAGCAGCACCGGCCCCATTGAAAACAATAGGAGAACATTGCGATCCCCTGCTGTTGCTGTGACAGCTGCACCAGGGGATTCCTTCGGTCCCGCAGGAGGGGATCACAGTCGTAGCAGGGGATCGCAATGTTCTCCCATTGTTTTTAATGGAACCGGTGCGGCCTCTGCCCACGGCTCAATTGAAGACATTGGCCAATATCGCAAAAAGAAAGAGCATGCTGCGATTTTTTTTTCCACGCATCACAGGAGTGAAAACTTCGCAAATGAAAATGAAACCTTTGAAAACGATTGGTTTCATAATCATGTGTTTTTACTCACTCTCGCATCCCGAGAAAATTGCGCGATTTTTTCGTCAGTGTGAAGGAGCCCTTAGTGTGGGTTCACACCAGCGGTTTGACTTTCTGTAATAATTCCGTCTCTCGGTTCTGTTTTTGGAGCAGAAAAACGGAATTAAAATGAAAATAAATCTTTCCGTTCCTTCACCATTCAATTCAATAGATTTTCAAAAAAACAGAAAAGGAGACGGGAAGCTTTCAGTTTGCTAAAAACGGAAACCTAATTGAACAGAAGCAAATTAAAAGCTTTGAGTTTTCAGGGTTTTTTTGAAAACCCATTAAAATCAATTGGGAAAAGATGGAAACGTTTTATTTAATTTTGTTTCTCTGCTTCAAAAATGGCGCAGAGAGACGGAATTATGACTGAAAGTCAGACCCCTGGTGTGAATGCAGCTTTACACAAACAGCATTACAAGCTGTCTGTGTCTGTGTAGAGAGAGATTCTAACGCGCAATATCGCTGTGGTTTCTTGCTACAAAGTCGCGTGACTTTGCAGCACCACATGTGAGGATTTTCGGCGGTGGGGGACGACCTTGAAATATAAGTCTTACCCGAAAAACAGCCACAGCTAAAAAAATTTAAAAAGTATACATCACCTAGACGCACTGTCCGTGGCTCCACTGCAGCTTCTTCCTGGTCCCCGATACTGGTCTTCTTTTTCTCTTCTGGCCAGGGATTGATAAATTCCCGCCTCCTGGAAGCGCTGGCTGTGATTGGCTAACGCTTAGCCAATCAGAGCCAGCACTTGATGAATGGCTGTGATTGGTTCATCGAGCACTGGTTGTGATTGGCTAAGCGTCAGCCAGTCAGAGGTAGCGCTTCCAAGAGTCGTGGATTTTTCAATCCCCAGCCAGAAGAGAAGAAGAATGCAAGTGTCTGGGACCGGGAAGAAGACGCGGCCAGGCGATGTATGTGTATTTTTTTATTTTTTTTTATGCAGCTAGGGCTTAGTTTAGGGCTTTGACAGTAGGATCTCCTACTGTCAAAGTTGCATCACACCACATAAAAATATAAGGGAACATTTTGTGATTCCCTGGATTTCTGCATTGATTACTTATAAAATGTGGTTTTATTGTTATCCAAGTCACAATTATAGACAAACACAATGTAACTTAACTTATATCACACAAACTGTTGTACCGCTAGTGTCTTTTATTGAACATGATCACTAAGCATTCACAGTGCATGGAGAAAAGTTAGGGAAACTTTGTGTTAAAGGTTTTTTTTTCGTTACAACAAAATCCTCTCCACCGGCTGGGCCCAGCCTAAAATAAGAAAGGAGGGCATACTCACCTCTCTTGGAGTCCTGGGACATGTGATTGAGAGCCAACAATGGTATCAGCGGCAACTTCCGGATAGTTGATCTGGCGGAAGTCCTGTGTCTGCTGCAGCCAAGTAGAGGCCTCAGCATCACCATACATTCTTACCAGGAGTATGTACAGTGATGCTGCAGCCTCTTCTTGGCCACAACGAACACATAACTTCCACTGGGCTGTTTACCTGGAAGTTGCCGCTGATCCCAGCAATGGCTTTCAACTGTGTCTCGTGGCTCTAGGAGAGGTGAATATGCCCTCTTTTCTTATTTTAGGCCAGGCCCAGTTGGTGGTCGGGGTTTTGTTATAGCGACAAAACTCCTTCAGTAACATCCAAAAAACTAAGTTGTATTTCACTTAAGGAGATGAGATTGTAAGTGTGGGTTTCACGGATATTTGCCCATCAAATAAAAGCACACAAATCCTGGTTACTGACAAATTTCTTCTGAAGAAGAAATATTGGTTAGTGTGAACTATGCTTTGATGTAAAAAACTTTCAGGAGATGTGTCATAGAACAAAACACCATTCCTGCAAGTCAATGTCAGATCCTTTAACAAGCCTTGTGACAATAATTGAGAATTATGAGCCAAAGCCAGAAGAATCTTCTTCAGAAGATAAAGATCACCATGCACAGACAGACTGTTTTGGGATGATTGCTCCTCATCAATGCACAGTAAGTTTTTTTTTCTGACAAGCCTATAGATCATGGGTCAAGAACAGTATTGTTTCTCCTTAGAGAAGCATTGTAGAGGCAGTATTCCATTTGCCATTTGCATATTTCCAGAGGAGCATGGGTGGCCTTATAAAGCTGGGTTCACATGGGCGGAATTGCCATGGGATATTCGTGAGGACTTTCCACATGGAAATCCCGCCAGCAATCTTAAACCTGAGCCAAAACAGGAAAGTGGATGATTTGCAAAAATCTCATCCACACACTGTGGACAAGCTGTTGTGGCTAAGCCGCGATGAAACTGACAATGCGGTGCGGAATTCAAAGCCGCAGCATGTCAATTGTATTGCTGTTTCCACTGCGGGCTATGGGAGGAGATGGCAGTAGCGGAATATAGGCGGCAAATCCGCTTCAAAACCCACGCTGAACAGTGTGGGTTTTGAAGCTGCCTTTCTGCCACAGAAATCTTGCAGAATTTCCATGCAGTCCTGCTGTGGACATACCGCAAGATTTTCGCGGGATTTACGCCCGGTATGACCGCAGCCTCAGTTTCCTCACACCATCTAGATCCTCTCCTTAAGGAGAAGCAATACATTTCCTGACCTATGTGTTATAGAGACACACAAAGGTGGAAAAGGCTGCAAAACAATCGCTGAAGACCTGTATAGATAAACCCATGGTTAGATAAATTATATACCAATGGAGAAAATTCGAGACTGTTGCTACTGTCTCTATGAGTTGGTATACTTCAACAGTACAACAAGCAATCTTCAAAGAGAAGAAAAAGAACCAAAGGATAACAGCAAAAACATACAGAAGACTACCAACTGTATCTGTTCATGTATTTACTATTAGAATAACACTGAACAAGGATTGTGTTTAGGATTAGAGATCAATGAGGAAATGACTGATGTAAAAAACATACATTTCAGCCCATCCCAAGTTTGCCTGAGACCGCCTGGATGTTCTACAATGCTTCTGTGAACATATTCTGTTACAGATGAGACAAAAGTTGAACCTTTTAGCACAACACTATGTTTGAGATAAAAAAAAAATACTACAGACTTACAACAGAACCTCATCCCAAATGGGAAGCATGGTGGAGGGCGCATCATGGTTTGGAACTGTATTGCTGCCCTGGAGGCCTTGTGATCATTGATGGAGCTATGAATTCCATAAAAACATTTTACAGGCGAATGTAAGGGCAGCAGCCCATGGTCTCAAACTGAAGAGAAGCTGGGTGATGCAACAAGACAATGGCCCAAAGTGTGATTGTTCTCAGTAGGAGAAACAAATTATTCTTGTAGATATGATGCCTTTAATGGTTAACATAAAGAGATGATGTTACAGCAAGCTTTCGAACCTACTTTGGGTTCTTCCTCAGGCAGTCTAAGTAGGTTTGAAAACTTGCTGTAACATTATCTTTTTGTTAGCCATAATAGGTGTCATATCTACAAGATCACTTTGTTTCTCTTAAGGTCCTTTTACATGCAACGATTATTACTCACAATTTGTTCAAACAATGGCTTTTAAGCGATAATCGTTGCGTGTAAACGCTTCCATCTTTTACTCTTCGGCTGAGCGATGAGCTTAAAATCCATCATTCAGCCAGAGAGAGATAGTAGGGACCACACACTGTGTTCTCCATGGGAGCAGCTGATTACATTGTATTCAGCTGACAGCCCTTGGCAGCCCATGGGAAGACAATGCAGCTGAGTGCAAAGTCCAAACCACATGCTGGGATTTGCAAACAGCTGCTGGAGACTCATTTACATGCAAATGAAGGTAATAAACTGCTAATGGACATTAGTGTCCATTAGCAGTTTATGCAAAACAATCACTAAAACTGTCAATCTTTCAATCATTTGAAAGATTACCTTTGCATGTAAATGAGCATTTACTGAGAACAATCACATTTTGCTCTACTAGCTAATGGCCCATTTAGATGGGACGAATGTCGGGCAAACGATGCCCGACACTTGTCCCCGCACATACTAGCTCCTGTGCTGCTGTACAGCAGCTAGTATCGCTGGCTCACAGCAGGGCGGCTAGAGGAGATTTCACTCTTCGGGCTCCCCCGCCCCTCTCCATTGACTTAACATAGCGGCCGTTCAATACTGGACAGCTGCTATTTACACAGAACAATGATCGTTCAGCTCAACGTCCATCATTTATATTACATAAGCGATGAGCTGATTGCTCAGTGTGAATACCAGCCGTCCGGTATTGAACAGCCCCTATGTTAAGTCAATGGAGAGGGGCGGGGGAGCTCAAGGAGTGAAATCTCCTGCAGCCTCCCCACCCCCTGCTGGCTGCTGTGTCATAGAGCCAGCAATACTAGCTCCGATGCAAAAGCATGAAGCGAGTGTATGCAGGCACGAGTGTCGGGCATCGTTTGCCCAACATTCGTCTCGTCTAAATGGGCCTTCACACAGTTCCAAACTCTTTTCTAATGACCCGAAGCACAAGGAATGGCTCAAAATGATGATTTGTGCTTTGGAATATCAAGACAGAGCCTTGTACTAAACCCTATTGAAATTCTATGGCATGACCTGAAAAGGGTTGTACACGCAAGGTATCCAAGAAATATTGATGAAACACATTGGCAAGAAGGAATGGTCCAGAATTCTTCATAAACATTGCACAAATCTTAGTTGCAGCTACATTAAATGTTTGTCAGAGGTAATTACTGCTTAAGGGTGATCTACAGGTTACTAAATTCAAGGGTTCAGCTTACCCTATCTCCTTGCACTGTGGGTGATTATGTAATGTGCTCATTAAAAGACACATAATGGGCATGGTTTCTCCTTGTAGATCATGCAGTTTGTATGCAAATTGAAGATGGTATAATGCCTTAGCACACCACTGTATGGTTCAACAATAAGGGCTTAAACAGACGAATGTATTACGACGAGATTTTGCGCATGGGAATGGGGAAAATAGAACCTCACTTTTTTTTGCGCCCGTTTTCGCAGGTGCAAAAAAATAGGACTTGTTCTTACTCACATTTTCGCAAACAAGCACATCTGCACGTGCATGTATGCGCTAAACGCAGCGTATACCAGCGATTTCCGGCATCATGTTAGGCTAATCAGCCTTTTAAATCAGGGCGGGTGATTCCCCCGCCCATGTGAACGAGCGGTGCCTGCATAAATGAGCTCAGTATTTGTGCAGGCATGGGCGCAAAATACACTTCTTCACTGCGCAAAGATATTCCACAGTAAATCCTGCCATGTGGACAAACCCTTAGAGTATGTTCACACATAGCAGAAATGTTGAAAATTTTCCGCTGCAGAACTGGCTGTGGAAAATCCGCAACATGTTAGAGTACCAGCAAAGGGGATAGGATTTCAAGAAACGTCCAAAAATGCCAGAAATCAAAACACATTATATATATAGTACCTTTTAGTCTTCACTATGAAATTACAGTAACTTCTGGCTGCAAAAACAAAACACAGTTGAAAATAGAAGTGAAAACGTCACAAAAAATGCAAGAGAACGCTGTGTGTGTGTCTAGTCTTAAACTCCCACGAAAGCAAGTGGGGTTAAGCACTTCTGTATGGCCATATAAATGCACTTTGTAATATACATCGTGCATTAAATATTGGCCATACAGAAGTTACATACTTACCCCCTCCGGTGTTGGCGTCCCCGTCTCCATGGCGCCAACCGAAGCCTTCTTCTGCCTGGATTAGACGCACTTGCGCTGTCTGCCCTCTTCTGCCCTCTTCTGTCCCGCATGCGCAGAAGACCTGTTCGGCGCGAGCACGCCGGAGCGGCCCCTTCAGCGGGACAGAAGAAGCAGACAGCGCAAGCGCGTCTAATCCAGGCAGAAGAAGGCTTCGGTTGGCGCCAT
Source organism: Eleutherodactylus coqui (assembly GCF_035609145.1). Taxonomy (NCBI): domain Eukaryota; kingdom Metazoa; phylum Chordata; class Amphibia; order Anura; family Eleutherodactylidae; genus Eleutherodactylus; species Eleutherodactylus coqui. The sequence continues at coordinate 68,687,108 of NC_089838.1, read as the reverse complement.
GGAGACGGGGACGCCAACACCGGAGGGGGTAAGTATAGAACTTCTGTATGGCCAATATTTAATGCACGATGTATATTACAAAGTGCATTTATATGGCCATACAGAAGTGCTTAACCCCACTTGCTTTCGCGGGACAACCCCTTTAATGTGTAACTTTTGGGTTCTACTAAAAAATGCTATTATTGTGGTCAGTAATCATGATCATACACAAGTTCTGCTCCTTCTCTGCCTGTCATTGTTTCCTCAGAGGTACAGTGCATTCGGAAAGTCCTCAGACGCTTTTAACTTTTTTTTTACATTTTCCTAAATTATGGCCTTGTACAAATTGAAAAAAAATCTAGTTTTCTACCATCATTTTGCACTCAATACCCCATAGTGACAAAGTGATATCTTTTTATAAATGAAAAACTATAATTTTGCATTGACGTAAGTATTTACACCCTGTACTCAATACTTAGTATTCACCTGGCAACGATCACAGGCTCCAGTCTTCTTGAATATGATGCTACAAGGTTTGTGCACCTGGATTTAGAGATTTTCTGCTATTATTCTCCACAGATCCTCTGAAGCTCTGACAGGTTGGATGGTGGCTGTCTGTGGACAGCCAATTTCAGGACTCTCCTGGGAGATGTTCAATTGGGTACTAGTCAGGACTATGGCTGGGCCACTCTAGGACGTTCACAGAGTTGTCCCTAAGCCACTCCTGTGTTGTCTTGGCTGCATGCTTAGGGTCATTGTTTTTGTGGAAGGTGAACCTTCTGTCCAATCTAAGGTTCCTTGCACTCTAGATCAGGTTCTCCAATGAGGTTTCCATCAACCCTGACCCGTCTTCAGCCAGCGACTGAAAAACACCCCCACAGCATGATGCTGCCACCGCCATGCTTCGCTGTAGGGATGGTATTGGGGAAGTGATGAGCAGTGCCTGATTTCCTCCAAATACAATGCTTGGAAGTGAGGCCAAAAAGTTCAATCTTGATTTCATCAGACCAGAGAATCTTGTTTCTCAAAGCCTAAGAGTAGGTGCTTTCTCGCAATCTCCAAGCAGGCTTTAATGTATCTTTAACTAAGAAGAGTCTTCTTTCTAGCCACTCCACCATAAAACTCAGATTAGTAGAGTTCTGCAGTCATGGTTGACCTTCTGGAAGTTTCTCCCATCTGCACACAGGATCTTGGGAACTCAGACAGAGTGACCATTGGGTTCTTACCAAGGCCCTTCTCCCCCAATTACTTAGTTGGGTGGGTCGGCCAGCTCTAGGAAGAGTCCTGGTAGTTTAAAACCTCTTCCATCTAAGAATTATGGATTCCATGTTCTTGGGAACTTTTAGTGCAACAGAATTTTTTTTAGTTTTCTCCAGATCTGTGCCTCCACACAATCCTGTCTCTGAGTTGTACAGGCGGTTCTTTCCTTCTCATGGCTTGCTTTTGGCTCAGAAAGAACACAGACAAAAAATTCAGAAGGCAAGTAAAGGAGCAAGAAACACAGATCAGAAACTAAGACAAATGCACAGAGCATGGGAAACAAACAAGGAGAATGGAAGTCCTAACACAGGAAGAGAAATATGATGTCATAGGCATCACGAAAGCTTGGTGGAGTGATACACATAATTGGAATACAAGGCTTGAAGGATACAACTTATTTATAATAAACAGACCAAAAAAAGGGAAGAAGTATTGCATTGTATGTTAGGAAAACATTCGTCTCCACTGAGATTCAAGCTTCAGAGCATGGGAGTTCTGTAGAAACTGTTTGGGTAAGAATACAAGGAGAGAACAACAGAAAGGACACTATTGTAGGCATTTACTATAGGCCGCCTGGACAAGTAGAAGATATGGATGAACTCTTTCTACATCAAAAAAGCATGACATAGTGATCATGGGAGATTTTAACTATCCAGACATTTGTTGGGAATCTCTCTCAGTTTAAAGTAATGGATCTAGCAAATTCTTATCCGCTCTTGCTGACAACTTTATCTTTCAAAAAGTCGAAGAGAAAACAAGGGGATCTGCTATCTTGGACCTAATCCTTTCGAACAGGGAGGAAATGGTTGAGGAAGTAAAGGTGGCTGGGACCTTAGGAGGCCAAGATCATGCTATCCTTGAATTTTGGATAAAAAGGGGAGGAAGAACTGAGAAAACTCAGACCTCAAGGTTGGATTTTAGAAAGGCAGATTTCGATGAATTCAGAAAGAGGGTAGGGAGAATCCAATGGCTGGAAGTTCTTAAGGACAGAAATGTCCAAGAAGGTTGGGAAATATTGCGAAATGAGATTCCCAAAGCACAATCGTTAACAATCCCTAAAAGAAGGAAGAATGTGAAGCATTTAAAAAAAACAGGATAGATGAACACAGAACTTGCACACGTGTTAAAAACGAAAAAAAAATATGTTTATCAAATGGAAAAGAGGGGGAATAGCTAAAGAATATAATGTGCTCTGCAGAAACTGTAGGGCAAGTGTCAGAAAAGCTAAAGCTAATAATGAATTGAGGCTTGCAACATAGACAATAAAAGGAATAAAAAAGAATTTTGGGGGTATGTCAAAAGCAAAAGAAAAGTCAAAGATGCTATTGGATGATAACAAGATGAAAATTGCAAATTGGTTAAGAATGTTGAAGGGCCAAACTTTTAAATACCTATTTTGTATCTGTTTTCTCTCAGAAAGTAGATGGAACATCAACTGATCACCAGGGTGCTATTGGGGTAATAAAAGAATGCAGACTATCTGTAAGCAGAGAGATGGTAAGGGAACACTTAGCTAACTTAAATGAATTCAAGTCTCAAGGTCCAGATGTATTACATCCTAGGATACTAAGGAAAACAGTAAAGGTAATTGCTGAACCACTCGTCATAATCTTTGAAAATTCCTGGAGAACAGGAAAAGTCCCAGAAGATTGGAAAGGGCAAATGTTGTCCCTATCTTCAAAAAAGGGAAGAAGGTAGATCCAGGAAACTACAGGCCTGTGAGGCAGACTTCTATATCAGGAAAGCTCTTTGAACACATTATTAAACAGCTTGTATGCAAGTACTTGGATGAAAATGGAGTAATTAACCAGAGCAAGCATGGGTTTGTAACAAACAAGTCATGCCAGAATAATCTAATTTCCTTTTATGACAGTATCACCGACAGGGTTGATCAGAGAAATGTGGTGGATATAGTTTATCTTGACCTTAGTAAAGCATTTGACAAAGTATCTTATACTATACTTATTGAAAAAATGACCAAATATGGGATTGACAAGGCAACTGTTTGGTGGATTCACAACTGGCTGAGTGATCGTACTCAAGAGTGGTAATAAATGGCTGCACATCCAAGTGTAAGAATGTATCAAGTGGGGTACCACAAGGCTCTGTCCTAGGCCCAGTGTTGTTAAACATTTTCATAAATGATCTGGAGGAGGGAATTGATGGGAAGCTGATCAAACTTGCCGACGACACAAAGCTAGGAGGGATAGCTAGAACTAGGGAAGAGAGAGAGAGAATTCAAAAAGATCTAGAAAAGCTTGAACAGTGGACGGTGACTAACAGAATGGTATTTAACAAAGAGAAATGCAAAGTCCTACATCTGGGTAAGAAAAAATAAAAAAGAACATACACAATGGGAGGAATTGAGCTAAGCAGCACATGTGAAAAAGTCTTGGGTATATTGATAGATCAGACTGAACATGAGTTAACAATGTGATGCAGCAGCCAAAAAGTAAACACAATTTTGGGATATATTGAGAGAAGCATAAAGTCTAGATCATGTGAGGTCATTATCCCCCTCTACTCTTTCTTAGTCAGACCTCACCTGGAATACTGTGTCCAATTCTGGGCACCCCACTTTAAAAAAGACATAGACAAACTGGAGCAAGTTCAGAAAAGAGTTACCAAGATGTTGAGCAGTCTGCAAATCATGTCCTATAAAGAATGGTTAAAGGATCTGGGAATGTTTAGCTTGCAAAAAAGAAGGCTGAGAGGAGACTTAATAGCTGTCTACAAATATCTGAAGGGCTGTCACCGTGCAGAGGGATCAGCCCTATTCTCATTTGCACAAGGAAAAACTTTCTGACAGTGAGGGTGATCAATGAGTGGAACAGGTTACCACATGAGGCGTTGAGTTCTCCTTCAATGGAAGTCTTCAAACAAAGGCTGGACCAATATCTGTCTGGGATGATTTAGTAAATCCTGCACTGAGCAGGGGGTTGAACCCGATGACCCTAGACGTCCCTTCCAACTCTACCATTCTATGATTCTATGCATTGTGAGTTGTGAAAACTTAAATAGACAGGGGTGTGTCTTTTATAATTATGTCCAATCAACTGAATTTACCATAAGTGGCCTCGAATCAAGGTGTATAAACATCTCAAAGGTGATCAAGAGAAATGGGAGCCTCCAGAACTAAATTTCAGTTGTCATTCCAAAGAGTGTGAATACTTATGGCATTGCAAAATGTTCGTTTTTGATTTCTAACATTCAGTTTTTCCTTTTTGGGTATTGAGTGCAGAGTGATACGAAAGAACTAGATACTTTTTTTTAATTTGCACAAGGCCACCATATAACAAAATGTCAAAAAGTGAAAGGGTCTGAAGACTTTCTGAATACATTGTAGATCCTGAACCAGAGAACTATAGTAGTTGTGTCCAGCACTCACACCACACACATTTTTAGGGCTTCAACAGACTAATGCATACGCAAATACGCTCGCCGCTATGGAGCCTATTTGCGCATGAACAAGTCAAAAGTCTTTTCTTTTACAGTTCAAACTCCGCGATATGGCGGGCACAAAAAGTAAAAGCAGAAAGATAGGGCAAGGCCTCTCTTTTCTTGCATGTAGGAATTGCTCGCAAGAAACACGCTTGTGAGAATGAAACCATTGAAATCAATGGCTTTGCTTCATCACATTTGCGGGTGTGATTTTCAAAAACCTCCGAAGTTCTTACATGTAAGTTATGCTAAAACACAACCGTCTGAAAGAGCCCTAAGCATGCTTTTGCACGTACTAGAAGAATATGCATCACAATTCACTCCTGTAACATGTGGATTTTGACAATGATTTGCAAACACTTGCCCGTATACGCAACCACGCTCGCTGCTATGGAGCGTAGTTGCGCATGAACGGGGTTTATTTCCTTTCTCAGGCAGTTCAAACCCCTTGCCATAGTGCAGAAGTTTGAAGAAAGCAGCGGGAAGATAGTGGCTGCTTGAGTCCCGCTAGTGAAAACGAAAACATTGAAATCAGTGGTTTCATTTCGTCCCATTATGTGGGCGTGATTATCTGATTATCACGACCGCATAATGGGACTAAGTCACGCCTATATAAGAAGCCCAGAATTCCATCAGGCATGAAGACTTTGGTTTTCTTCACATGGGCGTGATTTTGTCCCATAATGCGATCATGATTATCATGGCCGCATAACGAGACAAAACGAGACATTATGGGACATTGATTTCAGTGGACTTGCCCTATCTTTCTCACACAGCCTTGGGAGGTGCCAAGCCGAGAGATTAGGTTGCTGGGCTATGTTCCATGATAGGTGAGCAATCTGAAAACTCAACATGTAATATACAGTATTATTTTGTATTTGCCACTGTTCTACCTGCTAAAAAAAATAATCTTGGTATCTGGTGAGAAAGAGACAAGAATTGGGGTAGCAACGCAGTTTCTAGGAAATTTGGCTATCAGGACAAACATTAGAAAAGCTCAAAAAAACTAAGGAAAAGTAAGTTCGCCCAATCCTGCAGCTCATGTTTGGAAGCAGTTTCCAATGCCGGAGAGCGCCTATGGGGCCCCAATGGACCTTTGGAGATATACTGTATATACCCAACTCTTCTTTATAACAATCCCAGCACTTTCATTCATTGCATCATAACAATGATCCAGGTAGTGTAATGATAACAGCGCCTACTAATACAAGCTCCCCAGATGTATACTGGATCAACAGACACACAAAAAAGGTGCTGTCCAAAATATCATTGGCTGACTGGCAGAACTTCATACAATACATTGTGGCTGCTGCAATAGGGATGGCGGATTCCGCAATAGGCATCTGTCCGTGTGCAGCCGGCCTTACATACCTCAGATGATGCAGAACATGAAACATTGTCGCTCCTAACGCTTTTATTTCCACACCAAACCACCATGACAACACGGCCTGATACTGACCTGGTGCAGAAATAAAGTGGTGTGAGCCATATAACGTCTAACGCCTTGTCGTCACTGTGATGAGTGTGACGGGTCGTGGCCCGGACCTCACATGTTACCCTCTCTCATCTGTTTGTTCTCTCACCCTGCATATACATGGTTGGCACCATCACTTTTTGACTCTAGGAAGGACCAAAACTGCTTGTTCTACGGAAGTAAAGCACACAAGAAATTGGTTGCATTGGACCTCTTTCCTTATTAACCCTTGCACTTCTCATTCCAAGGAAAAGTGTTTCTGTTCCTGTACCAGCTGCAATGTGGGGTGAAATGTCATGCCAGCCTGGCTGCGCCAATAGCTGCGGTCTGCTTCGTTCTCGTTTAATCTAAACACATCCATGGAGGAGGATGAGGATGGAGCAGAGACACGGCTGGCCAGGCATGCATCACACCTGCTTCACACGTGGCCTAAACTGCACTGGTGTGAAACTACTCCTTGCCTCCTTTGTCCTTCTCCCGGCCCCTCCTACGCCCATTGCAAATGCAGAGAAAAGGAAGTTCCACGAAGCTCTGTTCTTTCAACTACAGAGGAACACAGCTTAGAGGGAAGCACTAATAAAGGACTTAAACAGACTAACGTATTCGCAAATACGCTTACCAAAATGCAGCGTTTTTGCATATGAACAAGTTACACCCGCAAAAAAACATTTTCTCGCACGAAGACCCCTGCAAACACATTCATCTGTTTAAGCCCAGAGGGTGTTGTGTTTGTAAAGCTTTGATCAACTACGACACAGTGCGGAGCCTTATGGTGGCACACATAGCCCCTACAGCTTGTAGTATAGACTGAGGACACTCCATACGGGAAGCTCTTTAATTCTTAATTTTTTAATTATTGGTTTTAGGGTGTCTTATTTCTTTTCATAGGTTTCTGCATTTCTTTCCTATGTACCACTAACTTTCTTTTTTCACTTTCTGTATGTTGGTAGATAAGTTTAGGACCAGTACTAATACTCTATCCACTGTATAGTACAATTGCATATCAAGCACCATTGAATATCAGTACCATTAAAGGGGTTGTCTGGGACTTTGGGATTTTTTTTCTATTGATTATATCGATTAATAATCCTCAGCATAGTTCATCGGTCGCGGTCTGCCGTTGATCAGCTGATTCCTGACACTGCTGTTAGTATGAGCAGCATAGGAAGCAGATGCGTTTTGGGGCAGCTTGGTTTGGCAGTGCAGGCGCAGTTCCCATTGAATTCAATAGCAGCTGCGCCTGTACTACTAACCTGAGCCAATGCAGTATGGATGGTGTGATCTACTTTCTGTGCTGTTTGTACTGACAGCGGTCCCGGGAGTCAGCTGACCAGTGGGTTTCCCAAGTGGTGGACCCATGACGATCTTCTAGTTATGACCTATCTTGAGGATACATCATCAATTGGAGAAATCTCCAAAGCCTGGGACAACAAATAAATTACAAATAATCTGTATAATGTACTTTCCTTTTTAGATAAATACCATAAGAAATTCCCCTGTGAACCGCACATGCCCATATATGCATACATGTCCTATCCTGTTTATTTAACTGTCCCTTATTCTTGGGAACAGGATTAGGCTATCAGAGGGTATGTGTCAATTTACAGTAGAGGGAATGTAGGGCTCATAGGATAGGCATAGCATAGGGAAGTTTAAAGAATTTGCAGTGCATTCGGAAAGTCTTCCGAACATTTACCCTTTGTTTAACATTTTCTTGGTTGTGGCCTTGTGAAAAAAAATCTAACATTTTGCCGAACATTCTGCACTCAATACCCCATAATAACAAAGTGTAGATAGAATGTTAGAAATCTTTGAAAACTTCTAACAATATTGTATGCTGGATTTACTCTTAATAAAAACAGAGGTGTGGGGCTTAAAAATATGTCCCTTGCCACCTGGGAAGGTGTGATATTTTGTGGACTGGCTGCACCCTCTCATCTCACGCCCATATATAGAATAAAGGGAGGAGAGAATAAAATTCCCAAACCGAGACACTGCTTTATAGAGTTTGAAACTCTCAAGTACATGCTCCACTCCTTCTTTTTTCCTCTTATCGTTCATTAGCTACCTCTCTTACCAAGGCCTTTACTTAGTTTGGTGGGTGAGCCAGCTCTAGGAAGAGTCATGGTTTTTCCAAAAGCCTTCCATTTAAGGATTATGAAGGCCACTTTGCTCTTTGGATCTTTCAGTGCAGCAGAAATGCTTTTGCAGCCTTCTCTTGATCTGTACCTCCACACAATCCTGTCTCGGAGCTCTACAGGCAGTTCTTTCCTCCTCATGGCTTAGTTTTGGCTCTGATATGCATTGTGAGCTGCAAAACCTTACATAAACAGGGGTGTGTCTTATAAAATGATGTCTAATCAACTGAATTTACTACAGGTGGACGACGTTTAAGGTGTAGAAACATCTCAAAGATGATCAAGAGAAATGTGAGGCTTTAGAGCTATATTTCAAGTGTTGTACCAAAGGGTCTGTATATTTATGTCAATGAAAAATGTTATTTTTTCATGTTTTTCAAAATTACAAAGATTTATAACAATTTTTTTTTCACTTTTTCATTATGGGGCATTGAGTGCAGAATGATGGGAAAACACTTTTTTTTTTTTTGCGCAAGAGATAGGGTCTGAATAGTTTCCCAGGGGTTTCGTTTCTCTTTACGTAGAGCACCCAAAGAGTGTGTGGAGACACCTAGGGGGTGAGTGGGTAGGGGATGGAGGGGGGGAAGGGAATCATCTCTCTCCAAGAAGAGCACTCAGAAAGGTGTGAGAAGACACCTGAGAGGTGAGTGAGGAGGCTTATAAGGCCATGCAATACATGCTCCTCTGGGTAGTTTATGCAAATAAGGAAGATGGGACAATACCTCTGCAGCACCACCTATTGGATGGCTGCATTCCTGCAAATTAATGTACGACTCTTTGACAAGTCTGTAAAACAATGATTGGAAAGACGACACCCTTCTTGACCCACGTCACAGCATCTCAACAGCCAATCCAGAAACCTACTGCACACTGATGAGGGGCAAACACCTCAAAATTGTTGTGTATGGTTTTCTGGCTCGGTTTCTTATTCCCAATCATTGTTTTACAGACTTGTTAAAGAGTTGTACCTTGATTTGCAGGAATGCTGCCATCCAGTAGGTGGCGCTGCAGAGGGCTTGTTCCATCTTCCTTATTTTGTAAACACACACACTGATCAACCATAATATTAAACCCCTTGCATATTATTATGTAGATGCCTCTTGGGCTGCTAAAGGAGCTCAATTAGATTAAGATCTGGTGAATTTGGAGACCACGTTAACACCTTGAACTCATCATCATGTTCCTCAAACCATTCCTTGACCCTTGTTGAAAGAGGCCAATTCCATGAATTGATGTAGTTGGGCTGCAATTATGTTTAGGTAGATGATGTGCATCAAAGAAACATCCACGTGAATGCCAGGTTTGCTCAGTAGAACCTTGCCCAGAGCATTACACTGCCTCTACCAGTTTGTCTACTTCCCATAGTGCATCTAGGTCTCATGTCTACCCAAAGGTAAGTGACACACACACACAGTTTCCACATGATGAACAAAAAACGTGATTCATCAGATCAGGCCCTCTTTCTGCATTGCTCCATGGTTCAATTCTTATGTTCAACTGTCCATTGAAGGCACTTTTTGCAGAGGACAAGGCTCAGCAGATCTGTCTTCATAAGTTTAATGACATCCATTTTCATATCAGACATTATTAACCCTTTCCCGCCAAGTCGAGCCTGTTACATATACTTCGGATGTCAGCCATCTTTGACAGTTGACACCTGCTGGCAACAACAATGATCACAGCTTCTTAACCTGTAAATGCCCTAATGGGTGTTTGGGGATCCCGAATGATTGCCCACAATGCCATCAGAGTATGCTGTTTTGTTGCCATGGCAGTCTGGGACCTTTAAAATATCCCCAAGGCTTCCATAAATTGATTGCCTATTAAGGCATGCCTATGGCACATCTTGACAAACTGCCTGTCAGAACGTGTTACAATGCCATACTATGGTAATCACAAGTTCAAGTTCCCCTGGGGACTAAAAATAAGTGAAAAAAATCATTACATATTAAAAAATAGCTAAAAAGGTAGTAAAAGTGTAAAAAACACACATTTTCTCAGTTGTTTTATAAAAAAAATATTAAAATCGAATTATTAAAATATCACATTATTAATACTGCATAGTAAGGGGTTTACTTTTTTCACTCATATAAAACCCTGTTTCCATTGGTTTGCTATTCGTTTCTGGGAAAAGTATTAAACTTCAGAAAGTACCAATTTGAAACAGTTCTTCAAACTCCAGAATATAAACAACCAGATCAGCAGGAAAAGAATCACTGCATGTATCTTGTTAGAAATGAGAACCTCTGCCCAGTATTTAAATAATTTAGGTCAGAACCAAAAAAAGATGCAGAATCTTGTCTACATCTTAGGAAATACATGATTCAGCAAGTCCTTTCCTATCTTAAAGCCAGTGAGTTAGATATATACAGTGAATTTTGCACCATCTGTATCCACTGATATCAACAATATTCTACTTCCACTTTACCTTGCTTTAAGGTGCCTAAGGACTTAACAGAGTTGTGTGATTATAAGATTTTTTTTTATAAGGGCTATCACTTAAAAGACAATATATTCACCCATTTTTGGTTTCCCGGGATCCATATGAGCTGCTTCCACTGCTCATCCTCATCCCCATTCATGGAAGCCACCAGAAGCCAGGTAACTAGAGATGAGCGAGCACCAAAATGCTCGGGTGCTCGTTACTCGGGAGGAAATTTTCGCGATGCTCGAGGGTTCGTTTCGAGTAACGAACCCCATTGAAGTCAATGGGCGACTCGAGCATTTTTGTATATCGCCGATGCTCGCTAAGGTTTCCATTTGTGAAAATCGGGGCAATTCAAGAAAGTGATGGGAACGACACAGCAACGGATAGGGCAGGCGAGGGGCTACATGTTGGGCTGCATCTCAAGTTCCCAGGTCCCACTATTAAGCCACAATAGCGGCAAGAGTGGGCCTCCCAACAACTTTTACTTCTGAAAAGCCCTCATTAGCAATGCATACCTTAGCTAAGCACCACACTACCTCCAACAAAGCACAATCACTGCCTGCATGACACTCCGCTGCCACTTCTCCTGGGTTACATGCTGCCCAACCCCCCCCCCCCTTCCCGCACGATGCAGTGTCCACAGCGCACACCAAAGTGTCCCTGCGCAGCCTTCAGCTGCACTCATGCCACACCACCCTCATGTCTATTTATAAGTGCGTCTGCCAGAGGAACCGCGGGCACACACTGCAGAGGGTTGGCACGGCTAGGCAGCGACCCTCTTTAAAAGGGGCGGGGCGATAGCCCACAATGCTGTACAGAAGCAATGAGAAATATAATCCTGTGCCACCGCCATCAGGAGCTGCACACGTGGGCATAGCAATGGGGAACCTATGTGACACACACTATTCATTCTGTCAAGGTGTCTGCATGCCCCAGTCAGACCGCGTTTTTTTATAAATAGTCACAGGCAGGTACAACTCCGCAATGGGAATTCCGTGTGCACCCACAGCATGGGTGGCTCCCTGGAACCCACCGGCTGTACATAAATGTATCCCATTGCAGTGCCCATCACAGCTGAGGTAACGTCCGATTAAATGCAGGTGGGCTTCGGCCCACACTGCATGCCCCAGTCAGACTGGGGTTCTTTAGAAGTGTACACATGGAGTTACAACTCCGTGTGGACCGACAGCATGGGTGGGTGCCAGGAAGCCACCGGCGGTACATAAATATATCCCATTGCATTGCCCATCACAGCTGATGTAACGTCAGCTTTAATGCAGGTGGGCAAAAAATTAATTGGATTACACTGTAGGCGAGGTCCCCAAAAAATTGGTGTACCAACAGTACTAATGTACCTCAGAAAAATTGCCCATGCCCAACCAAGAGGGCAAGTGAAACCCATTAATCGCTTTGGTTAATGTGGCTTAATTTGTAACTAGGCCTGGAGGCAGCCCAGTTAAAATAAAAATTGGTTCAGGTGAAAGTTTCAACGCTTTAATGAGCATTGAAACGTATAAAAATTGTTTACAAAAATTATATGACTGAGCCTTGTGGGCCTAAGAAAAATTGCCCGTTCGGCGTGATTACGTGAGGTTTCAGGAGGAGGAGCAGGAGGAGGAGGATGAATAGAATACACAGATTGATGAAGCAAAAAGGTCCCCTTTTTGATGGTGGTGATAGAGAACGATGTTTCCATCCGCGGGTGCAGCCTACGTATTGCTTAGGTATCGCTGCTGTCCGCTGGTGGAGAAGAGAAGTCTGGGGAAATCCAGGCTTTGTTCATCTTGATGAGTGTAAGCCTGTCGGCACTGTCGGTTGACAGGCGGGTACGCTTGTCCGTGATGATTCCCCCAGCCGCACTAAACACCCTCTCTGACAACACGCTAGCCGCAGGACAAGCAAGCACCTCCAGGGCATACAGCGCGAGTTCAGGCCACGTGTCCAGCTTCGACAGCCAGTAGTTGTAGGGGGCAGAGGCGTCACCGAGGACGGTCGTGCGATCGGCTACGTACTCCCTCACCATCCTTTTACAGTGCTCCCGCCAACTCAGCCTTGACTGGGGAGCGGTGACACAGTCTTGCTGGGGAGCCATAAAGCTGGCAAAGGCCTTGGAGAATGTTCCCCTGCCTGCACTGTACATGCTGCCTAATCTCTGCGCCTCCCCTGCTACCTGGCCCTCGGAACTGCACCTTCTGCCACTAGCGCTGTCGGATGGGAATGTTACCATCAGTTTGTGCGCCAGGGTCCTGTGGTATAGCATCACTCTCGAACCCCTTTCCTCTTCGGGTATGAGAGTGGAAAGGTTCTCCTTATACCGTGGGTCGAGCAGTGTGTACACCCAGTAATCCGTAGTGGCCAGAATGTGTGTAACGCGAGGGTCTCGAGAAAGGCATCCTAACATGAAGTCAGCCATGTGTGCCAGGGTACCTGTACGCAACACATGGCTGTCCGCACTAGGAAGATCACTTTCAGGATCCTCCTCCTCCGGCCATACACGCTGAAAGGATGACAGGCAAGCAGCATGGGTACTCTCAGCAGTGGGCCAAGCTGTCTCTTCCCCCTCCTCCTCAACGCGCTGAGATATAGACATGAGGGTGCTCTGACTATCCAGCGACATACTGTCTTCCGCCGTCTCCGTTTCCAAGCGCAAAGCGTCTGCGTTTATGCTTTGCAGGGAACTTCTCAAGAGGCATAGCAGAGGAATGGTGACGCTAATGATTGCAGCATCCCCGCTCACCATCTGGGTAGACTCCTCAAAGTTTCCAAGGACCTGGCAGATGGCTGCCAACCAGGCCCACTCTTCTGTAAAGAATTGAGGAGGCTGACTCCCACTACGCCGCCCATGTTGGAGTTGGTATTCCACTATAGCTCTACGCTGCTCATAGAGTCTGGCCAACATGTGGAGCGTAGAGTTCCACTGTGTGGGCACGTCGCACAGCAGTCGGTGCACTGGCAGATTAAACCGATGTTGCAGGGTACGCAGGGTGGCAGCGTCCGTCTTGGACTTGCGGAAATGTGCGCTGACCCGGCGCACCTTTCCGAGCAGGTATGACAAGTGTGGGTAGCTTTTCAGAAAGCGCTGAACCACCAAATTAAAGACATGGGCCAGGCATGGCACATGCGTGAGGCTGCAGAGCCGCCACCAGGTTACGGCCGTTGTCACACACGACCATGCCCGGTTGGAGGCTCAGCGGCGAAAGCCAGCGGTCGGTCTGCTCTGTCAGACCCTGCAGCAGTTCATGGGCCGTGTGCCTCTTCTCTCCTAAGCTGAGTAGTTTCAGCACGGCCTGCTGACGCTTGCCCACCGCTGTGCTGCCACGCCGCGTGACACCGACTGCTGGCGACGTGCTGCTGCTGCTGACACATCTTGATTGCGAGACAGAGGTTGCGTTGGAGGAGGAGGAGGAGGGTGGTTTAGTGGAGGAAGCATACACTGCCGCAGATACCAGCACCGAGCTGGGGCCCGCAATTCTGGGGGTGGGTAGGACGTGTAGGACGTGAGCGGTCCCAGGCTCTGACTCTGTCCCAGCCTCCACTAAATTCACCCAATGTGCCGTCAAGGAGATATAGTGGCCCTGCCCGCCTGTGCTTGTCCACGTGTCCGTTGTTAAGTGGACCTTGCCAGTAACCGCGTTGGTGAGGGCGCGTACAATGTTGCGGGAGACGTGGTCGTGCAGGGCTGGGACGGCACATCGGGAAAAGTAGTGGCGACTGGGAACCGAGTAGCGCGGGTCCGCCGCCGCCATCATGCTTTTGAAAGCCTCTGTTTCCACAAGCCTATACGGCAGCATCTCCAGGCTGATCAATTTGGCTATGTGCATGTTTAACGCTTGAGCGTGCGGGTGCGTGGCGGCGTACTTGTGCTCGCACTCAAACAGTTGCGCTAGCGACGTCTGGACGCTGCGCTGAGAGACATTGCTGGATGGGGCCGAGGACAGCGGAGGTGAGGGTGTGGTTGCAGGCCGGTAGGCACTCGTGCCTGTGTCCTCAGAGGGGGGTTGGATCTCAGTGGCAGGTTGGGGCACAGGGGGAGAGGCAGTGGTGCAAACCGGAGGCGGTGAACGGCCTTCGTCCCACCTTGTGGGGTGCTTGGCCATCATATGCCTGCGCATGCTGGTGGTGGTGGCTCCCCAGCTGATCTTGGCGCGACAAAGGTTGCACACCACTGTTCGTCAGGCGTCTCCGCGTCCTCGCCCGCGTCCACGTCCTCTAGGCCTACCCCTACCCCTCAGCATGCTGTATTACCAGTAGTGCAGAAACAGAACGCTGTAATTAAATGTGCCGCTTATTGGCCTGTGGTTGGAGGCTGACTTCGCTTACGGAATGCACAGCAGAGGCAGGAAAGAATTTTGCGCACGCCTGCTGTAACACTTAGCTGGCTGCGTATGAATTAGGACAACTACCCCCAGCAGAGACCCAGTACACTTGTGGACAGGAATACAGCGGTGATGTAAGAGGCAACACAGAGGCAGAAAAGAATTTTGCGCAAGCCTGCTGTAACACTTAGCTGGCTGTGTATGAATTAGGACAACTACCCCCAGCAGAGACCCAGTACACTTGTGGACAGGAATACAGCGGTGATGTAAGAGGCAACACAGAGGCAGAAAAGAATTTTGCGCAAGCCTGCTGTAACACTTAGCTGGCTGCGTATGAATTAGGACAACTACCCCCAGCAGAGACCCAGTACACTTGTGGACAGGAATACAGCGGTGATGTAAGAGGCAACACAGAGGCAGAAAAGAATTTTGCGCAAGCCTGCTGTAACACTTAGCTGGCGGCGTATGAATTAGGACAACTACCCCCAGCAGAGATCCAGTACACTTGTAGACAGGAATACAGCGGTGATGTAAGAGGCAACACAGAGGCAGAAAAGAATTTTGCGCAAGCCTGCTGTAACACTTAGCTGGCTGCGAATGAATTAGGACAACTACCCCCAGCAGAGACCCAGTACACTTGTGGACAGGAATACAGCGGTGATGTAAGAGGCAACACAGAGGCAGAAAAGAATTTTGCGCAAGCCTGCTGTAACACTTAGCTGGCTGCGTATGAATTAGGACAACTACCCCCAGCAGAGACCCAGTACACTGAGGACGGTCACAGGCAGCCCAAATAGATTTTTTTTCCCAAATGTTTTTGGAAAGGCCCACTGCCCATATACACTAAATATGTCTTCTGTCCCTGCCTCACCACTACTGGCCCTGGACAATGTAAAATTACTGCAGGACGCAATGCTCTGCACGGTCGATATACAAAAAAAAAAAAAAGTGCAACACTGCAAAAAGCAGCCTCCACACGGTTAGATGTAGCCCTAAGAAGGACCGTTGGGGTTCTTGAAGCCTAAAATAACTCCTAACGCTCTCCCTATAGCAGCTCCGGCACCAGCAGCACTGTCCCTGATCTCTGTCAGAATGCATCTGTGGCGAGCCGCAGGAGGGGCCGATTTATATACTCGGGTGACACCTGATCTTACCAGCCACTCACTGCAGGGGGGTGGTATAGGGCTTGAACGTCGCAGGGGGAAGTTGTAATGCCTTCCCTGTCTTTCTATTGGCCAGAAAAGCGCGCTAACGTCTCAGAGATGAACGTGAAAGTAACTCGAACATCGTGTGGTACTCATCTCGAGTAACGAGCATCTCGAACACGCTAATACTCGAACGATTATCAAGCTCGGACGAGTACGTTCGCTCATCTCTACAGGTAACTGCTGCGGCCAATCAGTGGCTGCATTGTCATTATCTAAACTTCTGACATCAGCACTCACATCCTGAGCACCATGATGTCAGGAGTTCACTGGGCCTCTGATTGGCCACAGTAGCTTTCTGGGGAGGAGGATGTGGCAGCGGGAGTTTGATAATGTGATCATTTAGGGGTGATAGGTTACTATGGCTTGGCT
Organism: Eleutherodactylus coqui; assembly: GCF_035609145.1. NCBI lineage: Eukaryota > Metazoa > Chordata > Amphibia > Anura > Eleutherodactylidae > Eleutherodactylus > Eleutherodactylus coqui. The sequence goes on along the minus strand of NC_089838.1, from coordinate 68,670,495 downwards.
GCCATCTCAGTACACTTATTAGGCCCTGCCAGAGGCCTGATGTGAGAGGTATACGAAACTGCAGTACAGAAGTATTGCAGTCTATTATACAGGGCATCAGGACTTTACAATGCTATCGCTTGAATAATACACTGCAACACTTCTGGTTTACAATTTATTATTCCTCTCAGCATTAGGCCTATGTCAGGGCCTAATAAGTAAGATGATTAAGTTCCCTAGTGAGAGAAAAGAAAAAAGGCAACAAAAGTTTGATAACATTTTCAAAAATGTAAAAAAAAAACCCTTAATATTAAAAGCTTAAAAAATAAAGATGAGCGAACACCAAAATGTTCGGGTTCGCGTTATTCGAAACGAACTTCCCGCGATGTTCGGGTGTTCGTTTCGAATAACGAACCCCATTGAAGTCAATGGGCGACCGGAACATTTTTGTATTTCGCCGATGCTCGCTAAGGTTTTCATGTGTGAAAATCTTGGCAATTCAAGAAAATGATGGGAACGACACAGCAAGTTCTCCTCTGCCACAGCTGTAACAGCTGTGGCAGAGAAGAACGATGTTAGCCCATTGAATTCAATGGAGCCGTCAATACAGCCGACTCCACTGAATGCAATGGGCTGCCGGCGATCGCGGGATGAATTGTCGGAAAGGGGTTAAATATATAAGCCCTTTCCTGCAATTCATCCAGAAATGTGTAAAAATAAAAAATATATATATACTCACCTGGTGCCGACAGACGGAGTTCAGCGCGGCAGGCTGCAGTTCTCCTGAACTGCTCTGAACAGCTGTTAGTAGTATTCAGCAGCCGGGGATTTAAAATCCCCGCCTGCTGAATAAGATGCCTCTGAATGGTCACAGCCTGACCAATCAGAGGCCAGCCCTCACTCACACCCATGGGTGTGAGTGAGGGCTGGCCTCTGATTGGTCAGGCTGTGACCATTCAGAGGCATCTTATTCAGCAGGCGGGGATTTTAAATCCCCGGCTGCTGAATACTACTAACAGCTGTTCAGAGCAGTTCAGGAGAACTGCAGCCTGCCGCGCTGAACTCCGTCTGTCGGCACCAGGTGAGTATATATATATTTTTTATTTTTACACATTTCTGGATGAATTGCAGGAAAGGGCTTATATATTTAACCCCTTTCCGACAATTCATCCCGCGATCGCCGGCAGCCCATTGCATTCAGTGGAGTCGGCTGTATTGCCGGTTCCATTGAATTCAATGGGCAAACATCGTTCTTCTCTGTCACAGCTGTTACAGCTGTGGCAGAGAAGAAGGATTTGTCTTCTATATGTTCTCAATGGGGTTGGCGCTGCTGCCGCCGGCCCCATTGAGCGCATATAGAAATGATTTCTCAGGGAAGAAAGTTAAAGTAACCCGAACATCCGAACATCGTGTGGTGTTCGTTACGAATAACGAACATCCCGAACACCCTAATATTCGCCCGAGCATCAAGCTCGGACGAGTACGTTCGCTCATCTCTATTAAAAAAGCATTTTACAGTTTATTATGCAAAAAAATATGTACACTAAAAAGGCGTTTTCAGGGCTACTTTTTACTGATGACCTTTCGTACCCATCAATAGTTGATTGGCTAGCGTTCAACACTTAGGGCCCCAACCAATAAGCTGTTCCAGCACTCGTTATCACCAGCAAAATACACAGGGTACGGAGCAAAAGCTGATGCTCCGACCCTTTTGTAGCAGGCAGTGATGGTAATTGTAGGCACAGCTGGATGTTATTGAGAGCTGCATCTGCAGTTACTAGCACCATCCATTTCCCCGGGGCCGGATCATCAGCTTCCACTCCATACTCTGTTTATTTTGCCAGTGACAGCACATCCGAGCCAGCTAATTGATCCAAAATTGCGGATCTCAGCCATCAACTATTGATGACCTATCCTGATGATAGGTCATCATTAAAAATAGTCCTGAAAACCCCTTATTTAATATCTGAACTATTAGGCTGGGGTCACACAGGGCGGATGTGCTGCGGAATGTCTGTGAGGACTTTCTGCATGGAAATTCTGCCCGTGTTTTTAATCCCGGGATTAGCCAGCAAAGTGGACGAGATTTGCAAAAATCTCGTCCACACGCTGCAGCCAATCCATTGCAGCCTAACCGCACTGAGATTGACATGCGGAACAGAATTCAAATCCACGGTATGTCAATTCTTTCCCCGTTTCCACGGCGGCCTCTCTCCTCTCTATGTGAAAAATACCTACAGCGGAATGCCGACGGCAAAGCCGCTCCAAAATCCGCAGCGAAAGGCCACAGGTTTTGAAGCTGCATTTCTCTGGTCGAAATGTCACGTAATTTCTGTGCGGTCATTATGCAATATTTCCGCTGGATTTTCGTCCTGTGTGACCCCAGCCTTACAATATATTGTGAGTCATCCTGCATGGGAAACATTGTAAATGAAAATCATGCCGGAATTGCTATTTTTTGTCAGCTTTAGAGTAAGCAAAAATTCTTAAATACAGTGCCTTGCAAATATACTCAGTCCCTATTATGTTTTTCCTGTTTTTTTGGCATTAAAATTTGAGATAAATAAAGATTTTAATTGAGATCTATTGTCGTGGACCATACGAAATATTAAAAACTGTTACAGTGAAATGAAAAGATTCCTTGTTTAATAAATAAATCAAAGCTGATAAATTATGAGTGCATATGTATTCATCCCCTTTGCTACGAACCTCCTACTTATTTAGTCTTATCCAACCAATTAACTTCCAAAGTCATATTATTTGTTGAATAAGGCCCCTTTGTACATGAGCAAAGTGTCACATGATCTGTCGTATGAGGCCAGTATCAATACAACTGTTACTTAGTCTGCAACAAGCAACATGAAGACTGAGGAGCTCTCCAAACAGGTCAGTGAGAAAGCTGTGGAGAAGTATAGATCAGGGTTGAGTTATAAAGAAATATCTCAAACTTTGAACATCCATTACAGCGCCATTACATCCATTAGAACACAATGGAAAGAGCATGGCACATCTACAAAGCTGACAAGTGAAGACCAACCACCAAAGTTGAAACCGGGCAAGGAAGACACCAATGATAACGCTGAAGAAGCTTCAAAGATCCACAGCAGAGATGAAACTATCTGTTGATAGAACCACTTAAAGCTGCAGACTTCACAGAGTGGGGCTTTATGCAATAGAGTGGGCAAAAAAAGTTACCGCTGAAAGAAACACAAGAAAACAATAGCATGTAGAAGACCCATGGAAGAAGCTTTTCTGGTCAGATGAGACTAAAATCAAACTTTTTGTCCATCATGTCAAACAATATGTGTGGTTCAAACTCAATACTTCCCATCACCCCATGAACTCCATTCCCTCAGTGAAGTGCGGTGGTGGCAACATCATGTTGCGGGAATACTTTACATCAGCAGGAAAACTGGTCAGGATCGAATGAAAGATGGATGGCAGTAAACACAGACAATTCTTGCCGAAAACCAGAATCAGGACAATAACCCTAAACATACTGCTAAAGGTATACCAGAGTGTTTTAACTATTGAATAATTCAATGTCTTAGAGTAGTCTAACCAAAAGCCCGGACCACAATCCTATTGAGAATCTGAGCCATTACTTGAAGACAGCTGTACACCAAAGCATCCTATTTAACTTAAATTAGTTGGCGTAGTTGTACCTGAAAAAATGGCCAAAAATCCTAAACAAGGTTGCCAACCATCCAGAAATGACTGAACTATCCTTAAAAATTAGAGCAATTTAGTGTCTGTGAAATAAATAAATAAATACATCCTTCATTTTTTTTTTTTAGACATATCATAACTTTTTGAACTGACTTTATGCTTACCGGGAACATACCGGCATCAAGACAACCCTGAGTGTGGAAGGATTATTTCAAAACACATTGTAATGGGTTAGCATTCTAGCCATAATTCAGACAGATCAGGTTTTTAAATCATTTCCTACAATATTAACTCCTTAGTGAGCAGCTTATTTTGCATTTTAATGACCCATTGATTTTTTTTTCTTTTGCATCGTCACGTGTTCCAAGAAGCTTGTGGATCGGGTTGTATTTTTTAATGGCACCACTTTGAGGCACATATAATGTATTGTTTAATTTTTATTAAAAAAAATATTTTGGAGGGATGGAACAGGTTGGGCAGCCGTATAATTAGATCTGGCAGCGGATCACTTTCCTGACTCCTGACCCTGAGGCAACAGTAACCAGGTGGGGCCACTGCACAACAGGCTGAGTGATTGATTTCAAAACACTTAGTAGACTACAGGGCACTTTAAAATCAATCACTCAGCCTCTTGTACGGCTGCCCCACCTGCTTACGGTTGCTTCAGGGTCAGGAGTCAGGAAAGCGAGCTGCTGACGGATCTAATAATAGGGGCGCCCAAGAGTGTACTGTGGTACAGCAGGCTGTAGCTTCAGGTGCACCCAGTGCCCGCTGCCAGCCACCTGTTCTCAGGTGTCTTTTGTACTTCAGCAGGTTATTATGACTGTTATTGTCATTTTACAGCTCATAGTAACTGCTGGTAATAAGTTCATATCATTTCCTGGCTTATAGACCTGTATCACGTATAATCTATTATTCATTGTGGTTTTCCAATGTGGTTTGCTGTGATATTTGGATAATTTGTCCAGAAAAAAAGAAAATTTCAAGCTGACATCCCTGGCGCTAAGCTAATAGAGGCGTACTCCAGACTTGCATCTGCAATTGCAAGGATAAGCTCCACACAGCATTGACTTTCAGAGGGTGAATACTAATGCACATTAAAGTTCTCGGCATTTGTCTTAATTATTGCTTGTGTCGCAGTAAAAATTATTTTGCATCTTCAAAGTGGTACGCATAAATCAAATGGTACAAACCCACAACAAACATTAATCCATACTTGGAGGTTATAATGTTACAAAACAGAAAAAATACCAGGGAGTGAATGTTTTTTCAAGGCACTGTAACTTAAAATGGTAACAATTAAAATAAGCCTTCATATGGCTGCACTGACAGAAAAATAAAGTTACAGATACTACAACATTGAGACAGAAGATATTTTTTTTTTCATTTTTAGGGTATGTTCACATGGGTCCCAAATGCTTCAAATTTTACACAGTAGATGGGATGTGGATGGGATTTTCGGAATTTCATTGCAGGGAAAATCTTCAGTGTAAATAACTTCTGCTATGGATCTTAAATCTAAATTGCAATCCATATCATGTCAAATTATGCATGCCAGAAGTCATGGGATAGCAGTGTGTAAATTGATTATGAAGTGGCTTTGCCTCAGGTGATGGCTTAGGAATGCCCACACCTGTATAAGTTGTGAGTAGAGATGAGTGAGCATACTCGCTAAGGCAAACTACTCGAGCGAGTAGTGCCTTATTCGAGTACCTGCCCGCTCGTCTCTAAAGATTCGGCTGCCGACGCGGGTGAGCAGTGAGTTGCGGGAGTGAGCAGGGGGGGGGGGAGAGAGAGAGATCTCCCCCCCCCCCCCCGTTCCTCGCCGCTCTCCCCCGCCGCCCCCACCCCCCGCCGGCATCTGAATCTTTAGAGATGAGCGGGCAGGTACTCGAATAAGGCACTACTCGCTCGAGTAGTTTGCCTTAGCGAGTATGCTCGCCTATCTCTAGCTGTGAGGTGTTATCTTATGAGTGAGGTTGAACACTGGCCAATGTGCTCATGGCGAGGCAATGTGAATTATCAGGTGTTTATACAAGGCATGATAGTGGGTGCGAGACGGATGGGACATTCCATTTCCAAGTTGTGCCGGCATTTAACATTCCTTGATCTACAGTGTTGTGTGTGTACCTGGAAAAGCTCATAAAAGGCATTACCACCCACAATGAACATCGATGTGGCCACCCACGGGTGCGTAATGATTGAGATGTCTGGCTAGAATTTTCCATGTGAACAGACAAGTAGCTCCAGTACAAATCACATCCACTTTCAATGCAGGAGGTCCCAAACGCATACCTTGCAGGCAGGTGCAGCATTCTTTTGCTTCTATGAGATATGGAAGCAGAAGACTCACCAGAGTACCTCTATAAACGTGTCCACGGCAAGCCTCATCTGGGCTTGTAATATTGCTAAGTGGACCCTAGAAAATTGGCAACATGTATCATGGTCCAATAAGTCAAGACACCAATTGGTTGGGGCTCATAGCAAGGTTCATGTGTGTGTCATGTATCCCAAAATGTCATGTATCCCAGTTGTCAACAAGGCTGGTGGTAGCTACATACTGGTGTGGTGTGTGTTCTCATGACATGGGTTGGGCCTGCTTCTTTTCACTGCTTGGTAATCATTTGAAGCCCTTCCTGGACTTCATGTATTCCCACAATGAGGGGATATTCCAGCAGGATAATGCACATTGCTATGAGGCCAAAGTTCACTACAACTCATTCGAGGAGCATTCTGGAGAGTTCCTACAAATTGTGTGACCTGCACATATGCACAACGTGAGCCCAATCAAGCATTTATGAGATTTGGTGGAGAGGTTTATCCGCATACAAGATCCTGCACCTACAAATACCCCGAAACTCTGGGTGGCTATCCAGATGCCATGGCTTAATATCCGTCCAATTGTGGAATCAATACCTTATCAAACTGCTGCACTTCGCTGGACTGAAGGAGGTCATACATGATATTTGTTCCTATCCCATTACTTTTGGCATGTTTGTAAATGGTGCGCATTTTCACTCCTATTCAATCAGGGGGTGAAGGCTGCAGCAAATCTGTACAAAAATCTGCACCATTTGGTGTGCATTTACTACTTAAAGGAGATGTCCCGCGCCGAAACGGGTTTTTTTTTTTTTAAACCCCCCCCCCGTTCGGCGCGAGACAACCCCGATGCAGGGGTTAAAAAAACCACCCGCACAGCGCTTACCTGAATCCCGGCGGTCCGGCGTCTTCATACTCACCTGCTGAAGATGGCCGCCGGGATCCTCTGTCTTCGTGGACCGCAGCTCTTCTGTGCGGTCCACTGCCGATTCCAGCCTCCTGATTGGCTGGAATCGGCACGTGACGGGGCGGAGCTACACGGAGCCGCTCTCTGGCACGAGCGGCTCCATAGAAGACTGCTGAAGACCCGGACTGCGCAAGCGCGGCTAATTTGGCCATCGGAGGCCAAAAATTAGTCGGCACCATGGAGACGAGGACGCCAGCAACGGAGCAGGTAAGTATAAAACTTTTTATAACTTCTGTATGGCTCATAATTAATGCACAATGTACATTACAAAGTGCATTATTATGGCCATACAGAAGTGTATAGACCCACTTGCTGCCTCGGGACATCTCCTTTAAGATTTTCCTCTGGGGAAGTTTCACTACAAATCTGCAGTGTGAGAACAAACCCTTAAAAGGTATTTTATTTTGTAAAGTTGTTATTGCTCTAATCGTACTGACCTGTAGGATAAGAGTTATTTTTACAACAAAGTGCATGCCTTTAAAATAAAGCTGAAAAACATTCCAAAAAATTGGGCAATTGCTGTTTTTCCAATAGTTTCCATTGTTTGAATGCTACAAACAAGGCCACTTTAACCATAGGGCAATTGATGCACACAGGGTGTCCCTTATTGGCAGCACCATTTTTTAACTGGTTGCATTCTATGGACGGATGTGAATACAGTTGAAAATTAAGCAGGGGAGCATCACTTAGGGTGGTTTCACATCTGCACTCGGGGGTTCTGTTTATCTGTTCTGTTCGGGGTGCAGGAAAGGGGAATCCCCATGGCCGAACGGCTTTGTCCTAGGAAGGAATCGAACATTGACTATAATGAAGTACGCTTTCTGCCCATCTGTCTTTAGCTGGAGGAAAAAGCGCTGCATGCAGTGCTTTTCCTTCCGTATTTTTGTCGCAAACCTGTGATGGAACCTCCAACCGGAAGATCCAACGCAGATGTAAACTGACCTTAACCCTTTCCAATCCAATTTGTATCCTGGTTTTCCTAGGGGGTTTATTTTTTTTCCTGCTGTTATACAACGGCGCTATATGCTGGCTAAAGCCAGTACTGCATGAGGTAACACGTTGGATAGGCTCCGACAGCAGAGAGGCTGGCATTATACAGTAAGAGAACCCTGACGCACGTCTTCAAACATCGGAGCTGTACAACCTTAAATCATAATGTCTTCAGACGTCAGACAGTGGATTGGAAAGGGTTAACCCTGATTGTAAACTGGAGGCAGAGCTGGTAATGGCGAGGGACCGAAGATGTCAGAAGTCAATCCCCATCTTTTTCCCATAAAGACGAGTCAGGTGCAGTGGGAAGTGACAGCAGGACATCAGGAACAAGAGGAAGGCACAGGTGGCAGAGTCTTATTGGTGAGAGGACAAAGAACAAAAGGGAGTAGACAAAGAAGAAAGGGAGTCAAGTGAGGAGCAGAGCAGCTTCCCTAAAATAAGACGGGGGAAACAAGATAGGCAACTGTATCCAGAGATACTGAGCATCAGTGATGGGTCCAACCAGTAGAAAACAGCAAGAGGTGAGCGTTCCTGTGTGTGAGGTTATGTGAGTATAAGTCCCTGAGAAAGTCACATTATCATTGTGGGGGACACAAATGGGCTTATAAACTCTGTAGGGGTATTACTACTATATAGGACTCAAAAGGGGCAATACTACTGCCTTGGGGAACACTGAAAGTAGCATTATTACAGTGCTGGGTCTAAAAATGGGCATCAGTAGTATATAGGGCCCTAAAGTGGGTGACACTACTGTGTAGAGCACAAACAAGGGTGTTATTACTGTGTGGGGGACTATCTAGGCACTAGTTGATCGTGAAGGGATCGGGAGATGAATGAAGAATGTTCAGGTGGGTGGCAGGGCCAACTCATTAGACCTTTGTGTTGGGTCAGCCCTGTCTGACGATCTATAACCCTCACAACTGCCCACTATATTTCTTGCTGTGTTGTAAAGGTCTGTATTCTGCAGCGTTGTGAAAACTTCTCACAGCTGAATAGCAGCTGAAGGTAGAAACACTTTACTGTATAAAAAAATAGACGTATCTTAAAAGTTTGCTTTACATCATGCATCACTTCAGCAGTTTTTAACTTAATGGGAAAATCCTGTTAAGGTTTTATATACCCTCGTCGCCAAAAGTTAAACATCTCTGTAAAACCATCCAAATATTATCTGCATGTCTCTTAACCGGAACGATGGCCCCAGTAAGGTCTGTTCTTTTTCTCTTTATTCTTGACAACTACCTCAATTGTGTAAAAAGAAAATCCGTCTTTTGGCACCACTATGTTCTCAGGTCCTTGGCATGGTATAACAGCTCTACGATCATTCTGGGTGATTTATTTTTTAATCTGATTTAAGCAGTAATCATGATTTAATTTTCCTCCTCATAAGGCAATCATGTTTGCACAGGTGATACATTGTGGAATATATCTTTTCCTTCTATACTTTGCATGTTTGGTGATGCTACGCGTTTTTTTTGCAGGAAAATTTGCGGGTTTAGGGCCAAAACTGCTGTTGGCGCAACTACACTCGGCAGTATGGAGCGCAGCTGCGCCTGAATGAGGGAGATTTCTTTTTCCTCACCGGCATTTGAAACTCCACGCCAGAGCGCAGGAGTTCGAAAAAAGAGGCGGGAAGATAGCAGCTGGTCTTCCCTGTACTATGTATTCACCACGTGCGGGGAAGGTAGGGCATGTCTGATCTTTTCTCGGCCATAGTATTCACGGCCGAGAAATCCCAGCAGTGAAAACGAAATCCTATTGAAATCCGTGCTTGCATTTTATCCTGTTATACAGCCCTGATGATCACAGCTGTATAAGGGGAGAAAAACATACTCATGTGTTTAAGCCCTCAAGAGTACAATATTGGTCCATGCTTCTCCGACCGATATCGCACTCGCCCATGTAACTGTTAGCCTCAATGAGGGATAGTATTAAACAGAACTGCAGTAAATGTACTGCAGTATAAGGGCTTGTTCCCATGAAGGAATTTGCGCAGCTAAATTACATGCACAAAAAAATTGCCGCAATTAGAGCCAATGGTTTCCTATGGAAACGTTCAGATTAACAATTTTTAGCTGTGCAAAACAAATCGCACCTAAATAAATAGGACATCAGCGACTTAAATTCAACAACAGAAATCCCTGCTGCGCAAAAATATAAGTCCTGACCTATCTTTGGTGCGCAAAGCACAGGAGTGTCCATAGACTCTTATGGGAGTGGGAGCTGGAAAAAAGGAAAGGGGGAGGGAATTCTGCCACGCCGCTAAACTCAGACGTACTGTGTCCCCGTGGGGATACAGGGAAGCCCTGCGGTGGGGGACTCCTTTCATCCCCGTGGCGGGGCTTCTTTTCATCTCCCCAGGGCATTTCTTCATCAGCCTGGGGGTTCCCTTCAACGCGGGGAAGAAGGGAAGCCCAGAAAGATGAAGGGAAGCCCTGGGGAGATGAAGGGAAGCCCGGGGGAGATGAAGGGAAGCCTTGGGGAGATGAAGGGAAGCCCGGGGGAGATGAAGGGAAGCCTTGGGGAGATGAAGGGAAGCCCGGGGGCTTCTCCCCATCTCTTTCTCCAACACCGCATATTTTCAGTACCCCCATTCGGTGTGAAAAAAGTGCGGCTGAAACTCAGGACCTCAGCATGAAAAATTGTCCGTTCATATGATTTTCTGCAGCTATAGTTGTCATTTTTTGTACAGGTAATGGCTGCATGAATTCCACGCCCACGTGAATGAGCCCTTACATAGGACAAGTATCGGCTGAATATTGCTCGAAGAGTGCATTCAAACAATAGTTGTTCAGTGTAAACTTGGCCACCGGCAAGGTGATGAGCGATAAGTCCCAAGTCATTCTGTTTCAGCCACCAAGAAAATAGTTGCCTAAATAAGAGGTATTCTTCAGTTCTCCTGTGTAGTATTGTATTAACTGAGGGCTTAAACACACAATTGTGTTTGCACGCGATTTTGCGCTTGTGAATATCACACCCGCGAAACGCAACAACTAGAACCCATTGATTTCAATGGGTTTGTTCTCATGAGCATGTTTTTATTGCGCGATTCCTGCACGTGTGAAAAGATAGGATCTGCTCTATCTTTCTGCAGTTTACGCAGCTAACCTGCAATAGAAGTCTATGGCAGGTTCAAAAAAAGCAAAGGGATGGATGGAACAGGAGGCAGCTGGCCCTTATTATGCTTTACTAGCCATTTCAGTCCATGGAAAGGGAATATCACATGTGCGTGAGCGCTGGCCCAGAAACGTGTGCAACAGCCTGATTATTGCTATCTCTAAACCTTGTTCATGCGCAAATATGCTGCGTTGCGGGGAGCGTATTTGCACTTACGTTCATCTGTCGAAGCCCTGAGAACAATGCTGCTCAATCTTTTCACTATGCAGTCTTAGCACTAATGCACACAAGCGTACCTTCAGTTCATGTGCTGCAACAGACTAGACTGACAGCACATAGATCCATGCTAGTGCACCAGTTCACACATTAGTTTTTTCACACGGATCACGTGAAAAAAAAGTAGCCTGCACTGCTCTGATCTGATTTGTGGATAAGGGTTAATTCAGACGAGCGTCGGTGTTAATATGTTCACTGGTACGGAACAGATTTTCGCATGGATACGTCCGTCCTAGCAGATCGATCGTTTTTTTTGGCGATCGAAATGCCCATTCAGACATTTGCATGTTACACCCTTCATGTGGATTAGAAGGGCAATTAAATTCCTAAGTAGGCCACGCTGTCTTCTTTTTTCCCCGTTGTACGCAGGGTAACTCCTTCCCCCTCTTTTTTTCACCTGCCATAGAGGTCAATGGCAGCTTTCTGTGTAACACAGACAAAGATAGAGCAGGTCCTATCTTTCCGCGGACGAAGATTTTGTACAGAAAAAAACAATAGACCAACTCTATTCAAATCGAAGGCATCGCTTGGTCGCGTTATACTCGCACATTTTTTTTACGTGTGGAAATGCCTCGGTAAATAGGTTTGTCTGAATCCGCCCTAAGACTTATGGCTTATTCACATGGGCCTATCATTACGCAGAGAATAGAACCCATTGAGAGGACTGGAATACCCAGAGTGGCTATCAAAATTAGGACTTTTCACCCTGGAAAAAAGACGACTAAGGGGCAATTAAATAACTATGTATAAATACATGAGGGGACAATACAAGGATCTCTCCCATGATCTGTTTATACCAAGGACTGCGTCGGTAACGAGAGGGCATCCGCTACGTCTAGAAGAAGGCAGGTTTCATCACCAACACAGAAAGGGGTTCTTTACTGTAAGAGCAGTGAGACTGTGGAACTCTCTGCCTGAGGACGTGGTGATGGCAAAATCCATAGAGGAGTTTAAGAGGGGACTAGACATCTGTCTCGAGCGGAAGGATATTACAGGATATAGACATTAGGTGACCAGCGGGTTGTTGATCCCAGTCTTATATTTAGGTAGGAACTATGAAATGTTTATCCAGGGATTATTCTGATTGCTATTACAGAGTCGGGAAGGAAATTTCCCCCAAATGGGCTAATTGGCTTCTGCCTCTTGGGGTTTTTGCCTTCCTCTGTATCAACAAGGGGGCTGAAACGGGCTGAACTAGATGGACATTGTCTTTATTCAGCCTAGCATACTATGTTACTATATTGTCTTCAGTGGGTTCCCTCTCACTGTTCTTTATTTGCATGCACATTTCGCCCCCCTCGACACTTTGTGGTAGGAATTTATTGTGCTATTTGCAACAGTTTTCTGGTATGAAGAAGTCAATTTTGGTGCCTGTCTTTTTTGTGCAAGAATATGCAACTTTATCAGTTTTACACACGAAGCATGAGAGTTAGTAAATTCCCTCTTGTGTCTTTTCTCTTTTCATAATGCAACCAGTGTTTCCCCAAACGTACGTTTTAGGTCGTCATGTGATCACCAGAACTCTTATTTTTGCTTTTTCATTCTCCTGTTTTTCAAAGTTCCTAATCACTGACTGTTCATTCAGTCGGGCTCTAATAGTACGAGAAGTTTGACCTACATATGCTTCCCTACAGGGACGCTTTACTAGGTAGAGAACATCTTTGCTCTCACATGTGAAAAAACTTTTCACTTTATATTTTGTTCCATGAGTAGGTTGATGCCCATGGTTATTATCAAATTGCAATGCTGGAAACCCAAAAAAAATGTCCTTGTCTTCTTGGCGCCACAACTCTTCGATTACAATTGGGCGCTTACTGCATACACTGTTTAGCACTGTTTGTGGTGTACAAACAAAAAATTATATTTTCTATGTGTCATTGTAATGTGGATATAAGTAAGTGATTACAATAGTGGAGCCAAAGGATAATTTATTGCAGAAAACTGAACACTTGAAGGGAAGCTCTAGTACCTTGTGGTTACCCTGTTGGGTCGTCTTTAGCTTGGCTGCAAGATATGATACTCGCAGCCATGGAGGCATACAAGTTCTGTATGGTATCCTGCTGCATATCGGTCCACATTTGCTGTAACTGAGCCTGCAGATCATAAAAACTCAAAGACTGTCGAAATCGGCGTCCCAGATGGTCGCATAAATGCTCTATTAGCGATGACTTTGGAGACCGGGCAGGCCACGGAAGTGTCACAATTTTGTGGAGGTATTTCTGTGACATCCTGTGTGTGCGGCCAAGCAGTGCCCTGATGGAAAATGCCTCTTCGATGCCCTGCCATGAGAGGAACACATGTGGCTGCAGGATGTCCTGAACATATTGCTGAGCTGTCATTGTCCCTCGTATCACTACTAGTGGTGACTGATTGTCATATGGATGGCCCCGCCGACCATCACACCAGTAGGGGGAAGTGTGCTGATCCACAGCAAAGACAGGATTGAGGTGCTCACCGCTAGGTCTTCAGACACAAATATGGCTATTATCAGGGCCCAAATTAAGCTTGGAATAGTTGCTGAAGACAACCCAGTTCCACTACATAGCAGTCCAGTTTCATTGTTCACGACACCACTGCAAATGGAGGAAATGATAGGGGGTGTCAAAGGCAATATAAGTAAAGGGCACTGCAAGACTAAATATACTTCAGCTAAGCGCCTGGGAATGGTTCTGACAGACATAGAGACTTGTAACGATGGTGCCACCTTTCTCTGGATTGTGGACAATGAAACATTTGGAGCTGCTTGTACTTGTCAGACAATCAGAAGATCTCCTCTACTGGTGGTCTGTCGAAGGTGTCTTGAGCCCAGTTGACTTATATGTCTGCCCTCACACATCTACTAGTCCCAACTCCTCCTAACAGTCTGGTCAGAATGGCCCAAGTGGCGGAAAGTTCGTTGATACAAGCATCCATCTTATCACATTCCAATAATATGCCTTCTCTCAAACTCTGTTAACTGGGCGAAATTTCTTTGATTGCATCGTAGAGGCGTCTGGTAGTCAACAAGCTCTACACAAGCGGAATAAGAGGTCCACTACACAAAAGTAGCCTGTGAGAGCTTTTAAAAGGCCATGGGTGGAACCAATTTTAGGGCCTCAGGTGGTGTAGACTGTTTATCTAATCACACCATAACACTAATCATTTGTATATCTGTCTGAGATGTAACTTCAGGCCGAGTTTTGCAGCAAAACGACAACTCCTTCTAGGGGCTTGGGATTTTTTTTAACAAAGAGTGTAATAGAGTTGGAGTTATTTAAGAGGCAAGACAGTCAAAGTGATGAATGGGATGACTGAACTTTATTATGCAGAAAGATTACCATATTTAATATTAATATTTAATAATAATAATATCTGCATGTCGGCTATAGCAAGAGGACATCCACTTCGGCCAGAGCAGGGGGCACAACCCTTTTCGTCATATTGTCATACAGAACCATTTCCATAGCCACCCAATGAAACTCAAAGGGGTATTACCATCTGTGACATTAATGACAAATCAAAAGTATATGTCATAAATGTCTGATAGGTGCAGGTTCCACTTCCAGGACTCCCACCTGTTGGGAGAATGAAGTCCAATTCTCCCCACCAATCAACACTACAATAGAAAAAGCCACACTCCATGCAAGTGTGTGGCTTTTTTGCATTGTAGATTATGGGTTCTGTGCTAACAGCCTAGCATTACACAACTTCCATAAACTACAATGGAGAGAACCACATGCATAGATGGCACATCTATCTCAGATACTCCTTTAGTGATAAATGGATTAAAGGACCGCATTCTCCTAATATACAGTACTGCATGGGGGAAGCAGAGGTGGCCACATAGTGACCATTGGTACTTATCCATCCCTGCTCATGACTTGTGTGCCACTTCTCTTCTCTTGGACATGGAAATTTAGGGTTCATATGCGTCACGGAAAACCTGTAATACCGAGAATTTGATGAAAGTCATGGAATAGCTGGAAATGTCAGTAATAATAATAATTTCTAAGATTCTTGTGTGTTTTAGTTATGTTAATCCAAAACAATTTCTTTATTCCATTATGATCCAGTATTGTGTTTAACACGATAGGCCAAAGAAATAAAGAAATTGTTTTGGATAAACAGAACTAAAAACACACAAAACCCCCAATACTCAGCCCTAAAAAGACAAAAAATATTTCAGATTTTGAAATGCATTGAGGTTTTTATTCTCAACCGGCCTCGAAAAATCCCCAATCATGAGATGATTAGGGATTTTTTTAATAAAAATCTATATATATATATTTATTTAACAGGAAATAGCGTGACTTAGCAGGGTGTGTCTTTTATTATGTTTGTATATAAAAAACAATAATACTGCCTTCACTCTTCTCTATACTAAACAAATGTAATTATTTTACTTTTTCTCATAACTAAGATGCTCCAAGCCCTAAATCAGTCTTGCTGCTCTTTGTTGTACCTTTCCTGACTTCAGCACATCCTTTATATTGAGCCGTGCCCAGAAATGAACCAAATATTCTAGATGATGTTGTACTAATGCTTTGTAAAGCCGTAATATAATTTTTCTGCCTTGTGCCTCCATGCTTTTATTAGTACCTGGCCGTATCCTGCTGGCCTGAGAAGCAGCGGTGTTACAATACTGCTGATTTCCAATAACCAGAAAGAAATGAGCTGAGCACAGTGAGGAGAAGAACAGCTTGGGAGATGGATACAATGTAACAAAATAGAACTCATCTAGTAAAGATAGTCTTCATCTAGTAAAGACACGTGACCGGGGTTAAGCCCCTTTTAAACACAACGACTATCACTTTCAGATATGAATGTATTAGAAGATATATTGTGGCATCTTGCATCTTACATACCATATGTAGGAGGCTATTTTAGGGGAGAATACCTGCAATATCTGGAGCCACATGGAAAATCATATACCAGCATTCCTCTTTATAGCCTCCTACAGATGGTTCTACCATGTGCTGCCCAATTTACACGGACACAGCACATTGATATGCATTGGCATGTTCTATTTCTCATCCAACATAAATAGGATATGTGATGAGGTGATGAGTTCTTTCCGTGTGAAAACGTCCATGTGCATAGCCTAATGTACTATAATGGGGCAGTGTGCTGGCTGTGAAGTAACAGAGACAGGACATGCCCTCAAATACGATTGTGTGCCGGAGGCCAGAGGAACACTTTCAGGCTGAAACCATCAGGAAAAATGCATAACGCGGAGGCGAGCTGGTGCTCTATAGATTTAGATCATGTGTTTATGCCATCTGTACTCCAGATCGAACCCCAAAATGTTTGTGTCAGTTTTTATAAATGTGTCCTTGTATGTTTATATTTGTTGATCTGATGCCTGATCATTGCATGTTAAAGGGGTATTCAACAACTTTTTTCTTTTTCATCTTTTCTATTGATAACCGACAGGTTACTAATAGATGATTGTCGGGGACCTGCTGCCTAAATCCCCACTGATCAGCTGATACTCGAGGTCACTGAGTACAGTGCAGGAAGCAGAAACACTGACCATAGCGCAGCAGCAGCCCAGGTTGGTATTGTAGGCAGCGCCTGTTGAATTCAATGGGAGCTGCACCTGCAGTGCTAACCCGGGCCAATGCACTATGGTCAGTGTTTCTGCTTCCTGCGCTGTACTCAGTGATAGTGACCCCGAGTATCAGCTGATCAGCGGGCATCTGAGGAGCCGATCCCCAGCGATCATCTATTAGAAAAAAATTTGAAACTTTCGGATTACCCCTTTAAGAAATGTATTTTTACTCCTCCAACACTTGATATAATTTTGGTCTAAATTTCTGGAATGAATACAATAACATTGAACATTAACCCCTTATTGACAGCCAATATGCCTTTCTACTGACCTCACTAATGGGCTTTAAATCTGCACATAAAGTTTCCTAAGGCCGCCTGCACAAGGCCGTGTTGGATCCGTGCCCCACCTGTCCGGCATCTTCTTTCTCTGTACAGCAATGTGCCGGCTGGCGCACAGCCATACATGCGCAGTGCAGAGCTGGCGCATCAGCGGTAATGTTTCTGTGTGAGCCTCTGCGAGGCTTGCACAGGAATAGGACATGCTGTGATTTGTTTACCGCGCAAGTTTTCACGCAGTCAAATTGCGGCTGTCTGCATAGGATTGCATTATCTAATGTGGAAATTCTTCGTGTGCAGGAGACCTAAGGCTGAAGCTTCACTCACTAATGACAGCCAGGCACCGTCTCTAACCGCCAGGGAAGGAAAAACCTCACATCTTGCCAGTTTAACTTCTTACATGCCATAAACAATAGCAACTGCAACATGCAAGCAGATGATAGGGAGAGGCTACTTCTGTCACCTATCTCAAGGTACCAATGGGTTCCCATGACAGCCTGACAAAGGCCTCTATGCTTGCCATGTAACTCAGCCTATTACATTCCACCTCTGGCAAAGTCTATTAAGCTGCTGTCATAAGCTCAGTAGAATGCACTACATATGTGATGCAGTATACTATCTTAGTGATCGAAAGATTGCATCTGCAAGTACCCTTGGGGGACTAAGAAATATCATAAAACAAAGTTCAATAAAGTTTAATTTAAGGAAAAAAATTCAGTTTAAAGAAAAAATCACATTTTCCCATAAAATTCTGTTTAAAATGGATAAGATGCAAAAAATGTTTTTGAAAAGTAACACATAATAGGTCTTACCGTGTTTATAATGACCTGAACCATGAAAGATTTTGTTATTTATCGCACATGATGAACGCTGTAAAAGTAATTTGAAAAATGTTCGCCTTACAAAAAGGTAATAAAAAGCAACACAAACGTCACACGGACCTCATTATGGTAGCAATAAAAACTACAAGTCCTCCCAGAAAAAACAAGACCTCTCTTAGTTCTGTTGCAGAAAAAAAAATAGCAAGGATCTTGAATGCAGCAATGCAGATTCAATTGTTTTGGTTTTTTTTTAATGTGAAAAAGTATGAAATTAAGAAAAAAAATATATAAAAACTTATTGCAGTAATTATGCTGACCTAATTAAGAAAGTTATCTTTTTTACGGAATAGTGAATGTTGTAAAAAAAACAAACCCAAAAACGGTGGAATTACTGGACCTTTTTTTTCTTCCAATACCCAAAAATGTAATAAAAGTTTTACAACACATTATATGTACCCCAGAGTACGGCCATTAAAAACTATAACTCATCCAGAAAAAACAAGCCCTCATACGGCTGTGTGAGATAGGTTTAGGCCTTGCAATGCAACAATGAAAATCGCTTAGTCGTTAAGGCACAAAATCGGCTGATCACTAAGGGGTTAATCTATTAGATTTTGAAAGTCTTTATTTAAAAATTTTACATTAATGCGTTTTCTTATTTTTTGTAGACAAAATAGAAGATGAGATGGAAATGGCAACAGTTTGTTATCGCCCCGAAGGACTTGAACAACTTGAAGCACAGACAAATTTTTCAAAACGAGAGCTCCAAGTTCTGTACAGGGGGTTTAAAAATGTAAGTTTGTGTTTCATGTGTTATAAAATATAGAACGTTGTCGTGGCGCAATAAAACCGCACTAAGGGATGTTTAAAATGGATATTATTAACCTACCAAAGCAGCAGTCCTCTGATGCACGGATTTTATGTAGGACGGATTTGATAGTAGTTTTAGGGGCTAGAAGTATCAGTCCTATCTAGTTAGGGGATATGTGTGGTCATTAGTGTTTTATGTGCAACTGTTTGTATCCTGTTTATGTTATAAACCCTGTCAAGAGACATTGTGTTTATTGTCTTGAGCCCCAATGCGGGCCATTTTAGGTTTGCATAAATGGTCAACATAATGGGGTGGGGAGTCCAGTGGATGAATGGTAGGCTCCGCTCACCTTGCAGAGAGATGACCGTTGGTCGTACAAATGGCGGGATATGGTACGCTAGCGAGGTTCCGTAAGCTGCTGTTGTTTAGTGGGGTAGCAAGTACAAGAGGTCTGTCAAACAGGTTTGGTGCACCTGATGAATATAAGCTGAGTAAAGCTCTGGAGTCTCAGAGATTGGGTGCAGCCAATAAGTGTAAGCTGCAGAGAGCCTTGGAGCCTTCCTTCCGTGGAAGCAGAGTGAGTCCGGCCAGTTACCTGTTGTATTGCTAGGAGCCTTGTGAGCAGAAGACTGTGAATGCAAATTCTTATGTGATCCCACAACCATGCCAGGGCTACTATGTGCCTAAAGAGAATGTACCTTGATCCCATGTGGGTTGTAGGGCTGTATATATCTGTGTTGACCACCATTCCGTCTCTTACCCTACCTGTTTAAAGGTCTCACATAGTGCAATCATGACAACTCAGTTTTTTAGGAAATCTTCCCTAAAAAAGTGCCCACATTTTTGCTCAAATTCTATAAAACAAAACCTGATGAACATGTTGTGTGCCAGATTTTTACATTTCAGATACATTTTATGCTTCACTAGACAGTTTTGAAAGGTGTCTAGAAAGGGGACATAGTTAATCAAAAGTTGTAATGCAATCCAAATGACTTCTGTTCTTCACAGCCAATACTATGGTCCCCACTGCTGTAGTCCTGGAAATCTATACGGTGATCATGTGCAGTTGATCATTCGTGTGGCCATTGCAGCCAATCAGTGGCCTCAGTGTTCACATGTTGTGCATGATGCCAGTGATCTGCTGCAACAGTCATGTGAACGACGAACAATACAAGACCATTGCAGGAGCTTCCGTGACTGGAGCAGCGGGGACTTGTATTATACTCCCTAACACAGTAGGGCTGATTGAAGCAGGGTTCATATCTGCATCGGAACCTCCGACTTGAGGTTCTTTCACAGATCCGGTTTCAAATACAGCAGTGCTTTTTCTTCCAGCCAGTAACCAGGCAGCTGGGCGGAAAGCAGGCAGACCTCATTATTGTCAATGGGTGCGCCCAGCACTGGTTCCATCCATAGATGGAACCGTTCAGCCACAAGGATTCCCTTTTCCTACTTCCTGAACGGCGTTGGAAAGCGGAATCCAGGAGCAAGTGTGAAACCACCATTACCTGTGTTGTGTTTGCGGTTTTTATGAAACAGGAGCATCTGGTGTAAACCAACTCACAGTGTACGTAATATGCCATTCCACGTATGCTGCAAACACTTCCTGACGTAACTATGTTCCACAGATTCTGTCATGGTAAGGAAGGCTTGTCACCTCTGGAGATGGAATTTTACTTTTCAGGCAATACTCCCATGTCTTTTTTTTAAAAGAGAACCTGTTGGCTTGACCCTGCTGTCCAAGCTGCAGGCATCATGTTGTAGAGCAGGCGCTGAGCAGATGGATAGATTGTTTTGTGGGGAAAGATTCAGTATAGAAGCCTAATCAGATGACCGTGATTTTGTTCTGGGACAAAACAAAACCATTGATTTCAATGGCTTAGATCTGACTGGCGGGATTCTCAGGTGTTAATACTACAAGCAAGAAAAGATAGGGAGCACGCTTCTTCACACTATATTTTAAAACTCAATAGTCCTGATTTGGATAGTCAAATATAGACACTGGTTCATGCTCCAATACGTTCCGTAGCGGTGAGCATATTAGCGCATGCGCCCGTCTGTCTAAGCCCTAACTTGTATTTTATTTAATTATATCTCTACACATTCTGAGGTGAAGAACTTGCACCGAACAGCACCACAGACATCCCGTCCAAGTGCTGTCTAATGTCCAGGAGATCACACAATAAGTGCTATTCCTGTTCAGAAATCAGACAAGAATAGGAAATGCTGCGATTTTGTTTTTATACTCAGACTTTTCGTCTGAGTGAGAAAACACCCTAAGCGTACACTCAATCAAACAAATGGGTGATTTTATAATTAAATAAACTGAGTGCGCGATCTAGAGTAAACAGAGGAGGTTTATGGCCCTTCTAAACAACTACACAAGCGCTGACATCGCTAAGGTCATTAGAGCTGGTACAGAGCATTTAGACGTACATACTTCACCACTAGATTGTTGGCTTCTCACTCAGCGCTTCACCTTCTATGTGAAGGGCCATTAGCGGAGGCCTTGGCAAACTATATTCTGAGAATTCCACCTAAGTAAGAGTAGGAAGGAAAGGAAAAGGGGAGGGTTATCACCTCTGGAGAATGAATCTTTTTATTCTTCAGGCAGTGCTCCCTTGTCTTACGATAGGACTTTACATGCAACAGCTTTTAACCATATTTTTTATGGGCCATTTATATACTTATATAGATTAATGATGTTCTCCCTTAGGCTACCTACAGGGCAAGTGCAATATTGGGCCGAGAACCTTGGCCTGATATCATGCTCACCAACGTGCGTTTTCACGGCAATGCAAGGCATTTTTGTGGACACTGTATTCCAGATGAGGTCTGACTAAGGAAGAGCAGAGAAGATAATTTTTCTTGCTCAGATGTATGACTGTGCATTTCCCCTTGTTAGCTACCATTCTTTTAGTTGCCGCCCACTGTTCAAGCTTTTCTAGATCTTTTTGAATACTCTCTCTATCTTCTCTAATGTGAGCTATCCTTCCTAGCTTTGTGTTGTTGGCAAATTTGATCAGTGTCCCCTCAATTCCCTCTTCTAGATCATTTATAGAATTGTTGAACAACACTGGGCCTAGGACAGAGCCTTGTGGTACCCTACTTGATACATTCTTCCACTTGGCTGTGCAGCCATTTATGACCATTAGAGATGAGCGAGCACACTCGGTTAAGGCAATTACTCGAGCGAGCATCGGTCTTTTCGAGTAACTGCATACTCTTCCGAGAAAATTCAGGGGGGCGGCGGGGGGGGGGGGGGGGGAGAGTGAGAGAGATCCCTCACTCCCGCCTACAAGATTTTTCCCAAGCTGCACTGGTTCTCTGAAATGCGCTACCCTGGACAACTAGGGTATTAGTGTATCTTGATGCCACCAGGAAGAACTGGTGGAGTCAAGATTGACAGGGGGTGACGCCCCCTGTACCTAATTGGTTGCAAACGTGGATGGGCTGCAGGTCCTGGCAGCCCACTAAAGTGATGCTGCAGCTGCAATCTAGGGAGCTGTGCACCTGTATTCCTTGCCAGCCCCGGCTGGAGGGCCTGGTGAAACCCCCTTCCTCGCCATCGAATTGGGGCTGCTGAAACACCCTCCCCGCCGGCCAGCCACAAGAAAAATCCACCCGCACCAATCAACGGAGGCCTGCATCTGCCTTCCTTCGCCGCCACCACTGGAGGCTCGCATTTGCTGTGTTCAAACCAGCTGTCCGCTCCGCGGGCAGAACAAGGCGGCCCGCTGAGTGTCACATCGCACAGCGCCCTCTGCATTAAATAGGCCACAGGTGCGTCCAGCATGTATGGCTGCGGCGCCACTTAGTACCCTCCCCTCTCACCTTCCTTCGGGCTGGTCGGCATGTGGAAGAACACAATGGAGGGCCTGCATGAAGTCATAGACGCCGTATCTGCACAGCATTGGAAGAGCAGGGAGGCAGCAGCGGAGCCAACAGTTCCTGACATCTGGCGCACACTGCTTTAGGAGAGCAGGCAGGCAACAGTGGCGGGGCAGTCTGCGTTACAGGCACCAGCCCGCAAACAGCACAACAAGGAGGACAGCTGGGAGGCCTTGGGACATCCGCTTAACTGTTGCCTGCAGGTGATCAGCACCTAACACACGGAGCCCTCCTATGTGAGTTGCAAAGCCGCTTCTCCATCCACTTTACCTCCATCCACAACCTTAGGTTCTTGAGACAATCAGGAGCTAGGGGTGTGAGAGGGGCATTCCTCCTGTCAAACCCCTAGCTTCCTGGTGGCCTCAAGATACACTAATACCGACAACTAGGGTAATTTCCAACACTCACAGCTTTAAGCGTGCCTTAAAAACACATCTTTTTGGGGAGACCTACCATATTCCCTAATCAAAACTCTTTCCTGTCTAGCCTGCCCCTACACTCTTTCTTGAAAACCTGAGCCCCTTCTTTCCACTGCATCCCCCACAATCCACCATACCTCTTATCATTTTATTTACAAACACAGCTGCTTATGTATGTGTATATGCATAGAAACCTATCTGTATACTTACTTGTAGTCAGTAAGCTTTTACGAGCAGCGACCTCACTCCTATTGTTCAAGATGTGCACTGGTTTATTATTGGATGTTATGATCTATTTTGTGTATATTTTTCCCAATTTGTAAAGCGCTGTGGAATATGTTGGCTATTGTTGCTATTGAACAGCTGCATTGTTCTCGGAGCTTTCAGCTGGTGTCCCCGCTGAGAACTGCCAGCGGGATACCAGCTGAAAGAATACTATCAGCGCCACCCACTAAGAAAATCAGTGTTCTGATAACAGTCATTGGTGATTTCTAGCTTGCTAGGAATCAGGGATGAGTACACGAAAAGAGCACGATGTCCATGCATTTAGACACAACAGTTATCGCTCATAAGATGGCTTTTGAGCGATAATCGTTGTGTCTAAATGGGCCTTAATATTCTCCACATTCCTTATCTGTTTAGTTACTCTTCTTCATACCCTTTCCAATTATAGGGCATCCTTGCTATGCTAATTCTATAGTTAACCAGCACTCAAACACAAAGGAATGGAGAAAAAATAAAAAGTTAATATATATATATATATATATAATAAAAAAGAAGAAAAAGATGTAATGTTGCTGATATGATGCTTGACCTGCTGAATCTGCTCTTCCCAAGAGAGGGCCAAGAGTTACAATAAATAGAACAGAGCATCTCCCATAGGATAGCACAGTTTGTTTAAAACAGTAAAAATGGAAATATAAAGAGAGATGTTACATGGCACTTCCAATGCAGGCAGAAAAATACACCAACCAGCAGCAGCAAAGTTTTGGCTCTACATTAGATCCTTTTCCACGTATTCACTCTAATGTTGAGACCAAATGTTGCTGTTGCTGATTGGTGTAATTTACTGCCTGGAATAAATTTTGCCATTTTTGGAATGCTGACATCCATATCATTTTTCTTGTGCTTGGGTCTGATCCAGCCAGTATTGCATCCACCATGATACTGGTGCTGTTCTCTTTATACCCACGCATTTCTTCATCACAACTTCATAGGGGATAAGGTGACCTAATCCATCATTATCATGTATAACATCCCCTCCTCTTAATTGGTCATAGTCTTCGCTCAGCACATTCCTATTTACCTGTCAGCTGATTTCTGCTGCCCGATCTGAGAACAGAATATCATAGAGGAAGATATGTTGAGCTCTGTGACATGTAGGTTTCTAAGCAAGGTTTTGCAAAGTACCTAGGAAGTACAATGAGAGTCCTGCTCACCCCACCCACACAGACTAACAGCTTTCCTTGTTTTGGTGTAATTATACTATGAAAGCTGTCAATCAGCCTGTGGGAGGGGTCACTGCCTCTTTAATTTGCTGTTCACTGCCTGTTGTCAAGTGGTGCCACTCTTTAGTAAGAAATAAAGACTGATAATAAAAATGTGAAGGAGGGTAATGACTCATGCTACCCATAGAAGGAATACAGAGAGGAGAGGAAGAGAGATAGACATTCACAAACAGATGTGACTGTAGCTAATGGTCGAGTGATTTACAACTACTGAAATCACTTCTACACTGTTCAGTACTTCTCCAATGTATCCATGATTGTGTCATTTTTGTGTATGTGTTACAAAGAGTAAGCAAGCAGAATCCACTATTTAGCCCGCGTGCTGCTGTGTGGAGTGTATAGAGACAGCATATCAGGTCAGAAACAACTGAGAATTACAGATACAGCCTGCAGAGGGGATAAATGTAGGATACCAAAGTCTAATGAAAATCTGCAGCATTTACAGCAACAGTGAAAGAGATTAGATTTGTACAATTCTCATCTAAAACACCACAGAAAAAATCCAGAGCAGATTTGACCTGTGCAAATCTTAAAGGCCCATTCTGGTGAAAACACATTTTCCTTTTCTGTATCCCTTACCTGATTGTGTCTCACACTCTGGATGCCTTCAAAGTAATCACTTCCATGCACGGCAGCCTGCTGTCTGATGCTTATCAAGCAAGCACTATCTTGATGCTGAAATTTGCCCCTGCTTTCTCTTTCCCATTCTGTGCCATCAGTTCCATGATGCATCAGCACAACATCACATGAGCAGTTTGGGCCTGCACCATCTCTGCATTCTGGGAGGACAGTGTGATTATCACTACTCTGTATATTCACCTAAATAAGCTACAAGCCATAAGTATACAGTCAGGAGGATGAACTGTAATATCCTTTAGTATGACTGTGTGACAGGAGCCTCTAATCATCATGAGTAACTGTGATAGAAGTTTATGTGTCCCTTTCTAAAGCGCTTCCATGGTAGGATCCATAAAGAAATAACTAAATAAGGTAATACTAGTCCACTTATATATAGTGGGGGGCTAGTTACATAATACGTGAACAAAAACACCAGAGTGGCCCTTCAAATGGGCTGCATGCCAGTTGATGTTGCAGATTCTTATGTAAAATCTACTACAACCCCTGTTAACACGGCAGTAAGGGTAAAACGCTGCATGGGTCACATATGGTGGCAAAACTGTACTGCACATAACAGCATATCTCACGCAGTCCAAGCATTGATTTGAATGAATGCTGCCATCTAGAGATGAGCGAGTATACTCGCTAAGGCACATTACTTGAGCGAGTAGTGCCTTAGCCGAGTATCTCCCCGCTCGTCTCTAAAGATACGGGGGCCGGCGGGGAGCAGCGGGGGAGAGTGAGGAGGAACGGAGATCTCCCCCCCCCCCCCCCCGCTTCCCCCTGCTCCCCACCGCAACTCACCTGTCAGTAATGTGCCTTAGCGAGTATACTCGCTCATCTCTACTGCCATCCAATAGGTGGCGCTGCAGAGGTATTGTTCCATCTCACTTATTTGCATATTACCCAGAGGAGCATGAATGGCCTTATAAGTCTTCTCACTCACCTTTTTGGTGCTCTCCCTAAGGAGTGATGTTACCCCTCCCAACCCACATCATAGGCCTGTCACTAGCCAAGCCAGGATCCTACCTCAAACTGATAAGGCGCAAAAACCCTGAAACAGCTGTCTGTATTTTGATTTTGGCTTGGTTCTCATTTCCCAATCATTGCTCTACAGACCTGTATAAAGGGTCAAGCATTGATTTGAATGAATGCTGCCATCCAATAGGTGGTGCTGCAGAGGTATTCTTCTATTTCCCTTATTTGCATATTACCCAGAGGAGCATGGATGGCCTTATAAGTCTTCTTACTCACCTTCTTGGTGCTCTCCCTAAGGAGTGATGTTACCCCTCCCGACCAACTAGGGAGAGTCATGGTTGCCCGAGGTTCCTGATGTGGGGGTCGCACTCATCAGAGTGAGTATACCGTTTTTAGGTGGGGTCTCCTTGCATTGGTAGGTTAGGGTTAGATTTTACTTTCTCCCCTCGTTTTGGTTTTGTTATATTCATATTTTTCTATCCATGCTAGTATATTGTGTGTATATATCCATTCCTTTAGGACAATATATTACATCGGATCAGGACAAGATGTTTTGCGTCCAGCTTGGATGTAACAAGATAATACTTATTATGTTCCACTTGTTTTGTAGGTTACGATAATTCTTTAATTCTCGGGAATAGCTGACAGACCAAGAATTCCATCCGACCTTTCATTCTCTTTGTCAGCAGTGTTTTAAGAACCAATAAAGCGACGCAGTTCATGACAGTCTGGGGTGCAACAACAGTCCTATTAAACGTTTCTTTTTATTTATACTCAAAGAAGGATTTTGTATAAACATTATACAGGTATATAAAACATAAACTCCACTTGGCTAACTCCTCGCAGTCTGACTCAAGTTTCTCCATCAAATTGCTTCTTCTGCAGCATGTTCCCACCGGTCATGGAAGGGTATATATATATATATATATATATATATATATATATATATATATATATATATAGTTCTATTTCAATTGATACATATAAAACATCACCAGTAGAGATGAGCGAGCACACTCGCTAAGGGCAATCACTCGAGCGAGCATTGTCCTTAGCGAGTACCTGCCCGCTCGGAAGAAAAGATTCGGGTGCCGGCAGGGGGCTGGGAGCGGCGGGGGAGAGCAGGGGGGAATGGAGGGGAGATCTCTCTCTCCCCCCCCCGCTTCCTCCTGCTGACTGCCGCAACTCACCGCTCACCCGTGCCGGCACCCAAATCTTTTCTTCCGAGCGGGCAGGTACTCGCTAAGGACAATGCTCGCTCGAGTAATTGTCCTTAGCGAGTATGCTTGCTCATCTCTAATCACCAGAGCTAAAATAAAATGAGTCTTCACACATGTCAATGTGAACCTCACCTTCTACATACTCATCGAGAAAAGAGAATATATTAAATATGATGCCACTTCATTTACTAATTAGTATATCTCCCAGGACGTGGTCGCACACATCCCTCCACTGATAAATTCAGCCGGTTTAATGCAAAGCACATGACTCTATAAATCATATTCACGCCCATGTTGTGAGTACGTAAGCGAAATTCACCTTCAACACATAAAGGGGACTATATTATTTGTTTAAAAATGTTTTTCGCTCTAAGGCCACTCTCACACATCTGTTTTTTACCACGATTACTGTGGTGTTTTGAACACCATGGTAATTACAGTGTAACACTCAATCGCGGCATTTTTTAGCGCTGCAATTTTCGAACGCTGTCTGCTCTGTTTTGCTGCAGTTAATGCACCTCATCGCCCATCACAAAGATGGGGTGCGCTAAAACCCGCTGTCGGAGGCAGTAACTTACATCCAAAAACAGCAGTAAGATCGCGGCTAAACACCGAGATCGCAATCACGACGATTTGCCACGGCATGTGTGAGAGTAGCCCGAGTCTAAATATAAAGGGGTTGTCCAGTTACTGTACAAGACCTTTGCAATAGGATTCCTTGTGTGAAAATAATAAACAAAAATATACTTTACCATCCGTGACAGATGGGATCCAGCGCTGCAGTCCGCTGCGGTTTTAGGGTTTGTTGTGATGAATGAGGTTACAGGAAATCACATGACCTGGTATTGGCACTCAAATCCTGAGCACTATAATGCCAGGAGAACGGGCAATGATGCTGCAGTCTCTCATTGGCAGTCACCTGATTTCCTGTGATGTCATCTGTCATAGGAATCACCAGGACCACAGCGGGCTGCAGCGCTGGATCCCAGCGGCTGTGGGAGGGTAAGTAAGTATAATTCTGTTTGTTATTTCCACACAGGGAGTCCTATTGATAAGGTGTTGTACAGTAACCAGAAAACCCCTTCAAATCTCTGTGGTGGAGTGTTCGCACAATGAAGACCTATTCATCTACTCCTTACTAATCTCCCTTTTTTATCAGCACCCTACCAATGATATAGCATCAATTCTATACCCCCAAATCTTAATCCCTTCATGGATCAACTATATTTCTTGGTTCATACTCAAGACTTACCTGAATATTGTGTAATGGTCTTCCATGCAGGTTTTGAGTTTATGCATAATCCTGCCCACATACTAGTGGCTGCGAGGGCATTCCAGCAGGTATGTACATCAGTACTCTCACAGGTTATGTTGCCTTTTACTTTAAACCCAGCTACTGCAGAGTGTGGGGTAAAGGTGACCAAGCTTCTCAGGCTCTTGTCCCCTAAATTGTGGCATCCTTTATAGAAACAACATGGAGCACATTTCTTCTTCTGAGCCCAGTGTCCTTTAACAGCACCTGTCATGAGATAGAAGCTGCGGGGCTTTTCTAAAGTTTTTTCTTATACTTACCCTCCTTCACCCAGAAGGACTCTACATAGCTGCATCTTCTGTGTCAAGTAGGCTGTCCTACGTCACTCATTGAGAGGGAGGACTTGTTCACGCAGGAGAGAATCTCGTGGGAGTTTTGTGCATTGCGAGACGCACAAGAATTGCACAAATATGAACTCCATTCTTTGAATAGAGTTATTCATATGAGAGATTATTTTCCCTCTCAGCGATGCTGCAAGGATAAAAATCACAGCTCATTGGTTTCATTGGGACCATAAAAGACATCACATGGCACTTGCATGCCATGTGATGTGCATGTGAGTGCGGTGCAACATTTCCCATTAAAAACAGTGGGGAACACTTGCGATCCTCTGACACGGGTGATACAGGCGCCTGAGAATCGCAATTTCATAGAAGTGATGCAAGGAGTGTTTGAATGAAATGACTTTCTCAGCCTGATATTGTGGTCACCCATCTGAATGTAGCCTGAGAGTGAACAGAAGGGACTGCTCACTTGATACATCGAGTGCTTGGAGCTACAAAGAGAAGATACAAGTGAAGGATGGTAAATATAAAAAAACAAACAGATAAACAGAGGCATAGAGACTAGTGATGAGCGAGTACCTGCCCGCTCGAGAGAAAAGGTTCGGCTGCCGGCGGTGGGGGAGAGCGGGGAGGAACGGAGGGGAGATCCCTCTCTCCCTCTTTCCCCCCCCGCTCCCCCTGCTCACTGCCGCAACTCACCTGTCAACCACGCCGGCAGCCGAACCTTTTCTCTCGAGCAGGCAGGTACTCGCTAAGGGCAATGCTCGCTCGAGCAATTGCCCTTAGTGAGTATGCTCGCTCATCACTAATAGAGACCCATCATTACAGGTCCTCTTTAAATTTGGCTCTTGTATATAAACAATTGATGATTTATTGAAAATATCACCATGCTGTATGAGATCACCCTTCAAAACCCGGAAGTGTGGAGTGCATTTTTTAAAACATTAGTATTTATTCCATTATTGGTAATAAATGAGAACTGCCTGTTAGAGATGAGCGAGCACACTCGGATAAGGCAGTTACTCGAGCGAGCATCTCTCTTCTCGAGTAACTGCATTCTCGTGCGAGCAGGCTCAGGGGGGGCGGCGGGGGTGAGCGAGGGGCGGGGGGGGGAGAGATCTCTCCCACTTTTCCTACGCCGCCCCCCTCCCCCCCCCCCCCCGAGCCTGCTCGGACGAGAATGCAGTTACTCGAGAAGAGCGATGCTCACGCGTACATATGCCATGCCTTCTTTAATTTTTTTCTAAAATTCTGCTTTCCTGCTGTCACCGGGTCTGTGCCGCTGATCCGGACGGCTTCCATTGGCTTCAATGGGAGCCGCCTGTGCGGGAGAACCGCATAAAAATGGAGCATGCTGCGGTTGCTTTCACACACATGCAATCTGCATGCTGGGGGAAAATGACATCACAGGTATTTAATTACCTGCGGGTGCCCAATGATTCCCTATGGGCGAGGATCGCACACGTGAGAGACCTGTGTGGATTTTGCAAATCAATTTATGCCGTGGACATGAGGCCTTATTGGTTGGTTTTATTGTAACTTCAGGTTTTGTTTTGAAAATATTCTCCTATATGCTTAACTTTGATACATCTTCAAACTCATAGTCTCAATCTCTCGTTAAAAACATATTTTAAGCTTTCATATGATCATTACTCCCATTTTTAGGATTAAAGGGGGTGTCCAAGATGTTTTTTTCCTAAAACCCCTTCTATAAATTAACATACTCTCCTCTCCAGGCTCCCTGCATCTCCTGCGCTGTTGCCTGGTCCTCCTGGCCTGTTGATTGTTTACAGGCTGCAGTGAGACTGTGTGCAGATGTCACAGGCTGTTTCAGGCAATGACAGGGCTCAGCGATTGAGCGCTGAGGTCTTTCATTGGCTGCAGCACACTCTGACGTCCCGTAAACAGGCTCCTGCAGCCTGTAAACATGACATCAGCGGGGAGACCTGGGAGCTAGAGGAGCTCAGTATATAACTCTTTTTGTTATTTTATGGCAGGAGGAACCGTTGTAAAGAAAAAAAATATTTAGAACCTCCTCCTCCTTAAATGTAAGATTTTTCTTTAAGCTCAGTGTGGGCAAAGCGAGCTAAATCACTTTTTAGTACATTTCTATCTGGTGCATTATTTGTTAAAAAGTACTTTTTCACTTTGTGGACATCAGTAAAAGCCTCACATGTATGTATCTCCACATCAAGCGGAAATTTCAGATTCTTCCTTAACCCCTTTCCTCCCCATGACGTAAGGGTACGTCATGGGAGCGTGGTACTTCCCGCAAAATGACGTACCCTTACATCATAGGGATAGCGTGAAATCATAACAGATCACTAGTAGCTGGCCTCCCGCTGCGACAGCGGGGAGCATCAGAGATGCGCCCACCCGCTGTTAAGCCCTTCCCTGCTGCGATCTAAGTGCACTCCCTTTGTGACTTCAGCCAGCTCTCGCGTTAAGATCGTGAAAGCCCGGCTGGTTGCTATGGCAACAGGACGTCAGATACTGGCGTCCTGTATTGCCATTGCCTAAGATCGCTATAATAAGCTATAAGGCATGGCAGAAGAGATCGCTATAATAAGTGATAAGGCATGCCATGCCTTATCGTAGTGATCATTAGTGCTGCAGTGTAAGTTCCTCAGAGGGACACAGATGGTGTAAAAAGAAGAGCAAAATAAAGTACAAAAAATAAAAATGTAAAAAAAAATGTTAAAAAACCCTTTTTTATGCTTTTTCCTCATATAAGCATAAAGAAAAACCCACATATTTGGTATCGACGCGTCCGTAACGATGCGTACAATAAATTGAACATGCTTTTTATCCTGCGTGACAAAAAGCGTTAAAAAAATGCTAAAAAACAAATTTTTAGCATTTTGCCTCCCAAAAAACGCAATAAAAGTGATTTAAAAAACGTATGTACCCCAAAATGGTACCAATAAAAACTACAGCCCATCTCGCAAAAAATAAACCCCCTTAGAGATCAGTCAATGGAAAAATAAAAAAAATTATAGGACTTTAAATGCAGCGATTTAGAAAAAAAAATAATTTCCAAAAAAGGGGTTTTATTGTGAAAAAGTGGAAAACTCTAAAAGAAATATAAGAATTTTGGCATCGTTGTAACCTTAATGACCCACGGAAAAAAATGTAGTGTGTCATTTATGCTGCATAATTAACATCTATGGCAGAATTGATGCGTTTTTTCTCCCTACGATCATAAAAAAATAATAAAAGTTTTACAATATAGTCTATGTACCCAAAAATAATACCAATAAAAACTACAGTTCGCCACGCAAAAAACAAGCACTTATACGGCCGTGTCGACTGAAAAATAAAAAAGTTATGGCTTTCGAAAGATGGAGATGAAAAAATACCAAAAATCGTTTGGTCCTCAACGCCAAAATAGGCCATGTCCTTAAAGGGGTTGTCCCGCGATGACAAGTGAAGTTAAACACTTCTGTATGGCCATATGCATGCACTTTGTAATATATATCGAGCATGAAATATGTGCCATACAGAAGTTATATACTCACTTGTCTGCCGTCCTCGCGCTGTCTCGGCGTCCCCGTCGCCATGGAGCCATCTCATTTCTCCCTCTTCAGTCCTTTTTAGTCGCGCTTGCGCAGTCTGTAGTTTCCCACTGTGAACGAGCCGCTCCAGCGTGCTCGCGCGATACACATGCGCAGACGAGCTATTGCTTCACGGGAGCGCGCTGGGGCGGCCGTTCAGCTCCCGGCCTCCCATAAATAGTGGTGAAGGCGCAGTCAAGCCGATCACCCAGGACCAGCAGCAGCCAGCCGGGACCAGCAGCCAGCCGCCAACCATCCGGGACCAGCAGCCAGCCGCCAGCCATCCGGGACCAGCAGCCAGCCGCCAACCATCCGGGACCAGCAGCCAGCCGCCAGCCATCCGGGACCAGCAGCCAGCCGCCAGCCATCCGGGACCAGCAGCCAGCCGGGACGAACAGCAGCCAGCCAGCCGGGATGAACAGCAGCCAGCCAGCCGGAACGAACACAAGCAAAGCCGTGCAGCCGCCTGGGTAAAGAAGGGAGAAACAGCTGTTTGCTGAATTCCCCCACAGACTCCACCTCCCGCTGTGATGTGTTCTGCCGACCAGCCAATGGGGTGGCTGGGTCGGCGTTTCATTCATTAAAATTGCATGCCTCCACCGATGACGTCAGTCACCTGATCACGTGACCGGCGTCTCGGGAGCGCGCATGAAGGGCTCCTGTAAGCGCGGTGCACCGTGGGAAAATTCCCGCGGTGCACCATGGGACTTCACAGGCGCCATCTTAGAGAGAAGAATTTTATAAGTTGATAATTCTTCACATCGGTGAGTAGGAAGCGGTTTAAAAACCACTTTAAAGTGCTGTTTTATGCCAGGGGGGTGACAGGGGGAATGGGCTACTTTAAAATTTTTATGTTTTGTCACGGGACAACCCCTTTAAGGGGTTAAAATACCATCATCATCATTGGATCTGACTGGGGTTTTAGGATCTGATTCTCAGACACCTTTGGGTTTGGGTACATACATTGTTGTTTGTTTCGTACCTCCCGGTGAGAAAAATTTTCCTTCCTCCCTGGAAGTGATGTCATGGTGAGTATTAGCAACTGGAATAGTGTTCTCCAGATCCTGGGAGAATTCATTTGTTCATAATGCGGTCTTATATTCCCAACATTTCTAGAAGGATAGTTTTAAAGGGGTTGTCCCGCGCCGAAATGGGTTTTTTTTTTTTTCAACAGCCCCCCCGTTCGGCGCGAGACAAACCCGATGCAGGGACCTAAAAAAAAATCCACACAGCGCTTACCTGAATCCCCGCGCTCCGGTGACTTCTTACTTACCGCTTGAAGATGGCCGCCGGGATCTTCTCCCTCGGAGGACCGCAGGGCTTCTGTGCGGTCCATTGCCGATTCCAGCCTCCTGATTGGCTGGAATCGGCACGTGACGGGGCGGAGCCACCAGGAGCCGCTCTCAGGCACGAGCGGCCCCATTGAGAAAAGAAGAAGACCCGGACTGCGCAAGCGCGTCTAATCTAGCGATTAGACGCTGAAAATTAGACGGCACCATGGAGACGAGGACGCTAGCAACGGAACAGGTAAGTGAATAACTTCTGATAACTTCTGTATGGCTCATAATTAATGCACAATGTACATTACAAAGTGCATTAATATGGCCATACAGAAGTGTATAGACCCACTTAAAACTCCTATGATGTGAATCGGAAGAACCCTTTTCCTCCCTACTTTCTGAAAAATGCGTTGGAGATAATTTTTCCCATAATATCCATACTTCAAGTTGTAATTTTGCTTATGATATTCTTTATAGTTCCCACCATAACAGTCGTTAGTGCTGTCATGTCCCTCATTGGGGAAAAAACTATTTCTGGGAACCTCCACTCCCATTTCCTCTCCGTGCCTGTATCATTCTAATTACCATCTTTAATTTTCAATTTTTTTTGTTATTTTTAGTATCATCATCTGTTTTAACGCTTTACCGCATTTACCGGAAAGGTCCTGGTAATCATCCAGCCCTTTAAATGGCTAAAGTTTCACCTTTAACTCCTCTATATTATCATTAAACGTAATTAATTTTTTTCTTCTCTGTGAAATTAGAGCATTACAATATAACCACAAGAGCTGTTGTCATTCTTTTAAATCAATCATGATCATCTTCATCGACATGCCAAGCCAACTGGCATCTCAAGCCCTCTGGTATCCTATATTCAGCAAAATACCCCTCCAACAAGAACACATCCCGTAGCAGAGCATTCTCTTCATCACTAAATACTCCATTCTGTAGAAAATATTCCCTGGATCATTGTGTTCTTGATTATGACAGAACAGATTTGAGAATAACTTGTTGCATCTGGTTTTACATTTAACCTAAAATCAAAAACATCCAATTCCAGTAATAAATAGACATTTTCAAACAATTTTTTGGGATTAGTGCAACAACACCAATTTAATGCTGGGTGCTGTGATAATAATGTATCCAAGTTCTTCAATATTCCAAAGTCAGATAATACTTATTGGGAGGAGGTTTTCATTTTTATGGACCTGCTCCTGGTGTGGGAGGGCTCAGTGAGCGAGGCCAAAAGGTTTGTGCAATATATTAGTGGGAATGAATGTAATTTTAAATTTTCATATATTATACAGAATACCTATATTAACTTTCTGGACGTCACCCTCATTAATTCTGGTATAAAAGTTGATATTGGACCATACAATAAGCCCCTTTTGGTAAATTCTACATTAATGGTGGATTCCTGTCATCAATGTAGAGTGGTGAAAAATATTCCAGTAGAGGAATTTATTAGGGCGATTAAAAAATGGTTCCCATAATGAAGATCTGGCAGCCTTAACTATGAAAATGATGGATAAACTTAATACATTTAAATGGTCATTGGAAAGGGCTGAACAGATACTAACATTGACAGTAAGGATTTAATTAAAGATAGGATACGGAAATCAAGAAAAGATGAACAAATATTTACTAGCTACAGTAAACAATATAATAGAATAGTGGGTTCGGTTTAAAGACATTCACATTTATTATACTTGGATATGAAATTACAAGAGTTTTTTAACATAGATGAAATAGGGTTTGCAGTGAGGAGAGCGCGTACAATAGGAATATCGCAGAGTTCATTCTTAAGCAGTATCACTTCACAAAAAACGTGGTTGCCACCTGAGGGTTTGTTCCATTATGGTCATAATATTTGTAAGCCATGTGATTTTGCTAGTAAAATATTGAAAACTTGTATAAGAAATATATATTATAAATTATAATAATTGTAACACCATGAATGTAGTATATTTAATCACTTGTCAGAGTTGCAGCCTACAATATGTGGGCTGTACCACGGCCCCCCCTAAAAAACAGGATTAGGAGACATCTATATGATGTACATCATGCAAGCACTACATATCCCTCAAATACTTCCCGGCATTTTAATAAGATGTCCATCGAGGCAATGTAAGTAGTTTTTCTTTTCAAGGCATCGTTAGGATAAAGCATCCCATCAGAGGTGGGGTTAGAGAAAGTTACTGTTAGATATGGAAGCCAGGTCCGGTTTTTGACAAAGTGTGGCCCTGGGCAAATTTAAAAGTGAAGCCATAAATTCCGAAATGTCAACACAGCGATGCTCAGTCGATTCACTAAATTAAAACAAAAATGATCATGTTTCATCCCAGTCTGAACTGTTCTGCACATATAGCTTCTCCCACTCTGCTGCCACTGACCAGTATCTTCCTCAGACTGCAATCGTGATATTCACATTGTGTGCATCCTGACCAGGGGCAGATGAAGTCTACCATGGACCCTGGGCTCTATGAAGACTATGAGCCTCCCAGCGGTCTAAAGTTTTGATGATGATCTGATTCTTACTGCATAAATGAAATAACAGAACCAACCTACATAGATATGGTACTAGAATCAAGCTCACTTCATTGATTCGGTACCAGAACTAAGCTTTCTGTATACATATAGTACCAGAATCAGGAGTACCACATATATATGGTTCCAGAACTAAGCTTACTGCATAGATATGGTAGGTGACAGAACCAAGATTAGTATGTAGATATGACCCGAGAACCAAGCTTACTACATAGATAGGATGCTAGAACCAACCTTACTGCATAGATATGGTTCAGAAGTACATTTGCTTCTGTCATAAAAAAAATATATGCACCGTACCATGGTAAAAAGACATCCATAAAAAACATCATATATTTGACATTCCCTTTTTAATGTGCTCCTACCTGCATATTTTGCTGCGGATCAACAATTCAGATTCACTGCAGATTTTGACATCCCCTCTGAAATCAATGTATAAAATGTGCTACGAACTTGCAGGCAGTCCGCAGCACCAGGTGACACGTAGATTTAAACTCTGCATCACTGGTGAATTTCCACTGCGGATTTTATATACATTGCTGGAAGTGCAATAGTCAGCATATTCTTCACAACCAATTCAGTAGCAAAAAATCTGCAGATTTACAGTGCAGACATGTGAAAGAGTTAAAAAGTCTTCCCCACGAGGAGCGGAAAATCTCCACATAGAATCTGCAGCTTTATTGAAATACTCTGCATTGGATTCTGACAGTGGATTTTAACTTTTGAGATATAAAGACTAATCCACACCAAAATCCACTGCAAGCTCCGCACTATTTAGTTGCAGGTTTGGCCATTGCAGTTATGCTGTGTATTCGCAGCATTCACATTTTCTGCAACAGAAAGTTCACAGGAAATATCCCTTGTATGAAGGCGCTGACAGGGTAGTAAAAGCAGATTTAGGTGCGCATCCATAACAGAAGCTGCAGCAGAAAAATATGATAGGATAATAAGCCATCGATAGTAGATTGGCGAGGGTCTGCCGCATTAGATCCCCGCCAATCAGCTGTAACGTGGGCTTTTTTCAGTGGGATCTTGGCTCTCAATACTAAGTCTGACCACTGCAGTGAGAACTGAACTGTCTGCTTCCTGCAAAGATGATATCAAAGGCCAAGCTGACAACTGATTGGCAGAAATCCCAGGCAGCAGACCCTTGCCGATCTACTATTGGTGGCCTATACTAAGAATAGGTGATCAATAGTTTACAACTGGACGCCTTTAAATCGTACCTAACTTTGCAGACAACGTATGCTCATCTAATAGCCTGTGTACCTCATAAATCTTGCAATATACTTTCATAAATTTTGGCTGAGGCGCAGTTTCTCTGCAATCTACTGCTTGTTGTTAGGCATTCAGCTTATCTAGCAACTCAGACAAAGGAGATTTTCTTAGCTGTGGGAAGGGGTTGTCTTTATAGACTCAGCTTTCTTGCACTTACACTGCTCTCAGGTCTGCATTCAGTGTGTACACAATGTTTGCCTCTCCTAACCGGCTACCTTTATGTTATAGGCATTATGTATGTCTCCAGTTTGCTGTGGGTGAAGCAGCATAATTCTAATCGGATTGATTTTTAATAGCTGCTTTATTAGGTCTTGTGTGTTTACATGGTCACAGCATATGCTGTTCTGAGATATTTAATTTTCAAATTAGTATATTCTTATTTATTTAGGATACCTAAGTTCTTCCCTTATCCAATTTATAGTCACAGTTCTTTTTTTAATTTTATGTTTGTTCACCAACTGACAATTTTTGCATCTTTGCCACATAATGATCTTTTTTAACAACCCCGATACCTGCCTGTTTCATTACTTAAAGGAATTTACCAGGAAAATATCCTCAGGATTAGTCATCAATAGTTGATTGGCTGGGGTCCATCGCTCTGGACTCTGGCCGATCAGCTATTAGCGCCACAATACACAGGGTGAAGTTGCTGCACTGACCTCAGTATAGTGGCTAGTGCGTGTAACTGCAGGCGTAGCTCCCATAGATTTTATTGAGAGCTGAGCCTGCAGTTACAAGTGCTGGCCACTACATAGGGGTGTGAATAACAGGATAGGTCATTAATAGTATTTTCCTTGAAAGCCCCTTTTTTGAGTGGATTGTCTATTTTATTCCCACGCACAGTGCAAGATGACTTCAATTTCAAGGCATCTTTATCATCCAATCAATAAACCAATTTTGTGCATTGTTTTGTAAAATAAAAAAGTAAAATTTTCAACTTTGTATGTTTATGATATTCCTCAGTCTCACCTACCAGATTCATATTCATAAATAACTTAACCTTGTTTTGTTCCATAATCAGATTCTTCATTTTAATGAATGAAGAGAAAATGAGTTTATCATGGCTGAGTTTGGAGGGACCTTGAGTTCACATATGATCTGTTCTTTCAAGGGCATCTATAATTCTCTTACCCCCCTTACAGCAGAACAGTGATGGGGAATTCTCCACCCTGCAGGCTGATAGGACAGATGGAACTTTTAAGGACAGAATCCTATAAAAATGATCCCTAAACTTTACCCTCTGTAGGTTTTTTGGCCTACTGCCTTACCATACTCTGATAAAACAGGCTCTCCTTTAGTGATTGAAACAGAATTAAATAAACACCTACTTTACATATAGAAGCACTATGTTTTTTTTTACTTTGGTGGGTGTGGAGGTCGGATCCGTTACAATATCACTGACCTCTGTCGTGAAGATTCCAGTTTTGTAGCTCGTCCCCCGCACATTGAGTACTGCACCTTACTTTCGATCTCATAAATCTGCCCCATTAACTGCAGGACACAAAGTGTTGTCAAAGTGCTAGTCAAGTGACCTGGAAGCCGGGAGAAAAGTGCAGAATACACAGTTTGGAGGGGCAAAAATATAGAACTGGATTCTTTACTACAGAGTTCAGTGATATTGTCATGGATTTCCCCAAAACAAAAAATTACGGAGTATGTACCCAAATATATCCATAGGCTACTACGGTATTGTACCAATGTATTTAGGTTACCATCCTTTTCAGATTTACAAAAAAGTGATATACAGGCAATCCAGGACTCACAAAACTTCAGGCGTGCTCTAAAAACATACCTCTTCAGGGAGACATACCATATCTCCTAAACCAAAACCCTCTGTATGCTGCATGATAACATGCTCCCTGACCTACTGACGTCAGTCCCTGCTAGCCATCATAAACCGCTCCTGCATTCATACCGATTCTGCCGTCACACGACTAAATGTCTGACCATTGTCTATGTGTATAGCATCCCTCACACTCCACCTTGCTATACTGTGCACATCTCCAGCCTCTTTACCCTCTGTATCACCCCATTACTTGTAGTATGTAAGCTCGTTGGAGCAGGACCCTCACCCCTATTGTTTCCATCAACTGATTACTATGTAACCCTGGTTCTGTAATTTTTGTACTTTTGTTTTTCTGTATTCCCCCTGTCTATGTAAGCGCTGCGGAATATGTTGGTGCTATATAAATAAAGATTATTATTATATTGTGATAGATTTTCCCCACGAAAGAAAAGCAGAGTTCTTCTTCAATTGTAATACAAACTAGTTAACCATGTTTAAATCCCATTGTACAAAATATGTAATTTTTTAAGTCAAATAATAGTAAACATGTCGGGGACCAAAAGACACCCAATTTTTCTTAGAATGCTGAAGAGGAAAGGGTGACCCAATTTCTTCCAAATTAATTCAGTAATCAGGGCATCAAGGATTTAAAAACTCGAGTGGGATCCAGGACAATAGAGATTGCAATTTTCATAAAAGCAGCCTTTGAGGCCATTGATATACTGGAGGAAGCTTTTTCCAAGTTTTAACTAGCGTCCTAATCTATTCATAAGGGAAATTAAATTTAAGTTAGTACATTCCTGAACCCTTCATTGCCTCCACATGTTTGAAAAATGCATTTGATGGTAATAATTTCTACAAAATTAATTTATAAGCCAGAAAAAAGCCATATTTAAAAAAACAACTAATTATCATAGAAATAGTTGTAGTGGTATTTCCAACTTATAATGAAAGATGATCAGCACAAAGGGATAATTTCCCCTGGTTCAATGGCTAAAGAAAATAACAAAGACACAAGAGGCAGTCCTGATGGGTCTGTCTCATTAAATAAAAGGGATCGGAGATTTCTGCATTAATCAGTCTATAGTAACTGTATCAGGAGATGAAATTGTGATCAAAGTCAAATGTTTTAAATTCAGCCCACAAATACATCCACTCAACGAAATCGATGCTTTTAACACATCAAGTGAGATAATTAAATGGCCGCCTTTATTGCAGGGGTTGACTCGCAGGTTCAGAATCAGATTTCGTTGGCTGATTTACTCAGCATAAAACCACATTGGTCATTATGGACCAAGGCGGATGTCAGTCTTTGCCAGCAGGTTCAATAACGAAATAGGTCTGAAAGAATCTACAAATTGAGCATTTTTATCAGACTTCAAAATAAAAACAATTAAGTCCTACTTCTTAGTCTGACAAAGTCCCCTCTCAAGTATTACACAGCAGTAAGAAATACGAAGAAGAAGACATCCTGATATTCCCTGTACATCGCCAGAGGGATCCTGTCCAGACCTGGTGTTTTATTTATAGGCAAAGCCTTAAGCGTCATATTCAGTTCTTGTAATGAAATTGGCTGCACTAATAATTCCCTTTGCTCAAACTGTAGAGAAGGAAAGTGAATCATATTCAAATACGTTATCAACCTCCAAGTCAGTATAAGATGCCCTGGAGGTGTACAGGGATTTATAATACATAACAAAATCATCCAGAATAGCTGCATTATCTCTTAATACCTTCCCATCAGGAGTCCGAATACTGGACATGAAGGATGATTTAGTCTAATTCTTTACCACATTATACAGCCATTTACCTGAATGTCCCTCCTTTATACATGTGGTACACCCTTATATTTTACTTACATTCTAAACATTTTCCCAGACCAAGTTACTTATGCTGCCTGAAGCCTGTTCCTCGAGATCTTGGTAGGAGATTGAAGTTTATTTTTTATTCAAATTTAGAATCTTTCTATTTATTCCTGGCCTCAACCATCATCCCATGGTTAGGATGCTTTTACGTGGGAAGATCTGTTGGGCAACAGAGTCGGTCAGCTCCTTCCAGTGATAATCGTTGAAAAAGCATCACTAGTGAATAGTGGCGGAGTGGGTTCGGTGATCGTTCCGGCCCATCCGTCTCCATCCACAAGTAAGCATGCAGTCATTCATAACACAATGACTACCTGTTTAAGCAGTACGATACGTCGTTCAGTTCTCTGCATGCAGAAACAGAATGCCGAACAAGAAGTGAAAGACTTCTCATTCATCGTTCAGTCAGTGCATGCATTTACACTGAACGGTAATCGTTCAGATTCTTACTGGATGACGGGAATCTGACTGATATTCATTCCGTGTAAAAGCACCTTAAGGCGCCAGCAGTATCCCACACAATTAGTACCTTTAGTGATCTAATATTAGTCTGGAAAAAGAAACTAAGTTGAATCCCATAGCATCTCTATAATCAAGAATACTCAACCAGGCCTTGATAATGTTCTATCACTTGAATAAAGAGCTTGTAGAAGTTCTCAACTCCACAATTAAGGGAATATGATCAGAAATACCTTTTGTAGCTTAATCAATCCTTTTAACTACGCAAATGCAAGTTTGATCTACCAAGATCATAAGTACATGGGAGAAGGTATTATGTGTTTTAGAATAACATTTAAAGCCCTCCATAATCAGTCCATCTGAATTCTGATAACAATTTAGCAAAGGAAGGATTACCAGCTTACTCCATTGTTGGCTCCAACACCAGATTCAAATTTCTTAATGCGAAAATGGGGCAATTACACATGTCCAAATAGAATTAATGGAATTTAATCAAAACTTCCTGATTATCAGAGGGAGGAATGTAAATATTCAAAGTGTTTTCCTTATTTAATCAATGGCTCAGCTTCGGAATAAATAAATGAGTCAAAATTTAGTAGCAAGATATTTTAATTTATCTGCAATCCTCTGACATTTCAGGACAATACTGTAGTAAACATTTACAAAGAGGAAAAGAATAAACTTCTCCCTGATTCCTTCCCTTCCCATTCTCAAAACCACATTAATCCAGAGCATACTCTTTCAACTGATTTTTTCACCCATACATAACTCTTCCACAACTTCCTGAGTATGGTTTTCATTTCAACTACAAAAAAACAAAACGCAGAGGTGAGAGAGAAAATGTACAAAGACATAACTCACAAAAAAAAGAAGCCAAATATGCATCACCTGATACTGCAGGGCAGGCTCAATCACCATTTCCCATGCAGAAAGCTAGATTGCAATATGAGGGAGCTAAATGTTCAGGGCAGATCAGGGGAGGGGTGACTGCAGACAATATAGTCTGCACATGTGAACTGATATTAAGGATGCCAGCCATAGATAAATGCAAGACACTATACAGGAATACAACCCCTACGGGCAAGATGTGGATTGCCCTGTATCACCACCGTGCACCACACTAGCAGTGCATTCTGGACTCCCCCAGCATCTATAGCATACTGCATGCAGAAAACCCCCCACTGATACATGTGGGTGTTAGTTTGCATTTTGGACAAAACACGTAAGCTGACGGGCCACAGCAAGGCTACCACGCATACGTCAGAACCTATGCTATCTCAGTAATAGCTAAATAAAATCACAGAGGTGAGAGAAAAAATGTACAAAGACATAACTCACAAAAAAGAAGCCAAATATGCATGACCTGAAGAAGTGCAAGAAAGCTCAATCACCATACCCCCTAGTAGCATGCAGAAAGCCAGTATACTATATAAGATCAAAACAAGAACAATAAACATGAATTAATTGAGTTACAAACTGATGCAGAGGGAGAAAGGACCCTGCCCGCGAGGACTGGCAATCTATTAGAGAAGAGGGAATAAGACAATAGGTGAGGGTAGAGTCTGTATAGTTAGTATGATGGCAATAGGGATTATTGTAGGCTTTTCTGAAGAGGTAGCTTTTCAGGTTGTTTTCGAAGGTGACGGAGAGTCTATTTGTTTGGGGTACAGCCACAAAGCCTAGCCCTTCCATAGTTACATTCCCCCTTTTCCCCCAGAGAGCATGGCTGTATTGTGCACAACAAGGGAGCAAAGTTAGGCCAATTCCAGCTCACGTGCGTCATCTCCCAGTAGACCATACTTGATAAAAACCTTTAAATGGTTTTGTTTGCAAAACAAATGTGGAAATTTCTACAGTAAAGAGTAGAGTAAAGTGGAAGAAGGAGTGACGTGCAAGCTTAAGAAATTAAATGTACTGTACATGAGTAGTAAAGTTGTCTGTTACTCATAACAACGTGGGAGTGCAATAGTGTCTTACAGAGAATCTTTTCTGAAAACCCTATGAAGCTTCTACTTCTTCAGTAAACACAATCTGAGTGTGGGATTTTATAAGCTTTGTTCATTCACAGCTTGTCAGAGCCTTATTTTGGAGACATAATTGGGAGTGTACCCTAATATATACCTATGACAAAAGATTCCACATAGCCATACAGTGGTATGTCTCCCATTGGCAGCAATTTAAAAAAACATGTATGCTGCACAGTATATGTTTCTTTGCTTTGGCTCACCGCATAGGAAAGTGTAAGTCTGTTGTGCTTTCATATAGAGCTAAAAAAGGGATGCCGACACATAACAGCCCAATGGAGGCCAAAAGAGCACTCTTGGTCTCTTTCGACTGAATGGGGACTTTGGATGTGCTCAAAATATTTGGTGTATACATCAAAGGTGTTCACATAATGAGATGAGCCTTAGTGTTGTGGGATTGGACCTTCTCAAAGGACTGTAGCACCTCATGGATGTTCTTTAAGATTTATGACTGGTACTCTGATTTTACTTTGTTTCAGTACTTTTTACATACTGTAGGAAAATACTCTGTGATCCTGGGAATTACTCTACTGCATAGCAAGCCAAGACATATGAGGAGTTGTCATATCCCTTTTCTAGCTGCATTCTTTGAGAAACACATACTAACCCCATTTATGTCGACCTCAGAGACATGCATACAGGTTACATCCATGTTACACGTTCTGGATGGCTCCAGTTTTGTAAATAAAAAAGGTTCTAGTTGGTAGTGAGCCATAGAGAAGGTGAGCCATAGAGAAGGTGAGCCATGGAGAAGGTAAGCCCTGAAGAAGGTGAGCCATGGAGATGGTGAGCCATGGAGATGGTGAGCCATAGAGAAGGTGTGCCATAGAGAAGGTGTGCCATGAAGAAGGTGAGCCAACAAGAAGATGAACCATGGAGAAGGTGAACCATGGAGGAGATTCCCCAATCTGCAGATCTAGTACTAAATTTTTTCTTCCCATTTATTTTATTACCCCCTTTCCGGCCCTGAGCCATAATGGTACTGCACATTGTGGTGAGTAGGTCGCTCCCGCAGATCAGATTAACATTATCGTGCAGGGATTCAGGAGCTATGTACACGCATCCCTTTGCGGGTGTCAGCTATGTTATAAAAAAGGAAAAAGTTC
This sequence comes from Eleutherodactylus coqui, assembly GCF_035609145.1. Classification (NCBI taxonomy): domain Eukaryota; kingdom Metazoa; phylum Chordata; class Amphibia; order Anura; family Eleutherodactylidae; genus Eleutherodactylus; species Eleutherodactylus coqui. The sequence continues at coordinate 68,625,552 of NC_089838.1, read as the reverse complement.
TAGGTTTCAGAACGTGGCTCACTATACTGAATCCATCCTTAGCTCAAACGCTACCAATCGTCCATTTTGTAGTCTTTGCTTTTCTTGGAGCATCTCCCCCCCACTAGTGATGCATGAATATCTGGAATGAAGACATACCACTGGCTGTGATGAAACCACATAACTGTCCCTCATCCATTCAGTACATGCATTGACACCAGCCAGACTGATCATAGCCTTTCTTATTAATCGTTCCTCAGCCTACAGCATCTTTCACAGTATGGATTTTGCATATGGATTTTAACAGTAATTTCGGAGAGTGATCGGCCAAGGAGAAAGAGGCATTTGTCTGTAATAGAATGCAAAGTTTTTTGCCTTTGCTGGTACTACTGATTTATGGAGAAACATGTTAGGCTTAGTACTCTAACTTTGTTGGGTTGGAAGTACCTTTTTATTATTTGGGGGTTCTTGCTGTTTTATTATTTGGGAGTATGCTCTTTCATTACATAATGTAACATTACATTATCGTATATAGCGTGAGCCCCTAGGTCTATGGTAAACTACCGTAGTAATTGGCTCCAAAGCCACTAAAATGTCGACCCAAAATTTATAAAAAGATTAAAAACGAATAAACAAGAAAGTGATGCAGATAACACAAGTTACATATAAAATGAGAAATAGTTGATGGACTCTGTATCATTGTGCATACAATGTACCAGATATATGAAATACTGCTTGGTGTCTGGAGGAACAGCTCATTCTGGTAAAGAGTAGAACAGAACATGTAGTACTGTACCCTACTGCTCTGTAGATAGGCGCTACTAGATAGCTAATCAGTGCATTCACTACAGTAACTCAGGTGGCAGGTAGAAGAAATGCCCGACACTCTGAAGCACTCTGAAGCAGGCTGCACCTTTAATTTTCAGTTGGTAGGATACTGCTGTTATAAACTTTTCTATACACTGCACATGGAGAAAACAGAAGATTCTGTACGTACAGAGAAGTGGAGGATACTAGAGAAATACCGAGCAGTGTAGATGTAATTTCACTAGCTGTAAAAGACCAGTTATCTGCTGTAGCATGTGTGTGAGTTCTGTTTCTCTCCTTCCATTTGACCTCCATAGTCTTCTGTAGGTAGCATGAGTCATCACCCACTTTAATTTTGTGATCCATGCTGTTATCTCTGTTACTAGAGATGGACTTCAACTGACAACAGGCATTGAACAGTAAATTAGAAGGGAGACCCCTAGTGACTGTCACCTTAGAGGGCTTTTTCAGCACAAAAGCATCATTTTAGGTAGTAAAAAGTGATTTGCACTTTTGCTTGTTGTCACGTTGACTATCATATTAATACAAGTGCAGTGACTATTTATCAGTGATAAAAAGCATAATAGACTTTCCGATATGCAGTTCTTGGGATTAATGTGCAAGATATGCAACAGTATGCAGGTACACTGCAAACACAGCATGAATAATGCTTTATGGTTACTGGCAGGGATGTGCATTCTTATTGACATTACACTTTGGCACTAATTTTTATTGTTCATTTACTTTCTAAATGGAATATAAATCAATATTCTAAATAGTCCTCATTAGAGATTTCCTACCATGTTGTGGCTGTGGTGTAGGTTCTGTGCACCGCCTTTATATAGCTGGCTGAGGTGCTGCTCCTTTCTGCTCTTAGTTGAGGGCTGACATCATCTATCTGTTTAAGGCCTTGTTCACACGGGTGACAAAGTCGCACGATTTTGTTGCGTTGCTGCAATGCTACAAATCGCATGTATGTGAAGCCCATGCTTTCCTATGGGTTCCTTCACACATGCGATGTTTTGTAGAATGCGACATCCCAACACAAAAACCTTCCGGGTCCGGCGATATGCCCGCGACTCGCAAGGTTTTGTAACCCATGTTTTCCTATGGAGTCTTCTTCTCTGTTGCATCGCATCGGACAAAAACGCGATTTTCCTGCGGTGGGATTCAACTTTGACAGTAGGAAATCCTACTTCCACAAGTTGAAAAGATGGATGCCGTACTCAGGAGCTCTGTAGTTGATCCATACGTGTAAAAAGTATCAATTTTATTTCTTCTGTTTAAAAAGTAGAGATGATGTTTCAACCATATACTTTGCTCGACAAAGACCAGTATATGGTCGAAACGTCGTCTGTGCTTTTTAAACAGAGGAAAAAAAATTGATACTTTTTATACGTATGGATCTGCTACCGAGTTCCTGAGTGCTGCCCGTATCTTTTCTACTTGGGGATATGCGATTGGAGGCCTAAGGGTCAAAGCCTTTTTACAGGAGCTTGCACCGTGATTGAAGTCTTGCCCACTAAAGTGTTTTTTTTTGGGAGTGCTGTTGGCGTTCTATCTATCCTACTATCAAAGCCCTAATGTAAGCCCTAACTGCGGGAAAAAATGAAAGAAAACAGTATACGTCACCTTAGAAGCGCTCTCCGACCCTGCAGCAGTTTCTCCCTGGGTCCCGCCATTGTTTGTCTTTATCTCTTCTGGCCGGGGATTGAAAAATTCCCACCTCCTGAAAGCTCTGGCTGTGATTGGCTGACGCTTAGCGATCACAGCCATTCATCGAATGCTGGCTCTGATTGGCTAAGCGCTTCCAGAAGGGTGGATTTTTTTCAATCCCCTGCCAGAAGAGAAGAAGACTACCAGTGTCGGGGACCCAGGGAGAAGCTGCAAGGGAGCCACGGACAGCGCTTCTAGGTGATGTATATATTTTTTGTTTCTTCAGATACGGCTTATTTTCGGGGTAGGGCTTATATTTCAAGTCCTTGAATTTCAAACCATTCATTTCAATCTGGATTCCCGCACATTATTACTACACGAGAAAAGATAGGACTTGCTCTATCTTTTTCGACTGTAGATAATACTACATGCGAGAAAGATAGGGTAGGACTTAACTTCCTGCTATTTTTTTCAAACTCCCACGCACAAGTGTGGAGTTTAAATTGTCTGAAAAAATAAACAAAACACAGTTCATGCGCTAATACGTATTATCGCATGTGTCTAAGGTAGCGACCCTCTGGCGGGGCTGAAACGTTGCATTGCACGCCATGTGTTTTCCAGCCCCATTGAAAACAGAGGGAACGCCCAAAGATAGGACATGCTGCGTTTTTTTCTCCTCGCACTGCGATGTGATGTGGGGAAAAAAAATCGCTCATGTATATGACCACATTCATAAGAATGGGGTTCATATTCGTGCGAGATTTGTACATCTCACGTGATTTTCTTGTCCATGTGAAAGCGTCCTAAAGCCAGCTTCACACAAGCGTATTAGAATTGCGTATTAGGCGCGCGGTGTACACACATATAATGCGCGGTACATCGCAGCAATTCAAATACATCGATTTTCGCAGTTACACTGACACTAGCATTTTATTCATTGCATATAATATGTGAGTGTAAAGGAACACAGCATGTTCTATTTTACCGCGTATTATGCGTAATACAGCCCTGTTGTTCTCTATAACTGCGTAAAAAACACGGTACACTACGTTTGTCAGGAAATTAAACAAAAAAATGAAACCAGGAAGCCCGTGCGAGACGGCGTGCGTGAGATACACGTCCAAATCGTGTGAACTTTGTCTTACTGTATAGGGCTTTTCCTTTATGACGCTGGTGCTACATGGATATCCCCTCTGATCTGTGAGACAACCAAGAGTAGTAATACTAGTCCGAGGGAGCAAGGTACTTTATAAGATGATCTGTGATGACGGTTGCAGGGTCTCATTGTGTATTAACTCATTATTTGACTGTTAGGCTATTACATCTACTAACATATGTTTTACATGCCTGTAGGAATGTCCTAGTGGAGTTGTTAATGAAGATACATTTAAGCAAATCTATTCACAATTCTTTCCTCATGGAGGTGAGTACTTTATATGATACAAATCATTGTATGATGGAACCAGGCGACATAATTACCTGCAGTATTAGCACATAGTCATATACTAGATTGCCTGATCGCTTGTAAAAAAATGGAAAAATGATACAGAAATGTACCTTTAGTTGGCCTTATGACACGTCAAGTTTTTTCGAAGTACATTTACACTTTTTATGGGTGACTAACCACTACAGTTCTTTTTCACTGTGAAATTCGCAGCATTTTTTTTTCTCCAGGGGTCTATGGGACTTGGTAATGTTAAAATCGCATCGCGCAATTTGCGATTTTGCCGTGATGCGTTTTTAACATTAGAAAGTCCCATAGACACCTGGGGAGAAAAAAAACAGCAAATTCGCAAACGCTAGTGTGTAGTCACCCTAAAGGTGTTACCGAGTCATTACTTTTATATAGTTTCTACCCAAACCTATAAAAAAGTAACATACTCACAGTGGCGCTGGACCGCCGCCACAACAACTTACAGGTGATGTCCCGTCAATCTGTCACATGGGTTTCTAATGTAGATGCCTGATGTCACTGATGACGTCACTGAAAATCTCCCATTGGTTACAATGGTCACGTGGTTCAACAGCCCACATCACTGCAGCTGATGTAAGTGGAAGATCAGAGCAGCGACGGCGGTAGAGCAGGGCACGGTGGGAGAGGAGTATGTACCTTTTTTATTTTATTACATACTCCATCCCCTCACTGCTACCAATGTTTGGAGTTCTCAGAAAACCCCTTTTAGGAAATCACCCTATGTGTATAATGTATAACTCTATAAGGCCAGAATTGTTGTAATTATTAATTGTTTTCCTATATGTATTGTGTATAATTTGTCATAAATATTTTTTTTCACATTTTTCTAATAACCTATATATTTTTTTTATTTCCACTCAACAGATGCAAGCATGTATGCACATTATCTGTTCAACGCGTTTGATGCTGCTCAGTCTGGATCAGTAAAATTTGAGGTAAATCACTGTTTGCTTGTTTTTTAATTAAATAACATGCAAATGTGTAAAATCAGTGCTGACGTCACGGTCCGACTGCCCCACTAGGGCAACAGTGGATCTCCCATGAGGGAACGGTCTCTGCAACGATAATGTCCCCAGTGATCCAGCAGAAGATAACCTCACTTGAAGCTTTTTTTTTGGAATCAAGCAGTTGTCTCTAAGGTGTATTTCTTACAGTCTCATTCATAAATAGGTAATCTATTAAGCTTTATTTATGATCTGTCCTGTCTACAGAATGATAAGAACAAAAATTACTTGTCATTGAAAGTGGATGTGTAGATGCTCTTTGTTGATTGAGGATCGCTCAGGATGAACTTCACTGGTTGGCCCAAGGAACCCCGGTCTAGCACTGGCTGATAGACTACGGATTGCGAATTACATGCTATACTTGGAAAACTATGGCTATGAACACCTTATGGGGGAAATTTTTTTTTTTTTTCATTTAAATGCATGTATTTTGGGCTAACAAGAATTTTTGCAATAGGGTTTAATTTTGCACTGTTTGTATTTCTGAAGCTTCTACTTATCAATGTATGTAGACACTGCAGTCTAAGGGGCTGCACACATTGGGACTTTCATGTACGTCAGCCTTACGTTTGTGCCTGTTTTTACATTAAAAAAGAACGTCTTTCAATGTAAATTCGTATTTTCTTAATAAAGTTTTGAAGTCAAACACTTTTTTTTTTTTAATCTTTAAGGTATTTGATAATATACAAGTGGAAACATACGGCCATACATTTTCATCCGTTTTCCATTGATGATAATCTTAAAAAAAAAAACCCATAAATGTTTCCATACTTTTTTTGTGGGACAGAAAACCATTGTATGCTACACTTTTCGATCCCACAATATATAGAAATTGAAGGTTGGTCAACATAGTCAGAAGTATGCACTTTTCAACCATGTTTCAACGAATATAGTCAAAGAGTCCGTCAAGCAATATGTTCTAGAACTTTTTTGTATTGAAACGTATAAACTTGACAGATGGTAAAGTCCTAATGTGAACCGCTCCCAAGGCTTAATAGGAGATCATCCAGAGTGCTGAACTGACAGAACCTTCATCTCTTATCTGCACTTGTGGTCTTGGGTCAAAAAACCCACATCAAAAACTGCATGTTTGTTTTTCACTGCACTGTGGGATTCTGTCTGTGGTCTCCATCGCAGGCACCAAAAGCAGTGCTGTGACCGAACCACCAAACTGATATGAACTGAATAATTTGCTGCCATTAATGAAACAGACACCACTTTGGCATCCATTTGAGAGGATTTCTGTTCATTCCCGTTATATGTGTAGTATAGAATACTGAAGTCAACTGCATTATTCTATACTCCAAATACAGCAGTCAAAACGTGAAAAAAAGAAATCTATTATTATATCAGCACATGCTTTAGAATTGGTAGCCTTCATGATGATTATGGCTTCACTAATGTACTCTACTTTTCTTGTAGGATTTTGTAGCAGCCTTGTCAATTTTGTTAAGAGGATCAATTCATGAAAAGCTGAGGTGGACTTTCAATCTCTATGACCTAAACAAAGATGGGTACATCAACAAAGAGGTACATAGTACACTAAATATTATTGATGGGGTTGTCAGGAATTTACAATAGACCTGTCAAGATATTTTCACTTAATTGCAATTGCTAAACAATCCATATATATTCTACGAGAGGCTCCATAAGACCCCAGTAGGTGTCCTCTATCAGGAGATCCTTCACGTTCTGTAATTTCTGATGTGGCTCCTCCATGGACTTGGTGGATTCAAAAAGCAGAATAGTACTGCATGAACCACTGTCCTTCTTGTCAAAATGACTAAAACCATGCCAGGAATCAAAATTAATATAAAAAAGTGTTTACGGTGCTTTTCACCTTGTTGAGCCTTTCCATTTCCTGGTGATTAGTGTATGTATTTCTGTAAAAAATTTGGACCATCTTGGTTTGAATAGCAGCTGATCAAAGTCTATGCCCGTAGAGCTAGATCTGATATGCATATCTTCTCAGCCGCCATGCAGGAGATTTGTCTGAGAATCTCCCCACATGTACCTGTAAGGGGTCTTTCACACAGGCACTACGATTTTCACATGAACGAGAGGTAGCCGCAACCAAGTTGTGACTGCATTACCCTTTTTCTCGCGCATTTAGACGGTCAGGTGCGCCGCAGCCCGGAATACTGTCCGCCAGGGAAAGAGAGTGCAACTCTGCTAAACTCCCTCCCCCTCTCCGCCCCTTGCAGGCTGCTGGCAAGGGAAGGGGGCTGGTTGGGAGTTTAGCTAGGTTCGCTATTGCGCAGGAAAATAGAGCAGGTCCTATTTTTTATGTGCGCAAAAAAGTCATTAACCAATTCACTAACCTCTGAAGACATTATGATTTAAAGCTGTACAGCTTCGATGTTGGAAGACATCCGTCAGGGTTTTCTTACTGTATATTGCCAGCCTCTCTGCTGTCAGAGCCTGTCCAACATGTCACCTGACGCAGTACTGGCTTTAGCCAGCAGATAGCGCTGTTGTATAACGGCAGGAAAAGAGTAAGCCCCCTAGGAAAACCAGGATACAAATTGGATTGGAAAGGGTTAATGTGAAACAAACCCATTGACATCAGTGTGTTCTATTCTCTGCGTATAGCGAGCGCTAATTCCGCACGCACAATGCGCAGCGCAAATACATTCAAATGAAGGAGAGTGAGGAAAACTAATACACAGTAGTACCAGGAAAGATGTGCATAATTCTAGCACACATACTAAATAAATAAAATGTCACATATTGTTCATATAAAACATTCTGCCTCCATATAAATACTGTAACTTCTTCATTGACTACTTTCTATGTATTTAGTCAAAATAGTAACCATATTATAGATCGCACGCTGTAATTTACATTGTCTTCTGAAATATATAATCTAGCTACCTGTCTAAATTCCATTCACATACTCATTTGTTCTTAACAGGAAATGATGGATATAGTTAAAGCCATATATGACATGATGGGAAAATATACCTACCCTATACTCAAAGAAGATGCCCCCAAGCAACATGTGGATTTATTTTTTCAGGTTAGTATTTATTTCTTCTTTACACAGTAATTGTACTTCACTTCACATGAAGTGGTTCCAATCACCAGAAAAAACATGACTAAATTCCAAAGGATGAAGAAGCCGGCCGGTGTTAAGCATATGATCCAGAACAAAAAGGGGTCTTAAGCCCCGACATAACAAACCCACAGATACCACTGGAAGAAGAAATACAGTAGAGATAGTGCAAAGAGCAAGAAAGAAGAATGGAAAAAGAAGGAAGATAGAATGGAAGAAAGAAAAAGAGTTGAGCATATAGGAGAGATGCAGACACTCATCGAAAGTCTATTGCAAAGGGCAGAGAAATACCCTCTCCAATCAGGTTCTTGAAGGATGCGGACTGCTGAAGGAGGTCTAGACTTGCCAATGAGTCAAACGTTTGTTCCATTCTTCAAACAGCTTTAAGTATACACTTTGTTTAGAAAAAATCAAGCACCTAAAAGAAGTTATAGTTTTGCTGCAAAACTCGGCAAGCAGTTGCATCTCAGGCAGATATGTAAAAGATTAGAGTTGTGGCATGATTAGATGAACAGTCTTGATACCTGAGGCCCTAAAAGTGGTTCCACGCTTGGCCTATAAAAAAGGCTCCGTTTGTGTAGTGGACCTCTTTTTCTACAACACAATCAAAGAGATTTTGCTCAGTTAACAGTTTGAGAGGGAGCGCATTATTGGAATTCAAGAAACTGGATGGCTGAATCGATGAATTGTCTTCCATGTGGGCCAGCTTGGCTGAAGGACATTTGGTCTCACAGCGCCCATTACGTGTACTACCTTTGATACTCACCATCGCCTCTATTAGGAATTATAGTTAACAATGTGATTAGTCTCAAATTAAGTGTACACTGTTTGCAAAAAAAAAATCAAGCATCTAGAAGGAGTTGTCATTTTTCTGCAAAACTCGTCATACAGTTGTCAGGCACGTGATTAGAGTTTTGGCATCATTAGATGAATGGTCTTGCCACCTGAGACCATAAAGGTGATTCTAGCCCTGGCCTATATAAAGGTTCTCAGAGGCTACTTTTGTGTAGTGAACCACTTTTTTTTACTTCTGTAGAGTTTGTTGACCACTAGACGTCTCTATGATTCCAGAGTTTGAGAGGGGGCGCATTATTGGAATGCGAGAAGTTGGATAGTCATATTGACAAATAGCCTGCCCCCTTTGCCGTTCTGAGAAGTGTTGGGACCAGTGGATGCATGAGAGCACACACGCAAGGCGATCAGGCTCAGGATGCCCTCGACAGACCACCAGTAGAGAGGATCGTCTGATTGTCCGACAAGCATGAGCAGCTCCAACTGTTTCGTTGCCCGACATCCAAAGACAAATTGCACAATTTTACAGGCCCATGTGTCTATCAGAACCATTTGAAGGCGCTTGGCTAAAATATATTTGGTCTCACGGCATCCATTACATGTACTGCATTTGACACCCACCTATTATCACATCTATTTGCAGTGGTGTCGTGAGTGACAAAACTGGACCACTATGGAGTGGAACCGGGTTGTCTTCAGCAACAAATCCAGGTTTCCTGCTTTTGCTGTGGAGGGGCACATTGCCCTCACTGTTGGTATGATGGTCTGGAGGGGCCATCGGATATGACAGTCGGTCACCCCTAGTACTGGTACGAGGGATAATGACAGCTCAGCGATATGTTCAGGACATCCTGCAGCCACATGTGATCCTCTCATGGCTTCCAAGAGGCATTTTTCCAGCAGGATAATGCTTGGCTGTACACAATAATGCCTCCAAATTTTTGCCACACTTCCATGGCCTGCCCAGTTGCCAGATTTATCGCCAATAGAGCATGTATGAGACCACCATCTTGTATCCATGCTAGAGGTGGTACAACAAGGTAGTAGAGCCTTCATGCCCATCTGTATCACATCTTGGATCCAAGCTAGAGGCGGCCCAACAGGCTACTAGAGCCTCCATGCCTGCCTATATCACATCTTCCATCTACACTGTAGTGGCCAGAAGTCTATGTTGCTCCATACGTGTCATGTCTTTTGTAGATGTGCTGTGCAAAGTTGTCATTTTGTTACGTGTATTGCACAGCCGCGGCAAGCTAGTGGTTAATGTTTGCATGAGACTGGGAGATGCTTGCAAAGTATCAATTTATGTCCTGTCACATTGTATGTGTGAGATTATAAGTATAAGTGTTTTTGGTGTGGTAATCAGTCTGGAGTTAGGAGTCCATCACAGAGTGTTCAGAGTCACATGGGGGTACATTCAACCCTCATGTGGTGAGGTGATAGAGGAAGAGGAAAGGTATCCTGAGGGTCCTATACCAGGAACCGTGGAAGAGAGAGTGCAAGAAAAGAAAGAGAGAGAGACAGTTTTAGAGTGAGCGTGTCCAGAAAAGGCCGAGACCACCATGCAGAGGTACTGACCTACCCCTATCCTCCTCTGGAGACTTCCCCTTCCCCTTGTACCAAGTTTTCTACAAATAAAGTTTTGCCAGGCCCTGACCATTCCCAGAGACATGAGGTACTTTAATACTGTCTGTGGCTCATTTATTTATTTACCGCCGAGGGTCATTCCGGTGGGTAACGAAACGGTGGCGTCACTCGTGACAACCTTAAATCCTGTTTCCATGTTTATTTGCCATCCCTCTCTGGCTGAGGCAGCGTGTGTACCTCCTGGAGGAAGCCTGGTAAGTGCCACCGCGACTCTACCTTCCCAGCTCCTCCACGTGTGCCGTCCAGGGTCACCCTATGGCAGTGGTGGCGAACCTATGGCATGCGTGCCAGAGGCGGCACGCAGAGCCCTCCCTACTGGCACGCGCCCAATCGGCCGCTCACCAATTGTGAATACCAGCAGGGGCGGCGGCTCCCCTGCCGGCATTCACAAACGGCACTGCTAGCCGCGCTGATCCCGGCACACAATGACTTCAGTGTGCAGCTGGAATCCTCCTCCCCCCTACCCTGACGTCTCCTACTACTTGGTTCCGCCGGGAGGGGGGAGGCGTCCGGCAGCACACTGAAGTCAGAGTGTGTGCCGGAAGCATATTAACTCTTTCTTCCCCACGTCTGCCGCAATCAGCAATTCCCAGCGACCTGGTTGGTTGTTTGCGTTGGCTGATTCACCAAACAACCAATCAGGTTGCTAGGAATTACCTATTGAGGCAGAAGTGGGTAAGAAAAAGTTAATATGCATGCCGGGACCATCGCTGACCAGAAGAGGAGCAGAGCTTACAGGAGGAGGAGGAGGTAAGTATGTGGGTCTCGGGAGGGGCACTGTGGGGTGTCACTACTGCACTGGGGGCCGCAGTGGGGGTGTCACTACTGCACTGGGGGCCGCTGGAGGGTGTCACTACTGCACTGGGGGCCGCTGGGGGGTGTCACTACTGCGCTGGGGGGGTGTCACTACTGCACTGGGGGCCGCTGGGGGTGTCCCTAATGCACTGAGGGGGGGTGGGGGGGTCACTATTATCGCTGGGGCCGCAGTGGGGTGGGGGTCACTATTACCGCTGGGGCAGCTGTGGAATGTCCCTAATGCACTGGGGGCCGCTGTGGGGTGGGGGGGTCACTATTATCTTTGGGGCCGCTGTGGGGTGGGGGGTGCTATTACATCTGGGGCCGCTGTGGGGTGGGGGGTCACTATTACCGCTGGGGCCGCTGTGGGGTGGGGGTCACTATTACCGCTGGGGCCGCTGTGGGGTGGGGGTCACTATTACCGCTTGGGCCGCTGTGATGTGGGGGTCACTATTACCGCTGGGGCTGCTGGGGGGTGTCACTATTACCGCTGGGGTATGTTTACAGGTGGCAGAAATGGGCGGGGCTGTTTCAAAATAGACAGTGCGCAGATTTTGACTACTTTTTGGATGCGGAAATGCTGCAGAATTTTCCACAGAAATTTCCGCTGAGGACATTCTGCAGTATTTCCGCATCCTAAAAGCAGTCAAAATGTGCTCCCTGTCTATTTTGAAGCGGCCCTGTCCTTTTTAGAACGACGGGGGTAAAATCATACGTCGTGATAAGCCCCGCCCCCGACGTGTTGGCACTTTGCGATAAATAAGTGGGTTTTAGGTTGCAGTTTGGGCACTCGGTCTCTAAAAGGTTCGCCATCACTGCCCTATGGGATGCTGCAACACTAGAGGCAGCCCAACAGGATACTAGAGCCTCCCTTCAAGGGTTCAGTTTTCCGCAATAAATTATCCTTTTGCCTGATATTATAATCACTTATATAAACGTTACAATCACTCAGAGAAACTTTCATTTGATTCCATCAACTCCTTCTAAGTGCTTGGTTTTTTGACAGTGAGTGTATGATTCTTTCTTTTAATGGATTAAGCATTACTTTTACAACAACTACTTCTTTATTGTTGTTTTTTGTTTTTGTTTTTTTTTTAGAAAATGGACAAAAATAAAGATGGAGTTGTAACCTTGGATGAATTCATTGAGTCATGTCAAGAGGTAGGAAATTATAGCAATTGCTTTATTTTGTTTGTGGTTATATTAAGCCTTACAGTGTTACAGTTCAACTATTAATTATTATGTTTTTTTCTATTAGATCACACAATACATAACTATTTGATTAAAATCATAAATAAATATCTTATGTAGATATCACAGTTGCATATTGCTATATCACCCCCGGAGTTCTTCTGATTCCCTCTCGGAACATCCACCAGTGCTGTCCAGTGCTGGGGAGAACAAGCAGCTAATCCTGCACTGATTCTTCATTTTTTGGCCTGCACAATAGTAGGCATCACTGATCATGTATAAGAGGATCCAAACCGTGGGACTGATGAACATGTGTGACCAGCGCAGGACACATTAGGTGGACCTTCTGAAAAAGAATCAAAAAGTCCCACGAGAGTGCCATAATAATATATACACAGGAACTTTTTTTAAGTGATAAATGGCTGTTGGCAGCAGTTCTTCACTGCTTCTGGTTGGTGTATAATGATGTCTATGGTTATTCATCATTTTAAAAAATGGTTCTGCTCTGCCTGCTGTGAGATTCAGTCTAGTGAGGTTGGGAGGGAGGGGGGGGGGGGGGGGTCGCGTCTCTGGAGCTCAGATAAGTAAGTTTATGATGAACAATGCTAGTCTGCAAACTTTTGGAATCTCTATGAAATGCCTTTGGTTTTAAGAGAATTGAGTGAAGTGAAATACTGAAGAGTGGGTTGGAACTTCAGAAAGAACATATTTCCTTAGGTACAGACACACAGGGAGCAGTAGTTGATTCAAACACAGTGCTAACACAGCCCTTAACAGCAGGACGGGAGTCTAAATGAATCCACCTTCAATTATTCTCAGGAAAATTTTATTGTGGAAAAACGCCCATTCATGGAATATTTAACAGGACAGGACTGGCATAGTGCTGACACCCTGGATGCAGACCACCACAGAGAGTATGGGGGATGTCAGGATCTAAGCTATATAGTGGGGGTATCTGGAAATCAGAGTAATGTGGAAAGAACAGTTTAAAAAGCATAGTGAGAAAGTAAATGTGGGTCTTGCTAGTGTGTCTTGGTCTAAATGTGTTCTGTCTTAAGTATGTGATAACACTTGGTGACTTTAGATTCAGTGGGTTAAGAAGGGGGCTACGTCTTTTCTACACTCTTGTGAAGTCACTTGCATAAATGATGCCGTCCCCACTATTAACAATGTGGTCCATGATTAGCAATGCCATCCAATGTGCATCTTGTGCACCGTTTTAGGGTGCATAGTGTTGTACAACCCCTGGGTCTGAACCAGTAAATTTCAACATTGCAATACATCCACTTCATGGAAAGGGGTTTTGCTGCTCACTCATCGGGCACTTATCAGGGGGTATGTGGATGTGGAGGTAGCATGAATGAAAACATGGAAATGCCAAAAAAAAATAAACCAGCTAGTTGAGTGACAGTTAAAAGGTGGAGTAGAGCCAAGAGTATCAGGGAAGCTAGTCCTGAAGTAGCACATTTCAGCAAGTTTCCCAAGTTGGCAGATGAGGGGGATGTCTGTTCAGGGGTGGGTGTGCTGCTAAAAAGAACCCATTTCTGATATCCATGAGATTGTCCACTTCAGGAAGGAGAGGAAGAGGAGTACAGGGCAGGCTAGACCAGTTCTGGTAATGGGGGATTCCGTTATTAGAGGAACAGATAGGAGAAAAAAGTCAGGGATTGTCACTGTATTGCCTACAGGTTGCTTAATTTTAACATTTACAGATTGCCAATAGACAGGGAGAGGCTGGCAAGGATCCAGCAGCCATGGCGCACATCCGTCCAAAAACAAAGTTAGAGACAGAAGAAAGTACCTTAACAATGATTTCAGGGATTTAGGTCATAGGTTTTGGGCAAAAACCTCTAATGTAGTATTTTCTTAAACACTACTTGTACCATGGGCCACACTAAAGATGTATTGGGAGAGAAGAGAAGTTAACAAGTGCCCAAGAACTGGTGTAGGAAGGAAGGAGAGATTTGGGTCCTTGGACTTCTCTGTTGCCTACAAGCTCTATAGTATGGATGGACGGCACATTAATTGGGCAGCTGTACTTGGAGAGAAGATGGCAAGGTGGCTTGAAGAGTGTTTGAACTGGGGATTGGAGGAGGGCAACAACACAAATACAGTAGTAGGCAAGACGGTGTAGATAGAGAACTAGGATTTATTAATGAAACTGTGGGTGGAACATAGGGATGAGTTAAATTAATTAATGAGGATAAGTTTAAAATTGGACAGGATGCATTTAGTTATCTTGAGGTGACAGGATCCTGAAAGAATCGCCCTTCTCAGGGTGGTTGCTCTTGGGCCTTGTGCTAGGGCTATAGTAGATGGCTGGGTGTAGGGAGTTATAGGGTTAATTATCAGGCTCCATTATTTTTAGTATTCTTACCCATCTGAGTCCAGTGAGACCGCTCTATTTATTTCTATGAGCCTCTACAGGGTACATTTTGATTCATACTTGATTTGTATGCTGACGTGGCTTTAGAGATATGTAATGCGTGTTATGTGTCATCTACTCATTCTTCTGCTGCTGCTGTTATGCAGTATATCTTTTGTAAAAAAAAAAAAATATTTAAAGGAAGAAATTCCTTTTTTTTGTTCTTGAGCAAATTAACTCCTTTTCTTTTCCAAGCTAGCCATTTGGACTTCAGGAATGTTCTTCTTTTCCTGTCTCCATTTTATCTATGAACATAGCAACTTCATGAAAGGATTTCTTTTCTGATGCTTTTGTACAAGAAACAGGATCAAAAAAATTACATTTCTTAACAAATACTCTCACTAGCTGTAAGTCACAATCCATATACTCTAGGTCTAGGAAATGTCGACAGAAATGAACATGTGTCTTCATTTCCGCAGAGTTTTAAAGATGTCAGCCGTTGACATTCTGTCGCTTGTCATCCACCAGTATAACTTTCTCAACCTATCTATGTGTCCTGTAATATTTCACTTTAAGGGAACCTGTCATTTTAAGTTACGGTGCTCATAGGACGGGTCCCGAGGAGTCCAGGGATGTGCTTTGTCTACTTGAACAGTTCCTTGTTCTCACACTGTGGCTTGCAGACAATGCAGCGGACTCATCTCTGCAGACTATGTACGTGCAAATACATTGTTCTCTATGGGTGCAGTCACAGCAGGCAGGGATAACTCTGCTGCGCTGTCAACGTACCGACTTGTATGGAATGGGGGGCCATATAAGCATGCACCGCACATCCCTAAACGCCTCAGGACCTTCCTACGAGCACCATACGGTGCTCATAGGTGATGATAAGTTCCCTTTAGTCTGAAAATGTTTTCCACAACTTCAATCATGTGAAGTGATATTTATGTTTATTTGCTAAAACAAATGTGACTTTTACACACCTTAGAATTCCCTTATATGTCCATAATTGCATTAAATGAAGGAATAATTTTGCCAAACTAAAGGTTTCAGAATTTTTAAGTGGGATGTCCGAGAGTTTGGGAAATTGAATATGCTTCAGGAAAAGGGTTACAAAAAAAAGAGAAAAAGTGTCATTTTTTACATTTCTTGCTGCTGCGGCACTGATGGTGTGGTGGTTCCTGACTGCTTTTGCATGTATTTCTGGAGCGATGACGTGCTATACATCCATGTGACCCCTGCATACAACGCCTGGCTTCAGCTACGGTATAGCACATGGCCGCTGAGGTATGAGTGGCTGCACCCATTATGTGTGTATATGGCACGTCATCAATCCAGAAAAATAAACAAGGTTCAAACGGCGCCACCTGCTGTAACAAGTGAATAATGGTTGTTGGCTTGAAAAATAGCAAAAAACAAAGATAATGTGTTGATTGATTACGGTCACCATAAGGCTGCCAGTACACAGCCGTGTCGAAATATCGCTAGCGATATTCTGCTGCTGGGGAGCACTGAAAGGTCTCCGCAATGAGCCTATATTAATGATAGGCTCACCGTGGAGATTTTAATCCTGCGAGCGGAAAATCGTGTGCAGTAGGCTGCGCTTTCCATAGTTGTCCTATGGAAAGAGTGTCATGTGAGCTCCACGTGCGATTTATCGCCGCGGATCTCGCTATGACACCCCGCTCTTGGACAGCCAGCCTTAAGGAGCATAGAAGTTTATAGCATACTGACTCATCACTGTACAACAATACACTGTAAGAGTATGTAATCAGCTATTAAACTGCCCCCTGGTGGTAGCTGCAGTTAGCCAGCAGGTTATGCTTTGAAGTTACACCCATGCAGGGAATTTGGAGTTTGGGTATCTGAAGAATAGAGCTGTGACCACTATAAAGATGTACAGTAGAACATGTCGGCCTGAGCATGCTGTGTAAACTGCAGGCATCATGTTATAGAGCAGGTGGAGCCGAGCAGAATGATATATAGTTTTATGGGGAGAGAGTCAGTAGAACTTGTTGTATTCATTTACATCTCTGCTCCTTCTGCACTTAGAGGTCCAGTGGGCGGTCCTATCACAGCTCTCTGTGAATGACTGCGGGGACAGAGGTAGGTGTCAGTCACTGAAGGACCGCCCAGTGGACCACAGAGCAGAGGAGTAATCCCTTCCCACCCTATGATGTACTTGGATGTCATGGGAAGGAACAGGTTAACTCGAAATACCACAAGCAAAGCATCCTCAAGTGGGCTCCATCTGCTACGATACATGCAGGGAACCATCGTTGGACTGGTGTTCATTCCAGGGACTATCAACACAGATTGGTATCTGCATCTCCTGTTGATGACAGACGGTGACCTGACCCTATCATAGCAGAAGCCGGCCACTTTGAGTGCACTTTGCTTACTTCAGTCATAGCAGTGGTCCCATGAGACTTAAGCCCCATTTAGGCAAGACGAACTGTTGGGCAAACAATACCTGGCAGCTCATCCCAGTGATGCTCACTCCTGCGCTGTTTTATAGAAGTATCGTTGGCATCACCCACAGTGCTGCCAGCATGGAGGTAAAGCAGGCCGGTACCCCTGAGCATAGACACACGCTGTACATCTATGCTCAGGGGTACCGTGAAAGCTACTGAAAAAATAGCTGTGATGGAATTCCGAGATGAAAGCAGATGGGGCCATTGACTTCTATTGTGAAATGGACACCTCAGTCGTCTATGTTATGCTGTACTGCAAATATAACAGAAACAAATGGAAACCTTGTAAAACAGACGCAAAAGAGGTGTTCGTTTCACAATAAAAAAGAATGGACACATGTTTCTGTTTTCAGCAGCTGTCACAGAACCCCCAGGCATAGTCATATAGTGTGTACAATAACGCTGTGTGAATGCTTCCTTAGGGCTTTGACAGATGTGCGTATGGACAAAAACGCTCGCTGCTACAGAGCGTATTTGCGCATAAACCAGTCAAATGTCTTTTTTTTTTTACCATTCAAACATCGCGCTGTTGCACGCAAAAACCAAAAAATCTTAAAGTTAGGGCAGGGATAGGAATATCACATGATAAACACGCCTGTGAAAATGAAACCATTGAAATCAACGGCTTCGCTTTGTTAAAGTTTGCTTGCATCACAGTCATCTGTTTAAGGGTGAAAACAGACAGCTATATGCCCAACTACGCTTGCCAGTTGCACATGAATGAGAGGGATTTCTTTCCCTCCTCCATATGTTCAAACTCCACACCATAGCGCAGGAGTTTGAAAAAAATACGGGAAGACAGGGGCTGCTCGATCTTTCCCACACATAGTAGTCACTTCATTTTATTTTCCTCTGTGAATACACTGTGGAAAAAACTGTTTAATAGATTTTTCTACATTATTTATTAAAGGGACAACACTTAATCTTTTTACTTTTAATATAGTTTAAGAACAGTTTAGGGTTAGTTTTACTCTCTTTGGCAATAAGTTTCTGTCTCCATCGTTGCTGCTTTTTTCACATTTTTTCATAATTTAATTTTTTCCTATAGGTTTTTAGTGCTTCCTCGCTGCCTTCTTGTCTGAGGCCTCGTTCACATGAGCGTGGTTTACACGCTGCTACAGTAGCATGTAAACCACGCTGCTGACATGCAGGAATTCTGCTGTGAACAAGCTGCTCCATGGAGCAGCCTGTTCACATGTCTGGGCTGCAAGCAGAGTGCTGCCACTGCTCCCATAGAAGCCTGTGGTCAGCACCATGGACAGCGCCTCAGTACAGAGCTGACAGGCAAGTTGGCACTCGCTGTCTTAGCTTTTTTTTACCAGCGCAGATTCTGCGCTAGTAAAAAAGCTCAGTGTCGGCGCTTCCATAGCATCCTATTGGTTGCTATAGAAGTGTGGCTTACACACTGCTGTAGCAGATTGTAAACCATGCTCGTCTGAAAAAGGGCCTTAATAGTAAACGCTTTCTTTTTGCTCTTTACTACCCCCTTTTGATCTTTATTAAGCCACACTGGTTTTCTCCTATTGCTAAGTCTTTTATTCGGGTACGGTATGAACTGCTCGCAGTAAGTAATTAGGATGTTTTTAAACGTTTCCCATTTATTGTTTGTACTCCTATTTTTGAGAACATTATGCCAGTCAATAAAGTTAAGGGCATCACTAAGCTGATCCAACTTGGCCTTCCTAATATCTAGTATTTTCGTTGCACTGGGGCAAGCTTTTTTTGCGCATATGCTCATGTGAAGCTGCCTTTAGGGCTTATTCGCACGTCAGTATTTTTCATCAGTAAGCCAAAGCCAGGAGTGGGATCAAAATACAGAAGAAAAGCAAATCTTTCCATTATACTTCCTGGGTACGCTCCACTCCTGGTTGTGGAAAATACTGATAAAAAATACTAAACGTGAATAAGCGAAATATGCTGCATCTTTCATGTCTCAGGGCTAATATGCAGGCATTGGAGCTCCAGAAAGAAACAAAACAGGTAAAAATGGTAGAACTGCTTTGTTAGAGTGCGGAATTAGAATATTGTTTAGGATGATGTATCACATAAAGCAGGTTATAGAATATATAACACGCTTTGCATCTTAACTCGGCTTGTGTTGTCTTTGTTTCAGGATGATAATATTATGAGGTCGTTGCAACTGTTTGAGAACGTTATGTAACGCCAAGAACAATCTTTGTTATGGAGAAGAACAATATAACATATTTTCACCTTGGGAAATAATACAAACCACAGAAATGTATTGTCCTGACATTTGAAACATTTTTCAATACTGAAGAAATTCATTTTCTATGGATCCATAGAAGCAACAACGTCCACATTTCTTTTCCATTACATTGGACTGGAATGCATGTTCATTTGAATGCATACTGTATATCCTTTTTTTACTTTCTAGGTTATTTGTAGACATTCTATTGTTCCTTGTAAATGCTTCTGCTTTTCTAACCCGATATTGTTAGAACGAGTAAAGATCTACTACCGTGTGGTGTTACCTTCTTTAGACATTTACTGAGATTGGAAGCTATATGATTAATAATAAAATTTTATATATGTTTAAGGAACACACTACAGTGATATCTGATGTCGTCTCTTATCACACATTAGTCAAACTGAATGGTTTCTGACCAGAGGCGTAACTTGAAGCTCTTGGGCCCCAATACAAAACCTGTAACAGGGCCCCAACTCTATTGCTTTATTCATAGTACTGGGCTCCCTATATGGAGAAGAGAGGCCTTATGGGTCCCCTAAGGGTCCTGGACCCGGGTGCAAGTGCATCCCCTATAGTTACACCAGTGGTTTCTGATCTTTAGCTTACCAGTTGTTTCTGGATATTTTACACCTTTAGTAACCTGGACAGTATTCACACTGCTGATATTAAAGTGGTTTTCTGACCACTAATGTACCCCAGGAAAATAAAAGCACCATTACCCTCTTACACTGTCTCTCGGTCCAATGCCACCAACGTGCCCCCGTTGATTCAGGAAGCAATGACAACTGTAGCAATCATGTGCATTCATGCGCACACGACCACTGAAGATAATAGTGATTATAGTGGTTTCGGAAAGTCTTCAGACCCTTTCACTCTCTTACATTTTGTTATGTTGTGGCAAATTAAAAATAATCAAGTTTTTCCCATTATTCTGCACTCAGTACCATATAACGGCGAAAAGAAAGCCGAACATTAGAAATGCTAATTTTTTATTTTTTAAAAATGTACATACATTTTGCATTGGCATAAGTATTCAGACCCTTCGGTATGAGACATGAAATGTAGCTCTGGAGCCTCCTTTTCTTGATCATCTTTGAGATGTTTCTACACCTCAGAGTCCACCTGGGGTAAATTCAGTTGATTGGACATAATTATAAAACATACACTCTGTCTTTATAAGGGCTTACAGCTTACAATGCATATCAGAGCCAAAACCAAGCCATGAGGAGGAAAGAACCACTGGTAGAACTCAGAGATAGGATTATGTGAAGGCACAGATCTGGAAAAGGATGCAAAGACATTTCTGCTGCACTGACAGTTCCCAAGAGGACAGCAGCCTCCATAATTTTTAAATGGCAGAAGTTTGGACTCTTCCTAGAGCTGCAAACTAAGTATTTAGGGGAGAAGGATCTCGGTAGGAGAGGAACAAAGTGGTCACTTGGTCATCCAGTGGTCACTTTGACTGCACTCCAAAGATCCTGTGTGCAGATGGGAGAAACTTCCAACAGATCAACAGATCAATAAATAAAAATTCTTCTTTTTAGGTGTTGTTTACCTAAACTGTGATACATTGACCACAAGAGTTTTGACTAGAGATGAGTGAACATACTCGGTAAGGGCGATTTCGCAATCGAGCACCGCGATTTTCGAGTACTTCACTACTCGGGTGAAAAGTACTCGGGGGCGCTGTGGGTGAGCGGGGGGTTGCAGCGGGGAGTGGGGGGGAGAGAGAGAGGGCTCCCCCTGTTCCCCGCTGCTACCCCCCACTCCCCTCTGCAACCCCCCGCCCCACAGCGCAACCGAGTACTTTTCACCCGAGTAGTGAAGTACTCGAAAATCGCGGTGCTCGATTGCGAAATCGCCCTTACCGAGTACGTTCGCTCATCTCTAGTTTTGACCTTTGTGGCCTCATCTATCGTTTGGTGTCATCAGAGGTATCCCTGAGCGCAGGAGTTTTATTTTTCTTTACATATTGTACTTTACTTCTGGGGGCTGCCTGCACCCCAGCCTTGCCCCATGCATGCTCTCTTCTGATGTCCCTTTCTTGGGACAGGGTTTTCCTCCCCTAGAACACCCTTATTGCTCCACACACTCCTGTTGTTTACGCTGTAAACTGCTACAGGTTCATCTGACTACAATTAACAGGGGTGCTGCCCAGACCATACATGAAAACCCTCTGGGACTTTGCCAAAAAGCACCTAAAGGACTGTAAGAAACAAGATTATCTGATCTGGTGAAACCAAGATTGAATTTTTGCCCCAATTCTAAGTGTTGTGCCTGTTGGAAACCTAACCTGGAGGCACTTCTCATCACCTGCCCAATACCATCCCTACAGTGAAGCATGGAGGTGGCAGCATCATGCTGTGGGGGTGTTTTTCAGCAGCTGGGACAGGGTGACTGGTCAGGGTTGATGGAAAGCTGAGTGGAGCAAAGCAGAGATTTTCTTAATAAGAACCTGATCCAGAGTACAAGGGACCTCACACTGGACAGAAGACAGTGACCTTAAAGGGGTTGTCCCGCAGTAGCAAGTGGGGTTCAGCACTTCTGTATGGCCATATTAATGCACTTTGTAATATACATCGTGCATTAAATATTGGCCATACAGAAGTTATACACTTACCTGCTCCGGTGCTGGCGTCCCCGTCTCCATGGCGCCGACCAAAGCCACCTTCTCCCTGGATTAGACGCGCTTGCGCTGAAGGGGCCGCTCCGGCGAGCTCGCGCCGCACAGGGCTTAACCCCACTTGCTACCGCGGGACAACCCCTTTAAGCACGCAACCAAGACAATACAGGAGTGGTTTAGGGACAACTCTGTGAATGTCCTCAAGCCAGCCAGAGCCCTGAGTAGAACCCTGTTGAACATCTCTGGAGAGACCTGAAAATGACATTCACAGACAGTCCCCATCCAACTTGACAGAGCTGGAGAGAAGAATGGCAGAAAATCCCTAAATCCAGGTGCACAAGCCTTGTAGCATCATACCCAAGAAGACTGGAAGCTGTGATCGCTGCCAGGTGAATACTAAGCACTGGTTACAGGGTGTGAATACTTATGTCAATGCAAAATGTTAGTTTTTTTATTTTTTAAAAATGTACAAGGATTGCTAACATTCTGTCTTCACTTTGGGGTAAAAATAGTTTTTTAAATTAATTTTCACAAGGCCACAAAATAACAAAATGTAAAAAAAAGTGAAAGGGTCTGAAGACTTCCCAGAGCCACTGTAGTTGCAGTGGTTGTGAACGATGAATGCAGCTTCGTTGAGGCAACATGACAGGGTGAGTAATTTAGTTTATAGGGCTAAAAGTAGGTGGCAGTGTCTCTTTAAGGGGGTTATCCAGCCTTTAAAAATTGATGCCCTATCCTTAGGATAAGCCATCAATACTTGATCATTGGGGATGCGCCACTCGGGATCCTCACCGATCAACTGATTGCAGGGGCTTCAATACTCCTGGGAGTGCCGCAGCCTCTTCTGTGTTTACATCTGAGCACAATGGTGTCCGTACTCAGGACGCCGTATTATTTGTAGTGGCTGTTCTGAGTACTACAGGATTGCCCTCTTGATATAAGTTGCCGTGCAGATTTACTGACTCTTCCCCATTGTTTTTAAATCTGAATTCTATAAACTTCTCACATTGTGTTATTCCTCCCATCCGACTGCTTGCAGCACGCTTAGGATGAAGAGTCTCACATTTACCTTACACCTTGCCTCCAGTTTTCATAGGATCCTATGTGGGATTCTGAGTACTGATGTGTGACTCCTCATGCAGGCAAGAACATGATGCTATTAGTCACTTTTCCCCCCAACTCCTTAAATGTATTTTTTCCATTGATATAATGGACTTCCTGGGACCTGGAGCCTAAAGACATAAAATATATATTAGCATAAAAGGTTAATACCTTAAGGGCTCATAATTCTATTTTGCTTCTCTGGGTTTAGCCATCAAGGTCTAGCATATACATCTATTATTTTTATGAGTGATATTTCAGTCTAGGGACCATTGTTATATCATTTTATATCTGCTATATATCTAACATCTTGTTTAGTTAATGAGTTATTTCATCATTAGGCATTTTGAAAATATACATACATCACATTTACTGTATGACTGCCACCTAGTGGACACTAAGTATGTGTGCTTTCCATTGATAAAGTTATGGCTCTGGTGTTCTGTACCGTATATCTCCCTCTGGTGGTATATTGTGGTATTGCACTGTTGATAGACATTTCTCGTTGGTATGTTTGTGATCTTCCTTTGTGTAAGTGATTCTCCGGCTCTGATACTGTATTGTTATGAGATGGGATCACTCATTTAATTGGGATAGTGTTCTGCATCACATGTATTCCTACTGTTGTGCATGCTATGTATATTTCTCACTTTGTAAGTCAGTGGATCAGTGCTTGGCACTTATGACATAGTGTGATGCCTTGGTTCACTCTACATGGTCACATGTGCATACAGCGTTCACATCTCATTTGCAGCTCCTGTTATGGTGTCTGTTTAAAATCCCCAAAACAGAACACAGCTTAGCCATTATTGAGAACTGCTGGAACTGATACCAATAGATTTTGGCAGGTTTCCAGCATTTTGGGCTTCCACTGTGCTATTCTTTCTGGCACAAAATGCTAGAAACGAAGAAAAAAAAAACCTGCCAAAACAGAGAACTAATTGGTCTCCATTTCAGCAGTTATAAAACATGGCCACAATCTGTTCCGTCGCGGGAAGTCACTTTCAGAATTATAAATGGCCACCAATGGGAGCCAAAAATGAGATGTGATTGGATCCTAATATACACCAGCGCTGTATCCATATTAATATGCTGGGCATTCCCATGTGAACAAGTGGCTTCCTGAGGATATGCACTCTACAAGTCATGCCTGTCCTCTATTGTCCCCATATGTGAGGCATTCTAGCTGCATGTGGTTTATATTAATTGGCCTCCCTGTAATATACATTTTTCCCCCAGTGACTTCATTGGCACAAATGCACTATATTACATTGGTTGTATAGAGGACGTTAGTCATGTATCTGATGCATTGATCAGCAACAATGAGGGGGTCTCCTATTTTTATAAACACACCACTAGGCCTCATTCACACATGAATGAAGAATAGCTGCGATCAAGTCGTGTCCGAAATTCACACTTTCTCATCCATTTACACAAGCCACTGGGGAGTGTATATATGCCGCAGCCCCGAAAACCCTGGGAATTACTTGTAATAGTTAAATAGAGACACTTGTCATGTTTTTGCAGCATTGGATGCTGCTAAACGCCCTCCCTTTTTGGGCAGCTCCCATAGGAGTCTATGGGCCGAAAGATATGGCAAGATTTTTTTTTTTTGTTCGACCAGCGTATTCGGTTACCAATATTCTCTTTTCTGGCGAGACGTTTTTGCACTGCTAAAAATCTGTCATCTGAATGAATGCATTGGAATCCAACGCTTCAGATGGTTGCGATTTTTTATCGTGGCTAAACCAACCGCTTAGAAACGCTTGTGTGAATGAAGCCTAAAGAATATTTATCGCGACCCTCCAGTCCTGGATAATGATGGCCACACCAGCTTCACTACCTAATATACAAGACACCACACCTGATTTGGTTAGCCAGTGTTGGCCACTCAGAGCACTGTGTAGTGTATTAGACTACCGATGCATACGAACATACAGTGCAGATCACGGAAGGGATGCAGCCATCCTTGTTTGTCCGGGCACAGAGGGTCACTAAGTGTTTAGTTTTGCACTCTTAACAAAGCTCATTTTTGGTTTTCCTTTTACTATTCCCTTTTATTGCTGGCTGCCCTCTGCTTTGCACTCCATCCAGTAGTATTGGTTTAAGGTGGATCTAAATGGTCCAATAAGGCACAGCCAGCCGCCTCTCCAATAGAATTACCCCGTCAGATTGTGCAAAAGATCAGCAGACACATGAGCAAGTGCTCGTTCAACTAATCCGCTTGATGTCGGCATAGAAATGCTTGGTCAGCTGCATGTGTGTACGGGCTCATGCACACGGGCTACAAAATCACACAGAAGCTAGCTGCACCAAAAACAAACAGCTAGCGCAACATAAAAATTGTGTGAATGGATGATTTCCCACCATAAAGTTTGAAGCTTAATTAGTGGTGAAGTCGCCCATTCACACAATTGGGAGCTGCGTGTTTTACTAAAAAACTGCTGCAGCTTCGGGAGGAGAAAGATGACGGAAAGCCCTGGGGGAACCCTCTTTTCCTTGGGGCTTCCCTTCATCTCAGCAGGGCTGGAGGGATATCCCAGCAGTGCAGATGCCAGGGTTCTGCTGCAGGGGAGAAGGAATTTCCTAGCACTATTGGGGAATGCCTTCTCCCCTGCAGGGGAACCCAGGCATCTGCACTGCTGCGGAATTAATCCCCCTTTGCCAGCCGCCTTGCATAGTCTGCCATACGAGTCTCTGGAGGCTTCTGTGATTTTCTGCAACAAGATAGGTCAAGGCCTATTTTTTCTTGCAGCAGCGCATTTCTGCCGCTGATGCCCTTTTTTTGTTGCAATTTTTTGACGCAGCTACAAATTGTTTATCTGAAGGTTCATTAGGTTCTATTAGATGCAATTTTTGCTACATGTAACTTTGCTGTAGATAATCGTCCACGTGAAGGAGTCCCGTCACAGGGAGATGAGCGGCAGACCAACAATGCATGGAGGCTAATGATCAAATGAACTATTGCTCAACCACATGAAGCCAATCTGCTGTAGGTGAATGAGCAGCAGTGCAGATGTGGCATTAGTTGCGACAGCAGGCCAGTTCCTAGGCCATGTAAATGGTGCCTTTGGTAGTGCAGTTCCCAATCAAACTCACATGCACAGACCTGTAGTGGTTTGTTTTTGTAAAAATAAAAGGGGGAAAGTTTGTCAACCAGTATTTGATGCCAGGCTTAGCAAGATTCCCCCCAGCGCACAATGCACTGAATATGTGAAGCAGTGCATGCCTCGAACCTCAGTGTTCCTTCACAGAAATGTACGCCGTGTCCCGACCGAACCAGGCATATATATCTGGTGTAAATTATACCTAAATCGGGCGGACTGGGACGGCCAATGCGCTTGCACAAAATTTTGCAACTCTTCTACACCAGGAACTAGGCATACAGCCTATATATACACAGCCAGGACACCTAGATCGTCTGCAATTATGCTGACCTTCCTGTAGCCTACTTTAGTAATTTATAGCGGTTATCCCACAATGCAACATTCTTTGTCAAAAGCCCAAGATGTTACAAATCTAGAATGGCACATCCTGGAATAAGCCCATGTGCCCCGCTTCTATGTATTTACACCATTAGTGAAACTTTTGTCATTAGCAAAGAGTGGTCTTACTGCTCAGCCCATGTGACCATCATTCTTAATTGGGAAACTACAGTTCCCGGAAGCTCCCTGCATATCCTGCCTCTATACTAAGGTTGGGACAGACACAAGGGCGTAACTATAGAGAGTGCAGGGGAAGCGGTTGCACCTGGGCCCAGGGTCCCATAAGGCCTCTCTTCTCCATATAGGTAGCCCAGTACTATGAATAAAGCATTATAGTTGGGGGCCCTGTTACAGGTTTTGCATTGGGGCCCAAAAGCTTCACGTTATGCCTCTGTGCAGCATGGTTTAGATATGGGTACGGGTACAGATAGAGGGGGAGCCCCAGCTCACCTTTTGCATCAGGGCCCCTGAGCCTTTAGTTACGCCACTGGACAGACACAAAAATATCGATAGTCTGTTCAGCGATAGTCGATACTATTATTAAAGATCTGTGAAAAACTATCGATATTTCATATATCGACTTTCAAATGCTGTATAAAAATAAAACAAGTCTGGGGTTAATAAAGCAACACAATCAGCAACAAAAATTATAGTTTTCTTTTAAAAATTTAAACTGTTGCAATTATTATTAACTTAATATCATGAAAATATATAAAGTTACAATTTTATTAATAGTTATTAGTTATCTAATGAGCCAACACACACACTGAATCAAGGTCCTGCCAGCTACCAGGAAGCCAGAAGCTGGGCGCTGAACCTGACGGGATGTGAGCATGATCTGTGTGTTTGTGCGGCTACGTGCCATGCATTTTTCAAGTTGCCGCTGAGGGACCAACGGTCTCCATGGCAACTTGTAAACAATGCAGGACCTGTTACTGTAAATGCAGTGCCCCGAACGCAGTTGTTATTGCATTAGATGGGTCTGCTATCTTTTCTATGGGCACTGCGTTCGCGTTAGACGCTGAATGCACGACATGTCACGTCTTCTTTTCTGGCCTCCATCTGCATGTGGAAATGCTTTCATTTAGAAAGCATTGCCCACAGCCATGGCGTTTGACGCAAGCGTTCAGAGCCTGCATCTAACGCGATGAACAAACGCATGCGGAGGAGGGGCCTGGAGCAAACCTTATTGGTGACAATGAGTCACCTCACAGTTTTGAAAAGTTTCTAGAATTTGTTTATAAGTTCATTAGTGTCTCAAGCAAAACTACATCCTGTACCAACACAAAAGAAAGGGCGGAATTTAAAGAAAATATGGTCACGGGACCACAAGACACGCTCCTTTACAAAAATCATTATATCGCCTTAAACTATCGATGTTACCGATATATCGGACATAACAATATCGATAAAAAGTATCGCCGAAGCATTAACGATATTTCAATATATCGGTTTGCGATGTCCCAACCTTACTCTAGATTTAACCAGTAAGGTTTGGTTTTACATGGGACAACTGTTGCTGGTAAATGCCTATCTGTCCTGAAGATTGCTACTGTGCCCTCACCCATGAGCGATGCTAGAGTGTGCAAGAGATCTAGTTGCATAAGCACTCCTAGTTTTTATACCCAAAATGGACAAATAAACAAATCAATTAGTCAACCATTGGCCATGTTTATACTGAATGTTGAGTTTTACGCAATTCATTGAACAATTTGGCGATAAAAGAGGGCCCCAAGGGTAAATACAGGGTGAATTTGCTGTGGAATTTCTATGGCATTCCCAGTAAAATCTTATCCACAAGCTGCAGTAATCTATACAAGACCAGTGTGGAAATTGACGTGTGGTGCAGTATGTCAATTTTATCACCATTTCTGCTACAAAATTCACTTCTAAATGAAGTGGGTGAGGTCTGCACAGGAATGTGTGCTAAAACTCACTCAGTGCAGGTTTAGAGCCAGGATTTTTGCTGCTGATCTGTAAGAAAATGCATTCACCCATAAGTAGCATTTCCAAAATTCCCTAGCTATTGCAGTTATGGATGCCTCTGCCCTCTGGTTGGTTAGGGAAACCATCTATATTTTATGGAAAGACTAGTAATTATTAGACAATTAGTACCAGTGTTTCTGGTGGCACTTTTTTTTTTTTTAGAAAGTTTGTGTTTATGCAGAGAATAGGAGTTGTACCAATACTACAAGTTATACCCTATTCATAGGATAAGGCATAACTATCAGTAGGGGTGAGAGGGTCTCACTACATTGACCCCCATGGATCTTGATATTTGAGGTCCAGTCTCCCCTCTCCTTCCCCCCCCCCCCCCCCACCTAATTTAGGGTGTCTCTGCTTTAATGTTGGTCTACCTGAGTGACATTGTCTGTGTCCATACTAATCTATATGTTTTGTTGGCGCTACCATTTTTGGTGGCATCAGCATGTCTGTCTTCCTGGTGATGGTATTGTTCAGTAGAGAGGTTGGGGGGCAGAGTTAGTGAAGTCAAGAAGAGGAGTTCTCCACTGACTATGTGCCTGCAGGTGGCTCAGAGGGCCTTTTTCCCCAATCTCTACAGGAAGTATTCCATACGAGCACTGGAGTGCAGAGGCCAGAACCCATTCATGGAACTGGTGGATAGAAGCGCACTCCCCTGCTTAACTACATGTTGGAAAGAAGCGTTCAGGAATGTAGCAAGTAATAGATGGTGTGTGTCTTTCTCTCCCTGTCTGTAATGTTTGTTCAGGAAGTCTGTCAGATAACAGACTGATAAGGACTGTACTAAGGAGAAGATAAACTCAAAATTGTTATACTCAGACTGCCCATCCTATGTTGTATTTGGAAAAGCAAAGTTAAATATAAGTAAGCTGCATGCTTCTGGTTTTGCAACAAAATCTTTGTCTGGATTTATTCATCACCTCGGTTAATTCATCTCTCAGAAGAGGCACTTGTGTCACGTGACCAGATAAGAATTGAAAGCTCTATAGTATCATTGCCAAGTCTAATCTGTGTGTGCAGCCGGGACAGATTGTGTGTTTTTGGTGCTATTGGGAGAAGACAGTAGCACCACTACCCGAGTACCATCTAGTATCCCTGCTGTCTTCCCCAGCCAGAGAGTCAGACCACCCAGCCGCTGCACTGTGGCCAGGAAATAGCTTGCAATTGTGTTACAGCACCTTTAAATGACTTCTGATGTAGAATACCTCAGGCATTGTGGTCTTTGTGACTAACCCCCTTTAAATTCTTTAGCACTGCAGAAGGTCTAGGCTTTATTGCTGTCTGGAAGCAGCTTGACACCCAGTAGTGAGGCTGCCTGCATCAGGTTCATTGTAACAGTTACAACAAATGCAGAAAGACAGTAACTGATTTATTGGCAGTATGAGATACTAGACTACAGCAATAGTGACCAGTAGGCATCGCTTCAGAGTTTGTGCCTTTTACAAGGCGTTTGACTGGTACACCCAAAACACATCAAATACCCAATCAATAATTTAAGTAGTTTTAGAAACCAACCTTTACATCCATTTGTAAGGTGTAGAGAATTATGAAATTATTGCTGTTTTTCCTAAAGCAGCACAAGTCCATTTTTGCATCTTATCTATTCCAGTGAGTGGACCAACCTGCAATACCATTGTGTGTTGCTGTAGTTTAAGCTAGCATCCATGTTTCCAATTCTGTATTATGCCTTTAAAGCAGCAAGTTACAAGTTGAGGGTGCCAATTTTGAATGCTTTGGCCAATAAGGCTAGCAACAGTGCATTGTGGTGTCTGGAATAGACATGAGCTTGGCTTGTGACTATTGAACTGCACTGTGAAGAATCCTTAGGCAGGGGTGTAAGTGTGGTTGCACCCAGGCCCTGGAGCCTTAGGGGCACACAAGGTCTCTTGCCCTTATCAGGAAGCCAGTACTGTGATCGACCTCCCCAATTACAGTTTTTGCATTGGACCAAGAAGTGTCAAATTAAGCCTCTGGCCTTGTGTATAGATGCAGTGACCCTGTCAGTTCAGTAGGGCCCCTCACCTAGCATAGCCTCAGAAATAAAGTCAGACTTTATACATTTAAAATAAAAAGGTTTATTAAAAAAATATTCACATCATACATCTTTAAAAGTCACCAGGAAGAGGCAAGTCAATAGTGAGGTCTTCAAGCATGGGACTGAAGATCTTATGGGCATCTAGGGATGAAATTAAGACACTTTCAGCTTAAGAGGCAAATTTGATAAATCAATTCATTATGCAGTAGTCATGGCAACATTAAATTGGATTTCACACCCAACTAATAAAATGCTTTACAAGCACTGTAAGAGTGCAATAGCAGAATTCCCAACTACTGAGGATCTCATGTTGTGGCTTCTACGTCTGAGATTCTTGTAATTTTAGTTGTCTAGCAGCCATCTAGTATCTCTGGTGGTCTAGTGGTTAGTAGTACTTCATACACCTGGAAGAGGTTAATGGTGGTCAACCAGAGATGCATTGAAGTAATGTTTTTTAATAGGGAGTACAGCGGTTTTCCCCTCTGTACAAAGCCCATTCCTGTTACACAACTACCCTGTTCCCCTGAAAATAAGACAGTCTTATTAATTTTTGATCCAATAGATTTTACTTTAACATGTATAACTGCCTGGACACTATACTGTTTATTAATTGTAACTGAAGCACAATTTTGGAGTAGGGTTTATACTTCAAGCTTCCTCAAACATTTAGAAAAATCATGCTAGGGCTTATTTTTGGGATAGGTCTTATTTTCAGGGACCAGGGTAGTTTTTAGATGATTTTCCAGGACGGAACTGTTGATTAATGCATTCCTGAGCAAGATGTTGTGCCAAGTTTCATGGCCTGATATTCTGCTCACCCATGTGAGATTAGCCTCAGTGGGTGGTCTCAGGGTGCTGGACAAAAGCCCTACAAGTGACAAAGAGTGCTACAGTGTGATGTTACAGGTTTGCATCAGTCCTATAAGATACTTACTGTAGTTTATCAGATAGTTCTCCATTGGGGAAAGCATTGCAGTAGTAATGGCTTCAAACTGCTTTGCATCAGCTGAAGAAATAAATAGCGTGACACCAGCAAGACAGCGGCCACTGAGCCTGTGCTCTTCAGGGACATCAAGGGTCTCGTAGTCTATCCATGATTCAAAGAGGAAGGAATACAGAACGTTACAATAAGCCAACACATCACCTTGAAAGTATTACGTAAAGAAGCCGTTTCCAACCAGTCCAGGGGAGCCTTTATACCATGTGTAACTGAGAACCCTTGTTCTGTACTTGAGTAGTTTACAGTGTATTCACCTAGACTGACATCATCCAATTTGAGCAGATTTATGAAAACTGACAAAGAGTGATGCCCATAGCAGCCAATCAGTGCTCTGGAAAAGTGAAAGCGGAGCTGCAATTGCTTACTATAAGCAACAGACTGTTTCAACCTCCCTTTGTGTTTTTAGTGATTCGAGTATTCCTATGGGGCCACATGAGTTCTTTGTTCTCAGCCTGCTTCATGGATTCTTACTATGCTGCAGGTTTGCATCTTTAGACCTCCATACATTTGGGGTGGGACACTCATCTACAGAGCACACCTTTAATATGCAGTGGTGAAACTGGGCATAGAGGCTATATAGTTCCTGTTCTGGGGCTGCATTTATGTACCATTGTTGGTTCTGGATTAATTTATAAGCTAGGTCATGGTGCTATATCCATTTTAGGAGTTTGGTTCTGGTGCTGTATTCGTGTACTGAGCTCTCTTCTGGTGCTAGATTTATGCTAAAGCAATAGTCTGGCATGTTAGAACACCATGTAGCTGACCACACCCACCATCAGGGGTGAAGCCAGCAAGAAAATCCACAGATCAGTGAAATGTGAACATTCCCTTGTGGAAAAGCTATGCATGAAGCACCATAACAGAAAATCAGTGCCAAAAATCTACATCAAATTCCACTAGTTTTAGGCCAATGTCTTCTCAGTTTTCTTTTATTGAACACTCTAAATTATCAAGACTTCCATAGCAATATTGATTCTTGCGATTGAATACTATTAATTGCCCAGCCCTACCAAAGTACTGTTTGCCCCATTCTAACACTAGACTGAACAGGAAGAGGTGCTGTACCTACCAAGAGGGCTGTAGGGAATGAAGGTCTCGATGTCAGGATAAGTCTTCTTGCTCCTGGGAGGCACCTGCTTATTCTTCTGGTTCACCTAAACATGAAGGAACAGAAGTATTTTAATCTAAAGGTTTTCCATATAAATTGGTCTTTAGTAGTTGATCAGTTGGGGTCCATCACCCGCTGTCAGCACTGCTCCAGTGTACAGAGCAGAAGCTGCTGCTCCAACCAGTGTAGTGGCTGGCACTGGTAACTGCAGCCTTCATTGGTTGTAATGAGACCTCTGCTTTGTATACCAGGTGTAGCAGCAGTTACAGCAGCAGCTTGAGCAAGGGCTTCCAGCCAACTGATGACCCATTTCATGGAAAACCCTTTGGCTCACAGAATCCTAGTAAGCCACTTTAATTGGACACCAACTTTTCAGATAATTTGTGCTTATATGATAACCAATGTGATGACTAGCAAGAGTGTTCATGTAAAGTGATTTTTTGAAACTAGAGTTGTGATCACTTGCTGTCTGCTTTCAAAGACTTGCAAGGAGATCCAGGATTTGGAGGAGCCATGATGTTCATTGAGAGCAGAGAGGAAGAGGGAGAGACATACAGTGTGGCAGGAGCCAGAGGAGAGTCTACTGTTTAATAGTGCTGTACATTCAGGTCATCAGTAGCATTTGCCTGGAAAACACCTTTTTTTTGAAGTACTGCTCTGAATGACCCATTTATAAAAGGGATTGGCAAGTTATGGCAGTCCATATAAAAGTGCTATTCCATACAAAACACTTGGGACCTACTCAGCCATCTTCATAGAGTGGTGATGCATGTGACCCGCTAGCCCATTCGCTAGTGTTCAGGCTACACCATTCTCATGATCACACATCACTTAGCCCATGGATAGACAATGTTATATATTTATTTTTGTATATCACATTCTCAGACTCAGCACGTCACCTACTTTGAGCACATAAACTAGCTTATAAGGCTCAGAGTAGCTGATATATCCCAGTAACAATCCCTGCTGTCTCACTCACCTTTGTTGAAGATCGCCCATCCTGCACATGGTTTACATTGCCCAGCACTCTCCTGGCCAGCTGGACTTTACTTGTATTAAAGCTATTTGATTTCTTCATTTGCAGAACTTTAGAAGGTTGAGTAACTGTAAGAGAATTACAGATCAGAAGAAGTTGTATTCCATCTCCCTAGAAGTGGAACAGCTCTGAGGATCCAACAAGTAGGGGGGGGGGGGGGGGGGGAGCCACTATACAGTTTAGTGCATACCACTCACCTGAACCTTGGTTGCGCTTGGAAGGCTGGAAGAGGAGATCTCCATTTTCCTTTCCGAACTGCATGAGAACATCCATTGGACACCCTAGAAGAGACTGAGGGGGTCTGCAAGTGGTTAAAATACCAATACCAGTCAAGCCAAATAGGAAGCCTATTGTAGTAAATGCCAAGTTTGGGCTTAGCTTGAGTTTGGTACTACCCCTTTATCCCCTATTCATAGGATAAGGGACAACTTGCTGATTTGTATGGGAAGGGGGGGCAGGGGTATTCACTGATGAGATCCCTGCTGATAAAGATGTCCCGTGTCCCCCGTCTTCCTCCATGCTGGGTTACTGCACCCCATGCAGTGATAAGACTGAATGGAGTGCTAGTCATGGATAGTATAGTCAATTCTTTGATAGCTGCCAACAAAACTGTGCGGTCACAACAAGTTAGCATGTTAAACAAAGCTACATGCCAACAGTGTTTTTCAGCCCCTTTGTGGCCTGTACCATTAATATTACACAGCATATAATGCTGGACCAGCATCAAGTAATGGGAGCCTCCTTGTAGAAGTGTAGTATAGAGGCAGACCATGCAACTGCTATGGGGCTCCAGCTGTGATTGCACCAGAAGTCTACCGGATACCTGAACCATATGCAGGACTTCTGTCCAAGAGAGGAACTACATTGTTAGCAAACGATGAGGTGGAGAATTCGCGCGAGTCATTTTGAAGGGCATGGAGCAGGGAACAAGCACCAAGCCCTACTGGTCTGAGTGGCAAAACCAGAAGCCATAATGTAGACCATTTTAAATGTTTGCAATAGGGTCCCTAATCACTGCTAAATACACTACTGGAGGCAGCTGGACTTTACATTTCAAGAACATTATTATACATTCAAACCTCACTTTATTCTGAAGGAAGGCTCAGCCAGGCTGACTGCTAACCAAGAAAGGCTCAGCCGAGGACTGAGGAGACAGCAGACACCCAGGATGAGGTGCAGGCAGTTCTGTATGCATTTGCCTTGTCCCTCAGGGAATACATCTAAATGCTTCAGATCACTAAGGCTGCCTGTCCACAGGCGTTGCAGTATCTGCAGGAGCCTGCAGATGGATCTCCATGGTCAGCCTATCTGACAGATAGGCCGATTGCGGAGAATCACGGCAATTTGCAGCATGCTGCGAATTGCTGGCTGCGAGCAGAGAATCGCAGTGATTATCTGCTTATGGACAGGGAGGGGGGCTGCACTTTCCATAGCAACACCATGGAAAGTGTGCATTGCGTTCCCCGTGGCCAGATTATCGCTGCAAGTAACGTAATGTCAAAAAACACCCGTGGACAGGCAGCCTAACTGAAATCCCAGCCTCTGCCCCAGTTATAGACCTTCTACAGCCAGGCTGTGGTTCACCTGCATTAATGGGTTCAAGTAACCCATCAACAGCAGCAGTAGACACCTCCTCACCCCCCAGGCTTAGGGCCCCGGTCACAGCTACAGCTGCACCTGCTCTACCTCCACCTCTGATTAGTGCAGGGTTGGCTGTCATGTCTTAGTACAAGTTCACATCACAGGTTTGCACCAATATTCTACAGCAATGCAGAATACAATGTAAGAAGGAGGTACAGACAGACATTCACTTACAACAGGAAGAAAGGCACATCTGGGGAGTCAGTCTGGGAATCCTGGAGGCCGCAGCATGCACTGGCTTGTTGCAGTGACTTCACCATCACTCATTGCAATGCAGCAAGTGGAGGCCACACATGGGTTTTGGCACATGTTTTAGTCTACCCTTATCAGCTGTGAGGGGGTTCTTCATAAAGACACATGTCTTTGATGCAGGTAACATTACTTAGATCTGGTACTGTACTTTATAATACATTATGATGTGGTCAGTTACAAAGAACATTATAGAATAACAGAGCCCCCAACACTCCAAACCAAGCAGCTTTCATCAGGTATTTCCATCCCTCTAACAGAAGTGCATTAGCCACACACTGTATAACAAAACCTCAGAGCTACCAATAGTTAAAGCTACATCTGAACTAATAGACTTACAAAGGCATCCAGCCCCCATATACTCACAGCCACTCCTTCCCTGAAGTCCAGCAAAAGATCACTGAGGATCTGTGCCGCCGACCCCCTTTTATACTAAGCCACATCTTACATCACTTATGTTACTCGCCCCCCAGCTGGACTGTAATCACCCAGGAACTATTGGAAGTAACGGAGCGGAGCTCACACACAGGACCCGGGGCACATCTATTACTGCTGTTACACTGGAGTTCTGGTATAAATTGAGCCTTGATTTGAGCTAAAAACTACAGATGTTCTCCCACTTTTTGAAAATGTGTAAAAAGTATAAGTGTAGTGAGGTTTCAGACAGATTTATTATTTGAGACTTTAAAAAGTTGCACATTATTTGTAGCAGTCTGGGGTGTCTGTATTATCTGGCTTGTGCCAAAATTCTGGCATCAAGAAGTTGCAATTTTGGCACAACTGTCAAAATTGCAACTTTTTGAGCATTTACACTGGGCATCTTTTGTAAAGGCGCAGGGCCGCTTATGGTCCATCAGATTTGCTACAATTTACACCACTAACTAGCATTAGTTACAAGTTATAACTGTCACACATGGAAGCTCCCAGCTGGCATAGGTATCAGTGTGGTGCACAGAGGTGCTGCCCAATACCACAAATGTATTGTGAGGCTTGCACTTTATACACAAACTGTACCTAGACTGGCGTATGAAATGTTGGTCTAAGTAAATATGCCCATCTCACTCCAGTAGGCAGGTGGCATAAAAAGTTTGGGAACATCTTTAAACATATTTAAAGAGCCAACAAATGTCAAAACCTGATGCGACAATATCATACATTTTGTGCACGTTGTACTGAGAGGGAAAAACACACCAGAAAAGTGACATCAAAAATGTATTCTCCATCATGTGGCCGGCCGGCAGCATTACTTGTATTCTCCATCATGTGGATGGCCGGCAGCATTACTTGTATTCTCCATCATGTGGCTGGCCGGCAGCATTACTTGTATTCTCCATCATGTGGCCGGCCGGCAGCATTACTTGTATTCTCCATCATGTGGATGGCCGGCAGCATTACTTGTATTCTCCATCATGTGGCCGGCCGGCAGCATTACTTGTATTCTCCATCATGTGGCCGGCCGGCAGCATTACTTGTATTCTCCATCATGTGGATGGCCGGCAGCATTACTTGTATTCTCCATCATGTGGCTGGCCGGCAGCATTACTTGTATTCTCCATCATGTGGCTGGCCGACAGCATTACTTGTATTCTCCATCATGTGGCTGGCCGACAGCATTACTTGTATTCTCCATCATGTGGCTGGCCGGCAGCATTACTTGTATTCTCCATCATGTGGCCGGCCGGCAGCATTACTTGTATTCTCCATCATGTGGCTGGCCGGCAGCATTACTTGTATTCTCCATCATGTGGCTGGCCGGCAGCATTACTTGTATTCTCCATCATGTGGCCGGCCGGCAGCATTACTTGTATTCTCCATCATGTGGCTGGCCGGCAGCATTACTTGTATTCTCCATCATGTGGCCGGCCGGCAGCATTACTTGTATTCTCCATCATGTGGCCGGCCGGCAGCATTACTTGTATTCTCCATCATGTGGCTGGCCGGCAGCATTACTTGTATTCTCCATCATGTGGCTGGCCGGCAGCATTACTTGTATTCTCCATCATGTGGCCGGCCGGCAGCATTACTTGTATTCTCCATCATGTGGCCGGCCGGCAGCATTACTTAGGTAACGTTCACACTGGCATTTTTTTGACTGATGAAGTTATATTAACAATGGAAGTGAAAAGAGTCTGTAAGTTGTCGGCTTACATCTGTTTTTCAGCATTTTAAATGTACTGGTGCCTCTTTCACCCCTTAAGGACTCGGACATTTTTTTCCCTTTCCATTTTCATATTTTCCTCCCCTTTTTCAAAAAATTCTAAGGCTCAATGTCCATGGGTGGATTTTAGTTATAGAATCCGTGCGAGTCACCCGCACTGAAGAGCCGAAGCTCTAGGCGCCCATAGGGATACCTTAGCATCTGCAAGACAATTTAAAGCATGCGGATGTGAATTCTTTCCCGGCATGCGGATCAGACGTGTGGGAAGAAATCACAGCTTGCTGCATTTTTCTGCGGATCCCACAGGACAGTTTCCATTGAAGTCAACGGAAGCCGTCCGATCTGCAGCGCACCAGTAGGTGTCACTGTGGATGTGCTGCGGATCAGCAGGAAAGCAGGAGATTTAAAAAAAAAATTGCACTGCGCATGCGTCTGGATGCATCCGTTCTTAAGAAAGAAGCCAGCACAGAGGAGATCCGCGCTGGATCTGGACAGATAAGAAAATGTATTTTCCTGTTCATGTCTGCGGGCGCGGCTGGATTTTGCTGCGGGATTCAGCAAATGGAATCCGTGCGTGCAAGTGGCCATTGGGCCTAACTCTTTTATTTATCCATTACTGTAACTGTCTAAGAACTTTTTTTTTTTAAATCGTATTTATTTATATATTTAATGTACTGAAAACCTTTAAAAATTCGAAGTGGAGTGAAATGGAAAAAAAACACCCAAATTTAGCGATTTTGGGGGGGATTTTGTTTTTACGGCATACACCCTACAGGTG
This sequence comes from Eleutherodactylus coqui, assembly GCF_035609145.1. Taxonomy (NCBI): domain Eukaryota; kingdom Metazoa; phylum Chordata; class Amphibia; order Anura; family Eleutherodactylidae; genus Eleutherodactylus; species Eleutherodactylus coqui. The sequence continues at coordinate 68,586,907 of NC_089838.1, read as the reverse complement.
GATGCAGACGACTGTATACCGGCTCGGTTTTCATGCCGAGCCGATATACGGTGTCCTCATCTGCAGGGGGGGAGGATGGAAGAGCCAGGAGCAGGAACTGAGCTCCCGCCCCCTCTCTGCCTTTCGATAATTAGCCCCGCCCCGTCCCACCTCTCCCCGTTGCAAATAGTGCAGAGGGGCAGAGAGGAGGCAGAGAGGGGGCGGGAGCTCAGTTCCTGCTCCTGGCTCTTCCATCCTCCTCCCCCTGCAAATGAGGACGACGTATATCGGCTCGGCATGAAAACCGAGCCGATATACGTTCGTGTGACTTCACCCTTAAGATAAAGTCTGTCTTCTAATTTACTTGTGTGCTGGAGTATTATTACATCATGTTCCCTGTATTTCTGATTATATACAGTACATATAACTGGGGAGCCCTGGCCCTTGAGTGCTCAATTTGGGGGTCAGCCATTACCAACAGCACTGTGAAGTTCAAAGAGGCACAAATGGATGGCAAAAGGGAGAAATGTATTAAGAGGTAAGAACTTCAAGCCAACCTTTGTCAGGACTGTCTTCCACTTGGAAACCGATGCCCCCACTGCGAAAGAACCTGCGGATCAAGAATGGGTCTCTATAGTCACCTACAGACCCACCGCTAAGCCCCTATACTTTGAAGGCAATCATGCTCGGCCACGAGTGATAGCCTATGATGATGACAGTACATATATATTTATTTGTGCCATCTAATGTCTGCCACTATTTCCTGTTACCACCTAGTGAAAGCCAGGGTTACCCTAGGTTCCTAACGTGGAGCCGACCTCATCAAGGCACTTATAGGTAGAGTTTTCCATATTTGTCACATGAGGGTCTGTTTCCCTTTTTTTCCCTGTATTTATGTTTTCTAATATGCTATTTTGTATATATTTTGTCATGTTTGTAACACTGTTGCTTTCTTTCTTTGGCCTTTGTAGGCTTTGTACTGGGCTACTGAATCTGAAGATTGGTGATGGTACAAACGGTCATAGAATATATTTCTAGCTGTATCTGAGGAAGGACACCTTCCTGACCCTGAAAGCCTTGGATTCCTACAATATTAAAAATTTTGAAAGAATATCAGAAGCCTATCCTACAGAAAGAACTGGTGCTGCAGAGGAATTGTAATCACCATTATTTAGAGGGAACCTATAAAATAAGAATTAGTGCTGTTAGAGGACACGACAAGATGTGGGGTGATGTATTTTTTATACTCACCTGCTCTCTGGTTCTGGTGGTGTCCATTGCTCCCTCTCATTGACTTGTATGGGACAGCGTGTGCATGGCACTCTTTTGAAAAGAAGAACCAAAGAGCAGATGAATATAAAAAAAAATACATCACCCAGCACACGTCCCCTAAACTTAGCTAATGTTACTGCGGGAATATGACAGTTCCATTTAAAGGGGTATTTCGCGCATTTACTATCAATCACCTATTCACAGGATACGTCATGAATAGTTGATCGGCAGGGGTCCGCTGCTCAGCATTACCCCTGATCAGCTGATCCTCTAGCCTGCAGTCAGCACAGCAGTGATGGACTTCCACATCAGTGGTCAGTGCTGGAAGTGTTATGCGCCAAAACTTGGGGAACAGATTTTATTGTCATCGCTAGTGGATCTCTATGGTGAATTTTTTGTCTCTGGAACTGACAGATTAATGGAGCTCCAATAAGTAAGATGCTTATTTTTAAAATGTTATCTATCTTTTCCTGGGCTAATGAGCGTCCAGCATCCGCTGGTGGGCTAAAAGCACAACTGTCGTGCTGATATCCGTGTACAAGAACGAGACAGAGGTATATTCTTGCTGTTATTAGGGTACATGCAAGTTCTGTGATTGTTTTGAAATGTATATTATTGTTGAATGATGGAGTGGTGTTAGAGTTTTGTTTACAGTGCCACGAAAAGAAAAATGACTTGTCCCTCAAACAAGGAAATCTAATTGAATCTGGAATAACATTGAGAGAGGGTAGACGCACCTATTAGCAATTTAACCTCGCATAGTAGATTTGGCCACACTGTTTGTTGCTTTCATCACTTGATTAATGTGGAAAACTGTAAATGACCAGCAAAAAGAGACTCCATACCAGACAAGTAAGTCCACCTTTTACCTGGACTTCCTTTATATATATATATATATATATATATATATATATATATATATATATATATAGTCATCTTTCCTCCATATCTGGAGGGCAAATACCTCCCATTGTATACAGATTGTGAATTCTTCCCCCTATTTGTAACAATTTTTTGTGCAGGTACCAGGTGTGTTGTGGGCTTCTTACTGTCATGGTCCCTCATGCAAATATGAAAATACTGCACTGAGCACAAACTAAAAGTCCTTCAGCTGCCAGATTCACTAAGTATTGGACAGCCCTGTTAGCACCTACTCATCACATTAGTTCTAAATACAGCTCCATTATTTCCACTGCATTAGGAAAGGTAGAGGCGGCCCGGGCAGTCCATGACGTTGTATTTCAACTGCATGATTGTCTGGAATTAATGGAAGTGAAACTAGGGGGTCTTGAAAATGTTGTCTAAACTCCCATTGCTAATGCAGATATTGAATGGGGTTGCAAAATAGTCTCCCCACACATAAGATTCTAACACAACCCCTAGTCAGCGACACTGCACCTGTAAGGCCACCTGCACATGGGAACGTCGGACCCTGGATGCAGGATTCCCGCAGCGGAGATTGACCCAGTACCTGGCAGGTGAACCCCAGCTTACCTCTCCGCTGGTCTTCTCCTCTGCCACGAATGTGCACATGCGCAATACAGAGGACACCGCACCGTTGCTATGGTGATGATGCGACCTCCTCTGCTGTGAATGTGCCAACCTGAACGGCAGACGGCACACGCACAGTTAGAGGATGCCGTGCTGTCACTATGGCAATGATGATTACAGAATGACCGCGATTGGAAAATCGTGATCGATTTTCGCTCTGGGCAGGAAATCGCGTTTTCTCATAGCATGCTATAGGCTGGATTTGCTGCAGAATCCGGAGGCAGAATCCCACTACGGATTTTGCAATGCAAATCTGCCCGTCTGCAGGAGGCCTTAATCTGCTTGGAGTGGATGTGCTATGAGACATGCAAGCCACTATCCACTTCACACCGGATGGTACTGTTACCTTCTGCTCTGAACAGTTAATTTGCTTGTTAAAAGCTTTTGTCTTCTGGGAAAAGGCTAACAAGTCCAAGCCCCCTGCAGATATAGCCCAGCTTATTCAGGTCGCACAGATGCTATGGGCGACTAGCAAGACAGATATGGATGCAAAGTCTTTTAGACCAAGTTACAGTTTCTACAGCCTAAGGGCTTAATCCCATGAGCGTACATAGGCCGGCATTTTCACGGCTGGCCGTTAGACGCTACCATCTGGGGTGTAGAAGCTTGTGAATGAGCACACAAATCTACCGTTTGTGCGCCCGTTCACACAGCATGGACCTCGGCGCATATACCCAGAGGTTACCATGCTGTCACGTCTTTCCCCTCCCTCCCTCTCGCAGGCTCACCTCTGCTCTCCTCCCCACTCGTTCTTTGCAATGGGAGGGAGTGGAATAGGGGTGGAGCTAAGCAACGCCCCCTCCCGCCTCCTCCCATTACTGTCTGTGGACACGGGGCTCCGCCCCTGTCCCACCCCCTCCCATTGCAAAGAGCAAGCGGGGAGGAGAGCAGAGGGAGGGAGTTTAGCAGCCACGCTGCTAAACTCCCTCCCACTTCCGTCTGCTATCATGGGCTCCCATAGACCCCATGCAGCGGCCAACATATTCCGGCCCAAAAGATTGTTCCAGGACTATCTTTTGGGCCTGATGTAAAAACGCCCCGCACTATATTGGCCAGGTGGGCGCTTTTACGTCTTAGGAATACAGCCATGTGATCTGATGATCGGAATTCAATGCATCACATCATAGCGTATATCTTTCGTGAAAACGGCCGGCTGATAAACGCTCGTGGGAATAAAGCGAAGGTTGTATTTTTGGGACACTATATCTCACCTAGAGCACGACACCTTATAAAGGACTGCAAGCAAATAGTGGCTGACTTACCTTTCCCCAAAAATCTTGCCCAGTTGCATACCTTTTTGGGTCTGCCATGATGCTGTAGGCCTTGGGTCGGCTCTGCCTTCCAGCTGATGCAGTCACTTTATGATTGTTAGCAATCAGCTTTTTTCAGTCACGGAGGAAACAGCACAATTTCCACTCCCTCAAGTTAGCCATCATTTCTCTTCTTGCATTGCGAAAACCCTTTTTCCATGCAATGTGCAGAAATAGTGGACCATGCCACTGCCATCCTAACACAGCACTATGGTCCACAACAAGGTCCAGTTGCCTATTATTCTGACAGGCTTGACGCTGTGGTCTGAGGATCCCTCTCCTGTGTTCGAGTCATAGCAGACATTCAGCTGCTCTTGGACAAGTCATCTGACATTGTTCTAGACTTTGTAATTACAATATACACGGCGCATGACGTCCACGGTACATTGAATCAAGTTCAGCTACACCATATCTCTATGGCTAGGCAGTTACATCAATGGTACACTCTACTACTTCCTTCAAATGTCACTGCAAAATGGTGCACCACGTTGCATCCCACTACATTACTTCTGTGGGCGGACTAGAACAACCAGAGAGGTTATCAATATTGGAATTATTTAGTTTAGAAAAAACAGCTGAGGGGGGAGCTATGTATAAGTATATCAGGGGACAATACAAGGGATCTCTCCCAGGATCTATTTATACCCAAGACTAACAAGGGAGCGCTCCAAATCTAGAGAAAAAAAAGGTTTCTGCATCGACATAGCAGGGGGTTCTTTACTGTACGAGTAGTGAGACTATGGAACTCTCTGCCTGAGGACGTATTGATGTCAAACTCACTGAGAGTTCAAAAGGAGCTTTGACGTCTTTCTTGAGCTATACAATATTCTATGTTGTCATCATTAATAACTTCAAAAGGGTTGTTTATACAGGGAATATTCCAATTACCAGATTGGAGTCAGGAAGGAATGTTTTTCCTAAGGGTGCCTACCCACTAGAGTTTTTTTTCCCTGCGAAATTTGCAGCATTTTTTTCTCTGCAGGGGTCTATGGGACTTGTAAAGTTAAAATCGCAATTGCGCAAAATACCGTGATTTTGCGGTAAATTGCGATTTTGTGCGATTTTAACATTGCAAGTCCCATAGACCTCTGCAGAGAAAAAAATGCTGCAAATTTCGCAGGGAAAAAAAACTCTAGTGGGTAGGCACCCTTAAATGGGGAAAATTGGCTTCTATCTCTTTAGGTGTTTTTTTTGCCTTCCGCTGGATCATCATTGGAGGGTAATATGCTGAACTGGATGGACATTTTTTGGGGGGCTTACATAATATATTACTAGAGCTCACAGAACAAAAAGCTGTCCTATGTCAACATGATTGCGTTGCCCTTATGATGCAGGAAACCGTTAGATTTGAACATGTTAAAGATGAACCAATTGCTAACCCACACTGAGGTTTTTTGTAGACTGTTCTAGATATCATGGACAAGCAGAACAAGTTATGCAGTACTAACAAATGGGGAAGTTAATACACGAAAAACCACTCATCCTGGGAAGTCTGCTCAGGAGGCCGAGCTGATGGTGTTTGCTGAAGTATGTAGATTGGCTGAAGGTAAGACTGTTTATGTCTGCACTGACCTGTGGTGTGCTTTTGGAATCACGTTTAATTTTGTATCCTTGCCCTGCAGGAGACATTTTGTTGAATCATTGCATAAACCAATCCAGAGCTCAGCAGCAGTATCTTTATTTTACAAAGCTTTAGCTCTCCCTGCATAGATGGCTATCATCAAAGTCCAGGCTCATACCGAGTAGACAACTCCTAAGGCTCTAGGGCAGTGGTGGTGAACCTGCGGCACGCAGAGCCCACCCTGCTGGCACACATCGCTGCTGGCGGCTCACCACGTTAGTAGTGAATACCGGCAGGGGCCGCGGCTCCCTTGCCGGTATTCACTCACTGCACTGCTAGCGGCACTGATCCTAGCACATACTGGGACGTCATGTGCAGCTGGGATCCGCCTCCCCCTCCCGACGTCTCCTCTTAGGTTCTGCGAGAGTAGGAGGAGGATGCATCCAGCACCACACTGACGGCACAGTGTGCACCTGCAATCATCGCTACTGGTACATCGCGCTGGGCAGAGGAACTTCCACGAGGAGGAGGGGGTATGTATATGGGTCTCAGGGGGGCACGGTCACTGCTGGGGCCTGCTGTGGAATGTCAGTATTATACTGGAGGGTGCTGTGTGTGTGTGGTCACTTTTACCGTGGAGGGTGCTGTGGGATGTCACTTTTATACTGCGGGCTGCTCTGGGGGATGTCACTATTAACGCAGGGGGTCGCTCTGGGGGATGTCAGTATTACCGCTGAGGCATGTTTACATGCGACAGAAATGGGCAGGGCTGTTTCAAAATAGACAGTGTGCAGATTTTGACTGCTTTTTGGATGGGGAAATGCTGCAGAATTTGCAACAGAAATTTCCACTGAGGACATTCTGCAGCATTTCCACATCTAAAAAGCAGCCAAAATCTGCATGCTGTCTATTTTGAAGCGGCTCTTTACTTTTTAGAATGACGGGGTAAAATCATACGTCGTGATAAGCCCCGCCCCTGACGTGTTGGCACTTTGCGATAAATAGGTGGGTTTTGGGTTGCAGTTTTGGGACTCGGTCTCTAAAAGGTTCACCATCACTGCTCTAGGGAATTGGAGAGCAGATGCAGCAGCCCGACTTCCCTCGACCGAGGTAACGGCTGTTAACCCTAGTTGAACCCAAAGAGGATATGGATGTTTCTCTGTTGCAGGTACAGGCCTCAAGAGGAAGAAAAAAGGCGAGCAGCAAACAGAGCGCGCAGAGGGTCTGGAGGAAGGGTAAGCTCCTGTGCCTCCCCCTGCATTTTCTACTCCATGATTCCACACCTGAGGCATGGGCCACCCCATCAATCCAAGGAGGTAATGTGTGGTACAGTGTCTTCTTCTTGGCTTGCCCCAGGGCTCAACACTGCTGCTACCTGGTCTGTACAAGGCTGCACAGTATGCCCCCGTAACAACCCAGGCAAAATTGGTGAAAGAACCTTTTCGCTGTTACTCCAAGGCCAGACTATCCAGTTCAGCAACTGCAGAAGGTAGGCGTTTTGGAGTTTGTGTTATATGCATAGACCTCTTAACTAGAGATGTGGTTTGTAAAGCAAAAATGCAAATGCCAAGTCTACGGCTAAGAAATAATACAATTTAATTTGTACATATGGTGTACCAGAATTCATCGAAAAAATTAGAGATACATGTTGTATTAGCCCTCTACTCAGTCAGGGGCACAGCTCATTGTAAGACTAAGTTAAACTCCCATAAAGTTTTGTTTGGTAGGTTTCCCTGTAGTAGGTCTAAAATTTCTCCAGGCCCAGCATGCAGACCTCATTTCTCACATGAGTATTTTTATATCAGGAGTTAATGGACACTCATATATAAGGTGCATTTTCCCTCAATTCTAGAGAGATCTGCCTAGTTTTATTTTCAGGTGCCAGTGTTGTACTAAAAGGACATCTCATATTGTATTAGCCCTATACTCAGTCAGAACCACATCTAGTTGTAAGACTCAGTTAAGCATCTAAAGTTTTATTTAGTAGGGCCCCTTCTAGCAGATCTATAATTTCTCTAAGGCCAGCATGAGGACCTCATTTTCCATGTGAGTTTTTTTCCTCAATTCTAGTTCCAGACTCAAGGTTTGCTTAGTACAACGCAGTCACCTGAAAACAAAACTAAGAGGACATATCAAAGTTTAGAACCAAGATTTGATGGCCCCTAATTGTGATCGGTCGTACAAATGGTTCCTTTTTTAAGCATACAGGCCTTTGTACCCTTGTTAGGCTCAATATCCACAGGAAGATAGGAGCCTGCAGCAGAATCAGACCCTGCACTTAGCCGAGGACACTGCCCGTCCGGGTCTTCTGTTTTCTTCACTGTGGATGTGTGCAAAAACACTGGTTCACTCTCCGCAGCACATGAGCAGTGGAGTTGTTTTTTAACCTCCTGTAATTCAATTGCAGATGGGCCAGGGATTGGGCAGCTTCCATTGACTTCAATGGAAGCAGTCTGTGCGGGAACTGCGATTTTTTTTTTTTCCAGACCAAAAAAAATCTGCAAAACAAATCCGCATGTTTTAATTCATGTGTGAATGCCCATACTTCCCTATGGGTGGCTTGATTTGCAGATCTTCCATGCAGGTGACCCCACCAATCAGATCTGCCCATGGACCTTGGGTATAAGGCTTACACCTGCCAGCTTTTCGCTAGCGCATGATTGTCTGTCAAACAGAAACTCCTGAAAACGGTCAAGAAAGCTGCAGGTAATTGGCGAAGGGCAAACAGTAAGCCTTATGTAAGGTCTATGGGCATGGTTAACAGAACTGGTTACTTGTCCATTCATGCTACAAATGAACTATAAGCTACAGACTATCTAGATCATATTTTGGGATATGCTAGTAGGTTTTGTACTCACATTTAGGTTCTTAAGCAGCCACAAATTGTGAGAAGCCATAATGTTCTCTTATATGCCATTTTTGCCCATTTTATGATTTTCATCTCCAATATTATTCTTTATTTCCTTAAAGGGGTTGTCCCGAGGCAGCAAGTGGGTCTGTACACTTCTGCATGGCCATAATAATGCACTTTGTAATGTACATTGTGCATTAATTATGAGCCATGCAGAAGTTATAAAAAGTTTTATACTTACCTGTTCCGTTGCTGGCGTCCTCGTCTCCATGGTGCCGACTAATTTTCGCCCTCCGATGGCCAAATTAGCCGCGCTTGCGCAGTCCGGGTCTTCTGCAGTCTTCTATGGGGCTCCGTGTAGCTCCGTGTAGCTCCGCCCCGTCACGTGCCGATTCCAGCCAATCAGGAGGCTGGAATCGGCAGTGGACCGCACAGAAGAGCTGCGGTCCACGGAGGAAGAGGCCATCTTCAGCGGTGAGTAGAGAAGTCACCGGAGCGCGGGGATTCAGGTAAGCGCTCCGGTGAGCTTTCTTTACCTCCCTGCATCGGGGTTGTCTCGCGCCGAACGGGGGGGGGGGTTGAAAAAAAAAAAAACCCGTTTCGGCGCGGGACAACCCCTTTAAGCGTACATCCACATGTGTTAGCTAATGTAGAGAGCAAAGAGAAATTCAAGGCCTCCCCCAAGACCCAGGTAGTTAGTTGCAGCTTCTTTCTGTACACACGAGGATGAACTGCAGCTGAACCACCTCCACCAAACGCCAGGGAGCTTGCCTTGGGTCTATTGGACTGTACTGTGAAGAATCTTTATGCAGTGGTGTAACATGGTGAAGACGTGGTAGCACCCACTACAGACTTTGCATTTTGCCCAGAAGCATCAAATTGATCCTCTGGCCTTATGTCTAGATGTTTAGAGCCTGTCAGTTTAGTAGTATGCCTCATCCACTGGCATGACATCAGAAATAAAGCGAGACTTACATTACATTAAGAAATAAAAGTTTAATAAGTTAAAATATTCACATCATACATCTCTAAAAGTCACCAGGAAGAGGCAAGTCAATAGTGAGGTCTTCAAACATGGGGCTGAAGATCTGATGGGCATCTAGGAAGAAAGATAGATTGAGAAGTGAAGACACTTTCTACTTAGAGATACATTTGATAAGAAACTCATTATGCAGTAGTCATGGCAACATTAAATTGGATTTCACACCCAATAAAATGCTTTACTAGCACTACAAGAGTGCAGTAGCAGAGTAATTCCCAACTACGGAGGATCTCATGTTGCCACTTATACAAATGAGATTCTTGTAATTTTAGTTGCCTAGCTGTTATCTAGTGCCTCTGGTGGTTAGTACTTCACACTGCTGGAAGAGGTTAATGGTGGTCTACCAGAGATGCATTAAAATTAAAAAAGGGTTGTTGTTTTTCTTTAATAGGGTTATAGCAGTTTTCTTATCGATACAAAGCCCATTTCTGTTACACAACTAGTCATTTTAAGATTTTCCAGGACTGAACTGTTGATTATAGTGAGATATCACACCAAGTTTCACGGCCCGATATCCTGCTCACCCATGTGAGATTAGCCTCAGTTGGTGGTCTCAGGGTGCTGGACAAAAGCTCTCCAAGTGACCAAGATTGCTACAGTGTGATGTTACAGGTTTGCATCAGTCCTATAAGATACTTACTGTAGTTTATCAGATAGTTCTCCATTGGGGAAAGCATTGCAGTAGTAATGGCTTCAAACCGCTTTGCATCAGCTGAAGAAATAAATAGTGCGACACCAGCAAGACAGCGGCCACTGAGCCTGTGCTCTTCAGGGACATCAAGGGTCTCGTAGTCTATCCATGATTCAGAGAGAGGAATACAGAACGTTACAATAAGCCAACACATCACCTTGTAGTATTACATTAAGAAGCTGGTTTCCAACCAGTCCAGGGGAGCGTTTATACCAGGCGTAACTGAGAACATTTGGCCTGCAATTGAATTGTCTAGGCCTCATGTCTGCAGGCGGGTCGGATTTGGCCCGCAGGAGCCGACCTGCTTTCATTGCCGAGAATTTTAACACCTACATGGGGGTCTTTCCTCTCCTGCCGGGATCTTTCCTTTCGCACCATGGATGTGTGCAGGCGTGCCATGCACAGTACACTTTATGAACTCCTGCTTTCCCACAGAAAGTCTGCAGTGACAGCCACGGATCAGACGGCTTCCATTGACTTTAATGGAAGCAATCAGTGAAAGATCCGCACAGAAATGGAGCATGCTGCGATTTTTTTTTCCGGACCAGAAGGTCTGCAAATCAAATCGCCTTGCTTTAATCAATTTGCGTACACCCATGCATCCCTATGGGCGGCTTGATTTGTGGTTTTCCTGTGTGGATTTCCCAAATCAAATCATTCTGCGGACATGAAGCCTTACAGTGTAAACATCTAGACAGATCACACAAATCAAGCAGATGAGATTAAGAGGCCCAAGCCACACACTGCTTAGAAAATGCATAGTGCAGAGAGACCTGTGGTGAGGGGGAGGCAAAGGAGTCAATATACCCCCCCCCCCCTGGACATCTAGGGTCATCCTGCCTCCTCTTAGCCCCAGTAAATCACTGACAGCCAGGAGTGTGAGTGTGAGTGTGAGTGTGAGTGAGTGTGTAGAGCACTAGGCATTTGAGGTTGGAGTTAAGGGGGGGGGGGGGGTGTCTTACAGGAGAGACAAATATTAATTTCATGGAAGTGATTGCCATGGTTAGTGCCGCAGGTTCTGAAGCTGCACTTAGCCTGCGGAAATCTCACTTTTTTGCTGTAGCAAAACCATGTGATTTTTGCAGTGAAAGCGACCCATGGGAACCCAGCCTTATGGGGCTTCATGCATAGATTTCATGCAGGCTTTTCACAACAGAAAATTAATGCCAAGAATCTACAGCAAATTCCACTAGTTTTAGGCCAGTCATTTTCGTTTGCTGAACAAGCTCAATTATCAAGACTATATATAAAAATATTGATTCTGGTGATTAAAAACTGCAAGCGAATTCTATTAAAGCCCTACCAGCAAGTACAGTTTGCCCCATTCTAACACTACATTGAACAGGAAAAAGTGCTGTACATACCAAGAGGGCTGTAGGGAATGAAGGTCTCGACGTCAGGATAAGTCTTCTTGCTCTTGGGAGGCACCTGCTTATTCTTCTCGTGCACCTAAACATGAAGGAACTGAAGTATTTTAACCCCTTAGTGACGGCGCTATCGTAAAACTACGTCCTGCTGTTGCAGGACGTGTATGGAGGGAGGTAGCGGCGCTATCTCCCTTCATACAGCACGGGCATCAGCTGTTTATTACAGCTGACACCCGCGGGCAATAGCCGCGCTCGGCCAATCACGGCTATTAACCGTTTAAATGCTGCTGTCAATTCTGACAGCGGCATTTAAATCCCCCGAACGCTGTTCGGGGGTCCCGCACGGCCCCCCCACGGTGAGATCGGGGGAGCCGTGCAGGTGTCATGGCAGCCGGGGGCCTAATGAATGGCCCCAGGGCTGCCTATCAAGCCATCCACACAGGGTGGCTTGAAAGACTGCCTGTAAAAAAGCAGTATGACGTAATGCTATAGCATTACGTCATACTGCAGGAGCGATCAAAGCATCGCATGTTAAAGTCCCCCAGGGGGACTTCAAAGTAAAGTAAGAAAAGAGATCAATCAAGTTTAATTGTAAAAAAAAAAAAAAAAAAAAAGTTCTAAAAGTTTAAAATCACCCTTTTTTGCCATATCAATTATTAAAAAAATCTAAATCATAAAATAAAAATATGTATTTGGTATCTCCCGTGTCCGTAAAAGTCCGATCTATCAAAGTAGTGCATTATTTTTCCTGCACAGTGAACGTCGTCCAAAAAAAAAAAAAAAAATGAATGCCAGAAATACACTTTAGTTACCCTGTCTTCCAGAAAAAAATGCAATAAAAAGCGATCAAAAAGTTGTATGTTTTCCAAATTGATATTATCGGAAACTACAGGACATCCCGCAAAAATTGAGACCTTGCACAACTACGTCGACAGAAAAATAAAAAAGTTATCGCGCGCACAAAATGACCGCAGAAAATTATTGAAAAAAATTTAAATATCTAAAAAAAAAAACAAAAAACCAAAAAAAAAAAACAAGTACTACAGCAAAAAAAAATAACTATATAAGTTTGGTATCATAGTAATTGTACTGACCCATAGAATAAAAATATCAGGTCGTTTTTTTTGCAGCTTGTGCGCCGTAGAAACAGGACGCACCGAAAGATGGTGGAATGTCGTTTTTTTTCCCCATTTCTCTCCGCTAAGAATTTTTTAAAAAGTTTTTCAGTAAATTATATGGTGCAATAAATAGTGCCATTGAAAAATACAACTCGTCCTGCAAAAAACAAGCCCTCATACAGCGATGTCGATGGATAAATAAAGGAGCTACGATTTTTTAAAAGGGAGTAGGAAAAAACAAAAATGGAAAAAAAGCTCCGTCACTAAGGGGTTAATCTAATAAAGGTTTTCCATGGAAACGGGTCATCAGTAGTTGATTAGTTGGGGTCCACCAGCCGCTGTCAGCCCTGCTGCAGTCTACATAGCAGAAACTGCTCCAACCGGAGTAGTGGTGAGTACTTGTAACTGCAGCTTTCATTGGTTACAATAAGACCTCTGCTCTGTACACCAGGTGTAGCAGCAGTGACAGCAAATACCTAAGTGAGACATTTCTGTCAACTACTGATGACCCATTTTCATGGAAAACCCTTTGGCTCACATCTTGCTAAACACCACTTTAATTGGTCACCAATTTATCAGATAACCAATGTGATTAGTAGCCAGAGTAATTTACTTTAGATAATGTGATTTTTTTTTGTCTTAGAAGTGTTTTGGCCACTTGAGGGGGTAAGGGGATTAGTGGATTAGTGTGCTGCCCGGGTTGCTGGGGAAGCCGCCTGCAGTACTACAGGGCCGTGCAGAACTTGCCAGAGTGGCAGTTTTTTTGAAGTACTGCTCTGAATCACCCATTTATAAAGTTATAGGATATTGTCAGGGATTGGCCAGTTATATCACTCCATGTCAAATTGCTATCCAACGGAAAACACTTGGGACCTACTCAGCCATCTTCATAGACTGAATGGAGTGGTGGTCATGCATGTAACCTGCTACTCCATTCACTAGTGTTAAGGCTATACCTTCTCATGATCACACATCACTCAGCCCATTGCTAGGCAGTGTGTATATATAATTGTATATAGACTCACAGACTAGCTTATAAGGCTCAGTAGCTGACAGACTCCAGTAACAATCCTTGCTGCCCCACTCACCTTACTTGAAGATCGTCCATCCTGCATATGGTTTACGTTGCCCAGAGCTCTCCTGGCCAGCTGGACTTTACTTGGATTAAAGCCATTTGATTTCTTTGCGCACAGAACTTTAGAAGGTGGAGTAACTGTAAAAGAGTTACAGATCAGAAGTTGTATTCCATCCTCCCAGAACAGTTCTGAGGAGCCAACAAGTAGTCCCTCACAGGGAAAAAAAAAAAAAAAAAGAAACACAACCACGTAGCAGATTTCAGGTGGAAGATTCAATTTTTCATATAGATGTCAATAAAATGATCCACACTAAGGTTTACAGAGTAGGGAACAAAAAAAAAAAAAAGCAGATCTTACACATGTGAGGATAGCTTTAGGGTTTAATTACAACAGCAGTTCTGTTGAAATCCAAGATCAGAAAACTGCATCCTGTATTGGATTATGTAGCCAACTCATGTAGTTTATACTGAAGGGGGATGTATATTGGAGTCACCTCTGATCTAATACACATGTTGGCTTAGTCACACTAGATGACTAAAGGCCCATTCAGACAGGACAAATGTTGGGCAAACAATGCCGGACACTCGTCTCAGTGCTGTTGCACAGGAGCTAGTATTACTGGCTTGCTCACAGAGCGGCCACTCCTCATTCTCTCCCCCGCCCCTCTCCATTCACTTAACAGTGTCTGTTCAGTACTGAACAGGTGCCATTTACATTGACCGCTCATTGGTCAGCTCATCCTCCATGCAGCATAAACGATGGACGATGAGCTGAACGATGATCGTTTAGTGTAAATAGCAGCTGTTCAGTCCTGAACGGCTGCTATGTTAAGCCAATAGAGAGGGGCAGGGGAGCGAGGAAAGAAATCTCCTGCAGCCTCCCCACTGTGAGCCAGCAATACTAGCTCCTACGCAGGTGCACAAAAGTGTATGGGGACGAGTTTTGGGCATCATTTGCCTGACATTAGTCCTGTGTAACTGGGCCTTATACAGGTTGACCATATTGTACCTCTGGAAGGCTTGGGGACAATCACTCACAGAAGCCCGGCCTCAAAGGGAGGATTCAGTCAGTATCCAAGGGAAAATGCCACCATTCTCTTTCATATGTATGAAGCCTGAAGTATATGGAGGTTAAGCATGTACTGTAGACCGCCAGGACATCCCATCAGAGCCCCACACAACAGGAAGCGCTCAGTTGGAGCCACTATACAGTTAGTGTACACCACTCACCTGAGCCTTGTTTAAGCTTGGAAGGCTGGAAGAAGAGATCTCCATTTTCCTTTCCCAACGGCATGAGAACATCCATTATATCTGCCTGATGCCCTAGAAGAGACTGAGGAGGGTACGGGTAAAGTAATATCCATCAGGCCAAATAGTATTTACTACAATAGGCTATGACTAAGTTTGGACTTCACTTGCAATCTTGGTTTGACCCCTTTATCCCCCATTCATAGGAGATGTGACAACTTGCTGATTTGTATGGGGGAAGGAGAGAGGATTGTTTGCATTCACTGATAAGACCCCAGCTGATAGCAAGATAAGAGGTCATTTGTCCCCCCATCTTCATCCCTGCTGCATTACTGCACCCCCTATAGTGAGAAGGCTGAATGGAGCGCTAGTCATGGATAGTATAGTCAATTCTTTATTGATAACTGCCGACAAAACTGTGTGGTCACAAGTAGTTAGAATGTTAACCACTACATGCCAGCTACTGCATGTTTTTCAGCACCTCTGTGGGACTGTACTATTACTATTATACAGCATATAATGCTGGTCCAGCATCAAAGAATGGGAGCCTCCTTGTAGAAGTGTAGTATAGAGGCAGACCATGCAACCACTATGGGGCCCCGGCTGTGATTGCACCACAGGTTATCTCTTACTGGATGGCAAAACCATATGCAGGACTTAACTCCTAAAGAGGAACTACATTGTTAAATGAGTAGGTGGAGAATTTGCTCGAGTCATTTTGAAGGTCATGGAGCAGGGAACAAGCACCAAGCCCCACTGTACTGGATGGAAAAAACTAGAAGCCATAATGTAGGCCCATTTAATTTTTCACTGTTGCCCCCAATCACTGCCAAGTAAGCTAATGCGGGTAGCTAGACCTCGTGTTTCAAGATTATACAGTCAAACTTTATTCTGGAGGAAGTCTCAACCAGGGTGACTGCTTACCAACAAAGGCTCAGCCAAGGACTGAGGAGACAGCAGACACCCAGGATGAGGTGCAGGCAGTTCTGTATGTAGTTGCCTTGTCCCTCAAGGAGTACAAGTAAAAACCAAAAGTTACATGTCACCAACTGAAAACCCAACCTCTGTCCCAGTTCTAGAACCTCCACAGCCAAGCTGGGGTTCACCTGCATCCATGGGTCCAAGCAACCTATCAATGCAGACAGCAGAAGACAACACTCCCAGACTTATGGTCCTGTTCACAGCTGCATCGGCTCTACCTGCACCACTGATTAGTGCAGGTCCCAGCTGTCATGTCTTAATAAGTGCAAGTTTGCATCACAGATTTGCTGCAGGTTTCACAGCAATATTCTACAGTAAGGCAGAATACAATGTAAAAGGGAGGTTTAAACACCATTCATTTATAACAGAAAGAAATGCACATCTGAGGAGTCTGGGAATCCTGGAGGCCGCAGAATGCACTGGTTTGTTGCACTGGCTTCACATTCACTCATTGCAGTGTAGTAAGTGGAAGTCACACATGGGTTTTGCCCCAGATTTTCTCCACAGTGGGTGAATCCACCCTTATCAGCTGTCATGTGAGGGATGCTCATGGAACACTTATCAAGTACTGTAGTTTAATATACATTTTTATAATGTGGTAAAGTACATTACAGAATATCAGGAGCCCCAACACTCCAAACCATGCAGCATTTCATCAGATATTTCCATCCCACTAATAGAAGTGCATTAGCCACATGCTGTATAACAAAACCTCTGAAATATTATCTAAACACACTTACAAAATCGCCCAGCCCTCATATACTCACACAGCAGCTCCTTCTCTAAAGCCTCAGTAAGAGATCACTGAGGATCTGTGCCGCTGACCCCCTTTTATATTAAGCCACATCTTACATCACTTATGTTACCCGCCCCCCAGCTGGACTGTAATTACCCAGGAACTACTGGAAGTAACGGAGCGGAGTTCACACACAGGACCCGGGGCACATCTATTACTGCTGTGAGGGTGCATTCACACGAACGTATATCGGCTCGGTTTTCACGTCGAGCCGATATACGTCGTCCTCATCTGCAAAGGAGGGAAAGTGGAGGAGGAGGGAGCAGGAAATGTGCTCCCGCACCATCTCTGCCTCCTCTCCGCCCCTCTGCACTATTTGCAATGAAAGGAGGTGGGGGCGGGGCTAAATTCTGAGAATTAGCCCCACCCCTATCCCGCCTCTCCTCATTGCAAATAGTGCAGAGGGGTGGGGAGGAGGCAGAGAGGGGGCGGGAGCTCAGTTCCTGCTCCTGGCTCTTCCATCCCCCCCCCCCCTGCAGATGAGGACAACGTATATCGGCTCGGCGTGAAAAAATTTTAACGTCACACATTATTTGAAGCAGTTTGAGGTAACTGTATTATCTGGCTTGTGCCAAAATTCTGGCATCAAGAAGTTGCAATTTTGGCACAACTGTCAAAACAGCAGCTTTTTGAGCATTTACACGGGATATCTTTTCTAAACGATTTGCTACAATTTACACCACTAACTAGCATTAGTTACAAGTTATAAAACTGTCACACATGGCAGCTCCCAGCTGGCATAGGTATCAGTCTGGTGCACGGAGGTGCTGCCCAATACCACAAATGTATTGTGAGGCTTGCGCTTTATAATACATTTGTCACACTTACGGAGGCACAAACTGTACCTAGACTGGCGTATGAAATGTCAGTGTAAGGGCGCATTCAGACGACCATATATCGGCCAGGTATTCACGCTGACCGATAAACGGCGTCTCTCTCTCTCTGCAGGGGGAGGGGGCTGTAAGAGCCAGGAGCAATGCACTGAGCTCCCGCCCCCTCTCTGCCTCCTCTCCGCCCCTCTGCACTATTTGCCATGAGAGGAGATGGGACAGGGTGGGGCTAAGTCCTGGAAATTAGCTCCGCCCCTGTCCCGCCTCTCCTTATTAAAAATCGTGCAGGGGGGTGGAGAGGAGGCAGAGAGGGGGCGGGAGCTCAGAGCACTGCTCCCGGCTCTTCCAGCTCTTCCAGCCTCTTCCCCCTGCAGAGAGAGACGCCGTATATCGGCCAGCGTGAATACTCGGCCGATATACGGTCGTCTGAATGCGCCCTAAGGGTGGACACCCACTTGCGATTTTTTTCTTTGCGATGCGACAGCGATGAATATGAAACCAAAGATTTTTAATGGTTTCATACTCATTTGCGATGTTTCAGCAGAGCTGCGCAATAAATAAATCTGTAATATCGCTCAGTGTTTTCATTGGAGCCAGTGGCAGCAGCACTAGCCCCATTGAAAGCAATGGGATAGCGTTCTGGCCTTGTACCACAGCTGTAACAGCTGTGGCAGAGGATTCCTTCCTCCCCGCGGTCCCCGCAGGGATGAAGCAAACTCCTGCCACAGCTGTCACAGCTGTGGCAGAAGTCCACGGTATACTCCTATATGTTTTCAATGGGGCTAGCGCTGCTGCCGCTGGCCCCATTGAAAACACTGGCGATATCTCAGCGTTTGTCTTGCACTGGGGGCGAGTGTTTTCACTCGCTCTTGCAGCGCAAGAAGTAAAAATGCCAGTGAGTGTCCACCCTAAATATGTCCATATCACTCCAGTAGGCGGGTGGCATAAAAAGTTTAGGAACATCTTTAGACATTTAAAGATGGAAGAAATATCAAAACCTGATGCGACAATATCATACATTTTGTGCACGTTGTACTGAGAGGGAAAACACACCAGAAAAGTGACATCAAAAATGTATTCTCCATCATGTGGCCGGCCGGCAGCATTACTTGTATTCTCCATCATGTGGCCGGCTGGCAGCATTACTTGTATTCTCCATCATGCGGATGGCCGGCAGCATTACTTGTATTCTCCATCATGTGGCTGGCCGGCAGCATTACTTGTATTCTCCATCATGCGGATGGCCGGCAGCATTACTTGTATTCTCCATCATGCGGATGGCCGGCAGCATTACTTGTATTCTCCATCATGCGGATGGCCGGCAGCATTACTTGTATTCTCCATCATGCGGATGGCCGGCAGCATTACTTAGGTAATGTTCACACTGGCATTTTTTCAACTAATCAAGTTATAATAAAAATGGAAGTGAAACGCATCTGTAAGTTTTCTGCTTATATCAATTTTTCAGCATTTAATATATGGTTTAAATGTACTGGTGCCTCTTTAACCCCCTAAGGATGCAACCTTTTTTTTTTTTCTTCCCATTTTCGTTCTTTCCTCCCCCCTTTTTAAGAAATCATATCTCTTTTATTTATCCATCAACGTCGCTACCCTGTTTCCCTGAAAATAAGACATACCCTGAAAATAAGACATAGCATGATTTTCCAGAATTTTTGAGGATACAAAATGATTTTTCAGGCTTTTTGAGGATGCTTGAAATATAAGCCCTACTCCAAAATTAAGCCCTGCTAACAGTTAATTAAAAAAAAGTCAATTTAAATAATCTCCAGGCAGCTATACATGTAAAAAAGTTAAACCTTTGTGAACAAAAATTAATATAAGACACTGTCTTATTTTCGGGGAAACACGGTATATGAGGGCTTTTTTTGCGGGACAAGTTGTATTTTTGAATGACACTATTTAATGTACAATATAATGTATTGAAAAACTTTAAAAAATTCTAAGTGCAGTGAAATTGGAAAAAAAATGAAAAAATTCAGTGATTTTTTTTTTGGGGGGGGGGGGGGGCGGGATCTTGTTTCTATACTGCAACAAAAATGACCTGATAATTTTATTCTATTGGTCCGTATGATTACTACGATACCAAATTTACAGAGTTTTTTCGTTTGCGGTGCTACTTTTTAAAAATTATTTTCTATTGGCATCTTATGACAGCCATAACTTTTTTATTTTTCCATTGACATTGTTGTGCGAGTGTTCATTTTTGTTCGGACATCTTGTAGTTTCTATTGGTACCATTTTAGAGTGCATGCGACTTTTTGATCGCTTTTTTAACATTTTTTTCTTGGAGATGCTGTGACCAAAAAAAGCGCAATTCTGGCATTGTTTATTTTTTTTTCTGATGACGTTCACTGTGTGCGGTAAATGATGCATTACTTTGATATATTGTACTTTTATGGACACAACCAAGTATGTTTTTTGGTTTTATTATTTAGATTATTTTATTATAATTATGGCAAAAGGTTTTTTCTAAACTTTTATTACTTTTTATTTTTTTAATAATTAATACAAAAATGTAAAACTAATTTTTACATTTTATTTCATTCCCCATAGGGGACAAGAACTTGCATTACATTATGCCTTGATCTGACAGCCAATATATTAAGCCATGCCACAGGCTTGTCTTGATAGGCTATCTGCAATGGCATTCCTGGGGCCTTTGGTAACTGCATGGCTCCCCGCGATCTCATTGTGGAGGGCAGTGCAGCACCATCGAACATCGATCAGGGCATTTAAATGCCGCTGTCAGAATTGATGGCAGCATTTCAAAGGGTTAACAGCTCTGATCAATGGTGCTGCTTATCGGAGCTGTTGTGGGCGGGCGTCAGCTGTTTGTATGGAGCAGATTGACCCCGATCCCCCTCCATACAAACTGCTAACCTCCAGGACGTAAATTATGTCCTATAGCGTAAATGGGTTAATGAATGTGGCTCAGTGGTTAGCATTGTTGCTTTGCAATGTTGGAGTCTTGGGGTCAAAGGCAACATTAACTTTGAAAACCTCCATACACACAGATTTAAACCTCCAATTCCAGCACTGCCTACACACATTGTGGTCCATTTGTGAATCGTAGCACATTGTGGATTGAGAGAGTGGACTGAAGGCTGGATGTCAGATTGTAATGATAAGTGAATTGAGGTGTCACAGCAAGTGTATGTTGATGGTTATATGGAAATTGAGTTGAAATGATGCTTATGTACAGTATTTTAAAGTTGTCTGTGCAAACATGTGAATTGAAAATGTGTGATATTTGCTGCACAAGAGAATTAGGATGTAATACTTGTCGGTTCTGATAATAAATAATGTGGATCTATTGTTTTTGTTAATTTTTGTGTGTGTGAAGGGCCCATGTATGTGTTATATTGTGTTCTATATAGTATGTGTACTGTTGGACTGTTAGATGTAAAGTGGAAAACACATGCTCAAGCAGTGGAAAGGGAGGGAAGAACAGTATGTAATTGTTTTGCCCCTCCCTAACACTGACCAGCCTAGCAGAGAAGAAAATATATAAGTTCTTGATTCGTGCACAACAGAAGTATATGGTGTATTTAAAATATTGGGTTCTATGTATTTGAATACTATTGAAGTACGATGCTAAAATGAGATAATTGTGTATTTGACCATCCTGATGTGTGCATTGCAAATAGAATCCAATTAATGAAAAATGTAAAAAAAATTACCTAAAGGGTATCACATATCCAATGTGGATAGATTTATGATGTCAGAGACCTGCCCAGTCAACATTTTAGGGGCAGACACTGTGAGACTGTAGAACTCTGCCTGAGAACATGGTGATGGCAAAATCGGTAAAGGAGCTTAAGAAGGAACTAGACGTCTTTTTAGAGAGTTATTATATTACAGGATAAAGACATTAGGTGACCAGCGGGGTTGTTGATCAGGGTCTTGGAGTTAGAGTTCTACCTAACGTTGATCCAGGGATTATCCAGGGACTGCCATATCCAGAGTCGGGAAGGATTTTTTTTCTCCAAAGGAGCTAAATTGGCATCTGCCTTGTTGTGGTTTTTTTTGCCTTCCTCTGGATCAACAAGTGTGTGTGGTGTGGGGTGGGAGGGGCAGGAACAGCCTGAACTAGATGGACATTGTGTTCATTCAGCCTAGCTTACTATTTTACTATGATATGCTTACAGCGATGCAAGAAGAATTAAATTTTCCCCCGAACGGTATTAGGATTATTAGTCCCTTAGTGAAATAGCAGTTAAGCACCATTTCTGCAGTTCTTATGGTTACAAATTGTGAATTCTTCACCGTTTTTGCAACAAAATAGTGCGCAGGTACCAATGGTGTTGTGGGCTGCTTACTGTCATGGTCCTTCATGCAATCATGAAAATACTGCACAAACAAAAAGCCTTTCAGCTGCCAGATTCTCCAAGTTTTGGACAGCTCTATTAGCACCCACACATCACATTAGTTCCTAATTAGAGATGAGCGAGCGTACTCGGAAAAGCACTACTCGCTCGAGTAATTTGCTTTATCCGAGTATCGCTGTGCTCGTCCCTGAAGATTCGGGTGCCGCTGCGGCTGACAGGTGAGTCGCAGCGGGGAGCAGGGGAGAGCGGGCGGGAGAGAGGGAGAGAAAGATCTCCCCTCCGTTCCTCCCCGCTCTCCCCTGCAGCTCCCCGCTCCGTGTCGGCACCCGAATCTTCAGGGACGAGCACAGCGATACTCGGATAAAGCAAATTACTCGAGCGAGTAGTGCTTTTCCGAGTACGCTCGCTCATCTCTATTCCTAATACAACTCCTTTACTTCCACTGCAATTGGAAAGGGGAAAGGTAGAGGCGGCCTGGGCAGTCCATGACATTCTATTTCAAGTGCATGATTGTGTGGAATTAATGGAAGTGAAACTAGGGGTCTTGAAAATGTTGTTTAAACTCCTATTGCTAATGCAGATATTGAATGGGGTTGCAAAATTATCTCCCCCACACATAACATTCGAATACAATTCTTAGTCAGCGACACTGCACCTGCAAATGTGCTTGGGTGGATGTGCTACAAGACTTGCAAGCCACTATCCACTTCACACCCAATGGTACTGTTACCTTCTGCTCTGAGGTGGATGAACAGTTCATTTGCTTGTTAAAAGCTTTTGTCTTCTGGGAAAAAGCTAACAAGTCCATGCCCCCTGCAGATGTAGCCCAGCTTAAGGCCCATTTGCACGGCCAGATGATCGCTCAAAGATCGCTCAAATGACAGTTTGAGTGACAGTTTTGAGCGATCATTTTGCATAAAGCATTAAGTAGCTACTCAGCTATTTAAGAGCAATTAAGTGTGCAAATGAAGCCTCAGCTGAAAGCAGTTAATAGCCCGAGGGCTCTTATCTGCATTCAGTTCCTTTGTAGAGATGAGCGAACGTACTCGCCCGAGCTTGATACTCGTTCGAGTATTAGCGTGTTCGAGATGCTCGTTACTCGTAACGAGTACCACGCGATGTTCGGGTTACTTTCACTTTCCTCTCTGAGACGTTAGCGCGCTTTTCTGGCCAATTGAAAGACAGGGAAGGCATTACAACTTCCCCCTGCGACGTTCAAGCCCTATACCACCCCCCTGCAGTGAGTGGCTGGCGAGATCAGGTGTCACCCGAGTATAAAAATCGGCCCCTCCCGCGGCTCGCCTCAGATGCGTTGTGAGATAGCTGAGGGACAGTGGTATCGTGTTGGAGCTGCTGTAGGGAGAGTGTTAGGAGTTAGTGTAGGCTTCAAGAACCCCAACGGTCCTTCTTAGGGCCACATCTAACCGTGTGCAGTAGTGTGGAGGCTGCTTTTAGCAGTGTTGCACTTTTTTTTTTTTGGTATATCGGCCGTGCAGAGCATTGCGCCCTGCAGTAATAGTCCAGGGACAGAAGTGTGGAGGCAGGGAGAGCGTTAGGAGTTATTGTAGGCTTCAAGAACCCCAACGGTCCTTCTTAGGGCCACATCTAACCGTGTGCAGTAGTGTGGAGGCTGCTTTTAGCAGTGTTGCACTTTTTTTTTTTTTTGGTATATCGGCCGTGCAGATCATTGCGTCTTGCAGTAATACTCCAGGGATAGAATTGTGTAGGCAGGGCCAGAAGACATATATTATAGATTGAATATACGCAGTGGTCCTTTAGAAAAAAATATTTGAAAAAAATCTATTTGGCCTGCCTGTCACTGTGCTCAGTGTTCTGGGTCCGAGTCTGCTGGGGGTAGTATTTCTCCAAATAAATACGCAGCCAGCTAAGTGTTACAGCAGGCTTACGCCAAATTATTTCCTGGCTCTGAAATCACCGGTCTGTTGCAGTTAATAACAGTGCAACACTGCAGTTCCGTCACACACACATCAGGGACAGAATTGTGTAGGCAGGGCCAGAAGACATATTATAGATTGAATATACGCAGTGGTCCTTTAGAAAAAAATATGTGGAAAAAATCTATTTGGCCTGCCTGTCACTGTGCTCAGTGTTCTGGGTTCGTGTCTGCTGGGGGTAGTATTTCTCCAAATAAATACGCAGCCAGCTAAGTGTTACAGCAGCCTTGCGCCAAATTATTTCCTGGCTCTGAAATCACCGCTCTGTTGCAGTTAATAACAGTGCAACACTGCAGTTCCGTGACACACACATCAGGGACAGAATTGTGTAGGCAGGGCCAGAAGACATATTACAGATTGAATATACGCAGTGGTCCTTTAGAAAAAAATATTTGAAAAAAATCTATTTGGCCTGCCTGTCACTCTGCTCAGTGTTCTGGGTCCATGTCTGCTGGGGGCAGTATTTCTCCAAATAAATACGCAGCCAGCTAAGTGTTACAGCAGGCTTGCGCCAAATTATTTCCTGGGGTTCCGTAAACGAAGTCAGCCTCCAACCACAGGCCAATAAGCGGCACATTTAATTACAGCGTTCTGTTTCTGCACTACTGCTAATACACCATGCTGAGGGGTAGGGGTAGGCCTATAGGACGTGGACGCGGGCAAGGACGCGGAGGCCCAAGTCAGGGTGTGGGCACAGGCCGAGCAACTGCGGTGGCCAGGGGTAGAGGCAGGGCCAGACCGAATAATCCACCAACTGGTTCCCAAAGCGCCCCCTCGCGCCATGCCACCCTGCAGAGGACAAGGTGCTCTACGGTGTGGCAGTTTTTCACAGGGACGCCTGACGACCGACGAACAGTGGTGTGCAACCTTTGTCGCGCCAAGATCAGCTGGGGAGGCACCACCATCAGCATGCGCAGGCATATGATGGCCAAGCACCCCACAAGGTGGGACGATGCCTGTTCACCGCCTCCGGTTTGCACCACTGCCTCTCCCCCTGTGCCCCAACCTGCCACTGAGATCCAACCCCCCTCTGAGGACACAGGCAGTACCGTCTCCTGGCCTGCACCCACACCCTCACCTCCGCTGTCCTCGGCCCCATCCAGCAATGTCTCTCAGCGTAGCGTCCAGACGTCACTAGCGCCACAGTTTGAGCGCAAGCGCAAGTACGACGCCACGCACCCGCACGCTCAAGCGTTAAACGTGCACATTGTAAACTTGGTCAGCCTAGAGATGCTGCCGTATAGGCTTGTGGAAACGGAGGCTTTCAAAAGCATGATGGCGGCGGCGGCCCCGCGCTACTCGGTTCCCAGTCGCCACTACTTTTCCCGATGTGCCATCCCAGGCCTGCACGACCACGTCTCCCGCAACATTGTACGCGCCCTCACCAACGCGGTTACTGCCAAGGTCCACTTAACAACAGACACGTGGACAAGCACAGGCGGGCAGGGCCACTATATCTCCCTGACGGCACATTGGGTGAATTTAGTGGAGGGTGGGACAGAGTCAGAGCCTGGGACCGCTCACGTCCTACCCACCCCCCGAATTGCGTGCCCCAGCTCGGTGGTGGTATCTGCGGGGGTGTATGCTTCCTCCACTAAAGCACCCTCCTCCTCCTCCTACGCAACCTCTGTCTCGCAATCAAGATGTGTCAGCAGCAGCACGTCGCCAGCAGTCGGTGTCACGCAGCGTGGCAGCACAGCGGTGGGCAAGCGTCAGCAGGCCGTGCTGAAACTACTCAGCTTAGGAGAGAAGAGCCACACGGCCCACGAACTGCTGCAGGGTCTGACAGAGCAGACCGACCGCTGGCTTGCGCCGCTGAGCCTCCAACCGGGCATGGTCGTGTGTGACAACGGCCGTAACCTGGTGGCGGCTCTGCAGCTCGGCAGCCTCACGCACGTGCCATGCCTGGCCCATGTCTTTAATTTGGTGGTTCAGCGCTTTCTGAAAAGCTACCCCCACTTGTCATACCTGCTCGGAAAGGTGCGCCAGCTCTGCGCACATTTCCGCAAATCCCACACGCACGCTGCCACCCTGCGGACCCTGCAACATCGGTTTAATCTGCCAGTGCACCGACTGCTGTGCGACGTGCCCACACAGTGGAACTCTACGCTCCACATGTTGGCCAGACTCTATGAGCAGCGTAGAGCTATAGTGGAATACCAACTCCAACTTGCGCGGCGCAGTGGGAGTCAGCCTCCTCAATTATTTACAGAAGAGTGGGCCTGGTTGGCAGCCATCTGCCAGGTCCTAGGAAAATTTGAGGAGTCTACCCAGATGGTGAGCGGGGATGCTGCAATCATTAGCGTCACCATTCCTCTGCTATGCCTCTTGAGAAGTTCCCTGCAAAGCATAAAGGCAGACGCTTTGGAATCAGAAACGGAGGCGGGGGAAGACAGTATGTCGCTGGATAGTCAGAGCAACCTCATGTCTATATCTCAGCTCGTTGAGGAGGAGGGGGAGGAGCATGAGGTGGAGGGGGAAGAGACAGCTTGGCCCACTGCTGAGGGGACAGATGCTGCTTGCCTGTCATCCTTTCAGCGTGTATGGCCAGAGGAGGAGGAGGAGGAGGAGGAGGAGGAGGATCCTGAAAGTGATCTTCCGAGTGAGGACAGCCATGTGTTGCGTACAGGTACCCTGGCACACATGGCTGACTTCATGTTAGGATGCCTTTCTCGTGACCCTCGCGTTACACGCATTCTGGCCACTACGGATTACTGGGTGTACAAACTGCTCGATCAACGGTATAAGGAGAGCCTTTGCACTCTCATTCCCGAAGAGGAAAGGGGTTCGAGAATGATGCTATACCACAGGGCGCTGGTGGACAAACTGATGGTAAACGTCCCATCCGACAGCGCTAGTGGCCGAAGGCGCATTTCCGCGGCCCAGGTAGCAGGGGAGGCGCAGAGATCAGGCAGCATGTACAGCGCAGGCAGGGGAACACTCTCTAAGGCCTTTGACAGCTTTATGGCTCCCCAGGAAGACTGTGTCACCGGTCCCCAGTCAAGGCTGAGTTGGTGGGAGCACTGTAAAAGGATGGTGAGGGAGTACGTAGCCGATTGCAGCACCGTCCTCGGTGACGCCTCTGCCCCCTACAACTACTGGGTGTCGAAGCTGGACACGTGGCCTGAACTCGCGCTGTATGCCCTGGAGGTGCTTGCTTGTCCTGCGGCTAGCGTCTTGTCAGAGAGTGTGTTTAGTGTGGCTGGGGGAATCATCACGGATAAGCGTACCCACCTGTCAACCGACAGTGCCAACAGGCTTACACTCATCAAGATGAACAAAGCCTGGATTTCACCAGACTTCTCTTCTCCACCAGCGGACAGCAGCGATACCTAAGCAATACGTAGGCTGCATCCGCGGATGGAAGCATCGTTCTCTATCACCATCCAAAACTGGGACCTTTTTGCTTCATCAATCTGTGTATAATATTCCTCCTCCTCCTCCTGCTCCTCCTCCTGAAACCTCACGTAATCACGCCGAACGGGCAATTTTTCTTAGGCCCACAAGGCTCAGTCATATAATTTTTCTAAACAATTTTTATACGTTTCAATGCTCATTAAAGCGTTGAAACTTTCACCTCAACCAATTTTTATTTTAACTGGGCTGCCTCCAGGCCTAGTTACCAATTAAGCCACATTAACCAAAGCCATTAATGGGTTTCACATGCCCTCTCAGTTGGGCATGGGCAATGTTTCTCAGGTACATTATAACTGTTGGTACACCAATTTTTGTGGGCCCTCCCCTACAGTGTAATCCAATAAATTTTTGGCCCACCTGCATTACAGCTGACATAACTACCTCAGCTGTGATGAGCAATGCAATGGGATATTTTTATGTACTGCCGGTGGCTTCCTGGCACCCACCCATGCTGTGGGTCCACAGGGAGTTGTAAATGCATCTGTTTCCACTTCTAAAGAACCCCAGTCTGACTGGGGCATGCAGTGTGGGCCGAAGCCCACCTGCATTAAACATGACATTACTACCTCAGCTGTGATGGGCAATGCAATGGGATATTTTTATGTACCGCCGGTGGGTTTCAGGGAGCCACCCATGCTGTGGGTCCACAGGGAGTTGTAAATGCATCTGTTTCCACTTCTAAAGAACCCCAGTCAGACTGGGGCATGCAGTGTGGGCCGAAGCCCACCTGCATTAAACATGACATTACTACCTCAGTTGTGATGGGCAATGCAATGGGATATTTTTATGTACCGCCAGTGGGTTCCAGGGAGCCACCCATGCTGTGGGTGCACACAGAATTCCCATTGCGGAGTTGTACCTGCCTGTGACTATATATAAAAAAAACGCGGTCTTACTGGGGCATGCAGACACCTTGACAGAATGAATAGTGTGTGGCACATAGGTTCCCCATTGCTATGCCCACGTGTGCAGCTCCTGATGGCGGTGGCACAGGATTCTATTTCTCATTGCTTCTGTACAGCATTGTGGGCTATCGCCTCGCCACTTTTAAAGAGGGTCGCTGCCTAGCCGTGCCAACCCTCTGCAGTGTGTGCCTGCGGTCCCTCGTCATGGCAGACGCAATTCTAAATAGACATGAGCGTGGTGTGGCATGAGGGCAGCTGAAGGCTGCCCAGGGACACTTTGGTGTGCGCTGTGGGGGGGGAGGGGGGGCGGTTGGGCAGCATGTAACCCAGGAGAAGTGTCAGTGGAGTGTCATGCAGGCAGTGATTGTGCTTTGTTGGAGGTAGTGTGGTGCTTAGCAAAGGTATGCCATGCTAATGAGGGCTTTTCAGAAGTAAAAGTTGTTGGGAGGGGGGGGGGCCCACTCTTGCCGGTATTGTGGCTTAATAGTGGGACCTGTGAACTTGAGATGCAGCCCAACACGTAGCCCCTCGCCTGCCCTATCCGTTTCTGTGTCATTCCCATCACTTTCTTGAATTGCCCAGATTTTCACACATGAAAACCTTAGCGAGCATCGGCGAAATACAAAAATGTTCTGGTCGCCCATTGACTTCAATGGGGTTCGTTGTTCGAAACGAACCCTCGAGCATCACGGGAAGTTCGTTCCGAATAACGAACACCCGAACATTTTGGTGTTCGCTCATCTCTAAAACCAAGTAATCTTGTAGATATGATACCTTTTAATGGCTAACAAAAATACATGATGTTAATGCGAGCTTTCTGACTTACTCCGAGTCCTTCCCACTCACGCATAAATCCTCGTGAAGAATTTAACCCTCTATGAAAAGTTGTTAGGAATTTATATTCTTCTATGGCTTTGTGACTTGAAATTGCCTTTCAGTATCATAACTTGCATATCTTCTATGTTGTGTCCATGACTAGAGAAATGCTCGGCCACAAGTAATTCTTTCTTTCTCTCTTTAATCGTGTGGTGATGAGATCTCATCCTCGCTTTATGTTTTTGTCCTGTTTCCCCAACATAAAGGCCCCCAACAGGACATTTACTTCAAAGGATCAGGTACATAACATCAGGCATGGGACATGCCCACACATGCCCACACTGCATGCCCCAGTCAGACGGGTTCTTTAGAAGTGTACAGATGTATTAAAAACTCAGTGTGCACCTACAGCATGGGTGGCTCCCTGGAACCCACCGGCGGTACATAAAAATATCCCATTGCATTGCCCAACACAGCTGAGGTAGTAATGTCGTGCTTAATGCAGGTGGGCTTCGGCCCACACTGCATGCCCCAGTCTGACTGGGGTTCTTTACAAGTGGACACATGTAGGTTAAACTCCCTGTGGACCCACTGCCTGGGTGGGTGCCAGGAAGCCACCGGCGGTACATAGAAATATCCCATTGCATTGCCCAACACAGCTGAGGTAGTAATGTCGTGCGTAATACAGGTGGGCTTCGGCCCACACTGCATGCCCCAGTCAGACGGGTTCTTTAGAAGTGTACAGATGTATTAAAAACTCAGTGTGCACCTACAGCATGGGTGGCTCCCTGGAACCCACCGGCGGTACATAAAAATATCCCATTGCATTGCCCAACACAGCTGAGGTA
Organism: Eleutherodactylus coqui; assembly: GCF_035609145.1. Classification (NCBI taxonomy): domain Eukaryota; kingdom Metazoa; phylum Chordata; class Amphibia; order Anura; family Eleutherodactylidae; genus Eleutherodactylus; species Eleutherodactylus coqui. The sequence goes on along the minus strand of NC_089838.1, from coordinate 68,556,945 downwards.
ACGTCAGCTGTAATGCAGGTGGGCTAAAAATTAATTTGATTACACTGTAGGCGAGGGCCCACAAAAATTGCTGTATCAACAGTACTAATGTACATCCCAAAAATTGGCCATGGCCAGCCAAGAGGGCAGGTGAAACCCATTAATCGCTTTGGTTAATGTGGCTTAAGTGGTAACTAGGCCTGGAGGCAGCCCAGTGTAACGAAAAATTGGTTCAAGTTAAAGTTCCAATGCTTTTAAGCGCATTGAAACTTATAAAAATTGTTCTGAAAAATTATTTGAGTGAGCCTTGTGGCCCTAAGAAAAATTGCCCGTTCAGCGTGATTACGTGAGGTTTCAGGAGGAGGAGCAGGAGGAGGAGGAGGAGGAATATTAGACACAGATTGATGAAGCAGAAATGTCCCCGTTTTGGATGGTGAGAGAGAACGTAGCTTCCATCCGCGGGTGCAGCCTACGTATTGCTTACGTATCGCTGCTGTCCGCTGGTGGAGAACAGAAGTCTGGGGAAATCCAGCCTTTGTTCATCTTGATGAGTGTTAGCCTGTCGGCACTGTCGGTTGACAAGCGGCTACGCTTATCTGTGATGATTCCCCCAGCCGCACTAAACACCCTCTCCGACAAGACGCTAGCCGCAGGACAAGCAAGCACCTCCAGGGCATACAGCGCTAGTTCAGGCCACATGTCCAGCTTCGACACCCAGTAGTTGTAGGGGGCAGAGGCGTCACCAAGGATGGTCGTGCGATCCGCTACGTACTCCCTCACCATCCTTTTACAGTGCTCCCGCCGACTCAGCCGTGACTGGGGAGCGGTGACACAGTCTTGGTGGGGAGCCATAAAGCTGGCCAGGTCCTTAAAGACTGTTGCACTGCCTGGGATGTACATGCTGCTCGATCTACGCACATCCCCTGCTACCTTGCCCTCGGTACTGCGCCTTCTGCCACTAGCGCTGTCGGCTGGGAATTTGACCATCAGCTTGTCCGCAAGGGTCCTGTGGTATAGCAACACTCTCGAACCCCTTTCCTCTTCGGGAATCAGAGTGGGCAGGTTCTCCTTATACCGTGGATCGAGCAGTGTGTACACCCAGTAATCCGTCGTGGCCAGAATGCGTGCAACGCGAGGGTCACGAGAAAGGCATCCTAACATGAAGTCAGCCATGTGTGCCAGGGTACCAGTACGCAACACATGGCTGTCCTCACTAGGAAGATCACTTTCAGGATCCTCCTCCTCCTCCTCCTCCTCCTCAGGCCATACACGCTGAAAGGATGACAGGCAATCAGCCGGTGTACCGTCAGCAGCGGCCCAAGCTGTCTCTTCCCCCTCCTCCTCATGCTCCTCCTCCTCCTCCTGTATGCGCTGAGAAATAGACAGGAGGGTGCCCTGACTATCCAGCGGCATACTGTCTTCCCCCGCCCCCGTTTCCGAGCGCAAAGCAGCTGCCTTTATGGTTTGCAGGGAATTTCTCAAGATGCATAGCAGAGGAATGGTGACGCTAATGATTGTAGCATCGCCGCTCACCACCTGGGTAGACTCCTCAAAATTACCAAGGACATGGCAGATGTCTGCCAACCAGGCCCACTCTTCTGAAAGGAATTGAGGAGGCTGACTCCCACTGCGCCGCCCATGTTGGAGTTGGTATTCGACTATAGCTCTACGTTGTTCATAGAGCCTGGCCAACATGTGGAGCGTAGAGTTCCACCGTGTGGGCACGTCGCACAGCAGTCGGTGCACTGGCAGCTTAAAGTGATGTTGCAGGGTGCGCAGGGTGGCAGCGTCCGTGTGGGACTTGCGGAAATGTGCGCAGAGCCGGCGTGCCTTTACGAGCAGGTCTGACAAGCGTGGGTAGCTTTTCAGAAAGCGCTGAACCACCAAATTAAAGACGTGGGCCAGGCATGGCACGTGCGTGAGGCTGCCAAGCTGCAGAGCCGCCACCAGGTTACGCCCGTTGTCACACACGACCATGCCCGGTTGGAGGCTCAGCGGCGCAAGCCAGCGGTCGGTCTGCTGTGTCAGACCCTGCAGCAGTTCGTGGGCCGTGTGCCTCTTATCGCCTAAGCTGAGTAGTTTCAGCACGGCCTGCTGACGCTTGCCCACCGCTGTGCTGCCACACCGCGCGACACCGACTGCTGGCGACATGCTGCTGCTAACACATCTTGATTGCGAGACAGAGGAGGAGGAGGAGGAGGAGGGTGCTTTAGTGGAGGAAGCATACACCTCCGCAGATACCAGCACCGAGCTGGGGCCCGCAATTCTGGGGGTGGGTAGGACGTGAGCGGTCCCAGGCTCTGACTCTGTCCCAGCCTCCACTAAATTCACCCAATGTGCCGTCAGGGAGATGTAGTGGCCCTGCCCGCCTGTGCTTGTCCACGTGTCCGTAGTTAAGTGGACCGTGGCAGTAACCGCGTTGGTGAGGGCGCGCACAATGTTGCGGGAGACGTGGTCGTGCAGGGCTGGGACGGCACATCGGGAAAAGTAGTGGCGACTGGGAACTGAGTAGCGCGGGGCCGCCGCCTCCATGATACTTTTGAAGGACTCAGTTTCCACAACCCTATACGGCAGCATCTCAAGGCTGATGAATTTTGCTATGCAGACGGTTAACGTTTGAGCGTGCGGGTGCGTGGCGGCGTACTTGCGCTTGCGCTCGAACACTTGCGCAAGCGACGGCTGAACGGTGCGCTGAACTACACTGCTGGATGGGGCCGAGGACAGCGGAGATGAGGGTGTGGGTGCAGGCCATGAGGCGGTAGTGCCTGTGTCCTGAGAGGGGGGTTGCATCTCAGTGGCAGGTTGGGGCACAGGGGGAGAGGCAGGGGTGCAAACCGGAGGCGGTGAACGGCCTTCGTCCCACCTTGTGGGGTGCTTGGCCATCATATGTCTGCGCATGGTGGTGGTGGTGAGGCTGTTGGTGTTGGCTCCCCGGCTGAGCTTTGCGCAACAAAGGTTGCACAGCACTGTTCGTCGGTCGTCAGGCGTCTCTGTGAAAAACTGCCAGACCTTAGAGCACCTCGGCCTCTGCAGGGTGGCATGGCGCGAGGGGGCGCTTTGGGAAACACTTGGTGGATTATTCGGTCTGGCCCTGCCTCTACCCCTGGCCCTGGCCACCGCACTGCCTCTTGCAACCTGCCCTGCTGATGCCCTTGACTCCCCCTCTGAAGACCTGTCCTCCTGAGTAAGCGTTGCACACCAGGTGGGGTCAGTCACCTCATCGTCCTGCTGCTCTTCCTCCGAATCCTCTGTGCGCTGCTCCCTTGGACTTACTGCCCTTACTACTACCTCACTGCAAGACAACTGTGTCTGATCGTCATCATCCTCCTCACCCACAGAAAGTTGTTGAGACAGTTGGCGGAAGTCCCCAGCCTCTTCCCTCGGACCCCGGGAACTTTCGAATGGTTGGGCATCAGTGACGATAAACTCCTCTGGTGGGAGAGGAACCGCTGCTGCCCAATCTAAGCAGGGGCCCGAGAACAGTTCCTGGGAGTGTTCCCGCTCCTGAGCAGGTGTCATTGTAGTGGAGTGAGGAGGCTGGGAGGAAGGAGGAGCAGCAGACAGAGGATTCGGATTTGCAGCAGTGGACGGCGCAGAACTGCGTGTTGATGATAGGTTGCTCGAAGCACTTTCTGCCATCCAGGACAGGACCTGCTCACACTGCTCATTTTCTAATAACCGTCTCCCGCGTGGACCCATTAATTGGGCGATGAATGTGGGGACGCCAGAAACGTGCCTCTCTCCTAATCGCGCAGCAGTCGGCTGCGACACACCGGGATCAGGAGCTCGGCCTGTGCCCACACCCTGACTTGGCCCTCCGCGTCCTCGGCCGCGTCCACGTCCTCTAGGCCTACCCCTACCCCTCAGCATGCTGTATTACCAGTGATTTGATTTCACAGGCAGGAAATAAATTGGCGCAAGACTGCAGGCCAAATATAATTTTTTCCCTTTTTGGAAAACGAAAGGCCCCACTGCCTCTAGTGAATGAATAATCTAAGTTTAATAACTGTGCTGTGTCCCTGCTAATGTGTCACAGAACGTGAGGGTAGCAGAGTTATTATAACTCTTGGAGAGCAGGTATTTTTTTCCCAATTAAGGAAAGCAAATGGCGAAGCCAGCAGTAAAGCGTAGCTGGGTGCGTCTGATTTAGCAATGTTGTTCAAGCAGCTCACACGTGTCCACCGCCCTTAGGACGGACAGAGGCTGGACAAATAGATTTGTTTTCAGTTTTTTTCCACCAAAAGGCAGCACTGCGTATATTCAATGAACATGAGAAGTTTAATAACTGTGCTGTGTCCCTGCTTATGTGTCACAGAACGTGAGGGTAGCAGAGTTATTATAACTCTTGGAGAGCAGGTATTTTTTTCCCAATTAAGGAAAGCAAATGGCGAAGCCAGCAGTAAAGCGTAGCTGGGTGCGTCTGATTTAGCAATGTTGTTCAAGCAGCTCACACGTGTCCACCGCCCTTAGGACGGACAGAGGCTGGACAAATAGATTTGTTTTCAGTTTTTTTCCACCAAAAGGCAGCACTGCGTATATTCAATGAACATGAGAAGTTTAATAACTGTGCTGTGTCCCTGCTTATGTGTCACAGAACGTGAGGGTAGCAGAGTTATTATAACTCTTGGAGAGCAGGTATTTTTTTCCCAATTAAGGAAAGCAAATGGCGAAGCCAGCAGTAAAGCGTAGCTGGGTGCGTCTGATTTAGCAATGTTGTTCAAGCAGCTCACACGTGTCCACCGCCCTTAGGACGGACAGAGGCTGGACAAATAGATTTGTTTTCAGTTTTTTTCCACCAAAAGGCAGCACTGCGTATATTCTATGAATAATAACTGTGTTGTGGCCCTGCCTATACAATTCTTTCCCTGCAGTATCAATGGAGGGTGCAATGGTCTGCAGAGGCGATTTTGAGAAGCAAAAAAAAATGCAGCACAGCTAACAGCAGCCTGGACAGTACTGCACACGGATAAATATGGCCCTAGAAAGGACCGTTGAGGTTCTTGAAGGCTACACTCACTCCTAACACTCTCCCTGCCTATGCAGCACTTCTGTCCCTAATGCCAGGTGCAACGGTCTGCAGAGGCGATTTTGAGAAAAAAAAATTTGCCACTGCTAACAGCAGCCAACACACAGCTATCAGTGGCCCTAATAAGGACCTTTGGGGGGTCTTGAAGCCTACACTAACTACCAATTCTTTCCCTACAGCAGCTCCGGTACAAACAGCACTGTCCCTCATCTAACTCACACCGCATCTGAGGCGAACCGCGGGAGGGGCCGACTTTTATGTTCGGGTGACACCTGATCTCCCCAGCCACTCACTGCAGGGGGGTGGTATAGGGCTTGAACGTCACAGGGGGAAGTTGTAATGCCTTCCCTGTCTTTCAATTGGCCAGAAAAGCGCGCTAACGTCTCAGGGAAGGAAGTGAAAGTAACCAGAACACCGCATGGTGTTCGTTACGAATAACGAACATCCCGAACACCCTAATATTCGCACGAATATCAAGCTCGGACGAACGCGTTCGCTCATCTCTACTTGGTTTCTTTTGCTGGTAACAATCACAATATAAATGGAGCATGATGTCCACGGTATATTGAATCCAGTTCAGCTACACCATATCTCTATGGCTAGGCAGTTACATCTATGGTACGCTCTACTTCTTTCTTCAAATGCCACTGTAAAACGGTGCACCACGTTACATCCCACTGCATTACTTCTGCTGGATTCAAAGGGGAAAATGGACATAGCAACCACTGAGCAGCCTAAAAATAATCTGTAGTTTAAATCACTAGTTGGGCAACTAAAGTAATAAATGGAATTGGCAGACCATACCAACCAAAGAGGTTATCAAAATTGGAATTATTGAGTTTAGAAAATACAGCTAAGGAGTGACCTAATAACTACCGTGTTTCCCCGAAAATAAGATAGTGTCTTATATTAATTTTTGTTCAAAAAGGTTTAACTTTTTTACATGTATAGCTGCCTGGACACTATTTAAATTGACTTTTTTAAAATTAATTATTAGCAGGGCTTAATTTTGGAGTAGGGCTTATATTTCAAGCATCCTCAAAATGCCTGAAAAATCATTTTGCATCCTCAAAAATTCTGGAAAATCATGCTATGTCTTATTTTCAGGGAAACAGGGTATGTATAAAAATATCAGGGGACAATACCGGGATCTCTCCTAGGATCTATTTATACGCAAGACTTTGACTGTAACAAGGGAGCGTCTTTTACGTCTAGAGGAAATAAGGTTTCTGCATCGACATAGGAGGTTCTTTACTGTAAGAGCAGTGAGACTTTGGAACTCTCTGCCTGAAGATGTGGGATGTCAAACTCACTGAAAGAGTTGGAGGGGCTTGGACATGTTTCTTGAGCGATACAATATTGTAGGTTATAAACATAAATAGCTTCAAAAGGGTTGTTGATCCAGAGATTATTCCAATTGCCAGATTGGAGTCAGGAAAAAATGTGTTCCCTTAAATGGGGAAAATTGGCTTCTATCTCATTAGTTTTTTTTTTTTCCTTCTTCTGGATTCTTATCTGGGGTTTCTATGCTGAACTGGGTGTACATATTTTTGGTGGGCTTACATAATATGGTATTAGAGCCCATAGAAAAATAAGATGTCATATGTCAACATAATTGCATTGCCCTTATGATGTGGAAAATTGTTAGATTTGACATGTTAAAGATGAACCAATTACTAACTGAAATTTTGTGGGTTTTTTTTGTTTTGTTTTTGTAGACTGTTCCAGATATCATGAAAATGGACAAGCAGAACAGGTTATGCAGTGCTAACCACTGGTGAGGGTAATATAGGAAAAACACTCCCTTCCTGGGAAGTCTGCTCAGGAGGCCAAGCTGATGGTGCTCGCTGAAGTGTGAAGATTGGCTGAAGGTAAGACTGTTAATATCTGCACTGACCTGTGGTGCGTTTTTGGAATCCCATTCGATTTTGTACCCTTGCCTTGCAGTAGAAAGTTTGTTGGATAATTGGGTAAAGCAATCCAGAATGCAGCAGCATTTTTATTTTACAAAGTTTTAGCTCTCCCCACATAGGTGGCTATCATTAAAGTGCAGGCTCATACCGAGTAGACAACTCCTCAGGCTCTAGGAAATTGGAGAGCAGATGCAGCAGCCCGACTTCCCTTCACTGAGGTAATGGCTGTTGACCTAATTGCACCTGAAGCAGATGTGGATGTCTCTCTGTTGTTAAAAAGGAGATACAGGCCTCAAATGGAGAAAAAGAAGAGAGAAGCGAACAGAACGCTTATGGGGTCTGGAGGAAGGGTTAGCTCCTGTGCCTCCCCTGCATGCTCCACTCCATGATTCCACACCTGAGCCATCGGCTAACCCATCAATCCAAGGAGGTAATGTGTAGTATAACATCTTCTGCTTGGCTTGCCCTAGCATTTAACACTGCTGTGACCTAGTTTGCACAAGGCTGCATGGTATGCACCTGTAAAAATTCAGGCAAACTTGGTGAAAGTACCTCTTTGCTGTTACTCCAAGGCCAGATTACCTGTTTTAGCAATAGCAAATAGTTGGTGTTTTGGAGTTTGTGTTGTATGCATAGACCTCTGCTCATGTTAACTAGAGACGTGGCTTGTAATATTAATAGAAATACAAATGCCAAGACTACGGCTAAGAAATTGTTAAAGTAATTTGTACATATGGTGTACCAGAAGTCATAGAAAATAGAGATACATATTGTATTGACCCTGAACTCAGTCCAAACCACAACTAACTTTAAGGCTAAGGTAAGCCCCTATGAAGTTTTGTTTGGTAGGGCCCCCTGTAGCAGGCCTATATTTTCTGCAGGCCCAGCATGGGGACCTCACTTTTTACCTGAGTGTTTGTCAGGAGTTAACCGTCACTCATAAGAGGTGCATTTTCCTCGATTCTAGATCCAGACTCAAGGTTTGCTTAGCTTTGTTTTCAGGTTACTGCATTGTCCTAAAAGGACATAAATAAGGTTTAGAGCTGAAATTTGATGGTCCGTAGCAGAGCCAGTTGACAACTACCACATCAGCGAACGTTGAGGGAATGATACTACTGGATACACACCAGCTGCTGAAAAAGAGGTGCTGCTCCTGAGCCATAAAGACTCTTGGCATTAGTGCTATGTGCTGCTGTATACAAAACAGACATAGTGTGTTGAAAGATAAGACAATAAATTTGTTAAATAACAAACCACCAACTTGTAGCATTTGATGCAGAAAAACTGAAAATGTACTCAGGCCCATGTAGTATCACCTTCTACGTCCGTTCTATTTATACCACTTATTGTGATCCGATCATACAAACTGTTCCTTTAAGTTTACTGGCCTTTGTGCAGCATCCCGTAGGGTAACTCCAGACACAGGGCATATGTTGAGCTGGATGGAAGAGTGGACACGTGTCACTGACCAGGCTCCCTCCCAGAGGGAGACACGCAGACTCAGCCTCTTCCGGACACCCCTAGAATACGAAGGGCCAATAAACATGGAAACGGGATATAATGTCACAGGTGCTGCCACTGTTCCATTACCCAAGTGACCCTTGGCGGTAAATAAGGAGCTGTAGACAGTTTGAGTACTTCAGGTCCCTGGGAAAAGTCAAGGTCTAGCAAAAAAAAACTTTGCTTGTAGAAAACTTGGTACAAGGCACAAACTGCAAAAGATAGCCACGCAGCAGATTTGAGATCAGGGAGGAAACACAGGACGACACCGGTCCTGCAGTCTGTTATCTGATAGGAACCGCTCATGGAAGGGGAACTCTCCAGAAGAGGAAAGGGGTAGGGTCACCACAGACACTCACGTAGGTTAGTAGCTCTGCACGGTAATCTCAGGCTTTTCTGGGCATGCTCACTCTCCCCGCCATGTTTTCTAGTATAATAACCCTCAGGAACCACTCCTATTCCTCCATCACTTCACCACATGAGGGTTGATAGTATCCCCATGTGTCTGGTACTCTGACTAAGTCTCCAACTCCTCACTCAGGAACCAAGAATATGATGGACTATCATCCCCCCCCCCCCCCCAAAAAAAAAAAACCACTCATTTATAGACAATATATCACCCATGCAGACATCTCCTAGTCCCATGCAGACATCAACCTCTCACTTGTTGCAGCTGTGAAATACACAGCAAGATGACTAGACAACTTTGCACAGCGCCTCTACAAAAGACATGACCTGTATAGAGGGGCCAGCAACAGACATCTGGCCACTACATTTGTACCCTGGTTAGGCTTAATGTCCATGAGCAGATCTGATTCCGCATGCGAGAGCCTGCAGCAGCATCTAACCCTGCCCGTGGCCACTGCTTACCTGTCCGAGTCTTGTTTTCTTCATTGCTGATGAGTGCCAAAGAGCTGGCTTGTGCACTGCTATGCATGCACAGTGGAGTTTAGTTTTTCCTTGAGCCTCCTGTTTTTTTGTACAATCTATGACCAGTCCACAATTCAGATTTGACAGCTTCCATTGACTTCAATGGAAGTCATCCGTGTGGGAATTGCACTGGAACAGCATGATGGTGTATCATAGGGGCAAGCCCTGAACACTCTTCAAGAGAGCTGTGGATTGGCTAAGGCCAAACAGTAAGTTTTATGTAAGGTCTATGGGCATGGTTAACAGGACTGTTATTTGCCTAGTCATACTACAAATGAATGATAAGCTACAGACTATCTAGATCAGTATTTGGCCTTGTTACTCAAACTCAGGCAATTCAAGCTTAATTGATTGTTAATAACACACACACGGTTATGTTACAGCTGCCCATAAATGGCATGCTAGTATGTTTTTTTGTACTCACATTTAGGTTCTTAAGCATCACAGAATTCTGAGAAGCCATAATGTTATTTTGCCTATCTGAATTTTATCTCCAATATTTTTCTGTATCTCCTTAAAGGGGTTGTCCCGCAAAACAAAGTGGGGTTATACACTTGTGTATGGCCATATTAATGCACTTTGTAATATACATTGTGCATTAATTATGAGCCATACAGAAGTTATTCACTTACCTGTTCCGTTGCTAGCTTCCCCGTCTCCATGGTGCCGTCTAATCTTCAGCGTCTAATCGCCCGATTAGACGCGCTTGTGCAGTCCGGTCTTCTCCTTTGCTGAATGGGGCCGCTTGTGCCGGAGAGCGGCTCCTCGTAGCCCCGCCACGTGTGCCGATTCCAGCCAATCAGGAGGCTGGAATCGGCAATGGACCGCACAGAAGCCCTGCGGTCCACCGAGGGTGAAGATCCCGGCGGCCATCTTCACAAGGTAAGTATGAAGACGCCGGACCGCGGGGATTCGGGTAAGTACTATCTGTTTTTGTTTTTTTTTTTTAATTCCTGCATCGGGTTTGTCTCGCGCCGAACCGGGGGGGGGGGGGGGGGGGGCTATTGAAAAAAAAAAACCCGTTTCGGCACGGGACAACCCCTTTAAGCCTACATCCACATGTGTTAGCTAATGAAGAGAGCAGAGAGAAGTTCAAGGTCTCCACCAAGGCCCAAACAGATAGATACTTGTGGCTTCTTTCTGTACACAAGATGAACTGCAGCTGAACCACCTCCACCAAACCCCAGGGAGCTTGCCTTGTGTCTATTGGACTGTACTATGAAGAATCTTTATGCAGCGGTGTAACAGTGCAGAAGATGTGGTTGCACCCAGGCCTTAGGGAGCCCATAAGATCTCCTGGCCATATCAGGAAACCAGTGCTGTGAAAACAGCATTATGATTGATCCCACCCCCACTACAGATTTTGCATTGGGCCCAGAAACAAAGTTGATCTTGTGGCCTTCTATCAGTTTAGCAGTATCCACTGGCATGATGTCAGAAATAAAGTGAGACTTTTACATTAAAAATAAATCTTTACTAAAATTAAAATAGTCACATCATACATCTCTAAAAGTCACCAGGAAGAGGCAAGTCAAAAGGGAGGTCTTCAAAAATGGGACTGAACATCTGATGGGCATCTAGGAAGAAAGATGAATTAATTAAGACACTTTCCATTCGATAATGAGTTACTTATGCAGTAGTCATGGCAACATTAAAGTTGGATTTCACACCCAACTAATAAAATGCTTTACCAGCACTGCAAGAGTGCAATAGTAGAATAATTCCCAACTACGGAGGATCTCATGTTGTGGCTTATACAGCTGTGATTCTTGTACTGTTAGTTCCCTAGCAGCTATCTAGCATCTCTGGTGGTCTAGTGGTTAGTAGTACTTCATACACCTGGCGGAAGAGGTTGATGGTGGTTGACCAGAGATGCCAAAAAAAAAATAAAATAAAAATTACTTTAGGGATTACAGCTGGTTCAACCCCCCCCCCCCCCCCCTCCCCCCTTCCTATACAAAGCCCATTGCTGTTAGACAACTAGTCATTTTAAGATGATTTCCCAGGACTGAACTGTTGATTAACTAATGCATCCCTGAGCAAGATGTTGCACCAAGTATAATGGCCTGATATTCTGCTCACCCATGTGAGATTAGCCTCAGTTGGTGGTCTCAGAGTGCTGGACAAAAACACTCCAAGTGACCAAGACTGCTACAGTGTGATGTTACAGGTTTGCATCAGTCCTATAAGATACTTACTGTAGTTTATCAGATAGTTCTCCATTGGGGAAAGCATTGCAGTAGTAATGGCTTCAAACCGCTTTGCATCAGCTGAAGAAATAAATAGTACGACACCAGCAAGACAGCGGCCACTGAGCCTGTGCTCTTCAGGGACATCAAGGGTCTCGTAGTCTATCCATGATTCAGAGAGGAAGGAATACAGAACGTTACAATAAGCCAACACATCACCTTGTAGTATTACATTAAGAAGCTGGTTTCCAGCCAGCCCAGGGGAGCCTTTATACCAGGCGTAACTGAGAACATTTGGGCTGTACTTAAATAGTCTAGGCCTCATGTCTGCAGGCGGGTCGGGTTCTGCCCATGGGAGCCTGCAGTAGGAGCCAACCCTACCTGCGGTCGACGACATTCTCCTGTCTGGATCCTCCTTCTGCAGATGTGCCATACGCAGTACGCTTAACTCCTGCTTTCCTGCAGATCCTTGGCATATCTGTAGTGACAGGTGTGGATCGGATAGCTTCCATTGATTTTAATGGAAGCAGTCAGAGGGATCGGCACAGAAATGGAGCATGTTGTGATTTGTTTTCCATACCAGAAGGTCCACAAATCAAATCCACATGCTTTAATCAATTTCCGGACACTCTTGCATCCCAATGGGTGGCTTGATTTCCCGTGCGGATTCCACAAGTTAAATTTGACAGTGGACATGAGGCCTTACAGTGTAAGCATCTAGACAGATTCACACAAATTGAGTAAATGATTAAGAGGCCCAAGACCCATGCTACTTAGAAAATTCACAGTGCAGAGTGGCTTGTGGTCAGGGGCAGCCAGGAGGGCAGGGAGGCATATACCCCCCCCCCCTCCCTGGACATGTGGGGGATGGGGGGGGGGGGGGGGTGTCACCCTGCCTCCTCTTAGCCCCAGTAATTGACAGCTGCAGAGGAGCGAGGTTATGCTATATAGACTACAGCAGAGGTCAGCCCTGTGCATGTAGTGAATATGCTGCAAGTTTCCACCAGCAGTTAGTACTGTAGGAATGGTGGCAGGAGAGCACGAGGCATTTGAGGGTGGAGTTACAGGACCACAGGAGAGCCCAATATTAATTTCATGGAAGGGTTTGCCATGTCTTCTATATTACTTGCAAGAGAAGACAGAGGGGTGCCCAGACTGTTCAGTGGTGGTGTGAACTCAGAATACCAGATTCAGAGGACTCCAAAACAGAGGAGACATCACTGTAGATAACTGCTGTAGTCACCATCTGTGGTATTTGACTACATGTGATACCTGTAGTTAGAGGTATACTAAACCTGAAAAGGAGTTTATGCCAACACTGTTATAAGAGTTGTCAGGTGTATTTAAGTTATTTTTATTTTTTCTGGTGTGGTGGATTTTGAGTATTGCTATGGGACCACAGATCCTTGCATATCCCTGCTTCTGTTCTCAGCCTGCTTCATGGATCCTTACTATGCTGCAAGTTGAGTCTTTGGACCGTCATACAGTTGGGCTGGGACACTCCTCTACAGAGCACACCTTTAATATTAGGGATGTGAAACTGGCCATAGAGACAATATAGTTCCTGTTCTGGGGCTGCATTTATGTACCAATGTTGGTTCTGGATTTCAGTTATAAGCTTGATCATGGTGCTATATTTATGCTACAAGTTTGGTTCTGGTGCTACATAGAACATGGTCTAGCTGACAACACCCACCAGCAGGGAGGATGGGGGGGGGGGGGGGGGGGGGGGGGGTCTGCAACAAAATCCACAAATCATTGACATGTGAACATTCCCTTATGGGGCTTCATGCATAGATTTTGTGCAGACTTTTCACAACAGAGGATTCATGCCAAGAATCTACATCAAATGCCACTAGTTTTAGGCCAACATCTTCTCCAGTTTCTTTTTTGTTGAACACTAAAATACCAAGACTTCCATAGCAATATTGATTCTTGCGATTGAATACTATTAATTGCCCAGCCCTACCAGTAAGTGCAGTTTGCCCCATTCTAACACTAGATTGAACAGGAAGAGGTGCTGTACCTACCAAGAGGGCTGTAGGGAATGAAGGTCTCGATGTCAGGATAAGTCTTCTTGCTCCTGAGAGGCATCTGCTTATTCTTCTGGTTCATCTAAACATGAAGGAACAGAAGTATTTTAATCTAATAAAGGTTTTCCATGGAAATGGGTCATCAGTAGTTGATCAGTTGGGGTCCACCACCGGCTGTCAGCACTGCTTCAGTGTACAGAGCAAGAACTCTGCCAAACAGTGTAGTGGCTGGTACTTGTAACTGCAGCCTTCATTTTAATGAAACCTCTGCTCTGTACATCAGCAGTGAGTGCAAATACCTGAGCAAGACATTTCAAACAACTACTGATGACCCATTTTCATGGAAAACCTTTAACCATTTAGCTCACAACATCCTGCTAAACAGCTTTAATTGGACACTAATTTTCAGATAACATTGGTTATCATAAGCACAAGTTATGAATAGAAAGAGTAACTTTAATGTACTTTAAAAAAAAAACAAAAAAAACGAGTTGTGGCCACTAGCTGTCTGCTTTCAAAGACTTGCAAGGATGTCCAGAAGTTGGAGGATTCATGAGGCTCATTGAGAGCAGAGGGGAGGAGGGAGAGATGTACAGTGTTGCAGGAGCCAGTGGAGAGTCTACTGTTCACTAATACTACTGATGATCTAAAAGTACAGTATTTGCCTGGAAAACACCTTTAAGCCCATGGTGGTCTGTTTGTATACTACACAAAGCAGGACATCTGTATTATGCAAGTGTAGAGATATACAGTTACCCTACATCAGCATGATTGAGACATGGCCACTTTTGTACTTTCTAGAGATGAATGGAGAATACCCCATATGCATGGCCACTTCTCTGCTGAATTTGAGGCCCTCTATAGTGTGATATAATGAACAGTACTGGCAAGTGTCAGTTACTACATGCACTGGCGCAACTATAGGGGATGCAGTTGCACCCTGGCCCAGGAGTCTTAGGGCCCCCATAAGACCCCTCTTCTCCATATAGGGAGCTCACTACCATGAACAAAGCATTATAGTTGGGGTCCCCGTTACAGATTTTGCATTGGGACCCAGGAGCTTCAAGTAACATCTCTGACTACATGATCCACAGTTGGAGCGCTTCATGTAGGAAGTTATAAACTCCCCAAATAGACCAATTAATATTGATTAGTAGATCAGAAACTGTCTGGAAAGTCAGTAATAAAGTTTGTGCTAAAATTCTAGTTTCCAGTGGATTAGTGTGCTGCCGGGGAAGCCACCTGCAGTACTACAGGGAAGAACAAAACTTGCTAGAGAGGCAGTTTCTTTTAAGTACTGCTCTGAATGGCCCATTTATAAAGCCATAGGACATATTGTCAAGACTGGCCAATTTGGTCACTCCATTTAAAAGTGCCATCAAATGCAAAACACTTGGGACCTACTCAGCCATCTTCATAGACAGTGACTAGAGTGGTGGTAATGCATGACACTATTTTGAACATAAGCTAGTTTATGGTCTCAAAGTAGCTGACAGATCCCAGTAAATCCCTGCCGCCTCACTCACCTTTGTTGAAGATTGCCCATCCTGCACATGGTTTACATTGCCCAGAGCTCTCCTGGTAGGCTGGACTTTACTTGGATTACACCCATTTGATTTCTTCATGCACAGAACTTTAGAAGGTTGAGTACCTGTAAGAGTTACAGATCAGAAGTTGTATTCCATCTTCCTAGACGTGGAACAGTTCTGAGGATCCAACAAGTAGTCCCTCACAGGGGAAAACTAGCATACTTCAGGCATGTTTACATGTTTGTGTAGAAGAGTCCAATTTTGACAAGGATTTCAATTAAGTCAGTAGTAGATTGGAAATGGCAATTGTGTCAGTGTAAAAAATACATATATCTGTGGCATGTGAATGTAGTTTTAGGTTGTATTCACAACAGCAGAAGACTGCATCCTGGAGTATATACACTGGAGGGGGACATATAGGAGTCCCCTCTGATCTAATACACATTTTGGCTTAGAGTTCTACTGGATGACTAAGGCCTTACACAGGTCGGCCATATTGTACCTGTGTAAGGCTTGGGGACAGTCACTCACAGAAACCAGGCCTCAAAGGGAGGATTCATTCAGTATCCAAAGAAAGATGCCACCATTCTCTATCTGATTCCAATAGCAAGACATGCATCAAGTCTGAAGCATATGGAGGTCCAGCATGTACTGTAGACTACCAAGGACATCCTATCAGAGCCCCACACAACAGGAAGCCCTTAGTTGGAGCCATTATACAGTTTTCCACTAGTTTAGTGTACTCCTCTTACCTGAGCCTTGGTTACGCTTGGAAGGCTGGAAGAAGAGATCTCCATTTTCCTTTCCCAACTGCATGAGAAAATCCATTATATCCACCTGATGCCCTGAGAAGAGACTGAGGGTGTGCAAGTGGTTAAAATACTAAGCCACTCAGGCCAAATAATCATATCCTATTGTAGTAAATGACAAAGTTTGGGCTTCACAGGATAAGGGACAACCTGCTGGTTTGTATGGGGGGGGGAAATGGGGCACATTCACTGATGAGAACCCTGCCAATATCAAGATCAGAAGTCAGTGTCCTCCCACCTTCCTGGTTACTGCACCCCTGCAGTGACAAGACTGAATGGAGTGCTGATCTTGGATAGTCTAGTCAATTCTTTAATAGCTGCCCACAAACTGGTCAAAAGAAGTTAGCATGCTAAACACTATATGCCAACTGCAGGTTTTCAAGCCCCTCTGGCCTTACATTATACAGCATATAATGCTGGATCAGCATCCAACCATGGGAGCCTCCCTGTAGAAGTGCATTATAGAGGCAGACTATGCAACTGCTGTGGGGCACTGGCTGTGATTGCACCAGAAGTCTCCTACCGGACTGCAGAACAATATGCAGGAACTACATTGTTAACAAATGATAAGGTGGAGAATTTGCTCAAGAATCATTTTGTACGGCATTGGGCAGGCAACAAGCACCAAGCCCTTCTGTTCTGGGTGGCAAAGTCAGAAGCCATAATGTGGGCCCATTTGTCACTAAGGGCCCTCAATAACTGCTAAGTACACCACTGCAGACAGCTGGGTCTTGTGTTTCAAGATTATTATATATGCAAACTTTACTTTATTCTTGAGGAAGTCTAACCAGGGTGACTGCTTACCAACAAAGCTTTAGCCAAGGACTGAGGAGACAGCAGACACCCAGGATGAGGTGCAGGCAGTTCCGTATGTAGTTTCCTTGTCCCTCAGGGACAACAAGTAAAAAGCTAAAGTTGCATGTCACTAACTAAAACCCCAACCTTTATCCCAGTTATAGACCCTCTACAGCCAGGCTGGGGTTCACCTGCAACAGTGGGTCCAAGTAACCTCTCAAACGCAATCAGCAGCAGACAGCATAGCAGTCCCATGTATGGTGGGCTTATTAGTGGGTAATCATTTGTTTGCTTTAGTTTGTGACACCAATGCCCTTGGGCATGATTTGTAGTAGTGAGGTGCTGAATACAGGGAGCCAGATATTTTGTTTAACTTGTAGTAAACAGTGTTATTATTCAATTACAGTAACATGATGTAATTCTCTTCAACACAAACAGTGAGTAACAAATGATATACAGTTTGCAACAAAGATGATAGTTGTGTCTAACATTTATATACTGGAGCTCACTTGGAATTTCTTTTCTCCAACTCACTTCAGATTTACATCTCTCTTCATCTCTTCTCTTCCCACTACTCAGTATCACAGCGGACTTTTCTGTTTCTTCTCCTTCTCTGGCTTATCCGTCCTGTGACTGTTGTGTCTGGCTATTTATCGCCTCTGTCACCTGACCAGTCTTTCTGCAGCCAATCACAACCTATTTGGTTGCTAGGCTACTTGCATCATGTGAATCCCTAGGCATTTTTTCTATCCTGTGCAACTGACTAAAAAAAGTGACCTAACTGGTTGCTAGGTTACCTGCATCAGCTGTGCAAAATAACTCAGATTAAACCCCTAGAGCCGTTATATTACCAGTCCCCACAGATAAACAAAACAGCCCTATGTAGTGTCCCTTTTTCAGGCCACTACATACGCCCCACCCCCAGGCTTAGGACCCGTTCACAGCTGCAGCTGCTCATCCTCCACCACTGATTAGTACAGGTCCTGGCTGTCATGTCTTAGTACAAGTTTACATCACAGATTTGCTGCAGGTTTCACACCAAGATCCTACAGCTATGCATACAATGTAAGAGAAGGAGGTTTAGGCCTCCTGCACATGGGCAGATTTGCATTGCAAAATCTGGAGTGGGATTCCGCCTCCAGATTCTGCAGCAAATCCAGCCCATAGCATGCTATGAGAATAAGCAATTTCCTACCCACAAGCGGAAAGCGATTGTGATTTTTCCACTCACAGGTGAAGTCGCAGCATGCCGTGATTTTGTGCAGACTACACACAGTTGGCTTCCATTGAAGTCAATGGAAACCATCCATCCTATAGCCATTCTGCAATCATTGCAGAATGACTTGGCTGCTGCGACTATCACCATAGCAACAGTGCATCATCCTTTGTACTGCACTGGCTGACAGTCACAGCAGAGGAGAACACCAGCAGAGGGTTAAGCTGGAGTCACCAGGTTGAAATCCACTGCATGGTCCAACCCACCAATGTATGGGCAGCCTTAGACAGACACCATTCATTTACAGCAGACAGAAGATCACATCTGAGGATTTAGTCTGGAGGTTCTGGGGGCTGCAGCATGCACTGAATTGTTGCAGTCTGACATCACAATCACTCATAACAATGCATCAAGATGATGACACGTGGGTTTTGGCACAGATTTTCTCTACAATGTGTGAGTTCACCCTTAGCTGTCCACCTCTGTGTGAGGGGTATTCTTCATGGAACACTTACATCAATCAAGTACTATAATTTAAATATACATTTTTATAATGTGCTAAGTAAAGTACATTACAGAATATCAGGAGCCCCAACATTACAAACCATGCAGCTACCATCAGCCATTTCCATCCCACTAATAGAAGTGCATTAGACACATACTGTATAGCAAAAACATCTGAACTAACAGACTTACAAAGGCATCCAGCCCCCCATATACTCACACAGCCGCTCCTTCCCTGAAGTCCAGTAAGAGATCACTGAGGATTTGTGCCGCTGACCCCCCCTTTTATATTAAGCCACATGTTACATCACTTATGTTACTCGCCCCCCAGCTGGACTGTAATCACCCAGGAACTACTGGAAGTAACGGAGCGGAGCTCGCACACAGGACCCGGGGCACATTTATTACTGCTGTTATACTGGAGTTCTGGTATAATTTGCACCTTGATTTGAGCCAAAAGTACAGATGCTCCAACTCTCACTCCACTTTTTGAAAATTTCTAGAAATTTAGAGTGTAGCGGGGTTTCAGACAGTTTTATTAATTGAGACTTTTTAAAAAGTTGCACATTCTTTGTAGCACTCAGGGGTATATGTGTTATCACAACAGTCAACTTTTTGAACATTTACACTAGGCATGGCCACTTATGGTCCATCAGATTTGCTACAATTTACACCACTAATAGCATTAGCTACAAGTTAGAACTGTCACACATGGAAGCTCCCAGCTGGCATAGGTATCAGTCTGGTGCACAGAGGTGCTGCCCAATACCATAAATGTATTGTGAGGCCTGCACTTTATAATACATTTGGCACACTTATAGAGGCACAAACTGTACCTAAACTGGCATATGAAATGTCGGTCTAAGTAAATATGCCCATCTCACTCCAGTAGGCGGGTGGCATAAAAAGTTTGGGAACATTTTGAGACATATTTAAAGATGCAACAAATGTCAAAACCTGATGCGATAATATCATATATTTTGTGCATATTGTACTGAGAGGGAAAAACACACCAGAAAAGTGACATCACAAATGTATTCTTCCTCATGTGGATGGCCGGCAGCATTACTTGTATTCTCCATCATGTAGCTGGCCAGCAGCATTACTTAGGTAACGCTCACACTGGCATTTTTTGGACTGATCAAGTTATATTAACCCCTTAGTGACGAAGCCTGTTTGCCCCTTAGTGACAGAGCCAAATTTTGGAAATCTGACATGCGTCGTTCAACGTAGCATAACTCCGTAAAGGCTTTACATATCCAAGTGATTCTGACATTGTTTTTTCGCCACATGTTGTACTTCATTTTGGTTGTAAAAAGAGACTGATATAATTTGTGTATATTTATTAAAAGCGCCAAAATTGGGAGAATTGTCATTTTTTCACATTTTCAACTGTAATATCTCAAATATGTCCAAACATACCGAACAAATTTTTGATAAGATATATATTTCCATCTGTTTACTTTATTCTGAATGCACATTTGAAAAACGTTTGTGCTTTTATTAACCATTTAGATGACATACAAATTTAACATTACTTTTCAGCATTTTGAGGAACAATTTGTTTTCCTGCACCAAGCCAAGTTTGCAAACGCTCATTAGTGTCAGAATAATAGATACCCCCCCCCCAAATGACACAATTTTAAAAACTACACCCATTAACGTATCCACTGAGGGGTGTCATGAGTATTTTAACCCCACCGTTTTTTTTCAGGAATTAATTAAATTTAGATGAGAAAAAAATAAAACTTCATATTTTTGCAAATATGTCATTTTAAAGACATATTTTTTTCCTATAGTGCCCATGAAAATGAGGATTTACACACCAAAATGAATACCCCCGTTTCTCCCGTGTTCAGAAATATACCCATTGTGGCCCTAATCTTATGTCTGGATGCACAACGGGACCCAAAATGAAAGGAGTAGTCGGTGTCTTTCAGAAAATAAATTTTGAAGGCGTTTTAGGCCCCTTAGCACTTTTATAGAGCTCTTGAGCGGCCAAAACCAAAGAGAACCCCCAAAAATTACCCCATTTTGAAAACTAGACCCCTTAACGAATTTATCTAGGGGTGTACTACCCATTTTGACCCCACCGTTTTTGAATGAATTCAAGCAAAGCAAAAGGAAAAAATTGTGATGTTTTTTTTTGTCAATTCTGTCATTTTAAAAACAGCTTTTTTTGTACAGCACACACATGAATGAAGCCTTGCACCCCAAAATGGATACCCCTGTTTCTCCCGTGTTCAGAGACATACCCATTGTGGCCCTAATCTTATGTCTGGATGCACAACGGGGCCCAAAACGAGAGGAGTAGTCGGTGTCTTTCAGAACATAAATTTTGCTTGAAGGCGTTTTAGGCCCCATGGCACATTTGTAGAGCTCTTAAGCGGCCAAAACCAAAGAGAACCACCACAAGTGACCCCATTTTGAAAACTAGACCCCTTAACGAATTTATCTAGGGGTGTACTCCCCTTTTTGACCCCACAGTTTTTGAATAAATTCAAGAAAAGCAAAAGGAAAAAAATGTGATTTTCGTTTTTTTGGCAATTCTGTCATTTTAAAAACTGTTTTTTTTGTACAGCACACACATGAATGAAGACTTGCACCCCAAAATAGATATCCCTGTTTGTCCCATGTTCAGAGACATACCCAATGTGGCTCTAATCTTTTGTCTGGATGCACAACGGGGCCCAAAATGAAAGGAGTAGTCGTGGCTTTCAGAACAGAAATTTAGCATGAAGGTGATTTAGGCCCCATTGCCCACTTGTAGAGCCCTTGAGCGGCCAAAACGACAGAGAACTCGCACAAATGACCCCATTTTGAAAACTAGACCCCCGAACAAATTTATCTAGGTGTGTACTGTGTATTTTTACACTACAGTTTTTGAATAAATCTAAGCAAAGCAGTAGGAAAAAAATTACAATTTTCATTTTTTTTGGCAGTTGTATCAATTTAAAAACAGTTTTTTTTGTACAGCACACATATGGATGAAGACTTTCACCCCAAAATAGATACCCCTGTTTGTCCAATGTTCAGAAAAATACCCATTGTGGCCCTAATTTACTTAAAGGACACATGGCTAGACCTATAATGGAAGGAGCACCCGTTGGATTTCAGAGTACAACGGAATAAATTCCAGGCCCCATCGCCCTCTTATAGAGCCATTGAGCATCCAAAACAATAAAGAACCCCCACAAATGACCCCATTTTAAAATGTAGACCCCTTAACAAATTCATCTAGGGTTGTACTGCATATTTTGACCCCACAGTATTTGAATAAATCTAAGCAAAGCAGAAGGAAAAAATTACGATTTTCATTTTTTTGGCAATTTCGTCAATTTAAAAACTGTTTTTTTGTACACTGTACATAGGAATGAAGACATTGACCCCAAAATGGATACCCCCGTTTGTCCCGTGTTCAAAAACATACCAATTGTGGCCCTAATCTACTTACAGGAAACATGGCAAGGCCTATAATGGAGGGAACACCCGTTGGATTTCAGGGTACAACTGAATAAATTCCAGGCCCCATTGCCCACTTGTACGGAATAAAAATTGACACCTTAAAAAAATATCCCCCCCCCCCTCTCCCCCACACACACTCCGCACCCTTTTCGGCGTTCCCCAAATCTTAGATAAAAGTAATAATGTGAACTGTGTAGTATTTCCGAATACGGGTAATTACGGAGGCTGGTTGGGATGGGTACATGGGGCAATAAAACCGTGTATCCCCCCCTTCTCTCATGCTTTTTGGGGGTATTTTGTGACCTCAGCGGCGGGTATGGGGTGTAAAAAGTGGCGCTCTGTGAGTCTCTGTAAGCTTGCTGAGGTGTGGCGGTCTTACACAGAAGGCGCTCAACAAGCTGCTCCTGGAACTACATGAAGGCGAATGTTCCCGGGGCTTCTTGTAAATTACGGATTACAGGTAGCGGTCTGAATAACGCCGGGCTCACGCAGCCGTAGGCGGAATCCGCTTGCGGAGGCCTGCAGCGGATCCCAGCTGTGACCCTGCGTACGGCCACGTAATGTACTGCGCATAACTGCCTACTCACACAGGCGGTCATGCGCAGTACTTTTTTTTGTTTGCATTTCCCGCACTGTCACTTAGCGATGACGCGGGTACCCGCAGCCCGTATACAACGTAGTTGCGTATGGGCTGCGGGTATATCCGCAACCATGGAGCACAATGGGCTCTATGTTGCGGATAGCCACGGTAAAATAGAACATGCTGTGTTCTCTTTTCTGCGAGTGGATTAAGCAATTCCAACCCGCTAATGTGAGCGGAATTGTGTATTCCAATGCGATTGATCTGCGTATTACCGCGGATCAGACGCATGCGGAATCCGTAATTCCTATCCGGTCATGTGAGACCGGCCTAAGGTAGATCGCTACCTTTTTATCACGTGAGCGGGGACCGCTCAACGAGGCCACCCGTCACTGCTCCAGGCTCTCGGCGACCATTGGTCGCTGGGAGTAAGGAGATTTTAATTTTCCTGGGCTCCCCGACTTCTGCGCATGTGTCCGGTGTTTTACTGGCGGTCGCATGCGCAGAATCCGGGAAAGTTCACAGAGGAAGATCGCGTCGGGGTGCAAATACGGAGGCCTCCTGTAAAAAGTTTCATCTCCTCTCACCGATCGCATCGGTGAGGGGAGATGAACCTTCACCTTTATTTTACTTTTACGTGATCGCCATTATCCATTGGATAACGGCGAACACGTGATCAGGAACCGCTCACCGCGGCCCCCCGTGAAATCTCCAGGCTCTCGGCTAAGTTTTGTAGCCAGGAGCAGGGAGATTTTAAATTATCACAACTTTTGCGCATGCGCCTGCCATTGTGGCGACGGGCGCGTGCGCAGAAGCTGGGGTAAGGTCCGCGGATAAATCTGCGGGCCTTAGGTACGTCATTTCATCCTCCCTCACAGATATGATCCGTGGGGGGAGATGAAACGCAAGCTTTTTTTACTTTTTTAAACTTTTTCTTTTACTTTTTACCCCTTTTTTTTAATTTTTTTTTTACTTTTTACACTTTTTTTTTTACTTTTTACACTTTTTTTTACTTTACATGATCACTGTCACCCATTGGATGACAGAGAACATGTCCCTGGTATAATCTCTCTGCTCCTGGCTACACATGGCAGCCAGGAGCAGAGGGATTTTAAATTTCCCGGGGCTCGAGCCCCTCTGTTCACGCGCCCGATGTCAATCATCGGGCGCGCATGCGCAGATGGGCACTTCGGATCCCGGGACATCGGGACATCGCAGAGAACCCGAGGTGAGTATTTTCACCTCCCCTCATGGATCCGATCCATGAGGGGAGGTGAAACTTTACTTTTTTAAAACTTTTTTGCGATCGCCGCTATCCAATGGATAGCGGCGATCACGTGCCCGGGGACTGCTCACAGCGGTCCCCGGTAACACCTCCTGGTTCCCGGCTACCTTCAGGAGCCGGGAGCCAGGAGTTTTTAAATTTGCCGGAGGCTCCCGGGCTTCTGCGCACGCGCGTGACGTCATCGTCTGGCGCGCATGCGCAGAAGGCCGGCGGCGGGTCCGGGAGGACCCGATCTTCGGGGGACACCGCGGACAAGCCGGGTGAGTATTTTTAGCTGCCCTGATGGATCCGATCCATCAGGGCAGCTGAATATCTGACTTTTTTACAACTTTATTTACTTTATTGTGATCCGCGCTATCCATTGGATAGCGCCGATCGCAATGCCGGGGGGGACTGGCCGCATCCTGAGATGACAGCTCCATGCTGTCGGCTACCTGCAGGCACCGACTGCATTGAGCTGTCACGTCCTCAGGCAAGTGGGTATTAATCCTAAGAGGACGCATAAAACTACGTCCTCTAGGATTAAAGCCCACTTACTGAGGACGTAGTTTCCCGATGGGGCAGTCGTTAAGGGGTTAAAAATAGAAGTTAAAAGAGTCTGTAAGTTTTCTCTAGCATGCGTTTTTCAGCATGTAAAATGTACTGGTGTCTTTTTATTGAGTATGGCTCAGGGGTTGGCACTGTTGCCTTGCAATGCTGGGGTCCTAGGGTCATATTCCATCAAGATCAACATTAACGTTGAAAAACTCTATATAAACATCACCATTGACTAGATTTGAACCTATAATTCCAGCACTGCCAGGCAACACTGCTAAGGACTCAGCCACCATGCTTGTTCTTTCTTCTCTGGTCCAATATCTCTGTCGCCCATGCGAAGGTAGCCCAAAGCTGGTCTTGGTCTCATTGGTAACACCTGTTCTGCCATGTATCTCTGTTAAGATAAGGGTGGATTCACACGAACATATATCGGCACGGTTTTCACGCCGAGCCGATATACATCGTCCTCATCTGCAGGGGTGGGGAGGATGGAAGAGCCAGGAGCAGGAACTGAGCTCCCGCCCCCTCTCAGCCTCCTCTCCGCCCCTCTGCACTATTTGCAATGGGGAGAGGCGGGACGGGGGTGGGGCTAATTATCAGAACTTAGCCCCACCCCCGCTCCACCTCTCCCCATTGCAAATAGTGCAGAGGGGCGGAGAGGAGGCAGAGAGGGGGCGGGAGCTCAGTTCCTGCTCCTGGCTCTTCCAGCCTCTCCCCCCCCCTGCAGATGAGGACGACGTATATCGGCTCGGCGTGAAAACCGAGCCGATATACGTTTGTGTGAATCCAGCCTTAGTCTGTCTGGTAATTTACTTATGTACTGGAGTGTTATTACATCATGTTCCCTGTGCTATATACAGTACTAGCTGATATACCCAGCTTCACCTGAGTTAATTTGGTACAGGTGTTTACTTGTTTTTGTCAAGTCATGGTTACTTCAGAGAAACCGAGGAATAATATATGTTCATCAGGTTTAATAATTCTTCGCGTTACCCAGGAAACACCACGTGGAGGTGACCATCCGTCATTGTTCTCAAGTTTAATTCATTTTTTGTGTGTTTTAGGTGTTGTCACACTAAGGGTGTATTCAGATGACCGTATATCGGCTGGGTATTCACGCCGGCCAATATACGGCGTCTCTCTCTGCAGGGGGAGGAGGCTGGAAGAGCCAGGAGCAGTGCTCTGAGCTCCCGCCCCCTCTCTGCCTCCTTTCCACCCCCTCTCTGTCCCTTTGCACTATTTGCAATGAGAGGAGGTGGGGTGGGGTGGGGCTACATTTCGGGAATTAGCTCCACCCCCGTCCCGCCACTCCTCATTAAAAACAGTGCAGGGGGGTGGAGAGGAGGTAGAGAGGGGGCGGGAGCTCAGAGCATTGCTCCCGACTCTTCCAGCCTCCTCCCCCTACAGAGAGAGACTCCGTATATCGGCCGGCGTGAATACCCGGACGATATACGGTCGTCTGAATGCACCCTTAGGGAAGAACACAGGGGGCGTATGCGCAACTATGCTCGCTGCTAAGGAGCGTAGTTGTGCATGAGTCAATTTGTTTTTTTTTATTATCAAGCCATTCAAACTCCGCACATTAGCATGCAAGCTTGAAATAAACTTTCCCACACATAGTTAATAGTACATATGAGAAAGATAGGGCGAGTCCTACTTTTCACGCATGTACTATTAACAGCCGAGAATATCGCTAATGAAAACGAAGCCATTGAAATCAATGGTTTTTGTTTTGTCCCGTTACGCGGACGTGATTATCATGTGAAGAAGCCCTTAGTAATGAGTCATTCAGCGAGTAGTAAATCACTGAGGGCTTATGCATTTATATATTTTATGCATGCAGATGTGAGGTAGATTCTCCTGAAAATCACAGCCGCAAAAAATGACGAAAAAAAACCATTCATTTTAACGGTTTTGTTTTAATTAGCGGGATTCTTGTGCGATATTGCCTATCTTCTTCATACATAGTTTCTTTATGTGTGAGGGCAGACAGGGCAAGACCTATCTTCCTGATTTTTTTTCTAAACTTGCACACAATAGTCAAAGCCCCCCCCCCCCCCCTCCAAAAAAAAATCACTGGTTCATGCGCAAATATGCTTCATAGCGGCGAGCATATTTGCACATGCGCCCAAGTGTTTAAGCCCTCAGCGTATGCAGTGCTTTTTCTTCCATCCCAAAAGCAGCCACCTGGGAGGAGTGTGGGTAGACTTCATTATAGTCAAAGGGTTCAGCCCGGCGCTGTTCAGTTCCATCCAGAGGCGTAACTGTTCAGCCGCAGGGATTCCCATTTCCTGCTCCCCCATTGCTATCTAAAATGGCCAGCTGGTAGGGCAAAAACTACATCTCCCACAATTTCCTCATTCCATGTGAAAAATAATTGCCTATCGGAGCCAGCCACCTCTTCTATGAAAAGATCGCACAGTACAACAGTAGCTGGTGGCTAGGGGCTAATATGTGCTCCTGAGGTCCTGGCCACCAGATCTAATGAAGAAAAGGAGTACACGAGTGCTGGTGACATCTCCTACAGCTTTCCATAGATGAGGTGGTGGGTTTCCCTTCCAACAAACAGTAAACACCCAGAGGAATAAATATCTGGAGAACGAGTCATTTTTGGAACACCTTATGGGCGAGTGCATTTTTTTGCACTTTCAAATATCATTGAAATAGTATCCCCCGATGGGAAGACCCCTTTAACTGGAGCAGCCTGCTCTGCACATATTCACCGCTGAAACCCCCTCTGATCTTGAGAATAAAGGTCCTGTCTCCTCCATCCTCACTGCAGGGTTGCTGCACTGCCCAGTAGGTAAACCACAAAAATGGAGTGCTCCATTCACATTCAATGGGACTGCTGAGGTACCTGAGCGGCACCTGCTTTATTTCCATCAGCTTGGCCTGAACTCCATTCACAGTGATGTCACTGCAGGGGGAGAAGGAACCCCCACATTCAGAGCAGGCCATGGGAGTCCCATTCTGGAGATTAATGGGCAGATGTCTTACTGATGAGACCCTCACCAATCAGCAAGTTATACCTTATCCTGTAGATATGGTATAACATGCGGTTTTGGTACAACCCCATAAATGATTTCAGATCAACAATACACTGAGCAAATGTGCGAGAAGCCATAATTTAAGTTCTTTTATACGCCCTCTTGCCTGTATCCTATTATGATTTTCATTTCCTATATTTTTCTGTATCTCCTTAAGTGTACATCCAGATGTGTTGGCTAACAAAGAGAGCAATCAGAAAAATTCAAGGTCTACAGTAATGCCCCTCAAGGGGCCCACACAAGGATAAACTGTAACTGATTACCTTTGCCCCCATCTCCAGAGAGAATGTGGGGTAAAGGACGAGGGAGCAGAAACTGGACTCTATTTAAGAAAATGTGAATGATTAAGCTGTTTAATAAAATAGATGATTATCAGTTCTATATGTAGGCCTCCCTGTCTCTTTCTTTATCTCTCTCTAATAACCAATTATAATAAATGCATTATAGTAAACTATACATATGTATAGGTAAAATGTCTTCTAGCCTCATTTTCAATGTCTTTCTCTAAAAACCGTATAAATACTTCTGCTTGTGAACAAATGAAGTAGAAATTGTCATGATTACACAAAATGTTGTGTGACCAGACAATCATTCTGCGTGCAGCTCGTATTTTAACCCTTAATTTGGCACACAAGAATATACCAAGTAGTGCTCCATTGTGCTAACAAAACTTGGCACCGAAATCTGGGGCACAGATTTTATTTTCATCGCTATTGGATCTTGATGGTGAACTTTTTGCCTCTGGGACTGAAAGATTAATGGAGCTCCAATAAGGTTAGAAATTAAGCTTATACTTACAATTTTATCTGTCTTTCAATATGATAATGAGTGTTCCGTATCCGATGGTGGGGAAAAAGCAAAATTGTTTTGCTGATATCCATGTCCAAGAACAAGACAGAGGTATATTCTTATATGCTGTTATTTGTGTAAATGTACGTTCTGTGATTGTTTTGAAGTTCGTATAATTGTTAAATGGTGGAGTGGTGTTTTTTTGCACTGTGATAGTGCTACAAAAGGGAAATAAGGCATTGTTCATTTGAATGACTTGTCCCCCAACCAGTGAATGTACTTGAACCTGGAATAACATGGAGAGAGGGTAGACGCTCCTATTGGCAATTTAACCTCCATGCGAGACCTGACAGTTCCTATTATGGAAAGCTGTGGAAATTGCTCGCATAGTAGTTTTGTGGTGGTTGCTTTTATTGCTTTGTTAATGTGGAAAACTGTAATTGACCACCAGAAAGGGTACCCAGTAGCAAGTCTCTTGTATTACTATGAGGGAATCATAGTAAAGTTTTCATATAGTGGGCCGGCAACACTATATGATTTCTGTCTGATTAAGTCTGAAAGGTCTGGGATTTCTGGTTAGAAGTCCTCAGTAGTCTGCAAGTGAACCAGTCTGACTTGCTCACAGGTGAAGGGATCAGACAGGGGTGAATTATGGAAAATTCACTAGGAAATGGAGTAGTACACACAGGACTGCTAAGCAGTTGGTTAAAAGAGAGAAGGTAAAGCAGCAGTGAAGGGATGTAGGATGTGAAAAAGTGGGCATGAATCCAGAAGTTTGTTTGGATGTGAGTAGGTGAAATGGAAAATAGTTGTAGGTCAGCTTAGGATGTAGTGGCATGTGGTGAATATAAGGGAGAGTCCAGTGGAAAATCGGGCATATGTTGTGTTCTCAGGATATCTGGCGGCATTGGATGACTGATAGTGGATAAACACGTCAAATAGCTGTAAGAGTTTATTACCTGTGTTTGTACGCTGTCGGCCATTCCATGTAGTTACAGACCCAGTTTCTACTTGTCAAGCCAATACTTATCATTCTATAAATGAATAGATGTCCCCAGTGTTTCTGTGGTGTGGATTTGCAGTTTGTAAGGAGAAAAAATATATTAGAAACTAAAAAGGTTGACAGTAAATTTGTGCAGTTTTATTACTAGGATGAGTAAAGGGTCTTCTTACTTTCTCAAGGATAAGATAAATCCTGGAGGGAGGGGCTGTCAGCTTAAAAAAATGAGAATTTGTGTTACTGCTGCATAGGAAAAAGTTGTTTAATGAATCAGACGGACTGTAGCACATTGTGGATTGAGAAAGTAGACGTGATGGCTGGATAGCAGAACATGACAATAAGTGAATTGAGGTGTCACAGCAAGTGTATGTTGAAGGTTATAAAGAAAGTCAAGTTGAAAGGATGTTTATGTACAGTAATTTAAAGTTGTCTGTACAAAACGTGAGTTGAAAATGAGATATTTGATGCACAAAAGAATTAGGATACAATACTTGTCGGTTCTGACCATAATGTGGATGTTATTTGTAAATTTTTGTGTGTGAGAGTGAAGAGCCCATGTATGTGTTATATCATGTTCTATATATGTTAGTTTTAAAATGGGAACAACACACTCAAACAGTGAGCCAGACTACAAGGGGTGCAGCTAGGTGATGTAAGGAAAGGGAGAGGAAAGGAGTATATAATGGTTTTGCCCCTCCCTAACAGACAGCCTAGCAGAGAAGTGTATCTCCATTTGAGTGAAGTGTGTGTGTATGTGTGTACAAAATATTGTTTCTACTTATTTGAATATTCAAAGTATGATGCTAAAATGATATAATTGTGTACTTGACATACCTTATCTGTGCATTGCAAACAGTTTACTTAAAGCGTATCACATTTCCAATGTGGGTAGATATGATGTCAGAGACCTGCCCAGTCAACATATTAGGGGAAAATATGCTTACAGAAATACAAGCAGCACTTGAACATACCCCAAACAGTATTCATGTTACTAGGCTCTTAATGAAACAGCAGTTAACCAACATTTGTGCAGTTCTTATGGTTACTGATTGTGACTTTCTTCCCCATATTTGTAACAAATTTTTGCGCAGGTACCAGGTGTGTTGTGGGCTTCTTACAGTCATGGTCACTCATGCAATCATAAAAATACTGCATTGAGCACAAACTAAAAATCCTTCAGCTGTCAGATTCACTAAGTATGAGACCTCCCTGTTAGCACCCTCACACTTCCGCTGCATTTGAAAAAAAAAAAGGGGGGGGGAGGTAGAGGCAGCATGGGCAGTCCATGACATTGTATTTCAAGTACATGATTGTCTGTTCACGACCCCTGCATGTACAGCCCAGCCTACCCAGGTTCCACAGACTCTATGGGCTACTAGCATGATAGATATTGGGAAGCTTCTGGTCCCAGTTATCAGGGAACTGAACCACATTTTATATATATATATATATATATATATATATATATATATATATATATATATATATATATATATATATATATATATATATATATATATATATACACACACACACACACACACACCACTCAAATGGAGATACACTTCTCGGCTAGGCTGTCTGTTAGGGAGGGGCAAAACCATTATATACTCCTTGCCTCTCCCTTTCCTTACATCACCTAGCTGCACCCCTATATATATATTCTCCAAGTAGAAGCGCTGCCCAGCTCTGCTGTACCTTCCTCCCAGGCCCTGGCACTGTTCATGTTTTCAGGCTGGCGATTAAAAAATCCTTGCCTCCTGGAGGTGCTGCTGCTGATTGGCTAAGCATCACAGCACTCAGTCAAATCAGAGCCAGAACTTAATGAACGGCTCTGATTGGTTCATTGAGCACTAATTCTGATTGGCTAAGCATCGCAACGCTCAGCCAATAACAGGCAGCACTTTTTAGGAGGAGGGCATTTTTCAATTGCCGGCCAGAAGTGATGCTGAAGACCAGTGATGGGGAGAAAATTCAGCACAGTTGATAGTGCTTCTAAGTTGATGTATTTTGTTTTTCCCCTGCAGCTAGGGCTAATAATTCAATGGAACGCACTAACCAAATCTGAGCAATCCATGACACACTAAACTTCAGGTGTGCTCTAAAAAGAAAAAAACAAAAACACACAAACCTTTTCAGGGTGGCATACCATATCTCCTAAACCAAACTCCTCTGTACTCTGCCTGAGAGCATGCTCACTGTCCTACTGACTACAATCTCTGCTAGCTACCATACATATTCAGCCACTATACAGCTTACGTTTGACCAATGTGTATGAGTATAGCATCCCACACTCTCCACCTTGCTGCACCTTGTATATCTCCAGCCCCTTTACCTTCTGTATCACCCCATTATCTGTAGTATGTAAGCTTGTTGGAGCAGCACCCTCACCCCTACTCTCTCCATCAATTGATTACTACATGTAACCATGGTTTTATTTCCCCTGTCTAGTTAGCGCTGTGGAATAGGCTAGCGCTATATAAAGACTACCTATATGATAACAATCCTAGTAGTTAATTCAACATGCAGGTAGGGTGACCTGGGAGAGATTCCTGCCTAGAAATTGACATCACTGCTTGCACTGAGTTTTAATAACCAACAACAAATGAATTTTAATAAGCTATACCTATGTACAAGTAAGGTGTCTAGCCTCCTTTCCAATGTTGTCTGAAAACTGTAAATACTTCTGCTTATCAAATAAACTAGGAGCTGCCATGATTACACAAAATGTTGTGACCAGTCAATCATTTTGCAAGCAATTTGTATTTTAATGCTCAATTTGGAACACCAGAATATACCTGTAGCGCTCCACTGCACCAATATGATTAGTGCTTTAAGTTCATTAGAATGGCAGGAGATCTAAATGTTAAGGCTTTGCTTTCTGGAACCTGCTTAACACTTGCTAAGGTTGCCTGCACTAGGTTCGTTATAAACAGTAAGTGCAGTGTGACTGCAAAGATCAGCAATTGATTTATTGGCAGCATGACCTGCAAAACTACAGCAATAGTGACCTGCCTACTCAGGGTTTGCTTTGGCCTGGTGCCTTTTGGGTGTACCAGTCTAAATGACCACTCAAATAGTTCCTTAGGAACCAAACTTTTGCAATCTGCAAATGGAAGTGAATTAGGAAGAAAGCAACAGTGTTTATCCTAAGGCACGTGTCAAACACAAGGCCCGCGCGCCAAATCCGGCCCGCTGCCTTGTTCAATGTGGCGCACAAGCATGGCCAGCATCGCATGCCAGCGGCCACTCACCACAGCTGGGAATATCAGCTGGGGGGCTGCAGCTCCCCTGACGGTATTGTCAGTGGTGCCGATCCAAGGCGTACACTGTGACATCAGTGTGCACCCGGGACCCTCCTCCCCTGGTTTCGCGAGAGCAGAAGCGAGGAGGCGTCCAGACATGCACACTGACCTCATAGTGTGCAATCAGCGCCAGCAACAGCGAACAGAGGAGCAGCAGCACTTCCATAAGGAGGAGGTAAGTATATGGATTTCAGGGGGCACTATTACTACTGAGGCTCATATAGGGGATACTATTACTAATAGTATCCCCTATATCAGCTCCAGTAGTAATAGCATTTCTGCACAGGTCTCTGTGGTGGTGGTGGTGGTGGGGGGGGGTGTCACCATTTCTGCGGAGGGCTCTAAGGGGGGGGGGGGGGTCACCATTTCTGCGGAGGTCTCTGTGGGGGGGGGGTCACCATTTCTGCGGAGGTCTGTGGGGGGAGGGGTCACCATTTCTGCGGAGGTCTCTGTGGGGGGGACACCATTTCTGCGGTGGTCTCTGTGGAGGGGGCGGGTGTCACCATTTCTGCGTTTCTGCGTGGGTCTCTGTGGGGGGGGGGGGCGGGTGTCACCATTTCTGCGGCGGTCTCCGTGGGGGGGCGGTTGTCATCATTTCTGCGGGGGTCTCTGCTGGGGGGGCAGGTGTCACCATTTCTGCGAAGGTCTCTGGGGGGGGAGTCACCATTTCTGCGGAGGTCTTGGGGGGGGTGGTCACCATTTCTGCGGAGGTCTCTGTGGGGGGTGTCACCATTTCTGCAGAGGTCTGTGGGGGGAGGGGTCACCATTTCTGCGGAGGTCTCTGTGGAGGGGACACCATTTCTGCGGTGGTCTCTGTGGAGGGGGCGGGTGTCACCATTTCTGCGTTTCTGCGGAGGTCTCTGTGGGGGGGGGCGGGTGTCACCATTTCTGCGGCGGTCTCCGTGGGGGGGCGGGTGTCACAATTTCTGCGGCGGTCTCTGTTGGGGGGGCGGGTGTCACCATTTCTGTGGAGGTCTCTGGGGGGGGAGGTCACCATTTCTGCGGAGGTCTTGGGGGGAGGGGGGAGTCACCATTTCTGCGGAGGTCTCTGTGTGGGGGGTCACCATTTCTGCGGCGATCTCTGTGGGGGGGCGTCACCATTTCTGCGGAGGTCTCTGTGGGGGGCGTCGCCATTTCTGCGGCGGTCTCTGTGGGGGGGGTGTCACCATTTCTGCGGCGGTCTCTGTGGGGGGGGGGGGTCACCATTTCTGCGGAGGTCTCTGTGGGGGGGGGGTCACCATTTCTGCGGCGGTCTCTGTGGGGGGTCACCATTTCTGCGGCGGTCTTTGTGGGGGGGGTCACCATTTCTGCGGCGGTCTCTGTGGGGGGGTGTCACCAGTTCTGCGGCGGTATCTGTGGGAGGGGGGGGTGTCACCATTTCTGCGGCGGTCTCTGTGGGGGGTCACCATTTCTGCGGCGGTCTTTGTGTGGGGGGGTCACCATTTCTGCGGCGGTCTCTGTGGGGGTGGTCACCATTTCTGTGGAGGTCTCTGTGGGGGGTGTCACCATTTCTGCGGCGGACTCTGTGGGGGGGGTCACCATTTCTGCGGAGGTCGCTGTGGAGGGGGGGGGTGTCACCATTTCTGTGGCGGTCTCTGTGGGGGGGGGTCACCATTTCTGCGGAGGTCTCTGTGGGGGGGGGGGCGGTCACCATTTCTGCGGAGGTCTATGTGGGGGGGGGGTCACCATTTCTGCGGATGTCTCTGTGGGGGTGTCACCATTTCTGCGGTGGTCTCTGTGGGGGGGGTCACCATTTCTGCGGTGGGCTCTGTGGGGGGGGGTGTCACCATTTCTGCAGGGGTCTCTGTGGGGGGGTCACCATTTCTGCAGCGGTCTCTGGGGGGGGTCACCATTTCTGCGGCGGTCTCTGTGGGGGGGTCACTATTTCTGCGGCAGTCTCTGTGGGGGGGGGTCAACATTTCTGCGGCGGTCTCTGTGGGGGGGGGGTCACCATTTCTGTGGCAGTCTCTGTGGGGGGGGAAGGGGTCACCATTTCTGTGGCGGTCTCTGTGGGGGGGGGTCACCATTTCTGTGGCGGTCTCTGTGGGGGGGGTCACCATTCCTGTGGAGGTCTCTGTGGGGGGGGGGTTCACCATTTCTGCAGAGGTCTCTGTGGGGGGGGGTTCACCATTTCTGCAGAGGTCTCTGTGGGGGGGTGTCACCATTTCTGCGAGGTCTCTGTGGAGGGGGGGCACCATTTCTGCGGAGGTCTCTGTGGGGGGGGTCACCATTTCTGCGGAGGTCTCTGTGGGGGGGTCACCATTTCTGCGGAGGTCTCTGTGGGGGGGGGGGTCACCATTTCTGCGGAGGTCTCTGTGGGACTGGGGTCACCATTTCTGTGGAGGTCTCTGTGGGGGGGGGGGGACAGGGGTCACCATTTCTGCAGAGGTCTCTGTGGGGGGGACGGGGGTCACCATTTCTGCGGAGGTCTCTGTGGGGGGGACGGGGGTCACCATTTCTGCAGAGGTTGCTGTGGGGGGGTCACCATTTCTGCGGAGTTTGCTGTGGGGGGGGGGTCACCATTTCTGCAGAGGTTGCTGTGGGGGGGGGTCACCAATTCTGCGGAGGTTGCTGTGTGGGGGGGTCACCATTTCTGCGGAGGTTGCTGTGGGGGGGTCACCATTTCTGCGGAGGTCGCTGTGGGGGGGGGGTCACCATTTCTGCGGAGGTGTCTGTGGGGGGGGGGTCACCATTTCTGCAGAGGTCTCTGTGGGGGGGGGGGTTCACCATTTCTGCAGAGGTCTCTGTGGGGGGGGGGTGTCACCATTTCTATTTCTGCGAGGTCTCTGTGGGGGGGGGGGTGTCACCATTTCTATTTCTGCGAGGTCTCTGTGGAGGGGGTTCACCATTTCTGCGGAGGTCTCTGTGGGGGGGGGGTTCACCATTTCTGCGGAGGTCTCTGTGGGGGGGGTCACCATTTCTGCGGAGGTCTCTGTGGGGGGGTGTCACCATTTCTGCGGAGGTCTCTGGGGGGGGTCACCATTTCTGCGAGGTCTCTGTGGAGGGGGGGTCACCATTTCTGCGGAGGTCTCTGTGGGGGGGGTCACCATTTCTGCGGAGGTCTCTGTGGGGGGGTGTCACCATTTCTGCGGAGGTCTCTGGGGGGGGGTCACCATTTCTGCGGAGGTCTCTGTGGGACGGGGGTCACCATTTCTGTGGAGGTCTCTGTGGGGGGGGGGGGACAGGGGTCACCATTTCTGCGGAGGTCTCTGTGGGGGGGACGGGGGTCACCATTTCTGTGGAGGTCTCTGTGGGGGGGACGGGGATCACCATTTCTGCAGAGTTTGCTGTGGGGGGGTCACCATTTCTGCGGAGGTTGCTGTGGGGGGGGGGGGGGTCACCATTTCTGCGGAGGTCTCTGTGGGGGGGGGGGTCACCATTTCTGCAGAGGTCTCTGTGGGGGGGGGGGGTTCACCATTTCTGCAGAGGTCTCTGTGGGGGGGTGGCACCATTTCTGCGGAGGTCTCTGTGGGACGGGGGTCACCATTTCTGCGGAGGTCTCTGTGGGGGGGGGGGGGGGGTCACCATTTCTGCGGAGGTCTCTGTGGGGGGGGGGGGGGGTCACCATTTCTGCGGAGGTCTCTGTGGGGGGGGGGGGGGGTCACCATTTCTGCGGAGGTCACTGTGGGGGGGGGTCACCATTTCTGCGGAGGTCTCTGCGGGGGGGGACGGGGGTCACCATTTCTGCGGAGGTCTCTGCGGGGGGGACGGGGGTCACCATTTCTGCAGAGGTTGCTGTGGGGGGGGGGGGTGTCACCATTTCTGCGGAGGTTGCTGTGGGGGGGGGGGGGTCACCATTTCTGCGGAGGTTGCTGTGGGGGGGGGGGGGGGTCACCATTTCTGCGGAGGTTGCTGTGGGGGGGGGGGGGGTCACCATTTCTGCGGAGGTTGCTGTGGGGGGGGGGGGTCACCATTTCTGCGGAGGTCGCTGTGGGGGGGACGGGGGTCACCATTTCTGCGGAGGTCACTGTGGGGGGGGGGTCACCATTTCCGCGGAGGTCTCTGTGGGGGGGGGACGGGGGTCATCATTTCCGCAGAGGTCTCTGTGGGGGGGGACGGGGGTCACCATTTCCGCAGAGGTCGCTGTGGGGCGGGGGTGTCACCATTTCTGCGGAGGTCGCTGTGGGGGGGGGGGTCACCATTTCAGCGGAGGTCGCTGTGGGGGGGGGTCACCATTTCTGCGGAGGTCGCTGTGGGGGGGGGGTCACCATTTCTGCGGAGGTCGCTGTGGGGGGACGGGGGTCACCATTTCTGCGGAGGTCGCTGTGGGGGGACGGGGGTCACCATTTCTGCGGAGGTCTCTGTGGGACGGGGGTCACCATTTCTGCGGAGGTCTCTGTGGGGGGGGGGGGTCACCATTTCTGCGGAGGTCTCTGTGGGGGGGGGTCACCATTTCTGCGGAGGTCTCTGTGGGGGGGGGGGGTCACCATTTCTGCGGAGGTCTCTGTGGGGGGGGGGGGGTCACCATTTCTGCGGAGGTCTCTGTGGGGGGGGGGGGGGTCACCATTTCTGCGGAGGTCTCTGTGGGGGGGGGGGGTCACCATTTCTGCGGAGGTCTCTGTGGGGGGGGGTCACCATTTCTGCGGAGGTCTCTGTGGGGGGGGGGGGTCACCATTTCTGCGGAGGTCTCTGTGGGGGGGGGGGGGTCACCATTTCTGCGGAGGTCTCTGTGGGGGGGGGTCACCATTTCTGCGGAGGTCTCTGTGGGGAGGGGTCACCATTTCTGCGGAGGTCTCTGTGGGGGGGGGGGTCACCATTTCTGCGGAGGTCGCTGTGGGGGGGGGGGGGTCACCATTTCTGCGGAGGTCTCTGTGGGGGGGGGGGGGTCACCATTTCTGCGGAGGTCTCTGTGGGGGGGGGGTCACCATTTCTGCGGAGGTCTCTGTGGGGGGGGCGTCACCATTTCTGCGGAGGTCTGTGGGGGGGGGGGGTCACCATTTCTGCGGAGGTCTGTGGGGGGGGGGGGGTCACCATTTCTGCGGAGGTCTCTGTGGGGGGGGGGGGGTCACCATTTCTGCGGAGGTCTCTGTGGGGGGGGGGGGGGTCACCATTTCTGCGGAGGGTCACCATTTCTGCGGAGGTCTCTGTGGGGGGGGGTCACCATTTATGCGGAGGGTCACCATTTCTGCGGAGGTCTCTGTGGGGGGGTCACCATTTCTGCGGAGGTCTCTGTGGGGGGGGGGGGGTCACCATTTCTGCGGAGGTCTCTGGGGGGGGGGGGTCACCATTTCTGCGGAGGTCTCTAAGGGGGGGGGTCACCATTTCTGCGGAGGTCTCTGTGGGGGGGGGGGTCACCATTTCTGCGGAGGTCTCTGTGAGGGGGGGGGGGGGTCACCATTTCTGCGGAGGTCTCTGTGAGGGGGGGGGGGAGAGACGGTCACCATTTCTGCGGAGGTCTGTGGGGGGGAGGCGGGGGAGGGTCACCATTCCTGCGGAGGTCTCTGTGGGGGGGGGGGGGGGTCACCATGTCTGCGGAGGTCTCTGTGGGGGAGACGGTCACCATTTCTGCGGAGGTCTCTGTGGGGGGGGGGGTCACCATTTCTGCGGAGGTTGCTGTGGGGGGGGGGGGGTGTCACCATTTCTGCGGAGGTTGCTGTGGGGGGGGGGGGTGTCACCATTTCTGCAGAGGTTGCTGGGGGGGGGGAAAAAAATCACCATTTCTGCGGAGGTCTCTGGGGTTGTGCTCTTGCATTTTTGTTGTGTTCATTGTTATTTGAATTTTTATGATTCTCTGCTCGTGAGTTCTATGGAAAGTGTTAACTGTTACCCGCGGTCAGATTATTGCCACGGATAATGCAATGATCAATCACCTTTGGACAGGCAGCCTAACAATTACAGTCGGCCCTTTGAAGACAATCAGTCTGATGTGGCCCTCCGTGAAAAGGAGTTTGAATCCCCCCCCCCCCCTGTCCTAAGGGCTCAGTCACACGGGTGTTTTGACGGACAAATTTTTGAATGCATCAATTATGCGTTCAAAAACTCACGTGACCGAAGCGGGCGTCATGGTGGAAAAACTGCTGCTAGCAGCATTTATCTGCT
Source organism: Eleutherodactylus coqui (assembly GCF_035609145.1). Classification (NCBI taxonomy): domain Eukaryota; kingdom Metazoa; phylum Chordata; class Amphibia; order Anura; family Eleutherodactylidae; genus Eleutherodactylus; species Eleutherodactylus coqui. Next base: position 68,518,475 of record NC_089838.1, on the reverse strand, counting down.
CCAAGTGAGTGCTGCCCACCATCCTCTGCAGCGACTGACAGCTGCAGCAGGGAGTTCCTTGGATGTGAAACCCCTGGATGCTATCCCATGCCGGGGTTTCACCTGTGGTCTGTGGGGCCAGCAGCAGCCCCATTGACAGAACATTGAAGAAATCCTCTGCCACAACTGTAGCAGAGGATCACATCGCCGTAGGGAGTCCCATTGTCAGTGTCTAGTGAAAGTGGGACTCCCCACAGAGATGGAGAAATCCTGCCACAGCAGTCCCTGCTGAATGAAAGGGTGAATGCTGCCTCTGATTGGCTGAGCACAGGGACCAGAGGCAACTCTCACCTGTCACTCAATAGCTGCCTCTGATTGGTCACAGGGGGAAGTTGTTTGTGCACATGTAAGGTTCGCACATGTGCCCGTTCCCATTGAAAAGCATTGGTTCTATTTAGATGCGTCTGTCAATGCAGCTGATAGACGCGCATACAAACGCCCGTGTGACTGAGCCCTAAAGCAGCACATCGGTCAATTCCAGTGAGTGGGCAGAGCTGCACTACCACACAGCGTTGCTGTATTTTTACACCACCTTGAAGCACCAAGTTTCAAATTAGAGGGTGCAATTTCTGGATGCCTTGGCTACTAAAGACTATGGACAGTGCATTCAGTAGTGGCAGGAATACACAAGTTGGACTTGTGTTGGCTGTACAGTGAAGAATCCTTGTGGAGCTGTGTGACCGAGTGCAGAAAATGTGGTTGCACCAAGGCCCTAGAGCTTTAGGAAGCTCATAAGGTCTTTGCCATATCAGGAAACCAGTATGGTGAAAGCAGCATTATGACTGACCCCCCAATAGATTTTCCATTGGGCCCTGAAGCATCAAGTTGAGCCTCTAGCCTTAAGTAAAGATGTTCAGAAACCCTGTCTGTTCAGTAGGACACCTTATTTACTTGGCATGATGTCAGAAATAAAGTGAGACTTCTACATTTAAAGTTAAAAACACTTTATTAAATTAAAATATTCACATCATACATCTTTAAAAGTCACCAGGAAGAGGCAAGTCAATAGTGAGGTCTTCAAACATGGGACTGAAGATCTGATGGGCATCTAGAAAGATGGATGAATTAATGAAAACACTTTCAGCTTAAGAGGTAAATTTGATAAGCAACTCATTATGCAGTAGTCAAGGCAACATTAAAATTGGATTTCACACCCAATAAAATGCTTTACCAACACATGCCAAGAGTGCAATAGCAGAGGAATTCCTAACTGAGGATATCATGTTGTGGCTTCTACAGCTCTGATTCTTTTAATTTTAGTTGTCGGGCAATTATGTAGTATCTCTGGCGGTCTACTGGTTAGTGCTTCATACTGTGGGTGGAAGGGGTTAATGGTGGTCTACCAGAGTTCGCAGTCCTGGAAAACTCAAAATAACTAGTTGCATAACAGGAATGAGCTTTGTATAGGGGTGGAGAAACTGCCATTATCCCCAGTTTTAAATAGTTTTGAACTATTGGCGACACCCCGAGAATGGCTCAATAGCTGAATAGTTGAGACCCTGACAACCAGCTATTAATCTAGACAGCTAGCAGTATAAACAGCAGCTTCACTAACATTGCAGCGTCTTGGGTTGGTAATACAGGCACAGTTCCCTTTAAATTCAAACTTGAGCTGTACCTGCATTACCAGCCTAAGACGCTGCAGTATGGGCAGCCATCAGCTTCTGGCTCCATCCACAGCGCCGGCAGGTTGGGTGACAGCTGATTGGGCTGCTAAGTAGTGATGCCCTGCCGGTCAGCTACTGAGGGCCTATCCTTTAAATAGGAAAAAAAAAAAAAATGATCACTGTCTGATGTTTGGCCTCATGGAGGAGACTTACATATGCAATATAATCATTTATTGAAGACATTAAGGGGTTGTCTGCTTTCTCCTTTACAGTTTAGAACAGGGAATCATACAATTTAGTATACATTTATACTAAAGTTCTGCTCACATCCCTTTCTTATAGCAGTGCCTATCTGCACATTAGACTGGTATAGTCTATGGACTGAACTAGTCAGTACTGGCCATCAGCCATGTGATCCGTGGTGTTCACCATACACTGATGAGGTGTCTACTAGGCGACTAGTAGTATGCACAGTATTATTACCTGCAGTGCCCTGTCTGCGGAGAAGCGGATCTTATATTCATCTCGTGTGCCTTGTTTACTTTATTGAACATCGTGAGATCGGGGGAAGTTCACGTGCACATGACTGACAGCCATTACTATTAACAGTTCATGACTACCTTTCTACTGTTCAGCTAGAGGCTATAGCACTGCTATTAGAAAGCGATGCAAGGAGGATTCAAGGAGGATTTTCAATACATGTAAATTAGAAAGTTGTGTAGTTTCCTATTCTGGAACTAAACTGGAAAAAGGAGTAGAAAGCCAACAACTCCTTTAAGCATCACTCTTCTCTGCCAGTTTCCTTCCTATCTGGACAGCACTGATCATATGATTAGTGCTGATCATGTATAGTACAATAGTAGTCCAACACTACCAACGCACTGTAAGCATTACATAGGCCGACGTTAGCCATCTCAGACTGCTAAAAACTGAAACAAGGGCCAGCAGGGAAATCAGCATAGAAGACAAACAGGTAATAACTGCTCTCTTTGGTCCCAGGACAAGAGTTGGTGCTCAAGTTTAAAGAAACTCTTCAGATGTCTTGCTCAGAGTGCTTTTGTCCAGCACCCTAAGGGACCAAGATTGCTACAGTGTGATGTTACAGGTTTGCATCAGTCCTATAAGATACTTACTGTAGTTTATCAGATAGTTCTCCATTGGGGAAAGCATTGCAGTAGTAATGGCTTCAAACCGCTTTGCATCAGCTGAAGAAATAAATAGTGCGACACCAGCAAGACAGCGGCCACTGAGCCTGTGCTCTTCAGGGACATCAAGGGTCTCGTAGTCTATCCATGATTCAGAGGGAGGAATACAGAACGTTACAATAAGCCAACACATCACCTTGTAGTATTACATAAAGGAATAAAATAAACTGCAATTCTTTGCCAAGAGTGGGTTATGAACTTTAGTTCTACACATTAATGATGGGGTTGCTCTTCCTCCCATCATAGCACCTCCTTCCCCCTGCCCCACAGCCACCTATGTACCTTCTTAGCCAGCCTTCTCTACTGTGGTGCCATTCTGCAGAGGATACTGTTAGAGTGCACAGTGCCAGCTAGCTGAGCATCAGCACTACAGTATGTTGGATCCCTGTATTCTCAGCTCGACATCTAATACATTGGTTAACTGTCCAGCATCCTGCTTCCACCTTGGCTTTATATTAGCCCCAAAATTGATATACATGGGGCTAGTAGTGATTCTGGTGAGTCCTAGTCGCAAGTGAATTCCATTAATTGCCCAGCCCTGCCAGTAAGCAGTTTGCCCCATTCTAACACTACATTGAACAGGAAGAGGTGCTGTACCTACCAAGAGGGCTGTAGGGAATGAAGGTCTCGATGGCAGGATAAGTCTTGCTCTTGGGAGGCATCTGCTTATTCTTCTGGTTCACCTAAACATGAAGGAACAGAAGTATTTCAATCTAATAAAGGTTTTCCAGGGAAATGGGTCAGCCAAGTGCCAGTTACTACATTCTGTTACATGAGCCATGATTAGAGAGCTACATGTAGGTTTTAAGATGTGCATTATGAAGCTATAAACTCCAATATAGCCCATTTACTGTTGATAAGTAGATTAGCATAGGGCCTGAGGAAGGAAGTGTGCGGGGGGGGGGGGGGGGGGGGGGGGGGAACAAAAGTTGGACACATTTTGTGAATGCATGTGTGACAGTGGCTTGACAAGCTTTGTAGTAAAATTCTAGTTTCCAGTGGATTAGTGAGCTGCCAGTGTCGCTGGGGAACCGCCCGCAGTACTACAGGGCCATGCAGAACTTGGAGTGGCAGTTTTTAAAGTACTGCATGGCCCATTTACCCATGCAAGACACTGGGACCTACTCAACCATCTTCATAGACCGTGAATAGAGTTGTGGTGGTAATGCATGTGACCTGCCACTCCATTCACTAGTTCATGGGCACAAAGTAGCTGACCGATGCCAGTAACAATCCCTGCTGCCTCACTCACCTTTGTTGAAGATCGCCCATCCTGCACATAGTTTACATTGCCCAGCGCTCTCCTGGCCAGCTGAACTTTACTTGTATTAAAGACATTTGATTTCTTCGTTTGCAGAACTTTAGAAGGTTGAGTAACTGTAAAAGTTACAGATCAGAAGTTTAATGTAGTGTAACAGCTCTGAGGATCCAACAAGTAGTCCTCACAGGGAAAAACTAACATACTTATGTTATGTTCACATGTGGCACATTTGCTGTGGAAGAGTCCTATTTTGGCATGGTTTTCAATTAAATCACTGATAGATCTATATTATTGCTGTTTCCAGTGTGGAAAAAAAATAAGTTGTGGCATATGAACATAGTTTTAAGGTGTATTCACAACAGCAGAAAACTGCATCCTGTACTGGAGTACCAAAATCTGGAGTGTATACTGGAGGGGGACATATATAGGAGTCTGCTCTGATCTTACACATTTTGGCTTAGAGCAGAATTTCCCAAACTGCAGTCCTCACGGACCCCAATGGGTCATGTTTTCAAGATATCCTAGAGCCAACACGTGGCAATGCCTGAGGTGAAGACAATTACATCACCTGTGCAGTACTGAGGAAATCCTGAAAACCTGACCTGTTGGTGGTCCTGAGGACTGGAGTTGGGGAAACACTGGCTTAGAGTCACACTGGATGACTAAGGCCTTATACAGGTTGGCCATATTGTACCTCCTTAAGGCTTGGGGACAGTCACTCACAGAAGCCAGGCCTCAAAGGGAGGATTCATTCCGTATTCGAGAGAAGATTCCACAATTTTCTATCTGAATCCAATAGCAAGACATGCATGAAGTCTGAAGCATATGGAGGTCCAGCATGTACTGTAGACCGCCAGGACATCACATCAGAGCCCCAAACATGAAGCCCTTAGTTGGAGCCACTATTCAGTTTAGTGCACACCACTCACCTGAGCCCTGGTTAAGCTTGAAAGGCTGGAAGAAAAGATCTCCATTTTCCTTTCCCAAAGGCACAAGAACATCCATTATAGCCACCTGTTGCCCTAGAAGAGACTGAGTGCGCAAGCAGTTAGAATATCCACCCGGCCAAATAGTAATAGCCTATTGAAGTAAGTGGCAAGTTTGCATTTAAAGGGCTTGTACCAGGATGGCAAGTTATCCATCTGTGGGGATTACCTTGCTGATTGGGGGGTGGTGGGGGGGGGGGGGGTCTTACTGATGGGACCCTTTGTGTTGACATTGGCAGGGAAGGGGGGGGGGGGGGGGGGTCTCATGCCCCCCCACCCCATCTTCCTCACGCAATTTACTTTCAATGGGGCTGTGGAGATACCAGCATCTGATTTGGGATTTCCGTCAGCCCCATTGAAACGAATAGAGTGTTGACAGTGGTATGAAGGGAGCGCTGGCTGAGCATGCAATGTTACGACAGGAAGAGGCAGAATGGGACATAGGAGTGATGTTTGAGATAATCAAAGATCTCAGTAGTGAGACCCCCAACTAATCAGCAACCAGTTTTGGTACAACCCCTTTACTACCCATCCATAAGGATAGATGTCTGATTGGTGGTCTTTCACCACTGAGCCCCACCAATTCTAGGAACAAGGGTCCCATGTCCTTTCTTACTCACTGTAGAGACATTGAACCCACCTTAACTTTGATTGGCTGCAACTCCTTTTCCACTGATTTAGACTTAAAAAAAAAAAAAAAAAAGAAAAGTCAATATAACCCCCGAAATGCATAACCATACAATTGGTTTGTTGTGCATATGTATAGCCTTCATTTGTACACCCATTATACTTAGGAGTCATTTATTTCAAAAAACCTCCCGAGCGACCTCTAAGAGGCTAACCTGGATTGCTACTGAGGTAGTTTGACCCCAGATATTTCCATTGCTGCTCTCCCTGCAAAAGCTCTGATGGGATTTCATGTCTGTGGAGACTATTGAAGGCCAGTGTGAAGCCATGTCATCTGATGGGCTCCATACCATGTGAGTCTACATATACATCACTTCTATTTCATGGTACTTTCCTCCTCAGAGCACAGACAATTACATATATTTTTTTCTTCCATTCACTGAGTGATCATTGTTTGGCACTCTTGGGCACTTAAACTAGACAGGGAATGCCCTGTGTTTCTTTTCCCTCCCTAGCTGGAGCACTGGAGTACCATTGGTGCAAATTTTGACTAGAACTCAGCTGTGCATCAGGAGCTGGTTTCATACAAAGAAGCACACCCCCTCACCTCCTACAAGGGTTCCTGCTGTCAGCGCTCCCCGGCTTCTGGTTCTCAGCAGCCTGTAGTGGCCTCACCTAACCAGCAATGCTACATGCCAACAACTGAATGTTTTATACCCCTTCCATGGAACTGTACCATTACTACTATACAGCATATAATGCTGGACCAGTAGCAAGCAACAGGAGTCTCCTTGTAGAAGTGCAGTATAGAGGCAGACTATGCAACAGCTATGGGCCTCTGTTGTCCAGTAGAGTCTTCTACTGGACAACAAAACCATATGCAGGACTTCCCTCCAAGAGAGGAACTACATTAACAAATGGTGGTGGAGAATTTCCTCAAGAGTCGTTTTGAAGGACATAGGGCTTTGTGCTTGTTCCCTTCTTCACTGTTCTGGGTGGCAACATCAAAAGTTAGTGTGGGTTCATTTAATTTCTCACTATGGGGCCCCCAATCACTTTTGGATAGAGCTAGACCTTGAGTTTCAAAAACAGTATTATGCATTCAAACTTCACTTTATTCGAGGAAGTCTAAGCCAGGCTGACTGCTAACCAAAGGCTCAGCCAAGGACTGAGGAGACAGCAGACACGCAGGATGAGGTGCAGGCAGTTCTGCATTGAGTTGCTTTGACCCTCAGGAAATACAAGTAAACACTCCATGTCTCGGACCAAAAGCCAGCTCCTGTCCCAATTATAGGCTCTACAGCCAGGCTGTGATTCACCTGCATGGGTCTAAGCAACTCGTCAATGCAGACAGCATAGCAGTCCTATGCCCCCTTGGTATTAGTGCATCTTGATGCCACCAGGAAGTCCTGGGGGTGTGAAGACAGTGGGGTGACACCCCCTCAACGTGATCGGCTGCACAAATTCTTTGGCTGTAGGTCCTGGCAGCCCACTAAGCAAAGGGTGCTAAGGAGCAGCATTCAGCGGCGGCCGCTGTAGGCACGGAGCCCCAGCCTTCAAGCCTTTTCCCTGGTGGGCGGCTGACAGCAGAATGGCCCTTTCCCCACTGACGACATGTTTAAATTTGGGCCGGCAGAAGAGTGCGCCATGATGTGATGTGCAGCTTGCCAGCCTTTGCAGGGAGGCTAGAGCAGCAGCGGAATAGCTGGGCGGTTGCAGAGGAAATGCACCCCCCTCCAACACATTTCATGCTGTTTGGCACCTTCAGCAGGGAGGCAACTGCAGCACCCACACAAACCGTGTTAGCCGCCGGCAGAGCAGTACAGCAGCAGTCATGGGATAGCACACAGCCGCCGGTACATCGGTAGGAAGTGCGCAAGGGAGCACGCGTCACCGGCCTCGGTGCTGCAGCGAGCAGCCAGAACACAGTACATCAAGCTGCAGGGTGACCGGGAGAGAGTCTCCATCCCCTGCTTGGCTGGGAGGAAGGGCACAGAAGGCGCGCAGGACCCAGCGATGAGTGACATCTACAGCGTCTCCATAGCTTGCAGCTGGCCCTGCTTCCTTACACTTTGGGCGGGCGGCCGGCTGCAAGCAATGTACACTGTCCTGCTAGCAACTTAGACTTGAGCCAATCAGGATCTGGGGTGTGTGACAGGGGCTTTCCTCCTGTCAAACCCCTAGCTTATGGTGGCATCAAGATACACTAACACCTGCCCGCTCACCCCCAGGCTTAGGGCTCCGGTCACAGCAGCTCTACCTCCTCCACTGATTAGTGTAGGTCCAGCTGTCATGTCTTAGTACAAGTTCACATCACATATTTGCTGCAGGTTTCACACACCAAGATCCTACAGCAATGCAGAGTACAATGTAAGAGGAGGTTTAAACACCATTCACTTACAGCAGGAAGAAGTACACATCTGAGGATTCAGTCTGGGAATCCTGGAGGCCGCAGCATGCACTGGCTTGTAGTCTGACTTCACTATCACCCATTGCATTGTAGTAAGTGGATGTCACACATGGGTTTTGACCCAGATTTTCTCCACAGTGGGTGAATTCACACTTAGCTGTTGTGTGAGGGGTGTTTATGGAACACTTATATCAAGTACTGTAGTTTAATGTACATTTTTATAATGTCTAAGACTCCCCTGAGAAAGCAGATGCTAAACAAGCATTGGGGCTGAGGACACAGGTCTTGATTGGCACATGGTAACACCTTTGTATTTATATTTTGTGTGATTCAACAGTCTTAGTTTATTGCCTTGTGTTGTCTGGCTTATATGACTAAGTAGAGCACTATTGTATATATTGAGATCTTAGTTATATCATGGATGATTTCTTTATTCCATTATTCTAGTCCTGCTCCTGTATATCAATACTCTCCTACTACATGGTTTTTAGTTATTGCCCCGTTTTGTAATAAAGTTTATATGTTAACTATTCTAAGCTCTATGTGTGGATCCCTTTGTGTTTTCATAGCAATATAGTAGAGCATTTTTAAGCCTATTATTGGGTAATTTTTATAATGTGGCAAGTAACAAAGTACATTACAGAACATCAGAGCGCCCAACACTCCAAACCAAGCAGCTTTCATCAGGTATTTTCATCCCACTAACAGAAGTGCATTAGCAATACACTGTATAACAAAACCTCTGAAATACCAATAGTTAAAACTACAGCTGCACTAACAGACTTACAGCAGCTTCTTCCCTGAAGTCCAGCAAGAGATCACTGAGGATCTGTGCCGCCGACCCCCTTTTATATTAAGCCACATCCTACATCACTTATGTTACTCGCCCCCCAGCTGGACTGTAATCACCCAGGAACTATTGGAAGTAACGGAGCGGAGCTCACACACAGGACCCGGGGCACATCTATTACTGCTGTTACACTGGAATACTAGTATAAATTCAGCCTTGATTTGCGCTAAAAAGTACAAATGTTCCACCCCTCACTCCACTTATTGAAAATGTCTAGAAATTTAAAATGTAGTGAGGTTTCGGCCATATTTATTAATTGCACATTATTTGTAGCAGTCTGGGGTATCTGTATTATCTGGATTGTGACAAAATTCTGGCATCAAGAAGCTGCGACTTTTTGAGCATTTACACTGGGCACCTTTTCAAAAAGGTGCATGGCCACTTATGGTCCATGAGATTTGCTACAATTTACATCAGAAACTAGCATTAGTTACAAGTTATAACTGTCACACATGGCAGCTCCTAGCTGGCATAGGCCCATTATCCATGGGCTGATCTGATTTGTGGAATCCATGCGGAAGATCCGCAAATCAAGCCGCCCATAAGAAAGCATAGGCATCCGCACTGGAATTAAAGCATGTGGATTTGTTTTGCGGATCGTTTGGTCCGGAAAAGAAATCACAGCATGCTCCATTTCAGTGAGGTTTCAGCGCAGATGGCTTGCATTGAAGTCAATGGAAGTCATCAGATCCACGGATCCCGCAGGAAAGCAGGAGGTTTTTTTAAAACTCCACTGTGCATGTGAGGTGGCATGCCTGCCGGACGGTGCTTCTGCTCACATCAGCATTGAAGAAAATACAAGACCTGGACAGGCATGCAGAAGACCCGGACCAAGTAAGCAGTGTTCTCAGCCGCAGGCACAGTTGGATTCCGCTGCCGGCTCCCGCATGTGAAATCCAATCCGACCGTGGACATGAGGCCTTAGGTATCAGTGTGGTGCATGGAGGTGCTGGCTAATATCGCAAATGTATTGTACAGCTTGTGCCTTTCAATACATTTGTCACACTTAGGGTGCATTCAGACGACTATATCGGCCGGGTATTCACGCCGGCCGATATACGGCGTCTCTCTCTCTGCAGGGGGAGGGGGCTGAAAGAGCTGAGAGCAGTGCTCTGAGCTCCCGTGCCCTCTCTGCCTCCTCACCACCCCATTTCCGCCCCTCTGCACTATTTGCAATGAGAGGAGGTGGGGCTAAGTTCCGGGAATTAGCTCCGCCCCATCCCGCTTCTCCTCATTGAAAATAGTGCAGGGGGTAGAGAGGGGGCGGGAGCTCAGAGCACTGCTCCCGGCTCTTCCAGCCTCCTCCCCCTGCAGAGAGGGACACCGTATATCAGCCGGCGTCAATACCCAGCCGATATACGGTCGTCTGAATGCGCCCTTATGGAGGAACAAACTGTACGTAGACTGGCGTATAAAATGTCAGTCTAAGTAAATATGCCCATCTGACTCCATTAGGTGGGTGGCATAAAAAGTTTGGGAACATCTTTAGACATTTAAAGATGCAACAAATTTCAAAACCTGATGCGACAATATCATACATTTTGTGCACGTTGTACTGAGAGGGAAAACACACCAGAAAAGTGACATTAAAAATGTATTCTCCATCATGTGGCTGGCCGGCAGCATTACTTGTATTCTTCATCATGCGAATGGCCGGCAGCATTACTTAGGTAATGTTCACACTGGCACTGACAAGTTATATGAAAAATGGAAGTGAAAAGCATCTGTAAGCTTTCCGCTTACATCTGTTTTTCAGCATTTAATATATGGTAGCTGCTCTGCAATGAACGCAGCTAATACTGTTGCCCTACAATGGTGGGGTCCTGGGTTCAAATCTCAACAAAGGCAACGCCAACTCTGAGAAACTCCAAACAGACATCACCCTTGTTCAGATGTAAACCTACAACTTTGGCTCTGCCAGGCAACACTGCTAAGGACTGAGCCACCATTACTAAACGTGATCTCCCCCAGTTAGTAACGAGTTTTGGTTCCTGGCCACCCTTAGGGAGGAGATGGTAGAGCCCCATGACAAGGTTAATTCTCTACCTTGCTGTCTCCTTGGTTGAAGGCCTGCTCCTTGGACACTGCAGGGCAGAGCTTGGCACCACGTACGGGATGAATACCACCGCACCAAGTGGAAACACTGAGAGAGTGAATTAAATTTGCCTCCTGTGAGATGTAGAGATTAAGTGAGAAACTTTATTCAAAACCAAAAATGTATGTGGCCAGGATGCACTACAGATTAGAAGAAAACTGTGTGATATTACTGCACAAAGTTGTGTTGTCAGATGTTTGTACCCCAATGTAGAATTCTGGCCAACAGTATGGACATTCACAATGGCGCTCAGCCTTCACTTTCTTCCTGCCACAAAGTTACCGGCATGGCGGAGGAAAAAGTAGGGGGGGACAACACACTGTGGAGCAGAGTGAGGAGAGTGGATGAAAATGCCCAGTGGTGGAGTCAGAAGCTCTGGTGAGTGTGCCACTGAAGAATCCTCAGGAGAGTGAGAAGAGAGCTACAGAGACGACAATGGCTGCTACAGCGTGACTAGTGAGAGTAGTACCAGCAGGATAGCCACCACCAAAGCTACAGTTTTATTTTGGTGAGGAGATGGGGGTGTTGGACTTGCTGCCCTTTGTTTCTCCCGCATCTTCACAGGTATTGGCTGTGAACGAGAGCACTGAGGGGTCAGTAAGCTCTACTGCCAGCATGGAGCTCATTAAACTGTCTGTGACTGTTCCCACAGATGTTGTTGCTTCCGCAGAAGGACTACCCGCAATTGTAGAGCCAGGAGCTGGAAGACTCGTTCAGTAGAACACTTTTGCTAATTTTGCCCCTACCAGAAAGAAGGACTGGACAGTGAAATTCACGTTTCTTGTTTAGAAATACTCTCTGTGTGTGGACTACTTTATTCCAACTGGGTGATCCACCACAGAAGAAGGAACGTTAGTGTCATGGTGACAAAACACGACTTAAGGTAACCCAGGTTACTAAACATGATCTCCCCCAGTTAGTAACGAGGTCAGGTTCTTGGTCACCCTTAGGGAGGAGATGGTGGAGCCCCATGACAAGATTAATTCCCTACCCCGCTTTCTCCTTGGCTGTGCGCCTACTCCTCAGATGCTATACAAGGAGAACAAGAAACACAAAGAGAACAAACAAAGTCCATGCAAATGTTATCTTTGGTCAAGTTTGAACCTAGGACCTCAGCACTGTGGGGTAATGACTAAGCCATCATGCTTTTTTTCTTCTTCTTCCTTCTTTATTGTTGCTTTATAACAGTGGGGCTCTAGGTTCATGGCTGACTATGGACAACATCTGCTTGTATGTTCTCATTGGGTTTGCTCTTCCCAAGCTTTTCTCTAGCTCAGTTATTGTCACTGCTGCCTTGCTGTGCTACAATTGTTGGTTCAAGTCTGCACAAGGGTGATGACTATATGGAGTTTTTCAAAGTTTATGTTGCCCTTGATGAGATTTGAACCTAGGACCCCAGCATCGCAAAGCAACGGAGCTACATTCATTGAAGAAATGAAAACAGACAAAACTGGAAATGCAAAATGGACTGTCTTCAAGTTCCATCCATCACCCATTAAGTACCATTCAATAAAAAAAGGACCCATCTGTATTCCATTTCTGAAACTGGAAACAAAAGTATACAAGGGGCTGCTGAGAAGTCTTTGGCTTTGTGTTCCTTTTTTTGTTTTTATGGTAACGAATGTTACATCACATGAAAGCCTTATGTGTCTAATATATGTTTTCAAAATTTTGTGTTTGTAGCTTATAACAACAGTGATGAGCAGAGGAGTGATAAAATTCTTGTTTCTGCAAGGAAAGTCCGCGAAGGATGTTCATGGTGATATCTCGCAGACATTGGGGGATCAATGCCCTTCATATTCTACAGTTAAGAACTGGGTTACCAAATTTAAAACGGGCCACTTCAGCACCAATGATGAGGAATGTCCTGGACGACCGAGAGAGGTTGTTGTTCCGGAGATCGTCGATGCTGTGCACAACCTCATACTGGAGAATCGGCAAATTTCAGCTAAAGGAATAGCAGACATCATGGGGATTTCTTGTGAACGTGTTTGTGTCATTATCCATGAACATTTGAACATGAAGAAGCTATCTGCAAAGTGGGTCCCCAAATGTTTGACAGCAGACCAGAAAAGTATGCGAGTGAAAACTTCCCGGTCCATTTGTCAGCGTTTCCGGACTGATAAGAACTTCCTGGATCGACTGGTCACTATGGATGAAACCTGGATTTATTTGTATGACCCTGAAACCAAGGAGCAGTCAAAAGAGAGGAGGCACAGTGGTTCTCCTCGCCCAAAGAATTTCAGGGTGCAAAAATCAGCCACTAAAGTGATGGCGTCTGTGTTCTGGGATAAGGAGAGCATGCTGCTTTAGGACTACCTTCAAAATGGTTTCACCATCAATGCAAGGTATTACATTGAACTTTTGGACCAATTGAAGGCAGCTCTGAAGGCCAAAAGGCACGGCAAGCTGGTCAAAGGAATCTTGTTCCTGCAAGACAACGCCTCCGCTTACACTGCACAAGCAACCACGGCAAAACTGCTGGAGCTAGGCTTTCAGCTAGGCTGGTTGACCACCCACCTTATTCATCAAATGTAGCTCCCTCCGACTATCATCTGTTTCCAAACCTGAAGAAACACGTCAAGGGTACCAAGTCTCACACCATTTCTGATGCCATGGGTGCTACGGATGACTGGTTTGAGCCACAACCGAAATCCTTTTTGCAAGGCTTACAGAACTTGGAATACCGATGTAAGAAGTGTGTTGACATCAGTGGAGGGTATGTGGAATAAATGTAAAGTTTCATCTTCCTATCTCGTTTCTTTATGGGAAAAGCCAAAGACTTATCAGCAGCCCCTCGTAGCTGTTTGCTATCCAGTGTAAAAAACGGAATGCAGATGGAAAATACAGAAACAGATTGAAACTGAAGACCTCCAGCTTCAATACATTTCTATGGGTTTGAAAATGGAAACGTTTTCTTTCCGTTTTGCTCTTCCCACAACTGTATAGCAAAATGGAAATAAAAAAGCTAGTTTTAAAAAGCCCTTACTGGGATAGAGCTGGCGCCAGTATGCACTATAGCAAGTAGGTAAGCCGGCAGAGGCAGTGTGATGCTCTGGCCAACGTTCTGCTGGAAACCTTGGGTCCTTACATTCTTATGGATGTTATTTTGACACATGCCACCTACCTAAATATTGCTGCAGACCAAGTACACCCCTTTATGGTAACTATAGTCCCTAATAACAGTAGCAACCTTTAAGGGTTGCGTTTAATATGCAGAGAAATAGAGCATGGTGCGATTTATTTCTTCTGCATATCAATACACAATGTCCACATGCAGGTTTGAATGAAAAAAAATTTATGCTTGTACTTTTGGTACATTTGCATCCTTTTAGGACATTTTATTTGCGTGCAGCTGCAACGCTGTGGTTTCGCCTTGCACATACGTAATGCTGTTGCTTTCTTTGACTTGTGTAGGATGATAACCGTGGAGTCAGGCTTCCTGAGACATGATACTCGGCTACTGAATCTGAAGACTTGTGATGGAACAAGGGGGCAGAAAATACTGCAAGTGTGCACCTAAGTAAGGGATTCTGTTACAGCTATTCACATTTCCAGCTGTATCTGGGGAAAGGGCATGCTGGCCTTGAAACACATATATGCTGGTTTAAAATAAACCAGAGGAGTCCGGTCTAATCCACAACATGTCTTTTTTTTTACGACTAGAAGCTTTTGCCTAATCCTAGCCTCCTTGGATTCCTCCATCAGTTTGTCCTAGTCTGTATCACTGTGCCAATAACAAGTCATCTGTCTTACTGGTAAGTGAGCAGGTGAGGCAGACCACCACATAACTGTACTGATAATTACAAGAACTCTGTAGAAGAAAACACTGCAGCATCCAAGAGTCATCTTGATGGCACCTTCCTGGCCCTGAAGGCTAGGATTCCTACAATATTGAAACTTTCAAAAGATGACTATTGGAAGCCTACCCTGCAGAAAGGCCTAGTGCTGCAGCGGCATTGTTATCATCTTCAGTGGTAACCAATCAGGTCCCCACAACACCATAAAATACGTTTTTGTACTGTTAGGAGACATGATAGGGAGCAGGGTGATTACTTTTTAATACTCACCTTCTCTCTGGTTCCCGTGATGTCCATTGCCAGTGAAAATCTGACTGTTCACAGTGCCATGCGTCAACCCTCCCATGGAATAAATATATACCCGGAGACCAAGGCATTTTACAAAGAAACATCTTATGGCTGAGTAAATTATTTTGCAATTTCAAACACCATTGAAATTATAGCCCGCGATGGGAAGACCCCTTTAACTGGAGCAGCCTGCTCTGCACACACATTATATATTTATATATATATTTCACCCTGTGCGCTAAAGGCAGGGACAGAACAGTTCAATAGGAGTAAAGGCAGGCTGAACTGAGCATGATCAGAGTGGAGAACTACTGCAGCATGGGGCTAGAAGCAATCAATAGGTAAACCAGTGGGATGTGGGAGAGGCAAGCCTGGAATATAAATATATATTTTTTTTTTTAATTTTTTTTTTTTTTTAGAAAGCTGGGGTATGCATAGAGTAATAGGAGTTATACCAAAATTGCAAGTTATCCCCTATTCACAGGATGGGGATAACTTGATCAATAGGGGTCATGCCACTGAAACCCCAACAGTCTTGAGAATAACTGTCCTGTCTCATCCATCCTCACTGCTGGGTTACTGCACTGCCTAGTGAGTAGACTGAATAGCGTGCCCCATTCACAGTCAATGGGACTGCTGAGATACCTGAGCAGCATCTGCTTTATTTTCATCAGCCCCATTGACATGACGGGAATGGTGACTGCCCGTGCTGGGCCTGCACTACATTCACAGTCATGTCACTGGATGGGGAAGAAGAAATTGCCAGGGTGAGAGTCATGGCAGGGCATGAGTCATTTTGGTACAACCCCATAATGAAATTCATACATGGAATACACTGGAGCATTGCAATCTTTGGGATTGTGCGTAAAGTCATAATGTTCACACATACGCCAACTTGCCTTCATCTTATGATTTTTGTTTTAGATTTTTCTGTAGCTCCTTAAAAAGGGGTTTTTAGTAGAGAATATTGAGGACCTATCCTCAGGATAGTTTGCCACTAGTTGATTGGTCGGGATCCCAAATGACAGACCCCAGCCAATTAACTATTGATGGCCTATCCTGATGATAGGTCCTCAATAGTATTCTCCATAGAAAACCCCTTTAAGTGTACATCCAGGCATGTTGGTTAAAGAAGAGAGCAATCAGAAGTCCAAAGTTTTCACCAAGGTCCCACAGATAGATGAAATTAACCCTTTCTGCCAACACAAGGCTGAACTGCAGCCAGTGAGCCTAGAGCACGTTAACTCAAGCCTCGCAACATGCAGGTAGGCCGTGACCTAGATGAAATTCCTGCCTAAAAATTGATAGTGCTTTTGCAAGATTTTTCATAAGCGCAGCGGAATAAGTTGGCGCTATAAAAAGACTATAACCATTAATATGAATAAGCTATGCATATGTCTAAGATGCCTTCTAGCCTAGTTTCCAATGTCCATCTAGGGGAAAAAAAAAACAATTTACAAAATGCTGTGTGACAAGTCATTCTGCAAGCAGCTTGTATTTTAACCATTAATATGGAATACAAGAATACACTTGTAGTGGTCCATTACACACAAAAAAAAAAAAAATTGTCCTGAAATATGGGACATGGATTTCTTCAATTGCTAGTGGATCTCAAAAGGTGACCTTTTTTTGACTGAGAATTACGGATTAATGGAGCTCCAATAGGGTAAGAATTTTTAGTTTTACCTGACTTTCCCTGGAATAATGTGTCCCACATCTGCTGGTAGGGAAAAGCACAACTGTCGTGCTGGTATCTGTGTCCAAGAACCAGACAGGTAGATTCTTGCTGTTTTGTGCAAATGCAACTTCTGAGATTGAGCAGTGGAGTGGTGTTAGAGTTTTGTATACAGTGTGATAGTGCTACAAGTGGGAAATAAGGTTTGGTTTGAATGACTTATCCCTGACCAGTGAGTGCACTTGAGTCTGGAATAGTGTGGTGAGGGTAGACGCACGTATTGGCAATTTAACCTCCATGCAAGGCCTGTCTTCCCATTATGGAATGCTTGGGAAATTGTTGCCTTCATTGCATTAAGGGAAACTAGTAGTTGCCCAGTGGAAAGGGTAGCCAGCAGCCCAACTCCTGTATTACTATGGGGGAATTGTGGTAAGTTTTTTGTTAGGGGGCCAACAATACTAGACGGTTTGATGTGGGCTGCATTCCCACGAACGTATATCTGCTCGGTTTCCACACCGAGCCGATATACATTGTCCTCATGTGCAGGAGGGAGGGGGTTGAGGATGGAAGAGCCAGGAGCAGGAACTGAGCTCCCGCCCCCTCTCTGCCCCATTTGCAATGAAAGGAGACAGGACAGGGGCAGGGCTAAGTTCTGAGAATTAGCCCTGCCCCTGTCCCACCTCTCCCCATTGCAAATAGTTCAGATGGGCAGAGAGGAGGCAGAGAGGGGGCGGGAGCTCAGTTCCTGCTCCTGGCTCTTCCATCCTCCCCCCCCCCCCCCTGCACACGAGGACAACGTATATCGGCTCTGTTTTCACATACGTTTGTGGGAATGCATCCCAAGTCTGAAAGGACTGGGATTTTTTGGGGGGGGGGGGGGTACATCCTTTGTGGTTTACAAGTGAAGGAGTCTGACTTGTTCAGGTGTAGGGATCAGACTTGGACAAAAAGTTTACGAAAAAAAACAAACAAAAAAAACTAGGAAATAGTCTTGTGGGTACCCCAGGTTTCTAAGTGCAGCATGAATGCAGAGAAAGCCCAGCAATTGATTTATTGGCAGCATAACCTACAAGGCTATAGCAATAGGTGACCAATAGCCTAGTCAGGGTTTGCTTTGGGTTGTTTTTTTTTTGGTTGTACTAGCCAAAAAAAGTTAGGAAGTAGTTTCTTAGAAACCAACTTTTACTTCCATTTGCAGGTTGATAAGCATTAGGAAGAAAGTGGCACTTTCTTCCTAAAGCAGAACATTAGTCCATATTTGCATCTCCTGAGTGGACCACGCTTCACTAAGTGTGTTGCTGTATTTTTAACTAGCAGCCATGTTTTCAATTCTGTATAACACCTTTAAGCAACAATTTTTAAAATTGAGGGTGACCTTTCTAATTGCCTTGGCCACTGAAGGCCATTGACAGTGCATTCAGTGATTCAGGAACAAACAAGCTTGCCTTGTGTATTGGACTGTACCGTGAAAAAACCTTATGCAGTGTAAATATGAGTGCAGAAGGTGTGGTTACACCCAGGCCCTGGAGCCTTATGGCACTAAGGGCTCTTGGCCATATCAGGAAACTAGTACCATGAAAGCAGCATTAAGACTGACACTATCTGACCCCACGAACATTGAGACAAGTTTTCAGTCTTATGTACAGATGCCAAAAGACTTTCCATTCAATAAGTCACCTCATCTACTGGTATGGGCTCAGAAATAAAGTGAGACTACACATTTAAAATAAAAGTTTTAATAAATTAAAATAGTCACATCATACATCTTTAAAAGTCACCAGGAAGAGGCAAGTCAATAGTGAGGTCTTCAAACATGGGACTGAAGATCTTATGGGCATCTAGGAAGAAAGATGCATTAATGAAGACTCAGCTTAAGAGGTAAATTTGATAAGCAACTGATTATGCAGTAGTCATGGCAACATTAAAATTGGATTTCACACCCAATAAAATGCTTTACCAACACATGGCAAGAGTGCAATAGCAGAGCAATTCCTACCTGAGGATATCATGTTGTGGCTTCTACAGCTGAGATTCTTTTAATTTTAGTTGTCTGGCAATTATGTAGTATCTCTGGTGGAAGAGGTTAATGTGGTCCACCAGAGGAGTATCAAATTAAGAAGCAGTATTTTAAATAGGGATTACAACAAGAGCCCCCCCCACCACCACTTCCTGCATCCCTGGACTGAACCATTGATTACCTATCCCAAGGGCGGGTCAACAGCTGATCAACAGTTGGGACCCTGACAACCAGCTGTTAATCTAGCCAGCTAGCAGTGTAAAAAGCAGCTTCACCAGCATATTGGGTTGGTAATACAGGCACAGTTCCCATTAAACTCAAACTGGAGCTGTACCTGCATTACCAGCCTAAGCTGCTGCAGTATGGGCAGCCATCAGCTTCTGGCTCCATCCACAGCGCCGGCAGGTTGGGTAACAGCTGATTGGGCTGCTAAGCAGTGAACCCTTGCTGGTCAGCTACTGAGGACCTATCCTTAAAAAAATATAAATAAACACTCATCATCTGTTGTGTATGGTCCCATGGAGGAGACTTACATCACATATGCAATATGCTCATTTATTGAAAACATTAGAGGGGTTGTCTGTTTTCTGCTTTACAGTTTTTAGAACAAGGAATCATAATTTATTACACATGCATGTAAAGCTGTGCTCACATCCCTTTCTAATGGGGGCCACAGCACTGCCATCTGCATATTGTAGTCCGTGGACTGTCCATAGTAATGGCTGTCAGTCATGTGACCCCAGGTATTCAACTCACACTGATCAGGTAACTAATAGGTGGCTAGCAGATTACTGAGGGGCAGAACTCAGTATTACTACCTGCCTTGTTTACTTTGTTGTACACGAGATCACCTGGAGACAATTAGTTAATAGATGACACAACTGTCCCCAGGTGACATCATGCCAACTGGAACAAAATCATAGAGTGGAGAAACAAAAGCTGCTTCTCCAGACACCAAGTGACAACTATTACCATGAACTATCATTCTACGGTGCAGAAAAAGGCCTCCGGTATAACAAAAGGATGTGAGCCGAGTCTGCAGTACATGTGGGATTTATTATTCTGTAACTAAATAGAAACTGGAAAAAGCAGTAGAAAGTTGACAGCTGGTTTAACCCCTTAGTGATGGCCTAATAGTGTTTTTATGTCCTGCCATTGCAGGATGTGTATGGAGGGAGATGGTGCCGCTATCTCCCTCCATACAGCATGGGCGTCAGCTGTTTATTACAGCTGACACCCGCGGGCAATAGCTGGAATCGGCCCCATGGCTGATCACGGCTATTAACTCTTTAAATGCTGCTGTCAATTCTGACAGGGGCATTTAAATCCCCCGAACAATGTTTGGGGGTCCTGTACAGCCCCTCCTGCGGTGAGATCGGGGGAGCTGTGCAGGTGTCGTGGCAACAAAAATGGAAAAAAAAAAAAAAAAAGCTGTTGCTAAGGGGTTAAGCATCACTGAATTCCCACTAAAGGGTTTTCCAGATCTGAACTTCTGTCTGCTTGCTGGGAGCTCATGACAGAAAGCTGTCATTAAACATTCTACTGCTACTAGTGGAGTTCCCTGCATACTAGCTTAAAGTGACCCTATAGTTTTGGTGCAAAATTCTATGCCATGACCAAAGGTGTTGAGGGGCAGTTTACCTCCCACCATTCTTCTGCCAGATTCCCTTTGATCTTCCAGTTCAGGGCAAGTGGTCCAAGATGACCACTGCAATTTTATAGCCACCTCATGTACATTTTTTCACTGATCACTTGATTAGAGCTGACCAGTTAGAGGATGTACATTGCAATAGTAGTCTACCAATGCACGGTGGGCATTACATAGGTCAACTATTGTGTTGGCCATCTTGGATGGAAAACTGGACCAAGAGCTAGTGGGAAATCAGCATAGAAGACAAACAGGTAGTAAGTGCTCTGGCTGGTCCCAGGACAAAGTTTTGTGCTGAAGTTCAATGGTTTCTCTAATCAGATGTTTTGCTCAGAAGGTGGTCTGAGGGTGCTGGACAAAAGCACTCCAAGTGACCAAGATTGCTACAGTGTGATGTTACAGGTTTGCATCAGTCCTATAAGATACTTACTGTAGTTTATCAGATAGTTCTCCATTGGGTAAAGCATTGCAGTAGCAATGGCTTCAAACTGCTTTGCATCAGCTGAAGAAATAAATAGTGCGACACCAGCAAGACAGCGGCCACTGAGCCTGTGCTCTTCAGGGACATCAAGGGTCTCGTAGTCTATCCATGATTCAGAGAGGAATACAGAATGTTACAATAAGCCAACACATCACCTTGTAGTATTACATTAAGCTGTTTCCAACTGTTAGAGGGCCTCAGAGGGTCTTACAGGAGTGTGAAATATTGATTTTCATGGGTGCTTAGAAAGGAGGCACAAGGTAGTTTATGGGTTGTGCGAGTGTGCAGAGGTTAGTTGTGGCGGGGGGGGGGGGGGGGGGGGGGGGAGGAAACCACACTCTGTAGTGATGTGAAAAACAGATTCAGAGGAGACATCACTGGAGGTAACACTATTCACTATGCCTGTGTAGACTGGTATTTGACTACATTACATCTGTATTTAGAGGTATACTAAAGCCGAATGGCTGCATCTATGCCAGTTGTATTAAGTTGTCAGGTGTATTTCATTTAGTTTTTTTGGGGAGAGGAGATTGACTATCTGGGGCCACACAGGTTCCTTGTACATCCCTGTTTGTTCTCAGCTTGCTTACTTTAAAGAATCTTCCTATGTTGCAACTCTTTAGCCCTCCATACAGTTGGGCTGGGACACTCATCACTAGCCGTACACTAATATAGTTCCTGTTCTGGGGCTGCATTTATGTTCTGAGGTTGGTTCTGGATTTCAGTTATAAGCTTAGTCATGGTGCTACATGTATGCTATGAGTTTGGTTCTGGTGCTGCATTTATGCTAGATAGTTAGAGATATTAGAACAGCTGACTACACCCAACAGCAAGGCGAAATCCACAAGAAAAATAGACAGATCAGTGACATGTGAACACACACTTAGGCCTTATGTACACGGCCGTGATGGGCTCCGCAAGTGGAGTACTGCAATGGAGTCTGTCACGACACACCTCCAAAGATCCCATACTTACCTCCGGATCCGCTGTGTGAAGTCCTGCATGACGCTCTGGCACGCATGCTCGGCGGTGCACGCATTCTCTATACTTCCGCTTTAGAACAGCAGAAGTATAGCGTGATGGGCGGCTCCCATTGACTACGATGGAAGCCGTCCACGTGTATACCCACGGCAAATAGGACATGCTGCGGAATTCTGCAGCATGTACATTGAGCCATTAAGGTTCAATAGAACCTAATAGCTGGAGTGAAAGGCCACAGATTTCCGCTGTGTTTTATGCGGGCATTAGGCCTTATGGTGCTTCATGCATAGATTGTGCAGATTTCCAGATTTCCACAACAGAAAATAAAAGACTACTAGTTTTAGGCCAATCTTCTCAATTTCATAGACAGCAATGCCTTAATATGTACTGAGCAGAGTTGAGTGGGACAATTGCAATTAGTACTTAAAGAAAAATAAAGGATTGCTGTGTATGTAATTCCTTTATACAAGAATGGGTTATGAACTTTAGTTCTACACATCAATGATGGGGATTTCTCCCATCACAGCCCCCATTCCCCAATCACAGCCACCCATCTAACTTCTGTCAACTCCTTAGGCACAGCCTTGTCCACTGTGGTTCCAAACTGTAAAGGATGCTGTAAGAGTGCACAGTGCCAGCTGGCTGAGCATCAGCCCTATAGTATACCTAATCCCTGAATTCTCAGCTTAGTATCTAGTACACTGGTCAACTGTTCAGCATCTTGCTTCCCCTTGGCTTGATATTATTCCCACCCACAGGGTGTAGGGCTAATGATTCTGACTAGTCAAAATTGCAAGTGAATACCATTAATTGCCCAGCCCTACCAGCAAGCAGTTTGCCCCATTCTAACACTAGATTGAATGAGAAGTGCTGTACCTACCAAGAGGGCTGTAGGGAATGAAGGTCTCAATGTCAGGATAAGTCTTCTTGCTCCTGGGAGGCACTGCTTTATTCGTTTGGTTCACCTAAACATGAAGGAACAGAAGTATTTTAATATCTCATTAAAGGTTTTCCAGGGAAGTTATTTGCTGCCTTATCCACATGACAAGTCATCAGTAGTTGATCAATTGGGGTCCACCACTTTGGACCTTGGCCGATTGTAGCAGTACTGTCAGCACTGCTACAGTCTACAGAGCAGAAGCTGTTGCTCCAAAGGTGTAGAGGCTGGCACTTGTACATCAGGTGTAGCAGAAGTGACCCGAGTATGGGATTCCAGTTAATCAACTACTGATGACCCATTTCATGGAAACCCCTTTAATCACTTGGCTTCCAACACACTAAAAACCACCACTTTAATTGGACACCAACTTTTCAGATAGTTTGTACTGTTATTAGTGTATCTTGACTGGAAATAGTGGTGGAGTCAAGTGGTGGAGTCAAGATACAGGACCTTTGACAGTGTGGTGACGCCCCCCTTTTCTGATTGGCAGAATGGCGTGCAGCCATTGTTTGGCCTCACAGGTCCTGCTTCTGGCCCCACTCTGATTGTAGCCAGTGTGCCAGCAGCGCTGAAGGTGGGGTGAAGCCAATGCCCTCCACTGTCTTAGGGCCTCTGTCACTCTCCCTGCCACCCCTTGCTAATGCTTACAGCTTCTGTCTGCTTGGATTGCTTGTAGGGCTGCTGCTGTTACTGTCCCTGCCAGAGCTTCCTCCTTACAGCTCCTGCCGGTGGCTGGGCTACTCCTGCTACCGATGTCAACTCCACTTGCTACTAGGGGTCCCCCGCTGTCAGTCTCCCTGCCAGCCCTTCCTCCTGCTTACAGCTGCTGGGCGCATTGCCGAGTCCTCCTGCTCCCAGCCCCAGTGTAACAGTAGGTGCGCTGGTGCCCACGCTGCCAAGATCTACCCGTGGCCCCGCTGTAAGTAGGTGTGATGCTGAGAGCTCCTGCTCCCAGCCCCGCTGTAGGAGTAGGCCCCAGCACCCTCCCAACAGCGCTCACACTGGCACAAGCAGGACCTGTATGAATGAGGGTACCATGAATGCCATGCAGCCAATCACAAAATAGGGGGAGTGACTGCACTGTCAAACCCCCTGTATCTGGACACCTCTACTTCAGGTGGCATCAAGATACACCAATACTGTTTGTACTTATATGATAACCAGTGTGATTAGCAGCAAGAGTTTTTTTTTTTTGTTTTTTTTTTTAAACACAAAACTACTTTACATAGAGTTGTGGCTGCTAGGGGGTCTCCATTCCCACCACTGTCTGCTTCCAAAGACATGCCAGGATGACCAGGAGATGGAGGAGTCATGAGGTTCATTGAAAGCAGAGGGGAGGAGGAAGAGAAAGCATGTGGCAGGAGCCAGAGGAGCGTTATTTAGGTCATCAGTAGTATTTGCCTGGAAGACACCTTTAAGCCCTTGGTGGCCTGTTTGTAGTCTACACAAAGCAGTGGATTATGCAAGTGTAGAGATATACAATTACCCTAAATCAGCATGATGGAGACATGGCGACTTCTGTACCTTCTATGGATGAAGGAAGAATGCCCCAGTGCATGGCCATTATGCTGAAATTTTAATGTAGTGTACAGCCAAGAGGCTGAATCTGAGGCCCTCTATAGTGCGATAGGATGAGCAGTACTGCCAAGTGCTAGTTACTACATTCTATTGTATGAGCCATGATTGGAGAGGTACATGTAGGGCTTTAAGATGTGCACTAGGAAGTTATAAAATCCCCAATATAGCCCATTTATCACTTCTTACAAGATCAGCTAATGTGATAAACTGTTACTCTGGCTCTTTAGATTAAGTGCAAAAGTTCTACTTTGCAATGGATTAGTGTGCTGCCCGTGTTGCTGGGGAAGCCACCTGCAGTACTACAGGGCGGTGCAAAACTTGTCAAAAGCTGTACTTCAAAGAAACTGGCACAAGTTCTGTACGGCCCGTTTATAGTGTGCATTTACCTCCATGAAGTTATAGGGCATATTGTCAGGGATTAGTTCATTATGTCACTCCATTTAAGCGTGCTATCCCATGCAGAAGATTTGGGACCTACTCAGCCATCTTCATAGACCGTTGGTGATTGTAATGCATGTGACCCACCACTCCAATCACTAGTGTTCAGGCCACACCATTCTCATGATTACACCCCATGGAGAGGCAATAACAGTTATCCACACAACCCCCACACACCCGAAAACAGGTTAGTATCACATTCTGCTTTTTAGTCTTGCTTAAAGAGACTGTCAGCTACTTTGAACCTTACAAGCCAAATTTATGGACTCAATGTAGTTGACCTACTGAGCCCAGGGATGCAAGTTTTAGCCTTATTTTCCCCATACTGTTGTACTGCAGTCATCTCTCAAACCCAGAGGTGCAACTTGAAGCTGCTGGGCCCCAATGCAAAACCTGTAACAGGGCCCCCAACTATAATGCATTATTCATAGTACTGAGCTCCCTATATGGAGAAGAGGCCCTATGGGCTCTAAGGCTCTACGGCTCCAGGTGCAACCCCTATAGTTATGCTAGTGCTCAAACCCACCTTCCGTGGACCAAAGGCACACTATGCAAGCACATGCATAGAAGGACTACAATCCACAGCTAGCGTTCAGCAGTGGGTTTGACAGGCAACACTGTAGGAACATGCATTCCTAGACTCAGCATGTCACCTACTTTGACCACATAAACTAGCTTATAAGGCTCAAAGTAGCTGACAGATCCCGTAACATTCCCTGCCGCCTCACCTTTGTTGAAGATTGCCCATCCTGCACATGGTTTACATTGCCCAGCGCTCTCCTGGTTGGCTGGACCTTACTTGGATTAAATCCATTTGATTTCTTCATTGGCAGAACTTTAGAAGGTTGAGTAACTGTAAGAGAATTACAGATCAGAAAACGTTGTATTCCATCTTCCTAGAAGTGGAACAGTTCTGAGGATCCAACAAGTAGTCCCTCATGGGAAAAACCTAACATACTTATGGCATGTTCACATGTGGCCATGTTTGTGTGGAAGAGTCCAATTTTGACAAGATTTCAATTAAATCAGTGGTAGATTGACACTATTGCCATTTCCAGTGTGGAAAAACTAAATCTGTGGCAAGTGAACATAGTTTCAGGGTGTATTCACAACAGCAGAAGACTGCATCCTGTATTGGAGTACCAAACCCTGGAGTATATACTGGAGGGGGACATAGGAGTCCCCTCTAATATAATACACATTTTGACTTAGAGTCACACTGGATGACTAAGGCCTTACACAGGTTGGGCTTATTGTACCTCTGTAAGGCTTGGGGACAGTCACTCACAGAAGCCAGGCCTCAAAGGGAGGATTCACTCAGCATTCAAGGGAAGATGTCACTATTCCCTTTCATATGGGAAGTCTGAAGCATATGAAGGTCCAGCATGTAGTGTAGACCGCCAGGACATCACATCAGAGCCCCACGCAACAGGAGGCCCTTAGTTGGAGCCACCATACTGTTTAGTGCACTCCCCTTACCTGTGCCTTGGTTAAGCTTGGAAGGCTGGAAGAAAAGATCTCCATTTTCCTTTCCCAACTGCATGAGGACATCCATTATATCCACCTGTTGCCCTAGAAGAGACTGAGGAGTGCACAAGTGGTTAAAATAATATCAGTCAGGCCAAATAGTCATAGCCTGTTGTAGTAAGTGGCAAGTTTGGACATAAGGGAGTTGTACCAGGATTGCAAGTTACCCTTTGCACATAGGATAGGTCATAACTTGTAGACTGGCGCTCAATCAGTCACAGCCATTCGGTGAATGACATCACTGAATGGCTGTGATTGATCGAGTGCTGGCTCTGATTGGCTAGTGCTTGATCCAATCACAGCACTCGCTTGCCAAAGGTAGGGTAATTCAAAACCCCATTACCAGAATGAAAATCCTCGGTCAGGCTGACACGGCAATCTGCCACAGCGTCGGAGACTAGCACGAGGACCAGGTGAGTATAAGCAACCCCACCCACCTTGAAAATAAGACTGTCTTTTGGGGCAAAATTTAATATAAGTTTTATTTTTGGAGAAACACTATTCTAATAGCCAGTCTGTGGGAGGCCGTGCCCCTTCTAAGTCCCACTGAGTTTAAGAAGTTGTCAGACACCATCAGAGTCGTAGTTTTGCGCAGGAGTCCACATGCAACTTTGAGGCCAGAATCCTGGCATGAGTTTATAGCTTTCTAGGAGCGATAACAGGATGGCAGTGTAGAGCTCTAAGGAAAGACACTCCAGGATTTTGACTTAAAGGGAAATGTAACTACTTCAAAGGGAACCTGTCAAGTTAAACATGGTGTCTGAATCTGATCTGCAGGCACAGTACAGTCAGCAACTACTGATGGGGTTACTCAAGAGGTTTTGCGCAGCAGACATAGTATGTTAGGCTGAATGAAGACAATGGCTATTGAGTTCAGCCTGTTTCAACCTCCTTGTTGATCCAGAGGAAGGCAAAAACAGAGGCAGAAGCCAATTAGCCCTTTCAGGGGGGGGGGGGGGGAATTCCTTCCCGACTCCATAATGGCAGTCAGATTAATCCCTGGATCAACCTCTAATAGTTCCTATCTGTCCATCAACAACCCGCTGGGCGCCTAAAATTTATATCCTGTAATATAGTGCTCTAGAAAGAAGTCTAATCCCCTCTTGAACTCCTCTATGGATTTTGCCGTCACCACATCCTCAGGCAGAGTTCCACAGTTTCACTGCTCTTGCAGTAATGAACCCCCTTCTGTTGATGATGAAACCTGCTTTCTTATAGATGTAGCAGATGCCCTCTTGTTACCGGCCTGGTACTGGGTATAGACAGACCCTTGTATTGTCCCCTCATGTAGTTATACATAGTTATTTGATCACCCCTTAGCCGTCTTTTTTCCAGGGTAAATAAGACCAATTTCGATAGCCTCTGGATATTCCAGTCCCGTCATTCCATGTATTAGTTTACTTGCCCTTCTTTGAACCCCCTCAAGCACTGCAACATCTTTCCTGAGCACCGGTGTCAAGCACTGTACGCAGTATTCCATGTGGGGCCTGACAAGTGCCTTATATAGTCGAAGTATGATGTTCTCATCCTGCACCCCTAGACTTTATTTGCAGCAGCTGACTGGCATTGGTTGCTCCAGTTAAATCTACAATCCTCTAGAATCCCCCAGGTCTTTCCATATCACTTTTCCCTAGCAGTACCCCATTTAGTGTATATTGGTGACATCCATTTCTCCTGCCCATGTGCATAACCTGACATTTATCAATATTGATCTTCATTTGCCGTTTTTCTGCACAAGCCCCCAGCTTATTTAGGGCCGTTTGTAGCTGTACCTTGTCCTCAAATGTATTAATTATCTTGTATATTTTTGTATCATCTACAAATATTGATATTTTACTGTGCAGCCCCTCTATCAGGTCGTTGATAAATATATTGAACAGAATGGGACCTAATACTGAACCCTGTGGCACCCCACTAACAGTGGTCCAATCGGAGCATGAACAATTTACCGTATTACCACCCTCTGCTTTCTATCTGAGCCAGTTCTTTACCCAGATACACGTTTTCTCCCAATCCAATCTGTCTCATTTTATATCAATCTATTATGTGGTACGGTGTCTGATGCTTTAGAGAAGTTCAGGTATACGAGATCAATAGACTCTCCCAGGTCCAGCCTAGAGCTTACTTCATTGTAGAAGCTGATCAGATTGGTCTGGCATGATCGACTCCTCATGAACCCATGCTGATGAGGAGTTATTCCAATGTTCTCCTTGAGGTATTTTAGGATGAAGTCTCAGAAACCCCCCCCAAATCTTTTTCCAGTTATTGAAGTAAGACTTACCAGCCTGAAGTTACCAGGCTCTCTTTTGGACCCTTTTTTGTATATTGGAACTACACTGGAAAGGTGCCAATCCAGTGGTACAACCCCAGTCTCTAGTAGTGTCCATAGATCTAAGAAATAGCAGTCTAGCCATCACATAACTTAGTTCCCTTAGAACCCTTGGGCGTATTCCATCTGGGCCTGGCAATTTATCAATTTTAATTCTCTTTAAGGCTGCCTGTCCACGGGCATTGCGGTATCCCATGGCAGCGATCCGCCGCCCCGCAGCAGGAGCCGGCAGACAGATCTCCGCTGTCAGGCCTTAGTCAGACGGGCGTTTTTTCGCGCATCGCATGACGGATGCACATCCGCAAATCGCGTGACCGGTGCCCGAAAATCGCCCAAAAATCTGCTCCTAGCTGCGTTTCATTAGAAACGGGCCGGAGCTGTCCAGCGCATTGCATTCAATGGAGCCGGCAATACAGCCCGCTCCATTGAAAGCAATGCGCTGCAGGCGAGTGTGGGATGAATTGTCGGGAAGGGCTTAAATATATAAGCCCTTCCCTGCAATTTATCCAGAAAAGTGTTAAAATAAGAAATATATACATACTCACCTGCTCCCGGCAGTCGGAGTTCAGAGCGGCCGGCCTGCAGTGGGTGTGAGTCAGACCTGCCCCCTGATTGGCTCAGCTGAGCCAATCAGGGGGCAGGTCTGACTCACACCCCCTTCACACCCACTGCAGGCCGGCCGCTCTGAACTCCGACTGCCGGGAGCAGGTGAGTATGTATATATTTCTTATTTTAACACTTTTCTGGATAAATTGCAGGGAAGGGCTTATATATTTAAGCCCTTCCCAACAATTCATCCCGCGCACGCCAGCAGCCCATTGCTTTCAATGGAGTCGGCTGTATTGCCGGCTCCATTGAATTCAATGGGCAAACATCATTCTTCTCTGCCACAGCTGTTACAGCTGTGGCAGAGAAGAAGGATTTGTCTTGTATATGTTCTCAATGGGGTCGGCGCTGCTGCCGCCGGCCCCATTGAGCGCATATAGAGAAGAGAACAGGAATCGCAGATCGGTGCGATCTGCGATTTCTGTTCTATAATTTATCGGACGAGCGCATAAAAAGCGCTCATGTGTCCGATACCATTGCAAAGCAATGGTTTTATAAAATCGCCGGACGCATGCGCAAATCGCAGCAAAAAACGCCCGTCTGACTAAGGCCTCAGCCTATCTGACAGATAGTCTGCCTGTAGAGAACTGCAGCACGCTGCAATTTGCTGGCCGTGAGCGGAAAATTGCAATGATTCTCTGCTCGTGGACAGAGGAGCTGCGCTTTCATAGCAACACTATGGAGAGTGTTCACTGCGGTCCTCACGGCCGGGTTATTGCTGCCAGAAACGCAATTCAAACCCCCCGTGGAGAGGCAGTCTAACCGACTCTGCACTTCCTGCTGTGTTGGGTATGTAATATTTTGAGAGGAATGGAGGGGTGGGGGTCGGGGTCATTTTTATTCCCTGCATCTCATGTGACATTTTCTTTTTGTTCATGAATACACTTGAAGAAAACTATTTAAATGGTTTGCCTTCTATGAGCTCTCCTGTATTATTTGTTAAAGGGCCAGTGCTCTCATTGCAAATCATTTTACTGTTAAGATAATTGAAGAGTAGTTTAGGGTTGTTTTTAACTCTTTTTTGGTGATCAGCCTTTCTGCCTCCTCCTTAGCAAACAGGACACCCTAGAGATTAGTGCCAGAGGTGTAGATAAAGGATAGGTCCAGATGCTAAGGGTCAGCATGTTCAGTGAGCAGGAAAGGAGAATCCCATGTTCAGAGAGGATCCAGCTTATGATTGACCTCAACAGTACCAAATAAACTCCATTGACCAAACTGGGGTCTGTTTGGCTCCTGCCCAGCATTTTACCAGAAGAATCATAGAATGGTAGAGTTAGAAGGGACCTCCAGGGTCACCTGCTCCAACCCCCTGCTCAGTGCAGGATTCACTAAATCATCCCAGACAGGCATTTGTCCAACCTTTGTTTGAACACTTCCATTAAAGGAGACATCACCACCTCCCGTGGTAACCTGTTCACTCATTGATCACCCTCACTGTCAGAAAGTTTTCTCTAGTATCCAATCTATCACCTCCCTTTCATCCAATTGCTTCTAGGCTTTCCTTTAGAGAAGGATTACTGCATGCACCACCATTTCTTTTGGTGTTTTGTGACAGATCTGCAATGAAACTTCCAAATGGTGGTTCTACTGCAGATGTGAGCTTTCATCCAGATACATGCAGCATTTCAGAAGGGATTTCCATCCCACTAATAGAGGTGCATAAGACACACTGTATAACAAAACCTCTGAACTACTAATAGTTAAAGCTACATCTGAACTAACAGACTTACAAAGCCACCATATACTCACACAGCAGCTCCTTCCCTGAAGTCCCAGCAAGAGATCACTGAGGAACTGTGCCGCTGACCCCCTTTTATATTAAGCCACATCTTACATCACTTATGTTACTCGCCCCCCAGCTGGACTGTAATCACCCAGGAACTACTAGAAGTAACGGAGCGGAGCTCACACACAGGACCCATGAGACATGTATTACTGCTGTTACACTGGAGTTCAGGTATAAATTGAGCCTTGATTTGAGCCAAAAAGAACAGATGATCGACCCCTCACTCCACTTTTCAAAATGTCTAGAAAAGGGGGCGGGATTTTGAGTGTAGTGAGGTTTTAGCCAGATTGATCAATTGAGACTTTTCAAAAAGTTGCACACTGTTTGTAGCAGTCTGGGGTATTTGTATTATCTGGCTTGTCCCAAAGTTATGGCATCAAGAAGCTGTAATTTTGGCTCAACAGGCTAAGGGCTTATTCAGCCGACCGTATATCGGCCAGGTATTCACGCCAGCCGATATACGGCGTCCCTTTCTGCAGGGGGAGGAGGCTGGAAGAGCCGGGGGCAGTGCTCTGAGCTCCCGCCCCCTCTCCACCCCCTCTGCACCCCCTCTGCATCCCCTCTCTGCCCCTCTGCACTATTTGCAATGAGAGGAGGTGGGACAGGGGTGGAGCTAATTCGTGGAATTTAGCCCTGCCCCGTCCCACCTTCTCTTATTGCAAATGGTGCAGAGGGGCAGAGAGGGGGTGGAGAGGAGGCAGAGAGGGGGCGGGAGCGGGAGCTAGGTGCACTGCTCCCAGCTCTTCCAGCCTCCTCCCCCTGCAGAGAGAGACGCCATATATCGGTCGGCGTGAATAACCGGCCGATATACGGTCGTCTAAATAAGCCCTAACCGACTTTTTGAGCATTTACACAGAGCACCTTTTCAAACAGTGAATAGAGCATAGTGTGAGGGGAGTGACCATGGATGGCCTGTCAGAGTTTCTACAATTTACACCAGAAGCTAGCATAGGGCTACTTACACACGGGCGAGTGCGGTATCTGGCCATGGAACTGGGCCCAATATCGCTCTTGTGAATGTGCGATTTACCTGCAGTTGCGAGGCGTTTTTCAGGCAAAAATGCTTTGCATGGCATCTGTGAATTTGTGATCGACCTGCGCGGCATGCAAGAGCCATGCAATGCATTAAAGGTCCTATTGAAATCAATGTTTCCCATGTTAGAAGATCAACAAGTGTTTCCCATTGTTTTGAATGCGAGACCTCGCATCGCCCTCGCCTGCACATCACACACCGTGCGTTGTATTTTCCTGTCCATTGAAAACAATGCACAATGCGTCCCGAGGAACGCAAAAATATAGGACATGCTGCGATTTATATGACTCCATTCACAAGAATGGGGTTCATATTTGTGCGATTTTCTCTGCCGTGTGAAAACGACCTAAGTGCAACTTTTTTGTGCTATGAACTTGGCTTTTTGGTGCGCACTTCAGCCGACCCTACCGCACTGTTTCTACCAGTAGGGCAGGGGTATCAAACTCATTTTCACCGAGGGCCACATCAGGCTTATGGTGACCTTCAAAGGGCCGATTGTAAGGCCACCTGCAGACGGCCGGGTTGGATCCCACTGTGAGAATTCTCGCAGCGGGACCCGACCCGAGACCCTGCAGGAACCAGCGCGGCACTCACCTGCTCCCGCGGCTCCGGCTCTGTGATGTGCCCGCTGCCCCGCACAGTAATAGAGCATGCCGCGATTTCTTTTCCATGCGAGATTTCGCACAAATCGTAGTTTTCTAACGCAATCCTATGGCAGCTTCCACGGGCGGAAATTCTGCGGGAAATCCCGCTGCGGAATTTCCGCCCGTGTGCAGGGGGCCTAAGACAGTACAGTAAGGGCTTGTTCACACCAGCGTATTTGCGTACATAATATGCAGTGAATAGAAGCCATTGATCTCAATCAGTTCATTCACATGATGTATATTTTCACATAGCATGACCTATTTTGTTGTGCACTGCGCACCACGATAGGCCATTGAAGTGAATGGGCCGCGCAAATATGTGGTGAATGTGCAGGAAACCTATGTATTCACTGCATATTAGCGCACCATTTCAATGGGCCCATCTGCGTTCATTTTTACGTACGCAAATATACAGGCGTAAGCAAAATACAATTACACCCGTGTGAACGAGCCCTTAGGCTGCATTCACACGAACGTATATCGGCTCGGTTTTCACGCCGAGCCGATATACGTCATCCTCATCTGCAGGGGGGGGGGAAGGAAGAGCAGGAACTGAGCTCCTGCCCCCTCTCTGCCTCCTCTCCACCCCTCTGCACTATTTGCAATGGGGAGAGGCGGAACGGGGGTGGGGCTGATTCTCAGAACTTAGCCCCGCCCCCACCCACCTCCTTTCATTGCAAATAGTGCAGAGGGGCAGAGAGGAGGCAGAGAGGGGGCGGGAGCTCAGTTCCTGCTCCTTGCTTTTCCATCCTCCCTCCCCCTGCAGATGGGAACGACGTATATCGGCTCGGCGTGAAAACCGAGCCGATATACGTTCGTGCGAATGCAGCCCTATAGTGAGCCCGATAGTGGCCCTAGTAAAAATAACGACCCCCACAGTGGCCCAATAGTAATATTAACCCCCTCAGTAGTAATACCCCCATAGCAACATTAACCCCCCCTCAGTAATAATAACCCCCCCTCAGTAATCCTAAGACCCCCTCAGTAATACTAAGCTTCCTCAGTAATAATAAGCCACCCTCAGTAATATGGCCCCCTCAGTAATAATAATAAGCCCCCCTCAGTAATAATAAGCCCCCCCAGTATAAGCAGCCCACCCCCCAATAATACCCCCTCCCGAGTAATTCCCCCCTCCCCAGTAATAAGCAGCCCCCCCCAATAATACCCCCACCCCAGTAATAAGCTGCCCCTCCCTCACAGTAATAAGCAGCCCCCCCTCAGTAATAATCAGCCCCCACCCCTCAGTAATAAGCAGCCCCCCCTCCCCAGTAATAAGCAGCACCCCCCCCCCCAACCCATATACTTACCTCTTCATTCCTGTCAGCGCCGCTCCCTCTCTACTTGCCCTGAGCCCAGATGAACACTGACTTCAGTGTGTGCGCCCGGGCACGCTTCCTCCCCGATTCCTCTCCTGCGGAGCTGATGAGCAGGGGACTCAGGGGAGCAGGATCCTGGCTGCACACTTACGTCAGTGTGCGCGGGGATCAGAGCTAGCAGCATGACTACCAGCGAGGAGCTGCGGCACAACCGCTGGTAATCGCTGCAGTAGTGAGCTCTACGGCACATGTGGCGGCACAATGCCGGCCACATAACACGGCACAGCGGGCCGGGTGTTTGACACATGTGCCGTAGAGCATCTTAGAGCAGGACACAAACACACGCCAATTGAAATGGCTAATTTGTGTAATGATTTCTAAATGTGTTCTTTTTCCAGCGGAATTACGCAGTGTTTCACACATGTCCTGGCGTATTGCGCCCACATTTGCGCACCCCTATTGACTTCTTTGGAGATTTTTGGTGTGCAAATACGCAGAAAAATAGAACATGTTCTATTTTTCTTTTGTGTGACTGAACTGTGCGCCCCAAAATACAGAAATATGAAAGAACTTATTAACATCAGTGGCTTCTATTCTTTACGTATTGCGCGCCATATTGGTACCAGTAAAAACTATAACTCGCCCTGCTAAAAAAAATAATTTCTCAGCCTCATCAAAAAAAAAAGTTATGGGGTTCAGAATGTGGAATGAGGAACGTATAACGGCTCGGTTTTCAAGCCGAGCAAATATACGTCGTCCTCATCTGCAGGGGGAGGATGGAAGAGCCAGGAGCAGGAACTGAGCTCCCACCCCTCTCTGCCTCCTCTCCGCCCCTCTGCACTATTTGCAATGAAAGTTCCGAGAATTAGCGCCCCCCCCCCCCCCCCCCCCCCGCCTCCTTTCATTGCAAATAGTGCAGAGGGGCGGAGAGGAGGCAGAGAGGGGGCGGGAGCTCAGTTCCTGCTCCTGGCTCTTCCATCATCCCCCCCCCCTGCAGATGAGGACAACGTATATCGGCTCGGCGTGAAAACCCAGCTGATA